>NC_040906.2:186368121-187003529 GCF_004126475.2 Phyllostomus discolor | reverse complement strand
GCTCGTACTCAGAGATAATATATTCAAATAAATAACAGCCAAAGCATCATCAATCAACTCAAAAGTTATTTAACTACAAATATTTAAATCTGTCCTTACCTGTGCAAACTGGCTCTGCACCTAGCCTGTTTTATACGTACACAACTTTCCACATTTGACTGATTATTTTCTTGCAGTAATTTTTTTTTAAATGGAATTGGTTGGGACAAATATTAACCTATAGAGAAAAGATTATGAAATAGACCCTCAAATGTCCCTCTGAAATAGCTTACTATCCTTTCCACCCCCACCAAGCAGCAGAGTTTGGTATGGGCCCTACCACTGTCTAACACTACTGGCAGCACTAGATACTATAGCTGCGTAAAGAAGTTTTACTAACAGATGTGCAATAGATGATATCTAGTACATCATATGAGACCCCCAATTTTTGCTCCTGACTGTATCCATGTCCTTCATCGTATGACTTTGCAATCATTGCCCCTTGATTCTGAGTTTGGTCATGTCACTTGCTTTATTCAATGGTATGTTGGTATATAGGACAATCAGAGGCTTGCCTGATAGACACTTGCCCCGCTGGGCTTGTTACGCTTATACTTTTGCCATTGCCACAGGGAGAACATGCAGGGCTACCCCATTAGTACCAAGGGAAGGATGAGAAATACACAGAGTTTCAGCAGCACAGGAAAGACACATGGAGCAAAACTGCCCCAGCTAAACTATCACAGGCAACCCCTGCCTAGAGATAGACCCCGCTACACACAGAAACAAAGCAAGTCTAATAAAAATCACTTAAAAGCAGGCAACCCCCCTAACTCAAATATGTATAAGTTATGATAATAAGTCATTGTTGTTTCAGCTACTGAGTTTGGAGAAATGTCTGTTACAAAGAAATGGCCAAATGCTATAGTATCTCCTTTCATTTCAACTTATTTAATCAATTTTTACATTTGTCATGCTTGTATCTTCTTCCTTCACAGTTCCTCTGCTCATGTCATTCATAATTTTGGTCAGGATAGTTACCTTTTTATTAGTTATTTCTAATAGCTCCTTAAATATCAATGATATATCAAATATCTCATCTATTATATATGCTGTAATACTGTTAGCTTATGACTCATCTTTTATCCTTCCATATACACATATATGCTGATTTTAGCATACAAAGATTAAAAATTCATGCAGTTAAATCTATCAAAATTTTCATTTATTAATTTTACCTTTGGTGACCTACTTGGAGAGATCGTCATCACACCTGTCAAAATGGCTATCATCAATAAATCAACAAACAACAAGGGTTGGCAATGATGTGTAGAAAAGGGAACCCTAGTGCACTGTTGGTGGGAATACAGATTGGTGTGGCTACTGTAGAAAGAAGTATGGAGTTTCCTCAAAAAATCAAAAACTAATTGCCTTATGACCCACTGATTCCACTTCTGGGAATATATCTGAAGAAACTTGAAACACTGACCTGAAAGAATACATGCACCCCTGTGTTCTCTGCACCTTTATTTACAATAGCCAAGATTTGGAACAGCCCAAGTACCCGTAAGCAGATGAGTGGATAAAAAAGCTGTGGTACATTTATACAATGGAATACTACCTGGCAATAAAAAAGAAGGAAATCCAACCTTTTGAGACAGCATGGATGGACCCAGAGAGCATCTTGCTAAGTGAAATACGCCAGTCAGAGAAAGACAAATACCATATGATTTCACTTACATGTGGAATCTAATGAACAAAATAAATCAACCAATAAAATAGAAAGAGAATAATAGATACAGAAAACAGACGGACAGCTGTCAGAGGGAGGGAGCCTGGGGGGCCCAGGTGAAATAGGTGAAGGGATTGAGCAAAAAAACAAAAACAAACAAAAAACTCACAGACAGAGACAACAGTATGGTGATGGCCAGAGGGAAAGGGAAGTGGGGGCAGGTAGAAGAGGGTACAGGGGGGATAAATGGTGATGAAAGAAAAGCTTGACTTTGGGTGGTGAACACATGATGTAATATATGGATGATGTATTATAGAATTGTACACTTTAAACCAATATAATTTTATTGATCAATGTAACCCCAATAAATTCAATAAAATAATTTAAAGTAAATAAATATATAAAAGGCATGATGACTAAAAAAGATTCTAACAATATTCACCTATATTTTCTTTTTATATTATATTCTTCCTGGTTTACAGTAAAATATTTATATCTATAATAGATTTCAGTGTAAAGGTAAAAGGTAAAAAATATAACAATTTTTAACAGACAGTTGTTTCAATACCATGTACTAAATAATTTATTTTTATTCTATCAATTTGAAATAAATGTGCATCATGTATTAATTTTCCCAAAATGCTTGGGTTTGTTCCTAGATGTTCTATTTCATTGATTTTATCAATATATTTCTATTAAAGTACCACCATGATTTATTTTTTATCAGATGTACACAATTTAAAACCTTGGTGAGGAAGTCAACATCTATTACTCCTTTTACCACAAAAAAAGTATATATAGGTTATTTTAAAAACTTACCCTTCCAAATTAATTTTTAAAGTATTTGTTGGAGTTTTCAAAAATATTTCCATTTGGATGTGATTAATACATAGAACATGGCTATTTTATAACATTCAGTCTTTTAATTTAGATGCATGACATGTAATTTCAATTATTCAAGTATAGGCATACCTCATTTTACTGCGCTTAGAGGACACTGTTTTTTTTTACAAACTGAAAGTTCGTGGCTACCTTGCACCAAGCAAGTCTACTGGAGCCATTTTTCAACAGTATATGCTCACTTCCTGTCTCTGTGACACATTTTTATAACTCTTGCCATATTCCAAACTTTTTCATCATTACGTTTGTTATGGTGAGCTGTGGTCAGTGATCTGTGATGGTACTACGACAAGAACCTCCCCCAACAGAAAGATTGGGACGCACTGAAGGCTCAGATGATGGCTAGCATTTTTTAGCAATGAATTATTTTTAAATTAAGGCATGCACATTGCTCTTTAGATATATTTCTGCTGCACACCTAACAGACTATAATATACTGTGAACATAACTCTTATATGCACTGAGAAGCCAAAAAAATTGTGTGACTCATATAATTGCGATATCCACGCATTGTGGTGGTCTGATACTGAACCCGAAATACCTCTGAGGTATGCCTATGTTATTAAATCTCATCATTAATATTTTATTAGTAACAATAAAATCTCATATAGGTCCTTTATATCTCTACTTAAATTTGTTCTTAAGCATTTTGTAATTCTGGTTGCTACTACAAAAGGACTCTTTTTCATTAGAATTTCTAATTGTCCATTCCTTATATAAAAGATACTAATTTTGTAACAAGCCATTTTATTAAACTGTTCCCTTCAGTAAATTTTCAACTGATTCTGTTGAGCTGACAACTTTATAGTATTTGAGGAACTCCTGCATGTGAATTATAAATAGATCAGAAAGGGAATGTTTTGTTTCAAAATATGAAATGCTGTATTTCATACTGTAGATAATCCTTAAAACTTTTATTCTGAAACTGAAGGCAGATATTCAATCAAGTATTTTCAGCATCTTCTTAGTTAAAATTTTCAAAATATTATTCATGATTTTTTAGCTATTCAAGTTAAAAGGATTTTCTATTTACAAAGTAGATAAAGTTTTTGGTGAAAAATTTTATAAATCATTACAATTCTATTTTAGATATTAAAACCTGCTGGTGAATAGCCAAAAACCCCTCTTCTGGAAGCTGTGCTAATTCTGCCACCTCAATCAGGAGCTTCTAGAATTCTGGTCAGATTCTTCCTGCAGGTGCCTGGACAACCGTAAAAACTCAGATCCACTCAACTGTCCCTACTAATGTTTAAGAGAGAGCAGGGTCCAGACTGCAGAAAGAATGTAAGTGAATGTGTACAATATATTTTAAGTAGTATTTTTATCTGGTTCTAGTTGTTGTTATACAACAAAAGTTAGAGTTTACAAATAAAGAAATACAGTTCTATATGTATTTCAGATGTTATTATTTAATAAATGCTAAGAATTTGCATCTGTAAAATTAAACTTTAGACCTCGAACAAACTCAATTTAAATAATGAAATCGAACAGGATAGAGATTCACTTTACTGCTTTAGAAAGAATTTACCATAAAGAGACAAAAGAAGAAAGAGGAAGTCCCCAGAATAGGAACATTTCTCACTGAAATCTTAATTTCTCTTAAAATATTAAGAGGAGATTTAAAAATAGGAAACAACTAATTTACTACATGTACTAGGCTACTCCCTTAAGTTTATCAGGAGATAATTCTAAAAATTCTTGAGTTACCAATGATTTACCACCTGGATCACTTATCCTTGCTGAGTTAACAAGGACTAAATTATCTTTCTCTTTTTTTCTACCAGTTACTAAGCATTAAAGACCTATTATATTATATTATCCTTTCTTCCATCAAAAATACCACAGAATGTACTCATGATTTAGGAAAAGCACAACTGAGAAATGCTATAAAAGGGACGGTAAGAGCAACCGGCATAAATGAGATTGTATGTGTGTATGCATGTGTGTGTTTTCTCCATAAGCTCAAGAGTATTATCCTGGGCTAATGATCTCTGATTTTGTTCTTAAGGGGTTTTTTTGTTTGTTCTTTGTTCTTACTCCTGGAAGGCAAACTAAACTTACAAGATTCCTCTGCTAAATACCAGCGTGTCAGAGGAGTTTCACGTTGCTCTATTATCTGGAAAGATAAACTGACCTAGGCCTTTTGCCCTATCTGTGACTCTCCAGAACCTGAAAGAAAACCACAGAAAAAAAACACATTTACGCACGTCAGCATCATAATAAAACCACATAAGCTACAAGGTAGAAATAACAGGCTTTGGTCAGTGCTGCTGGAATGTACTTGTGATAGAAACATCCAGAAGAGTGGCCAAATAAAGCCACATGAACAGCAAACAGCATTTTAACCTTGCTACCTAACTTGTTAGGTAGCAAGTGGTCTCAGCAACAACTGGTAAGAAAAAGCCAGGCTTTCAGTCATCTCTAATGTATTTTTTCCTCCTTCAGGGATTCAATAGAGGATTAACTATGAACTCTTAACTGAAATTAACAGAATTAACCTATGAACTACCAAACTGGCCACATCTATACTACTAAACTCCTCCAGGTCACTCATAGACTCATCTCCTGTTTGTTATAAAGAATACCAATTCTGTTGTTTCTGCCATCTTTGTGACTAGTTAATAAAAATCAATGTTTCTGAAGCAGAAGCAGCTGACCCGTAAGGATGGAACTGGGGCCTAACCAGAAGGGTTATTTCCTGGTTATTTGCCAAGCTACAGCAATCTGTGTTTTGTACAATCCCTTTCCTGAACAGCCCACTTCTTGGTTCTTGGCTGGCAGATCTGTCAGCTCCCTTGCCTGGCATCTCCCTTCACTGATGTTGCCTACACGGCTGTTGCAGGCCATTAGGGGCTTCCCTGGCTGCCTGCTCCAAAGGGGCCCCAGGCCCCTCCCTATCACAGGACTCAGCATCACTTCCTTCAAAGCACGCATCACTATCAGACATGTATGTCATTTTGATTATTGGCTAGTTCTCCCCATGGTAGTGTTTGCAACAAAAGGGCAGCGGCCTTATCTGTCTTGTGACCAGCTGCATTCCTAGAACCCAAAGAGCGCTCGGTCCATCAAAGGCTTTGAATGATTATTCAAAGAATGAGCCATGATTGCCAAAGGAACAAACTGTTAGGAATATTTAATAACCTCATGTGTCAAATATCAACATTAATCTGCAACGAGAAAGCTGTGGTCAGGTAGAATAACCTGTTTAAAATTAAAACCCGGGCATTTATAAAATCTGTTGCATTACCTCTATTTAGGTTAGAACAGCTTTACTTATTTTTTATCGTTCTTTTTCATCTATTTCTCACAAGAGGAAAAGAGGGTCTCAGCCCCAACTGTTAAAACTTGACCCTGTGGTTCTTATGTTCAGGTCAAGTCAGGGAGGAATATACCAATTAAAATGCTGGAGATATTCCTATTCTTGCAAAATACAGAGGTGGGAAAAAGTCATTCGTTTAGAAAAGGACGTGCAGGTTATGATTATACAATAGCTTTAATTTTTCAAAAAGTCACAACTCTAAACCCACTTTTGCCCACCCCATAGTTACTCACTAATTTCCAAACAGTTTTTCCAATGAAATTTTAAAAAGCATCCTTGTGCTTTGACCACTGTGGGTCAGTTCAGGGTATGTGTAAGAGGCAACTGATCAATGTTTCTCTCTCACATGTATATTTCTCTCCCTCTCTCCCTCCCTTTCCCTCTCTCTAAAAACACATGAATATTTAAAATAAATAAATAAAGCATTCTCGTGTTTTTGGGCACTTACTTTATTGTCTTATAATCCTCTATAAGTGTTTCTATTTCCAAATTTGTGATACTTATTTGATTCCAAAACAAATTTATTCACTACACAACTGTCAACTGTTACAAGTTTCTGCCCGAGCATGTTATGCTGTGGAAGCATAAAATATAGCCTCCCCGGACCAACTGAACCTTGCTAAGACAGAATTCTCTCCCAATTACCTTTCCTGCCCAGTGTAGGCACCAGAACCTCTCACCTGATACCTGGTACAGTCCATATGATCCAGCTATTCACAAATAGAACTACTCAAAGTATTCTATACCTCATACCTTGCAGGTAAAAACAACAAAAATTTGTCTCAAGATGCCAAATCCACATTTTCAAAGTTTCCCTACTTAATCATACTCTCCAAACTCTAAGAAAAGTATACTGGGCTCTAATGAATTTCCACTTGCTCCCTGAATAAGATTTGATGGTGGCCTTCAGTCAGTTTGGAAAGACAGTCTCTGTAGTGATTAAGGATGCAGATTCTGGAGTCAGGCATCCAGGTCGAATCCAGCCCTGCCAACAGTGTGCTGTGAAACCAGGTAGGAATTGCTTCATCATTCTGAACAATTAGTTCTCCAAAAGAGGTAAACAAAAGTGCTCACCTCAAGTGCGGTTTTGAGAACTGGATGTACCAAGGCATAGAAACTTCTCAGCACAACACCAGACACACAGTCAAAAGAAAGGTTAGCTGTTTTGTGACCAATATTTTCCCCAATTTGTAGTTGTAACTTCTAAAGCATATTGATTATAAAAGCAACATACTGAAATTTTCATTTTGTGTCATCAATATATACATGTACTTCACAGTTTCTCGGTATGTTTCCCAGATAACGATTAGTACCATGTGAAGGCTCTTGATGTTATCCAAGTCCTTTCTGTGCATCCTACCCCTTGTCTCTCGTCTCACTCCAATGCATTGTCTCAGTATCTGTGTCCTTTCTCTCCATTTTAGTTGTTTTGATTGTTCACTTTCTGAATCATTAGGTAGTGAGTCTGTATTAGCCATTACCAAGGAAGGTCCGAGAACCTGCCTGTGCACCCTTCACCCAACACTAACGCTCAGTGTCCCCGCATGACCAATCTGCCCTCTCACAGTGGGCAGGACCCCCTGCTTCAGCCACTGCCTGAAGCTTGCTTTTCAGATACTGTGGAACAAAAAGGGAGTTTGGTAGAATGAGACTTGTTTCCGTAGAAAACGACATTTCCTGGTTGAAGTTAGAGCTGAAAACAAATTCTTCCTGCCTTCACTACCCACAAAAATGAATGTTATACATTTCCTGTACGATCCATTTAAGTATCTATCTGTCTGTCCTCAATAACTTAGGATATTGCTGGCAAATTTCTACTTGCTTCATACCATGTGATCTATTTAACTACAAATAAGATGGGGTCATTGGTAGCTTACAACACTATTGATGATATGCACATATATGGCCAAAAGACAGGAATCTTGTTTCTTATTTTTAGGTGTTTGTAAAGAGACCAAAAACTCTCAGTTTCATAGTATGAATTGTTATTGTTACCAGGGAAAATATCGAACTAATTTAAGTGTTTCAATCAGATAAATTTTCTATGAGAATAAATTTAATAATAACTATATAGGACAAGTTAATACCAATCATTGGTATTCAATATGGACCTTCCAGTACTGTATCTGCCTTGACAACGTTCCTCTAAAGTAATCCTATATTTTTCTGACTATACAAGTAATAATACATTGCTGCTGAACAAATTTAAATAAGTGAAAACGTACACATACGAAAATTTAAACAACCTGTTTCCCCTTCACTCCCTCTTAGCCTATACTCCCATCTGGCCACTGTCAGTACTTCTGATTATAAATCTGAATGGTCCGGCCACAAATTTTGGAGGAGACATTTTCTTTATTTTCTTAATCATTGAACTCATTTTCTGTCTCGGGTCTTTTCAGTGGTATAAACATAGTTTTAGCCAATACATAATACACTTGGTTCATTCTAGTTTTTCCCCATAAAATCAGAATTTTTCTACTTACCTTCTTTTTTTCCAGGATTACCGGAGGCTGGTCATCTGTCACCGGGACAAAGCTGAGCAATGCTGCGGCGGTATCACTTGGTACCATTGCCTTTCTATGGTACCACCTAAAACTGCTGCTGAGAATTCACCCTAAACTCCTCCAACCCAAAAAGAAAATATTACAGTTGACCCTTAAACAACCCAAGGGTAAGAAACGCTGGCTTTCCACTAGCCGAAAATCCGCGTGCAGAACTACCCACGCTACACGCTCCGCACAGCGCAGCCGCCGAAGGGAGGGTCGGGAGCACGACTCGCCACTAGGTGAAAGGCCGTGCACAACTTTTGACGCCGCGCCTTCCGCGCCCGCCGCACATTGGCCGTTGGCGGATTCAACCAGCCCAACCAACCGCAGATTGAAAGCAGTGCCTTCATCTGGTTGGGAATCTGCGGGAGCCAAACTGTGGGTGGACAAACGAAAATAGTCCTCGGTCTGCGGTTGGTTGATTCAACAGATATAAGGCCTGTGGACAGGAAGGGCAGACCATATTCATGAAAAAAAAAAAATACTGTGTATTAGTGGACCTTCGCTGCTCAAATCCGTGTTGTGTAAGGGCCAACTGTATCTAGATTTTTTTTTTCCCTAAAAGTTTCTGAGCTTGAGTTACCATGCCTGTAGGAGGATAAGTGTAGAAAGAGATAACATTGGATAAACTGTGTTTTCATCCCAGGGAGTACAAGTGACTCAAGGAATTAGGAAAGAATAAAAAGCCAATATTGAGATCAGTGCGGTGAATAGTGGTTCTTGAGACAAAAAGAAAGGTGAGAAGAGGAGATGGGGTTGGGGGTGGGAAGAGGTGGGGGGAAGAGGGATTTAGGGGACAGGGGAGAGAGAAGGGGCCAGGGGAAGGGGGAGGGGCTCGAGGAGGAGAGGGGAGGAACTGCCCCTAACGGGATGGGAACTAGAAGCTAGACTTTGCTTTTGCTAAGAGATGCTTTAGTGATCACAGATAAGGCTCCACGCTCTCCTGTTGGACAGGAATAATTTTACAGAACATCAATATAAGTCAATGCCGCTCTGTAATTCTAATGGATTAGAACAAAAAAAAAAAAATCACTTCATATTTGTCTGAAAAAAAAAGATAAAAACATGAACATTTTGCAAGCCATAAAAATGATCAAGCACCTTCCTAACCTTTCTAATTTCTTTACCAGTTATGGATATAGCCTCACTTTATTCCTCCAACCTTATAGATAAGATTTAAGATACCCAATCACAATTATCCCCACTTCCTAAGAGCGTCCAATCTAGATCAAAGCCCCACTGTCTTGAACTCTACCTAAAATGCCTAACATAGCGCAAAATTCTATAATTCCTTTCTAATTGCCTCTTATAGAAATGTCTCACAGTTCCCCAAGTGGTACATGCTTTGTCCAGAAGCCTTAAATCCAACTTGTTCAACTACAGATGTGTTCCTGGTAACCTTTGGCTATGAGATTTTGGCAGTCTGTTCTTCTGGGAACTCCTGATGAGTTTGCAGAATGCCTCCCAAATTTGTCAAGATAACCAGTAGGGGCCCTGGCTGGCATAGCTCAGTGGATTGAGCTCGGGCTGTGAACCGAAGTGTCGCAGGTTCGATTCCCAGTCAGGGTACATGCTTGGGTTGCAGGCCATGACCCCCAGCAACCACAAATTGATGTTTCTCTTTCTCTTTCTCCCTCCCTTCCCTCCTCTAAAAATAAATAAATAAAATCTTTAAAAAAAAAAAGATAACCAGTAGGGGCAAAGATAATTAAACAAATGATACTAAACAACTAGATATCTATTGGGAAAAAGTGGAGTTTAATTCTTGTACCTTTCATAAAATTAACTCAAAATGGATTATACATATTAACATAAGTGCTAAAACTATAATGCTGCTAATGTGGCTACAATTTCTCAAAACTGGTAATAGCAAGTATATCTTTCCTGTATATGATGAGACTATAAAAATGATAATCACTTTGGCAAACAGCTTGGCAGTCTCCTAGATAGTTAATATCATAATGAAATAGTAAATATGAGTATACTGTTTAGGATAATACTAAAATATACTAGTTGCTCACATTACATTAGAGGTAGCAATCATTTTTTCTTCTTGAAATATAGAGATAGAGGAAATAGAAAAAAGATTCAAAAATATTTTTGAATATGAAAATGATCACTACTAGAATTAGACTTAAGATTACACAGATGCCTTCCAATTCAGTAAGCAATATAAAACAAACAAAATTGGTCCATTGGCAACAGCCCCTTGAAACACATGCATGTTCATAAACCAACTAATATTGCCTAATCTTAGAATACACAGTAGTCTAGATATTGCTGTAAGGTATGTTGTCGATGTGCTTAACATGTAAGATTTTATGACTTTTAATAAAAAGGGATTACCCTCCTTAATTGGGTGGTAGGGGGATAAAGGTTCATCTCATCAGTTGAAGGCTTTAAGAGCAATAACTGAGGTTTCCAGAGAAGTGAGAGGAACCGGGAAAGCATGACAGTGGGAATGAGCTTCCTGGCAGCGCACCAGCAAGACCCCAGTCTCATGGGCAGCTGCAACAGAGACGGATTTTATTTTTTTTAATCTAATTTTATTTTTTAATAAAAGATTTTTATTTATTTATTTTTAGATAGGGGAAAGAGGGAGAAAGAGGAGAGAAACATTGCTGTGTGACAGATACATCAATTGGTTCTTCTCCCATGCCCCCAGCTGGGGGGCTTGGCCTGCTACCCAGCATGTGCCTGGACTGAGAATCAGACCAACAACATTTTGGTTTGCAGGCCTGCACTCAATCCATGGAGCCACACCACCCAGGGCCAGAGACTGTATTTTAAAAAGAAAAAAACAGAGAAATCTGTCATTGAAGTCTGCCCCAGATTTACGGGCCTGAGAGTGCCCTTCATTCTTTTCCTATCCCCCTGCCTTATTATGTCCGTGCACTGTGCCAACATTTTACTTGTGGACAACATTTATAAAGAGAAATAATAAGAAAAATATAAGTTATAAACCTTTCCTGAAGATTTTCAGGAATAACAATTATTTCAAAGAGATTTAAATCCTGCCCTAATTAATTTTCTCCTAGAAGGGAAAGAGGTTTCTAGGAAGTCACTTATGTTCCTTCTGCCTTGTGAAACAATGAACTTTTTACCATGACAAAAGAAAAGTCATTAACATAATATTTGTGTCTTGTCTAGTTTCCAGTGTTCCTCTCATGTTAAAATTGCTTTCTAAAAACATTGCATAATTTCTGCCTCTTTTAACTAGACTGGTTATTTCATAATTGTGAATTACCCAATTTAGACCCCAAAGGATCTTAAGTGCCTACACTTCCCAAAGAGCCATTAGTTTCACCACTGTTTGCTCCTCTAGTAACTCATCCTTCTTGCCAAGCCCCTGATGAGTAATTCACTCTGCTGATCCATCTCTATATTCACTCAAAGATAAGAGTACTTTGAGAGGTGCTCAGCCATACAAATCTGTTGGCCCCAATATGCCACAGCTGATCTTTCAGTAGTAACCACTATGCCATAGCACTAACCCTCATGACTTATGGTTGCTTTTTTAGCATGTTTTAAATGTGCATAGCATTTCCTTCTTCCCACAGAATCCCCAAGATGGCCAGTAGGGTTTATTTCCTTTCCAATTGCCAACCTATAGAAAATAGAAGAATTCTTGCCTCTCAAAAGTAAAAATTAGATGTGAACATGTGAATATGGAAAAATGGTATGGATTACCAAAAACAAAGCTCAGCATAATAGAAGTCCCAAATCATAATTTTTTGGAAGAAATTGAGTAGTATGACCATAATAGTCTTGTACAAGTAAATATCATTTCGTGTGCATCAATAAGTGACTAAAGTCATTAACAAAGAAATGTGCATTGATAGAATAGCTTGTTTTAAATGATAAGTTAAAGACAACCATCATCACTCCTCAAACTCAGAAGCGCGCCTGTAATTTCATATAAATTATTGCATTGATTATCAAATTATTTCTTCAAAGTGAGATTAATGTAAACTTCAACCAAAGTAAGATAACTTAAATTATGAATTATTAGTAATCTGACTACCAGAGTTTTTAAATCCTTGAAGATGTTGCTTTTCTGGATATAGAGGAAGAAATTACATTAAAAGATAAGCTATTCATCTATCTTTTTAATTACAATAAAAAATCAATAAGTCACTCAGAAAAAGATAAATAACCATATGATTTCACTCATATGTGGAATCTAATAAACAAACTGAACTAACAAGAAAAGTAGAGACAGACTGGGGGGATGGTTACGGGGTGGAGGGATCGAGCCAAAGAAAGAAGAACTCTTGGGCATGAACAACGTTGTGGTGATTGCAGTGGGGTGAGGGGAGGAGGATATAAGGAGGATGAATGGTAATGGAAAAAATACAATAAAAGAGAAAAAATCATGTTGAAGTTGAACTTCCAGACTTATCATTGATAATTTGAATGTATTCAAAATACTTTAAATAGCAGTGAAATACTTTGTTGTCCCATGTTGTATAAAGCAGTTGCCCTCTGTTTCATAAGAATAGATGAACCGAGTAGAAGGCTCATAGGGCAAACATGTTTGCATTGTTGGACTATTTTTACTGACCTACTATAAAGGGACTGGATTGTAAAATCATCCCTTAGTTTGCATTCCTGATGTTAATGTATTTACTATGCTGAGAATGATGCTTGGCATGTCATTAGGGCTCAGAAAATATATGTAAAATGAGTAAAGGAATGAACTGGGTAATTAACATACCATCCCTTGCCCATAAAATACAGGCAATATTAACTAATTTTCAGAGTAAATATGATAGGTTATAGATATTGGAAATAATGCCTGAAACAGGTTTGACACAATGCCTGACACTGCTGGTACTCAAGAAAATGATCTATAAAAACCCACGGATTGTTGAACAAGTATCTAATACCTCCTGTAATCCCGTAATTACCTGTCTCTTTTCTCACCACTCGTTACCTAGTTCCCCTCACTCTAAGCTCACAGACTTGCTCCAAACTTCAAATAGAAAACAGAGGCCATTAGATAGGAATGCTCTCACGTGTATCACAAATGCTCTCATTCATATTCAAAACTATAAACATAAGCACAGGCACACCCATCCTTTGACTCTTCCCCCCGGTCTCAGTAGAAATGTCTGTCCTTCCTCCTGGCCATTCCTCCGGTGGGATCCCATTTCCTCCCATCTTCTCAGGGACCGTGTTCTGTCAACCTCTCATCTTCCCCCTCTCTCGTGTGTCTTCAACACATCTCTCCCACTTCCTGTTCTTTTAAATGGGCTCTCTCACGTAAAGTAAACAGCTATCCCTTGACACCGCATTCTTTACTGGTTGCTCTCTTCTCTTTTATTGCCAGTATAGCTACACCTCTCAAAAGATCTGCTTCCCCATGCATGTTCAGGGAGCAGTCCCTCAATAGTTCCAATGGGCCTCTCTTCTTGATAGGACCTCTCTCGAGGAGAGAGAGGTTAATAGGATAAACTATAATTCTCATCCCTATAGTTGTCCTCAGAATGCAACAGACACTCATTCTCTCCCTCCTCCATTATCCATTGAAGATTCCATTCATCATTACCTGTCACCTTGGAAAGTCATGAGACTGATCTGGTGGTTTGACCCAAACCTTCATTCTTGAGGGGCCCGAGCTCTTTCTAGTCATAGCCTTCCCAGGTTAGAGCTGCTCCATGTGCCCATTCAGCTACAGTTGACAGTGGATTGCTCAGAGAATCACCAGGTTCCGTATGTGTCCCTGTCTGCCCCTGCTGTGAAAGCTGCCCTATTTTCTCCTACTGATTGTCCCTCCCAAGATGGTGTCTCTCTTCTCACTGTCTGCTCCCTGGACACAGGGAACCCAGAATATTCTGGCAGTAACCATAGCTTATAATTCATTAAGACTTTTAACTGATTCCCTAGCAAGAGCGTACCCTCTTTAGGACACAGATTTTGTGACGATTAATTGTATGTGTCAACTTGACTGGGCCAAGGAGTCCCCAGATATTTGGTTAAACATTTATGTGTGTGTTGTCTTTGAGGGTCTTTCTGGAGGAGGCAGACATTTGAATTGGTAGACTGGGTAAAGTGGATTGCCTTTCCCAATGTAAGTGGGCCTCATTCAATCCATATAAGGCCTGAAAAGCTCAAAAAAGTGGGGTGCAGAGGATTTGCTTTCTCTGCCTGACTGTCTTCAAGCTGGGACTTTGGTCTTCTCCTACTTTCAGACTCAGACTTTAACTGGAGCTTATACCATTGGCTTTCTTGGTTCTCAGGCCTTCAGACTAGGACTGAAACTATACCATTGCTCTCCTGGGTCTCCAGCTTGCCAACTTCAAGTCTGAGGACTAAGAAAGGGTTACAAAGTTTCAGGGCAGGCAGGAAGCACAAAGGCCCCCAGTAGGTGGCTGGGAGTGGGGATACTGCAGGTTCTACCTTGGTACCTAAAAGCGTGTATTTTTCCTATTGGGGTCACAGTGCCATATGGAGGACTCTGAATTAATGCATGCACTCCATTTTGAAGGTTGGGCACCCCATTCTAGTGGAGTATTACATCCAAACTGACACCACCACTATACCCTTAGAAGGTCATTCCAACACTGTGGAGCCACTGCTCTGGACAGTTCAGGAAGTGATATGTTCAGCAGATCCTGTGGTCATGGCCTTACCCTCACACTCCCACCACCGTGAATTGGGTCTTCTGTCATACTGTGCTGCGTAGGATGACATACACCTGTGGATCTGGTATTCTGTAAGCTCCTGGAAAGGAGTGCAGGCCCAGTCTCCATGAGTGGGAAAACAAACCCACACCCCATACCTACCCAAGTGGACAAACCTCTGGCCCTTCAGGAGGTAACAGGCCCAATATGGCTGACTTGATACCATGTAGCTATTTGGTGTCCTAGAGAAATGCCATATCAGGGCTCAGCATTGGTCTCAGTCACTGACAAACTGGACATTCAGAGGCAGCAGTAGATATATAGGCCTCAGTGTGGAGTCCCTGCTCTGGGGACCATCTAAATCCTTCTCTGCTACCATGGCCACTGTGTTCATGTTCCAGGGGGTTCATATCCTTATCCTGCCTGGAACACCCGGTGACTGAACAAAGACTGCATGATGCCAAACGGCGAAGTCTTTTGCTTCCATTGTGGCTTAGTGCCTCTTCCATGGTGCATACTTTCCAGCAGGCATTAGCATCTGATAAAAAAAACTTCACTCCTTTTGAAGGCCCACTTCCCCTAGCCTTGGTACTCCTTCCTCTGCTGTCTGCCATTTCCACTTCGCTCAGGTGATGGCTCTAGTAAGGTTTCTAAGATCCACTCAAGCATAAGTTTGTTCTATTGCCTGAGATCCTTGCCAGAGGGCTAATCCTCTGCTCCAGGAAAGCACCCCAAGTCAGCAAGTGTTCTTTTATACAGGCTACTTCTGGGCCCCTTGATTAAGCCTTGCTAAAACCCAGTCACTATCTACTCCCTGGGCTCCTACCAGTATGTGGTTAATTCTCGCCACTACTTAGGTGTGTTATTTCCTTTCTCTCTTATCAGGTCCAGCCCATCTCCCAGAAAAGGTTGATTTGGATTTAACCTTAGTTACCAACTTGACAAACTAGAGAGAGGGTGGATGCATTCCTGAAGGGGACAATTTTTGCCATGGGGGGAAAGGCTTTGCAGTATCTTACAACGATAACAAGTGATAGACCTCATGTGGAGAAAAGAGGCAACCTCTGTAAGTTCTGAGCATTCTGAGGACCTGTAGAGCCCAAATCGCCAGGGAGTTCTCCCAAATGTCTCTGTGCATGTGCAGGGCCCCACGACCTGCAGTGGCTGAGCACTTGAACACCTCTGTGGCTCTGCGACTTCCCAAATTCTAGTGGCTATACCTTGACTGGGTATGTTCCCTTCACTGTAGAAGATAATGGCTTATTTGTAAGTTGCCAAAAACCCCTCTCTGGTGCTCAGTAATGGCTGGGAGCAATGAGGCAGAAGCGTGGCCTGAGCATTCACAGGAACAACAACCGAAGGTGATCCGCACACCTCCCTATAGCTGGCCTCGCCGAAGGAGACTGGAGCAGTACATGTGTGGGCTACCACACTTGGTGCTGAGGAGTCTGGGAATAAATTCATGATGCGTACATAGAAAACTAAATGTGACAGATAATTAGAGGGAAGATGAAAAGCTGCATAAGAAAGAAATATGATCATAATTCACTATGGTTCAGTGATAAATTATATTTGAATAATCATAGTAAGAGGTGGAACTTAACCAAGAAAAAAAAGTGCCCAAATGATTTAATCAAATGGGGGAATGTAAACAGAGGAATGGTAACTAGAAGAGACCAAAATTCCTTTTATATAGGAAGTCCCTAAGCAATTTCTAGGAATGAAGAATTGGGAAAGAACAGTAATAAACAGTTACTTTAAAATGTTAAGTACATAATAGGAGTAAAAATTAAAATGCCTGCAGTGGTACTCCAGGGAACAGGAATCCATGCAGCGGGAAGAGGTTTAGCAGAGGACTGCTGTTTTCTTTTTCCTTTTTTTCCTCTACTGTTTTCCTTTCAAGCCTATGATATTATAGTACTTCCTTTTTTTTACTCTCTCAATGTTTTAACTTTGATTAAAATATCAAAATTAAATTTTAAAAGGAAATAGAGCTTTCAATACTTGATTGTCAATTCTAATGAATGATTCACTGCATTTCTCAGACATTCTGCTATTGAAAACTGCATTAATACTTATGTTGTACACATAGCTCATGCCTTAAAGGGACATGCTTTTATTTAATTTCATATCTCACTAGAAGTGTTTTAGAATGCAAAATTTAAAATATCATCTACTATGTCATTAAACAATTTTTAAAAATGTTTTTAAGGCAGGCAGTAGGGAGTTTTATGGGGTTTTAGCTTATTTTCTGATAATACATACTTGGCTCGACATCCACATGTGTCAGCTGTATCAGCTGCCTGCGTGCGTCACTGAGTTCGCTTTGTGGTATTATCTGTAGCCAAAGGAAACACAGAGGAAATCATCGCAGCAGATCCACACATTTTAATCAGTTAAAAAAAAAAGTCTGCTCCCTCCCTGGTATTTTCACACAGCACGCCTATAATAGCAAATTTTAAAAATGCAAAACAAAAAATTATATGTGGATTCTGAGAGCTGCTAATTCAGCCTTAAAAAAAATTGTATGAAGCCAGTTATTCAAAAAAAGCCCTCTAGTCCCAAATTTGCATTGACGTTTCCACAGTAGTGTCACCTAGGGACACTTGTGCTCAGAGCCGTCCAAGATCTTGGCCTCTTTCTTTCACACCTGACTCAGGGAAAGGCCTCATCGTCCAGAAGGCAAAATCAAACCCCTCTTCCCCCCAAAAAACAGGTTTTGTAAAAATCCACTTTGAACAGTAATGATAAGCAATATTCATCATTATATGTACCGTGTATACATTGCTCCATAACATAAGTGCTGGCATGATTAATTTATCCTCGATATCAGATTATTCCTGGATCTGAACGCTCACCCACCTAAGTAGGGAAGCAGCTGATCAATATCAGTCATTGGTATATTTTTCCCAATTCCTTTCAAGGGACTGAACAAAGACCCCAGGGCTGACAGGTAAGAAGAAAAGGGGAGGACGCAGGTTCTTGTCCACGGCTGCCATCTTACTGAGCTTTCATGAGCGTAGCATTCCGCCGTGGCGCGCTTCTCCGTCCCCGTCACCAGGGGACTGCTGATTGGAACAGCCTGCAGACACGGCAGGGCGTTCCTCCCTGAGCCCCTCACGGGGCCCCTCGCTGGGCATCGCCTTGGCCACAGGAACTCTGATGGCTGCCAACAAGGCTGCAGCTTCTAAGATTTCACCTTCACAGATGCCCCCATGACAGTCCTCAATGGGAGAAGTCAGCCCTTACTTGTTTTTTCCTTATTTTGGGGGGGCGGGGGGGGGGGGGGCAAGGGAGTGTGGGGAGTTAAGTCTGCTCCACTAGGGCAGGGAAGAGGTAGGGCATGAAGGAAATTGCCCCATTAAATTATTAATACCTTGTCCTGCCACAGTTATTAAAATTTTTCAGTTACTTGCCCAATTTTCCTTACGGTAATAAAGAGTATGTGTATAATACTCATATTCATGCTTGAAATAATTACAGTAATGCCTTGCCAACCATGCTCGTGAAAAGTTCTGGGACTGTCAAAACAGTTGGCAATATTTTTCATTAAAAAATAAAAGGTTGGACAGAAAAAAAGTTTAAATGGCTAGATATATACAATATTTAACAGCAGAGTAAAATAAAGTCTTGTCCAAAACAAATCATAGTTGTCATTAAAAACATGGTCCAGGAGGAAATCTTCCATGAGTGCCTCTTACAGTTGTTCTAGAACTACTGCTGGCCCGGGCTTGCTGCTGTGAGCTGTTGAGGCATTTGTGCTCATCAGTCAGTTAAAAGAGTGAGAACCATCACCTACTTCCTTGAAATTTAAGTTCGCACATTTGTAATCTTCCCAGAGGCCCCACTCTACACCAGCATGAAAGGCAATGGAAAGATATATTCATAACCTTTGAGGTATTAGCATTGTCAAATCTTTTTATTTTTCTTAATGAAATAGTGCCTAACTGAACCCCACTCACCGAGGATGCCAATAATTTCTGTATTAGTTATTATTGGTGCTCACTCATTGTCTTTTACCAAATGCTTGTGCCTTTTTATAAATCAGCAAGATGATTAAGAAGTATTTTCCCAGATTAGTCTTAGATACATTTGTTGAAAGAATAAAATGTAAAAGATCTTTTCTCTCTGCGCACCCTGCAGACCTAGATGCCTGAAAGAGAAAAGAGAATCCTGAGGATTTAGCATTTTTTCCTGTGTGAGGATCATTGAAGCACCTGTTAAAATACTAATTTTTGGCTGCAATCCCTAGAGGTTATGATTCAATGGGTCTGGGGCAGGGCCCAAATTTCTGGGGCAGAAATTTGTGTTTTGTGTATTTATAAAGTTTAATAAGTGATTTGATATTCAGATTTAGGAACATGTGTAAAGGACTGAATTATACCTTACATACGTAAAATTGGTTATAAAAATTGAAATCACTATAAGTATAGCCTAGGAGTTTCAAGAACTGTGGTTGGCAAGAAATTACCATAATTTTATGAGACGTAATTTTACATATATGGCCCTCTGCTTTTTGTTATTGTGGTAAAGAATACTAACAAAATTTACCATTTTAACCATTTTAAGTACACAGTTCAGGGGTATTAAGTACACTCACATTGTTGTGTGGCCATCCGCATCATCCATTTCCAGGACTTTCATTCTCCTCAGTGCTAGATCTTTAACCATCAAACACCAACTCTGTTCTCCCCTTCCCTCCAGCCCCTGGCAGCCACCATTCTACATTCTGTCTCTGTGACTTTGATTAGTCTAGCTACCTCATAAAGGTAGACTCATACAGTGTTTGTCTTTTTGTGACTGGCTCATTTCACTCAGCATGATATCCTCAGAGTTCATTCATGTTGTTGCATGTGTCAGAATTGCCTTCCTTTTTAAAGCAGGATAGCATTCCATTGTGTACATTTATTTATCCATTAATCCATTGATGGACACTTGGGCTGCTTTACCTTTTGACTACTGTGAGTAATACTGCCATGAATGTGGTAGGTACACAAATACCTGCTCAAATTCCTGCTTTCAAGTCTTTTGGATATATAGCCAGAAGTGAAATTGCTGTAATTCTTACAATACTCTTAAGGTAAAGGAATGCCCGCATGTATTTTATCTGCAAATTCCTGAGATATGAATGTAATGCTGATTTTCTAAAGTCACAGTAGTAAGACTAACCTCACATTTGTGGCTTTTTCTCTACTGGCTCTTCCGTTCTAGGCCTTTATATCTAGGTTTGTTTTTGTTTTTTCCATCTTCAACATGCTCTCGCCTGACAACTTCACCATTCCCTCGACTTAAGTTATTTCCCTTGCTCACAATTTCCAAATTCACCGTCAGGCCCCGATTATCTCCTCTAATTTCTGTTGCCTGATGAGCCTTATCTTTGTGAATGAATAAGCTATGTCCCAGGAGCATTGTTCCATTAGCCATTCTCTCTCTCTCCTGGATCTTCGACCTCTATGGTTCTATCAGCTTCTTCCCCAGAGGCTGCAATTCTGGTTTAAAACAGAGATTCCTGCTATCTTTGAAAACAAAAACACAGCAGCCCATATTTCTGTTGATGGTCCATCAACCCTATTTCTAATGCTAAACATAGGCTCCTGTGTTCACACACATACACACAGAGATTTGGCAGTTGCTCTAATGAATGAGCAGGATGGGGTGTTCACCTCACATTTTGCCCTAATTGGTAGACCCAATAACCAGGGAAACAGTCCTAGTTTGCAACTGAAACAGAAAAGAGGTTTTTTAGCTGAAGATTAAAGACAGAACTGTGTTATTTTCCTCACCCCTACATTACTTAGATAACAAGTATACTTCAAAACAAATACTTCCCTTGTCAGTGGTCACACACATGCACACACACATACACACCTTTCAAAGAAGCACCCTGTCACAGACTTTCACTCATGCCTGAAGCACAAGTCCCTGGCTCGGCCCCTGTGTCGGTAGTACCTGCTGCCAATTGCAGAAGCAGTTGATTACTTGCTCGAATTGACCAATGGCCAAATGGCCTGCGGCTGTTTGAAATCTCAGGCCCTCCAAGTACCAAAATGTATAAAACATGTTTCAGAAAAATCCACTGGAGTCCCCAAAGTCAGACTTTCAATTCAAAAGTTGCCTCCTCACCGGAGAGTGCTCACAAATCACTTGCCGGGCTCGCCATGGCTGCAGAGGTGTGACAGGGCGTGTGCACAGATGGATGCAGGCCGAGCTGCAAGTGAGGCCCTATCTTCAGCTACGGCGCACAAAACAGTGTTTGTGGATGAGGAATAAATCTTTCATTAAAATGGCAGGTGGTAGATGTGGTTTCTTTACTTCCAACAAAATCCTAATAAGAGAATAGGAGAACAAGCCAAATTTTAAAATGCGAATCCAAAAAGTAGGGAAGAAGCCCTGGGCTCTTGAATTAGAAACCCTCCCCACAGCCTGCTGAGAGAGCTTACGTCTCACATGCTCCTTACCTTTACTGCTAAGCCCCATGCAATCTCTCGCTCCATTCTCTCCCAGCCACAGCTGTATTTCCGGAGCAGCACTGGGACTATTCTGCCAAGGCCAGTACTCTAAAACGCAATACAGCAAAATGCTATTAAATCTATTAAATTCATCTCTTTAATAAATTATAGTTTGGTGGTGGTCCAGTGAAACTGACAATTTCATACATTCTAATTATACTGTAAAAGTGTGAAATTATTTTCTAAAGCTATTTGGCTATATGTGTCAAGAACCATCAAAAAGTTACATACATTAACTTAGTGATTATGCTTTCTAATAATCCAAAATGGGTAAAAAGTGAATATGTACATATACATATATAAATATATACTTACAGTAGGGATATTTTAATAAAAATGAAGTACTATCCAACAAATGAGCAATGTTTAAGTAAATTACAATACAAATACTCGAACTATTGCTATGTCTATTATTACAAACATCATTGTAAAAACCTAGTAAGTGTGAAAATGCACTTGGTAGAGAGCTAAATACAGAAAATACAACTGCAAATATGTAAAAAAAATCTGCATGAGACAGAACCTGTGAGGATGGATAACAAAATTTGCACAATGATGTGTTAAGGTAGCAGCACTGTGCTTTTGCTCAATTTGAGTAGTTTGCTAACATTTTTGCATTATTTTTAAAATAAAAAGTGTCTGGCATTTTTAAATAGTTAGCATCATATGACCGTATAAAATCATTATTAAAATACCTTCACAATGATTATGAATACATATTCTCTAATACATAATGATTGTAGTTGCTTTTTAATGCACACGAATTATTTTTCTAATTTGAAATTCATCTAAGATGATTCCAAACAATCTAAAAACCTAATGCATTTACTCCATTTAGTCTGTTAAACCAGCTATTTTATAGTCTAGTGCCCAAATGGATGTCTCGAATGTGTGCAAATACAATGGATTTTCAAGCTCATTCAATTTCTAACCATATACCTTGAATGAGGCTTGAAGTTTATATTATTTTATCTCAGACACTAATAAAATGGTTCTGACTGTGTAATTTTCAACAGGGCCAAATAAAATCTTCACAAATTATATGGCTGAGATACTTTATCACTATAGATTAGACTAAGTACCAAATAGCAGCAGAAAATATGAAAAAAATAAAAGGAGTCCAGAGCAGAAGCAAGAGATTTTGTTCCACTGACTATGTTCTGGACAAAGAAATGTGAAAGATGCAAACTGGCTGAGAAGCACTTTTATTTTATTTAATGGTAATAAAAGAGTTGGTATCATATCAGAACAAATGCATGCAACATCTCATTCCTTTCCGTGGATCATGCTAATGAAAAGTGCATCCTGATCATAGTGCTACATAGGACCACAGAGATAAAATGAACAAGTGTGGGATGGCCAATTAGGGAGAAGGAGAAAGAGCTGCAAAAGCAGGGAACTCCCTTTTACCGCCCACTCCTTCCCCGTCTCCTGCCTGAGCTGAAGAGTGAGAAATTTCTTTGCAGACTCCTCCATGAGTTTCAGAGTTCTCCAGTCACATCTATATTTTATAAATGAGTTGTCACTCTCAGAACACAAAAACCACAAGAAAATGTTTGTATTCAAAGCACATTATAGGGGGAGTTTCAACAGGCTCCCATGTGTTTCCTCTCTGCCAGTGAAAAGCTTGTGGAAACCAGTTTGCCGTTTCCAGGCCTCTTGATGTCCTACCTGCCATTCGAACAACCACTGGATGACCAGGCCACAGCTAAAATGAGGACATGTCATTTCTCTCCTCCATGTCCTCTAAGCAGCAGACAATTTGAATTATTATAGGATTTCAAGCTGTATTTCTTAGGGTTTTAACATACTTAGTCTTGTGGTTTTACCTGAAATTTTTGTTGGTGGTGGTTTCTAGCATTCTTCCAAGAACCAGTTTAAATGTGTTGTCCAATGTGAACTGAAGCGGTGGAAGGCGGGAAGCTGCTGCGGGAACTCCCTGGGTATTTACACTGTCTGCGTCTCAGCGAGGAAGCCACATATTGAAGACAATGTCTGGAAGCTTCTACTTTGTACTTGTTGGCCACCATGATAATCCAGTTTTTGAAATGGAGTTTTTCCCAGCTGGTAAAGCAGAATCCAAAGATGATTGTCGTCACTTGAACCAGTTCACAGCTCACGCTGCCCTTGACCTGGTAGATAGGAGCATGTGGCTGTCCAACAACATGTACTTGAAAACTGTGGACAAGTTCAATGAGTGGTTCGTTTTAGCATTTGTTACTGCAAGCCATGTGAGATCCATTATGCTTCATGACATAGGCAAGAAGATGGAATAAAGAACTTCTTTACTGATGTCTATGATTTATACATAAAGTTTGCAATGAATCCATTTTATGAACCCAATTCTCCTATTCGATCCAGTGCATTTGATGGAAAAGTCCAGTTTCTTGGGAAGAAACACCTTTTAAACTGAGTGCAGGAAAATTCAGAAATAATGTCACCACAATGGGGTATACTCAGGAATGTGTACATTGGAAGTTACTTGATTAAATAGCCTGGAAAAGTTTTACTTGTAGTCTCAATTTATCTAAACCTAGTCAAATTACTTTTATAGTTAAAAATAGTACATTCAGTTTGTTAGAATTATCAACAGATCAACATTTTGCTTAGGAATAGTTATTTATAAGTACTTTATTCATAACCTTGAAATATCTTTATTTTAAAAATTGAAAATAAGCTTTTGACTTCTTCATTCAGAGAGCTTGACCTTGATGTAACAGTCCTGAACCAAGTGTCATTGTCAGGAGTTGGAAGACATATTTAAAACTAAAGTGTCAGCGTGGGCTGCGAACCAAAGTATCGCAGGCTCGATTCCCAGCCAGGGCACATGCCTGGGTTGCAGGCCACGGCCCCCTGCAACCACACATTGATGTTTCTCTCTCTCTCTTTCTCCCTCCCTTCCCTCTCTAAAAATAAATATAAATAAATAAATCTTTTTTTAAAAAAAAAAAAAACAGCCTTTCAGAATTGAATGTAATTTAAAAAACAACAACAACAACCAAAAAAAAACTAAAGTGTCTGCAGTGGGGAGTGAAGTTGATAGCAGGTACATGAGCTTACCTATACATGAAGACATGTTATAGAAATGTGTAGGCACTATGTATAGCATTACTCAAGAAACTGAAGCAAAAGCTTTTGCAGTGCCCAACACCACATGCCTACCCTGTCTGAGGCTGGGAACAGTGATCCCGCTGTCATTCTGGAATCCAGGACCCATGCCTGTAAAATGAGAGGTTGGGTCCAAAGTGCCAGGCTGTGCTCTTTTATTTCCTTTCCCTTAGACTGTGTTCTAATCAGAGGTGTCCAGCCTGCAGCCCATGGGCCATGTGCAGCCCAGGATAGCTATGAATGCTGCCCAACACAAAATTGTAAATTTACTTAAAACATTATGAGGTTTTTTTGTGTGTGATTATGCATTAACAATGTACTTAATGTGTGGCCCAAGACAATTCTTCTTCTTCCAGCATGGCCCAGAAACACCAAAAGGTTGGACACTCCTGGAAATGAACTTGATGATATATGTACTAGTAAAAAGTTGTAAGGCAATTTTAGAGTTGTAAACAAAGAAAAGCTTGTATTATATTAACACTTGCATACTACCTAGTTGTACACTCGGGGGGTGGGGCAGGAGTGGTCTCTTGTACTTTAACAAGTGTGGGATCTTACTGTGAACAAGTAAATGTCAATACAAAAGCAAGTTAATACAACCACACATTTTCTATGCTAATCAAAAGCACTTGAATAATTTTGTTCATTCTGAATAACTTGCGCAAGTAATTCTAAGTTTGGTCTTACATCTTTGTGTGAAGTTACTACCATAATTATTCCCCCGTCTATTTTTTTGACTTCTTAAATAAAGATGTTTGTCCAAGAAAAAAAAAATTGTTGTCAAATGCTTCCCATTACATCAAGTCAAAACTGGTCAATACATAGAGTTGGGAGGGGCTTAGTAGATACCTAGTAAAAGCCTAATCCTTTTGTAGATAACAAACCTGAAATCCAAAGAAATCCAGCAACTGGCTTAACTTCTGTAACTATAACATTAATGTATCTATGATCCACGTCTGGCTTGCAATCCAGTATTCTTTCATCTGTGCTAACCTGCATCCTATTCTCACTCCACATTAGTCCCTGTTCTAACTTAGTAGAATTTGAGAGTTATAATTATCTTCAGGTTAAGCAATTTGATCACATAAAATTTTTTTATTTTTGTGTAGCAAGCGAAAAATTCCATGGACAAAATCAAAAGGCAAAACAACTTAGAGAAATAATTGGTAACAGGACAAAATGTCTATCTCCTTAGTAAAGAGTTTTTCAAGTCAAAAAAGACCAACAGCTCAGCAGCATAATGGGCAAAAGGTTTACCTGAACCGTTGGAAATGATCGTTTTGGAGACACGTTCGGGTGAAAGTAGTGCCACTCTCTAACTCAACTAATTGCTGAGAAGAACTGCCTTCATTCATACATTAGTCATTAAGTTTTTAAAAAGTGAACAAGCATTGAATTGAAACAAAAACACTCTAAGAAAAAGATAGGAAAAAAATATGACCAAAAAAATACACAAACCCAGAGCACAGACCCCAAATATATTGCTGAGAAGATGGTAAAGACCTTAAATAGTTCTGGATAACAGGGAATTTAATGAAACTATGGCAGCCATAAATACTGAGAGGGATGGGGGGAATGGAAGGGAAAAATAAGACCATCACAAAAATAAAAGGCACATTTAGAAGCAATAGAAAGGAGAACAGATAAAACAAAATCGAGGTCATGAAGAGCAAAATTGAGAACTGTGGAGAGCAGGACCAATAAAAGGGCATTGGTCTGGTCAATAAAAACAGCATAGTACTTATATAAAACATAAAGTATATAAAACAAAGTGGAGTCACTCATGTCAACCAAGATGGCTGCCAGTCAGCCAGGATGCTGGTTCAAGAGGGAAACTACCTAAGTCAGAGCAGACACATCTGGCAAGGAGACATACCTAAGACATCCACACTTGTGGTCAGAATAGCCATGTCCAGAAAGTGGGACCACCCATAGTTAGGCTTCTGTAGAAAGTCCCCGCTTGCCATCATGGGTGCCAAGCAGAACAGCCACGTACCACCCATAGGCTCCTAGACAAATTCCCCACTTGGCATCAGGGGTGCCAAGACACTTATCAAAAGACCCAGAAGGGTGGAGCACACCACTTTCAAGGTATAACTGAGGCAAGCTCCAGACCACTGCTGAGACAGCCGAGCTCCACACACCAGAGTGCTGCTCCATGCCATGCTTATCTCCCTGGGCATGGGCTGCCCTGCTGGACCGAGGGCTTTGTGTGCCCTGCTGCCCACCTGGCTCCAGAGACCCTTCCTTGCAAGATGCTAACAACTTCCTTGCCCACCTTGCCCAGACCTGCAGACTGAGACTCTGGGACTCGGGTTTGTTATTCCCCACTGATTGCTGTGTGTGTGTTATGTTTCTCTTAGTTTGTTAGGGCGTGAGTAGGATACTAATATACACTGATGTTCTACTTTGCATGAACCTGCATTCAACAAAAGCTGAGTGAATAGCATAGTTACTGTGTGTGACTCCTTTCTATCCCTTGTGCTGGGCTGCTCCAAGCAGTTGCTGAGCCAGCCGAGCAGTTGCCCAGGTGACTTATAGGAAAGACTATCATGAACATACGCTCATGACAAGAACACTGAGCAAGACCAAAATAGTTTAAAAGGACTGGAGAGAAAATAAAAGCTGTAAGAGAAAGAGAAAATCACATATACACTTATTTGGTGCTTTTGAAAAAGAAAAAGAGATTATTATAGTCATTGCACTGTCCGAGCACAAAGAGACCATTTGCAACATGAATGAATTTAGGAAATGTAGTCCCCTGAACACTTCTTAAAGAAACAAATATCAGTCACTCAATAAAAGGAAGGAAAATCTGTGGCAAAAGTGATGGCAGTAAGCAGGGAATCCACCTGGGTGTAGGACGTAAATTGAACCACTGCAGCTACGATGGTGACAGTTCAGCCAAGGACCGGACTGACCAGCTGATGATGTACAAGGTGCTATGACCCATCTAAGTAGGAAAGGTGTTGTGAGAGAGGGTAGTGGCCAAGGGTACAAACTGATATGTGTTGTTTAAAATAAATGATTCATGTACAGCCTAAATAATACACTGTATATTACACTGTATACTATTGTACAGTGTAGAAAGACCCACTAGAAACCTGAGAATGTGCATTCTTTCGAGAAAATAATGGAAAGGTAACAAAAGAAAAAGAATCAGGTGAAATCTCATAGTAAGACACGGTGTACTAAAAAGCTAAGTTTGAAACCAGGTGGCAGTACAAATGGAAGTAAAAGAAGCCACAAGGACTCATCTGGCAAACCCAGACCAAAGGAAGGCAGGGCTGTGATAAGCAGGGTCAGACAGTGCTGCATACAAGGCAGAAAGCACCAGACGTGGCACAGGCACTCCAGGACAAGCCCACAGTTAACAGCACGGACCTAACACTCATGTATATTAATGTACCAAATAATAGCAAACTGTTCTTTTAAAAAAAAAACAAGAAATACAAAGAAACACACAGAAACAAAAAAATATTTAGAAGACTAAATCATCTCTCTCAATGATAAATGAAGTGAAAGAAAAATAATGGTGATCCAACTTGACCTAACCAATAAGACAGATGTGTTTATTTAAATCAAATTCACATTTCAAGTGAATTTGTAAAATTCAAGTGCACGTAAAACATTTTTGAAATTCACTTTATATTATGCCACAAAAAATAGGTTCCTAAAAGTAAAAATAATATACATGATTTTTATTATAATAAATATGGAAATTAATCACAAAATTAGAAAGATTAAATACGATGCTACATATAAACATTAAATGTGTTCCTAATACAATTTTTAGGAAAGAGGAAACCATGTTGTCGATGGTTTCCTTTGCTATGAAAAAACTTTTCAGTTTGATGTAGTCTCATTTATTTTTTTTTCTTTTGTTTCCCTTGCCTGAAGAGCTGTACCAGAAGAAATATTGCTATGAGTAATGTCTAAGATTTTAATGCCTGTTCTCTTCTAGGATTTTTATGGTTTCGAGTCTAACATTTGAGTCTTTAGTCCATCTTGAATTTACTGTCATGTGTGGTGTAAGAAAGTGGTCTAGTTTCATTTGTCTGCACATATCTTTCCAATTTTCCCAACACCACATATTGAATAAACTATTTTTAGCCTAGTGTATGTGCTTGCTTCCTCTGTCAAATATGAATTAACTGTAAAGGTGTGGGTTTATTTCTGGACTGTCCTATTGATCTATGTATTTGTTTTTATACAAGAGCTATGCTGTTTTCATTGCTATGGACTTATAGTATAGTTTGGTATTAGGTAGCATGATTCCTCCAACTTTGTTCTTCTCTCTCAAGATTGCTTTTGATATGTGGGTCTTTGTGGTTTGTCAATGAATCAATAAACAACAAGTGCTGGCAAGGATGTTGAAAAAGAGGGAAGCTGTTGCACTGTTGGTGGGAATTCAGATTGGTGCAGCCCCTGTAGAAAGTAGCATGGAGTTTTCTCAAAAAGTTAAACATGGAACTGCCTTATGATCCAGCAATTCCACTTCTCGGAATTTAACCAAAGAAACCTGAAACACTAATTCAAAAGAATATAAGCACCCCTATGTCCATTGCAGCATTATTTACAATAGTCAAGATTTGGAAGTAGCCCAAGTGTCCATCAGTAGATGAGTGGATAAAACAATGATGGTACATTTATAGAACGGAACAGTACTCCGCCATAAAAAAGGAAAAGAAAATTTTACCCTTTGTGAGCATGGATGGACCTGGAGAACATTATGCTAAGTGAAATAAGCCACTCAGAGCAAGATAAATACCATATGATTTCACTCATACATGTAACCTAATGAACAAACTGAACTATCAAGCAAAACAGAGACAGATTCATAGATAGAGAGTAGGCTGACAGCTCGGGGTAAGCCGTGGATGGATTGAACAAAAAATAAATAAAAAGGACTCATGATCATGGACAACAGTGTGGTGATTGCAGGGGGAGGGGGTGGGTGGAAGTGGAAAAGGATATAAGGGAGATAAATGGTTATGGAAAAAATACAATAAAAATAAACTATTAAAATCTAAAAAACAAAAAAAGAAAAGAAAAAACTCTAAATTGATATTACCAATTGATAGCATCTAAGCAATAACAACGGTTCAAATAGCACATATCCGTGACAATAGGACATCGTTGCACATCTTACATCTTTGAAGTTGAGACCTATCTTGCTGTTACTGGTATCTCACAAGAGCTGTGGATGAATTTGGTTGTTATTTCTGGCAGCTTGACTGGATGACTACAACCCCTCCACATTTCCCTCAACAACAATTTCACAACCATCTTGGAAGAAATGTAAGTTCTATTTGCTGACCTTGTTAGAATTTACCTTCTAATAAGATAAAGAAACACCATCATCAAAACGTAGAGAGTGGGCATTAGGTTCAACTTAGAAGAAATTCCCAGAAACAATAGCAGGGCTTTGTTTTAGGAAGCGCTCTGCCATCTCTTTGTTGGCACAGAAAACAGTGTTGTATGGAAAAACACGACATCAGTGCCTCAATAAGTAAATCAGAGCAGTCAGACATTGGATGTGAAGTGTCATGAACTGTTGCCAGACCCTAAATCCTTCCCCTGGTCTCCAGTTTGTTTGCTTCCTGCGGTCCAGTTCCTGATGTGGCAATGGTAACGGGCCTCCAGGACAGGAGCCCAAACTGGCTCTTTATTCCTCTGCCTCCAGGTCCCCACCCTGCTCTGAGGTCACGCCCTAGGACAGGCACTCTGTATCCTCCGACTAGACCCCAGAAACCGAATGCCAGACCCCAGGATTTGCAAGTCTCATCAGTCCCTTTGTCTCCGCAGCTGAGCTCCACTCCATTGGTGGAATAGCCTGATACAACTTTAATGTCCATATATCAAATTGTTTTCCAGAATTATGACCAGGGATGACAGTAACCTTGCGTAAGAGTCCTAGCCAGACCTCCTCAGTGATCTGGACTCCTCATTATTACACAAGACTATATTCACTAGAAGTCCTTTGGCAAGACGTGATTCTTGGCTCCAGCAAAACAAAACACTAGGAAGAAATTCACACTTGGCATGACACTCGCACATCTACAGGCTGAGAAAAAGGCCCAGAAAAAAGTATAAAAACTATTTGCGTTTTCAAGGCCTATATGCCGATACTCGGGGATTGTACATTTTAAGGAGTTATCAAATGTTACTGGTTTAATATACATTTTTATTCACTTTAAGAAGTTGAAAGTAAAGTAGTAGGTTCTAAGAGCTGTAATTTTGATGGTAAACATTCACACAGATGAATAAAACTGGACATTTTGATAGCGATGCAATCAGCATTTAATGACAAACTTCATTCTGGGGGGAGGCCCCAAAGCCTTATGAAGGACAGATAAGTATACATCAATAAAGCAATGGTAACTATTATTTCATTAATATAGGAATCATTAAAAACTATCAATTTATCTACTTACTTTTTTATGTAGGGATTACTAATCTGATTTTTAGTGGAAAAAATTTGATACAACGTTTTTACATGGTAAGAAATGTCTGTTATAATTTTTTGAAGATTTATTTATTCATTTTTAGAGAGAGGGGAAGGGAAGGAGACAGAGAGGGAGAGAAACACTGTTGTGTGAGAGAGAAAGTGTTGCCTCTCACTTGCTCCCAACTGGGGTCCTGGCCGCAACCCAGGATGTGCCCTGACTGGGAATCGAAACAGCGACCTTTCAGTTCGAGAGCCAGTACTCAATCCACTGAGCCACACCAGCCAGGGCTGTTATCATTCAACATGGCCTTACTCTTTGCCTTTGGCTCAATAATTCTACCTCTAGAAACATATTCAGTAAGAAACACTTGAGGCAGTGTACAAAGATTCATGCTCAATGACATTCACTATAGCATTTCTTACAAAACTAAAAACAGGGATATAACCCAAATGGTCCTTAATAGGGACTGGTTAAACAAATATGGCATACATATTCAGTGGAATACTAGGTAATCAATACAAAAGAATTGGTAGCTCCTTGTGTACTGATATAAAAAGATGCCCAAAATATACAGAAAGAAAGAAAGAGAGAGAGAGAGAGAGAGAGAGGGAGAGAGAGAGAGAGAGAGAAAGAAAGAAAGAAAGAAAGAAAGAAAGAAAGAAAGAAAGAAAGAAAGAAAGAAAGAAAGAAAGAAAGCTATTTGGAGAACAGTGTATAGCATATGATTTCTATTTTATTAAAAGTATACATTCCTATATAGATATTTAAATAAAGGTATATCTATTATGGCTAAAATAGGTTCTTTCTGTAGAGCAATATAATAAGAATTCCAGTTTCTGTGCTTTGCAATGTTGTAGTTCTGTTTATATTTATATTATCCTGACAATAAGAAAAAAAATAGATTCATAAATATTTTAAGACTCTGTCCCATTTGCCGTCACTGCAGCATTTTCTTGTAACTAAGTTTCCTAAAAAGAAAAAAGAAGAAAGAAACCTGTGCAATGCTGCCAGTAGGAAAACAATCCAGAAATTATTACTCCTCTTTTCAAACCTCCTGTTAAGCATTGTTGAATGCCTAACCCCCAGTACCACAGAATGTGCACTTATTTGGAAATAGGGTCATTGAAGTTGTAGACAGCCAAGGTAATATAAGGTCATCAGGGTGGGCTCTAATTCGACGAGACTGGTATCCTTATACAAAGAGGGAATTTGGACACACACACACACACACACACACACGGAGTGGACTCAGACTCCACAATCCACCACTGAAGACCTTTTACACCTGGCCTCTCCCCTGGCATTCACTGGCCTTTACAGTCTAACCAGATGGCAGTATTTCATGCTGTCTCACTTCCATATCTTTTATGACACATTATCTCTGCTCACTACACGAAAACATTGCTGTATAGCAGGGGAAATTAGCAAGACAAATTAACAAAACATAATTATGGTCCTGTTTTTTTTCCTTTAATAGCCATAATATTGGCTTCATGGAATTTTATCCTTTCCTTAAAAAGTCGGTAAGAACACACTTTGTTAAAGCAGTGTCCCTTTAAAATTTGCTTCAAATATAAAAGAATTGTTCAGCTTCTCAGGCACTTCCCTCTTTTCTCCTGCATTTTCAACAAATGTCCACATGTCTCTTCTCAATCTTTAAAAACCCTGCCCATCCTTTTAAGTTGCTCAGATCTTACTACCTTTCCCTAATACGAAGGTTCCTCAACCTGGATATTATTATTGACATTTTGGGCCAGATAATTATTTCCTGGAGGGGGGTGGTGAAGATGGTTCCCTGCGTTCCAAGATGGTTAGCCACACATCTGGCCCCTCCCCACTAGATTCCAGTAGCACGCCTTCGCCCTTCCCCCACCCCACCAGCTGTGACAGCCAAAATGTTTCCAGAAACTTCTGAATATGCCCTAGTGTGCAAAGTAGTGTCTGGATGAGAACCATTGACTCAGGTAGCACTCACGCCTTCCCTTGGGCCATAACATCCAGGGCCTCATTCTGTGTTACCAGTGAAAAGCTTTTATCATAGTTCACTTTCTCTAGTTTCCCAGCTTGCTTTTTCCCCACATGAAGAATGAGAAAAACATCCTTCCAAAATAGAGATTCGAGAAATAAAATAATCATATTGTGCTTTGTGTGTTTGAAGGAGAATTATTCAGCACAGTTGTTATGCTCATATTTCCATATAACTTGCTACGTACGAGTATAGAGAAGGGAAACAAATATAAAAGATGGATGTCTGCTTGTTCTATTATTTCATTGGTTATATGTTAAAGAAAATAAAAATCTCTCTCAAGGCTTCCTAAAGAAACCCAATGATCCACCATTTCTCAAGAATAGACTTCAGCACTAGCTAGTGTGGCTCAGTGGATTGAGTGCCAGCTTGTGGGCTGAAAGGCCATGGGTTCAATTCCCAGTCAGGACATATGTCTGGGTTGTGGGCCAGGTGCCCTGGTTGGGGGCGTGCAAGAGGCAACTAAGTCTATGTTTCTCTAGCACATGTTTCTTCCCTCTCTTTCTCCTACCTTTCCCTTCTCTAAAATAAATAAACAAATAAATAAATAAATAAAATCTAAAAAAGAAAGAATAGACTTCATAGTCAAATGAAGAAAAAGCAGTTCTTCCAAATGAACACTGTATTGCAATGAAGTAAAATCAAGTGACATGAAATACAAATAACCTGTTCTGATACTTGCCTGCTGTTGGCTGCTGGTGTGCAGTCAAAATCAGCTGTCACACTTGGAATGACTGAGGAGTGAGGTCATCTCCTGATTTTCCACACTAATGGAGACAAATATATCTGACCTGGGAGGTCATCAGTCTCCATCCACAGACTCAAGTGTGTGAGAAATTTATTTTTATGACTCACCCTAATTTCTACGTCAAGCCCCGATGCTGCTGCATGGGTAAGAGGTTGTGAAAATCCTGTTCAGTAAATTTAGGACTCTCCTCTCTCCCGACACTGTCCAGGAATTTTGCCACTTCCCTGGGATTCTGCCGAGGAAGAGCCCTGGGTCTCGTCTGTAACACAGAGGGAGAAAGGGCAGATACAGATGCAGGCCCTGGGGCTGGGCCTCTCTCCTCTCCCAGCACCCTCACTAGGGAGCCCTTGTCCGCTGCCCCCAGAGCCACTCAGACCTGTGCGTGGTGGTGCAGCCCACACACCCCAGGGTGGAGGCCTGTGCAGGCGCAGGAAGCTTCTCAGGCCCCGCCAGCAGGGATTCTGGGTGGGATGGGGTGGGCCCCCACAATACGAAGGAGAGACTCTGGCGAGGCCTCCAGGGGTTCAGAGGTCTGAGGCAGGACTGGGGCAACACTAGGATTAGTGTACTCCCGAGAGTCTTTTCCTCTCCAGAAGTGGGAACCAGCACCCTGCCCCCCCCCCGGATCCCCGCCCCCCCGCATGGTATACCTCTCAAATAATGTGTCTGCACCCAGAGAGTCTCCCTTGTTTCAAAGGTATAAGTGTTGCCAGAGAGTCTCTTGGAACTGGGAGTTTTTTTGGTTTCTTTTTTCTTTTTTTTTTCTGTTTTCTTCCATGTTATCTCCTCCCCCTGAGACATCAAGCAGAAAGCAACTCTGCAGTATAAGTGGCTGGGCATGGGATTACTCAATAAGAGGGAGAAAAGAGATTTATACTTCTAAAAATATTATAATCAAAATGTTACATGTATTTATATTCTCATTTGATAATGAGTCTGAGTTTGATGTCTGATGTTTTGAAAGCTCAATCCAAGTAGAATAATGAAACATATTATGATGCTTTTCCCTCCTGAACACTTTTGTGCATTTCATTTCAATTTAAAAATTCATTAGCGCTGCTACTGTGTACATAACAACTGAAGAGCCTATAAGAGATGAGTCATGTTATATGAGTAATTCCAATAAGAGGATACAAAACCGGAAGTCCTGAAGTGTCCCAGGATCTATACCTAAAGAAGACGCAGATATGTGTTGTCAGACTAGCCCTAGACACTAATTGTATCTCTGAACTTCTAAGGTTTCCTCCAAAACAGCACAAATTTGGGTCACAGTGGGTGCTATTAAGACAGATTTCCTGTCTCCTGCCAAGCAGCTCCTTTTTCCACCTTAAGGCCAGAATCTTGGGAACTAATTAATCCTGTTTTCCACACCTGGAGTAGGATTTATTCCAAAGAACTTTATCAGTGAAGTTTCTTTAGCTGCAAGCAACAAAAACCAATTCTAGCTCATTTAAGATTACAAAGAATGCACTGATTCCCATAGCCAGAAGTCCCAGAGCTAGAATAGCTTCAGACAGACTTGATTAGGACCTCATCCTTAGGGGCTGCCTGATGGATTTTGAGATCACAGGTTCTCACCTGTGACAGCGGAGGGAACAGCCAGCTTCCTCAATTGCTCCAGGGCCCAGAGGTCAAATACTGGGTTTTGTACTGATCTATGCACTGCAACTTTTTCTGTAAAGAGGCAGAGAGCAAATATTCCTGACTCTTGCTGGCCATGTGCTCTCGGTCACGACTACTCAGCTCTGCCATTGTAGCACAAAAGCAGCCATCTATAAATGAATGAGCATGGTTCTGTCAGCATAAAAAGTTATTTATGGACCCTGAAATTGACATTTTACAAGATTTCCACATATCATGAGATACTATTCTTTTGATGTTTTGTAACTGTCAGATGATGGAAAATCCATTCTTAGCTTACACACTTCATAAAGCAGGTGGCATGCAGGGTTTCGTAGCAGTTTGCCAGCATCAACTCTAGGGGACCCGCTGCACTTGAAACGTGTAGACTGAGACTGAGCGAGAAGCGGGTCCCTGCAAGCAAATTAGGGTGGTGAGTGCTGAGCAACAAACGCAATGAATGTTCGTCCCAGCACTGCAAAGCTTCACAGTTTCAGGCCACTAGGCTTGAGGGGGTGTAGCCCAGTGAACGCACAGCACTCATCCTGAAGCTGGAAGTATAATGAATGGCTCACCCGCAGCTCTTCACTGCTGCTCCTCGCCCCTACCACTCACCACCAGCGTGGTCCAGGAGGCGGAGCCCATATTGCTGTCTATCTCCTGTGGCATCAGCAGAACAACAAGCCTCCAGTCAGGACAGCCCTGCACATCTGAACGTGGGCCACACGGTCAGTGCTCAGTTCCCACTGTTACTGGCATGAAGTAATTATATGGTTTGGGGATAGCCCACCTTTTTTTTTTTTCATTTTCTTCAATGAAGAGCTAGTTATTGATCACCACCCATCATTCTAGTCTCTTGAGGACACAGCAGAGGACAAGAGAAGGAAAAACCCATGCTGGGAAGTGCAAAGGCCCTGGGGCAGGAGCATGACATATTTAAGGAGGTGAGGTTGGCCGGAGCAGAGCGAACAGGCAAGTAAGAGATGAAGTCGGAGAAGTAGCAGGGGAGGGGGCACAAATCACAAAGGGCCATAGAGGCCATGGTACCAACTTTGGTTTTTACCCTAAATAGAGGTGTCATAGAAAGTTTTTGAGTAGAGAAGACATGATTTGACTAAGTCTCTTAAGTGATCATTTTGGCTGTTGTTTTGAAAATGGAATTTTGAGGAGCAAGGGTTGGAGGCAGGGAGACCAGCTAGGAGCTGTTCTAAAAAAAAAAAAACTGGGTGTCTCGGCCTCCACTCCTAAGCAGAAAACCTTTCTCTGGCTGAACCACAAATCTGTCTTCAAGCCTCCAAGTACAGCCTCTAATAAACTAAGACATCAAATAGCTTTGCAGAACAAATGCAAGTACAGTTAGCCCACCTCTCCACTGCCCCAGGCTGAGCCCTGTGTGAACAGACATCTTCGGAGGAAGCCAGCTGACCCCCACCCCGCTACCACCACCCAGCACTGCACAAAAGGAGTTGAGAACAGGGCTGTCTGTGACCTGTGGCCGAATGTTACCCTCCGCCTCTGCAAGCAGATTACCTTTCATTCTAGAGTATGTCCACCCTACCCTTTGGCTCACATGTCTCCTGCCAGCATTGTGTACTCGTGTACATTCGCTCAGGTTCCCCCCTCGGCTGCCTCCCTCACTGCTGGCACTGAGCAAAGTTAACCAATAGGGATAATATTTGTGCAAAACGGTAGCAGAGATGTCACCAGACACCACCTTTAGGCTATTTTGTTTGTCCCCATACTGTTTGCCAAAGACAGCAGCAGGGCCTCCACCCCGTATGTCCAAACCCTGATAAACAACCAGGTCACTGCACTACCTCAGGGTTGTCCTGAGAAGCTCATATGTGAGAGCTGGAATGTGAGGTTTTTCCATCCCAAACAACCATATGACGCCAGAAAAGAGATCTGTTATTCCAGAATGAAAGGGTTCCAAGATGATCAAAGAGGTTGGTTAAATCCTGGGGCTCAGAGATAATGGCAGAAAGTCACCTCCATTTCCCACACGTTATCTGCCCAAATAACTGCCTTCACCTACACAGGGTAGGGGTTTGAACAATGCTCCCTTGGTGACCTTACGGAAGCTGAAGTTCATGCTACGGCTGACCAACTGCTCATCTACCCACACTCTGATCCTAAACCCATGTTTTTAAAATAAGCTACACAGTAGCGTCAAGGTGGGGGTTAGGGGGAGGGTAAAAAATTACCAGTGCCTGTGCTTCTTCCCAGAGAGTTAACATGAAATCTCCGTGAGTGGGGTTCAGGCATCACTTGGGGTGATCATAATGTACAGACATGGTCGAGAGCCTTGCCCTTAGTCATCAAAACCAATGTTTCTGTTTCTAAGTGGGAGCTACATTCATTCAAAAAAACCCCTCAAGGACAGAGTAACCTTTGTCCCTAAACTTAAGTGAACAGAAAACTGGTCTCAGGCAAGGTCAGTTCCCCCTCCCGGGAATGGAAGCCGTCGCCAGAGCCCCCTTGGAAGTTGTTCCCTTTGCCTTTGCTCTGCAACAAAGCAAAGGTATAAAACTAGCATCCCCTACCTGCTCCCGCTCCCCCAGAAAAAAACTGGGTTAGTTTCTCTGTCTGCTTTTTTTAAAAATTATATTTTATTAATTATGCTATTACAGTTGTCCTGATTTTCCCCCCTTGGCCCTCTCCCTCCAGCACCCGATACTCCCTCAGGCAGTCTCTCCACCATTGTCATGCCCATGGGTCATGCGTGTAAGTTCTTTGGCTCCTCCATATTCTATACTATACTTTACATCTCTGTGGCTATTCTGTAACTACCTGCTTGTACTTCTTAATCCCCTCACCTCTTCATCCATTGCCTCGCACCCCCTTCCATCAGGTAACCATCAAAAGGCTCTCTGTATTCATGATTCCATCTCTGTTCTACTTGTTTGCTTAGTTTGGTTTTTAGATTCAGTTGATAGATTTGTATTTATTACCATGTTATTGTTCATGGTTTTGATCTTCTTCTTTTTCCTAAATAAGCTCCTTTAACATTTTATATAATAATGGATGATGATGATGAACTCCTTTAGTTTTTTGGGGGTTTTTTTTTCATTTCTGGGAAGCTCTTTATCTGTCTTTTACTTCTAAATGATAGCTTTGATGGGTAGAGCAATCTTGGCTGTAGGTCCCTGCTTTTCATGACTAAATATTTCTTGCCAATTCCTTCTAGCCTGCAAAGTTTCCTCTGAGGAATCAATTGACAGTTTTATCAGAACTCCCCTGTAGGTAACTAACTTCTTTGTTCTTGCTGATTTTAAGATTCTCTCTTTATCTTCAACCTGTGGTATTTTAACTATGATGTGACTTGGAGTGGGCCTCTTTACATCCATCTTGTTTGGGACTCTCTGTTATTCTTGCTTTGCATGTCTATTTCCTTCACCAAATTAGGGAAGTTATCTTTCATTATTTTTTTAAATAGATTTCCAATTTCTTGCTCTTTCTCTTCTCCTTCTGGTACCCCTATGATGTGAATGTTGGAATGCTTGAAGTTGTCCCAGAGGTTGCTTATACTATCCTCACGTTTTTGGATTCTTTTTTTTTCTTGTTGTTCTGACTAGTTGTTTTTTGGTTCTTTATATTCCAAATCATTGATTTGAATCTTGGACAAAATTTGAAATCATTGATTTCATCTACTATACCGTTGTTTTCCGGAAAATTGTTCTTTTTTTCAATTAGTATATCCTTCATTTCTGACTGGGTCTTTATGCTGCTGAGGTCCTCATTAAGTTCCTTGAGCATCTTTATAACCAGTGTTTTGAGCTCTGCATCTGTTAGATTGCTTATTTCCATTTCATTTCATTGTTTTTTCTTTTTTTGGAGTTTTGATCTCTTCTTTCATTTGGGCTACACTTCTTTGTCTCCTCATTATGGCAGCCTCCCTGTGTTTGTTTATATGTATTAGGGAGATCTGCTTTGACTCTGTGTCTTGTTAGTGTGGCCTAATATAGTAGGTGTTCTGTAGTGTCCAGTGACATAGCCTCTCCTACCACCCAAGCTGGGTACCTGAATTGTGCCTTCTATGTGGGCTGAGTACACCTTCCTCTTGTAGTTGAACCTTGGTTGCTGTTGGCAAGTCTATGGGAGGGATTTACCCAGGCCAGTCAGGGGCAAAGATTGGCTGTGACCACTGACCACCACTCTCTGCCCTCCATGGAGGATCAGCTGTGCAGGGGCAGAGTGGTGGTGCTCGGATGTGGTCTGTAGCTGTCTGATGGATGCGCTGGCCCTGGGGTTTCCCAGATGGTGCAGACCAAGGCCAGCCCCCACCTATGTTTTGCCCAAGGCCACCCTGTTTGAGTTATAAAGCCATCTGAGATGGCCACTACTTGTGCTGAGCTTGGAGATTCCCAGGAGAAACCAAATTGTGAATCTAGGCTGGCTGCTGCTGGTACTGGGCCTGGGGCCCACTGAGGCCAGCTGTTGCTTGTTTGAGAGGATTTAGGAAGTTGTGAAGCAGGAGCCAAGACCCAGTCATTCATATGGAAACGCAGTTTGGGTGGGCCTATAAATTGGGTGGGGCAGAGTGTTTATGGGTCTCCAACGTGAGTCGAACAGTATTGGGATAGGCTGATGGAGTCTCAGATATGGCACCAGCTTGCTGGCTCTGTGATGGGAGGGTTCAGAAAAGAGACAATGTTCTCTACTCGCCTCGATGCCAGACACTTCCGTTTCTCTCAGTATGCCACTGGTGCCCTTCAAGTTGCTACCCCAGTGCTGGAACTCAGAGAAAGTGAGTCCAAGTAGGTTAGTACACATGTGGGTTCTTTTAGAGGAACTGCTTGGAGCTCCAGAAGTTTCTTCCACTGACTCAATCCCCAATGGTTCTTGCAACCAGAATCTGTGGGGACTTATTTTCCTGTCACTGGAATCCTGGACTGTGGGGCCTGGTGTGGAGCTGCAACTCCTCACTCCTGAGATACCCCTCCCAAATTTTTACCCACCACACGTGGCTGAAGGACCAGCCTGTTCTGTGCCTGCGCCCCTCCCGCCAGTCTGGATGGATGTGCTTTCGTTAATCTATAGTTGTCAGACTTTCATTCAACTCAATTTCTGAGGCTTCTGAGTGATGGTTGTTCTATATTTTAGTTGTAATTTTGATGTGGTTGTGCAAAGAGTTAAGCCATGTCTGCCTATGTTGTCATCTTGACCAGAAGTCCCTCTCTGTCTGCTTTGCCCGTATAACCCCTCTTCCCTGGAATGTTCCTCTCTCTGCATTGCACTTTACCCCACTTCCTTCCTTACCCAACTAACTTCTGTGCCAGGCAATAAATACACCTTCCCTGATTACAAGAATGACCACCTATTTGTTCTACAGCTTTTTACTATTCCCTGCTTTTTTGCTTTTATAGCACTTGGCACATTGTGTGATACTTGCTTTATATCAAGTCTGAAACACCATCAATGATGATACACTATTATTTCATGCAAAGCTAAGGAACAACCAAAAACAAAAGCTGTCAATAAAATTATAGCAATGCTTTCTTGTAACAGTACTTTTCCTTTCATACACATTGAAAGAATTATTTTAGTGCAATTTTGAGATATATCAAAGAGCCCAGAGTTTTGTTAGCATTTCTATTTAACCAACTAATAGTCTTGATTCTTCTTCAATTCAATTACCTGTCACAGAAAGTTAAGCAACTGCTATTTAAACTTGGCAGGAAGTTTCTGATTTTGGTGATTGACACCCACATGACAGTCCTGTGTGATGAAGTGAATGGTCACATCAACTTATTGTTTTGAGTTGTCTTTTACCTTTTCAAAAGACTAGGCAATTTCTCCTGCCTCTAGTTGAATTGCTTGGCATGTGATACCAGCATTTTTTCAGAGTTCAATGAGCATTTGAGTCACTCACATCTTCTTCAATGCACATTCTGATCTTGTAGGGCTGGGATGGAGCCTGAAATTCTGCATTTCTGACAAGTGCCCGCATCATGTCGATGTTCTTGGTCCAGAGCACACACAGTTTAGCAAGATAGCCAACCCTTTGCATGTATCTGCCACAACTTATACAACTTATTCAACTTGAATTTTCCTTTCTTAAGATTTATCAAGAATTTTATTAATTTGTCAGAAAATAAGAAATGGAGGTCAACCCTCCAACTATAAATATTAACCATACTGGTAGTAAACAGATGCCCCACTGCACTCCCTGTAGCCTTTCTGCATGCACAATAACTTTTCATTCTAATGCTTAAGTATAGTGTAATTTTCCAAGGCATTTTAATGGCAACTGGCTCAACTCATGCAATGTCAACAATGTATATATTAGTGAAGGAAAGACAATATGAACAGCTGGGACCAGGTTTGCACCCACACAAACCAAGACCACTTACAAGTGCTGCCTTGCCAACAGCGTTTGTCAGATGTCGTCAACTGGAGCATGCAGTCTGATTTTGGAGATGTGAAACTTCGAAGAAAAAGAATCGCATGCCTTAGTATCAGCGCAATATGGCAGAGGTCCGTGTTCTTTCCACTTTGCATAACGGTACTCTGAGTTGCGCTAGTACAAGGACCAGGAAAGCCTTTGTCCTCAGCACAGACGTCAGTGGCAGGCACGAGGTAAGTGCGTAAGGCGCTGATGCAGACCTCGAACTCTCCTGAAAATGTTGTTTCCTCTGGGATAGGAGTTGGTGACTCACTGATTTGTAATACGCATTTGAAATGTTCTCTGGCTGTGCCTACCCAGGGATTACTGTGAATAAGCTGGGGACAACCAAGTGCCTTGTCACTTACTTAACGCAAGCCCAAGGTGCTGGAATAGACTGTAGTTGTACCAAAAAGGCTTATTGTGTAATTCTTTGAGATTCTGCTAGTATAATTTGCCTTTTCACACATTATGACTGGTTTACTCTTTTACTCCCACTCTCCTGAATAACTCATGCTTTATTTCTCCCTTCTTCTTGGAGGATGGCTCAAGTCAAGGAGAAATTCAGTCTCTCTGTATTATTATTCACTCTGGCCTTTTTGTTCACAAGCATCTCTGATACAAGTATATTAGTCTATATTAGCCTCCCACCTCCAAAAGGAAAAGAGGGAAGAATTGTATTTAGTGTATTACACAAGTACTTCATGAAACAGTGTGCTCATTAACACAGAAGTTGGAAATATGCATGGAAGAATTCTGAGGAGCTCAAGCAAAATCTGGGTAACTATAGAAAATTATATTTTCATGGTTTGATTTTTAGCTCCCAAACCAAGGTGCACAAGCAGACAGAGACACAAATAAGGAAAACACTCCATCTAAAGCAATCTCATTGAAATAGAAATGGTTGTTTTACTGTCTAAGAGCATGACAATTTAAACAGAGTTACTACATTTGGGGGCTGGAAAGGCCTTAGAAATTATTCTGTTGAAATGCCTTCATGTTCATAGGGTTGGCACCTTAGCAGGTCTTTCCATCCTTACAGTTCTAGCTTTCCTTATAACTTAAACACTTTTTATTCATATGAAAACATGAGAGTGTTCAAACACTTCATTAGCAACAACAAACTTTTCTTGTTTACATACATTTAAAGCCACAATATTTTAAGTTAAATATTCCCCATTTAGAGAAGGCTCTATCTGCATGCTCTGCCCCTATGCAATAGAACCCTTTAAAAATGTAACCAATGACCAGGGCTGGAGGATACACATCTAATATTGTTACTCCTCAAGGGTCCTGAAAGTCACATTATTTCTTGTAACATCTAGGGAATGAGAAATCAAAGGAAAATTCCATTTTTATATTAGCATAATATATTTGTGAAGGTGGGGGAAAGACTTCTAAAGGTGTGGAAAATAGCCTCAAATTTTAAGCTACCTTTTTTCTAAACCATAATTTTAAATTTCTTTTCTTCTAATATTCATGCTTGCTATGAAGAGAATAGAGATTGGTCCTTAAATAACACTTTGTTTCAAACCCAGTTCCTTATAAACATCTGACTGCTTGAGTCTAAAAATCCTTGCAAGAAGTAGATCTAGCTGCAGTTTCCATCACTGAGGGTTCTTTTGGAATTTCTTTCTTCAATATTCCCCAAGCAGCTATTTATCCAGTCCAGGCCTCGTTTAGATTTCTGTTCCATCATCCTGGTTATGTGCAAGAACCTGGGAATGTCAACCCAGGGCCTGAAAAGTATTAATGTACCTTTAAGTGGTCTAATTTCTGGCTACTGGAGTTTAATTATTGAGGTCATAAGGTGCCTGCTTGTGTTTCCCACTTTTTTCCTTAAGTTCATACAATGGATATCTATCTATATGATGGATGTCTCAGACAATAGATGGCTACAAACTTCCACAAATTTCCTTGGCCCTAACTAGACCCTTCCTTATCTTCATGTTTAGCTGGAGCAGACTGGCAGATCTTCCTACTGAGTAGGCAAAAAAAATCAGGAAACAAAATTATTTTTCAGTTTGGTTGCAAGGAGGATGAAAAGTCAGAAAAATCACACTCCAAAAATACTGGAGCTTTGGTGACCTCTTGTGGGATAATTTATTAGTAGTCTGTAATAAAACAGTTCCAGAATGGAATCTGAGGCTTTTTCTGTAGATCTGGTAAGTATACTGATGTGCCTGCTGAGACCCAGAGGGCCTGTTCTAACCCAGAAATACCTGTACTACATAAAGTTATTAATAAACTGTTAATATTGGGTTGGCAAAAATATTCATTTAGGTTTTTTCTGTATAATGGCTGTAATATGCTTAGTTGTCTTTAGCTTCATTAGAAAAAATACTGTTGAATTGTTTTGTGACAGCTGTCATATCAGCATGCATTTTTTTATATAAACTTATCAAAATTGGTAAATTGTTATGCAACCATTTCAATATTGAAGATGGAAGAAGATATCCAAAATTTTCAGTGTATTATGCTTTATTAATTTAAGAAAGGTAAAAATGCAACTGAAATGCAAAAAGAAACTTTGTGCAGTATGTTGAGAAGGGGCTGTGACCAACTGAATATATCAAAAGTGGCTTGCAAAGTTTCTTGGACTATTGAAATTTTGGCCAAATAATTCTTTGCTTTGGGGCTGTCTTTTGCTTTGGAAGATGTTTAGTAGCACCCCTGGCCTCTATCTACTAGAAGCCAATACCAGCAGATGGCCAACATACCAAAAATATCCAAATCAATGAAGTTATTGGTGAAAATGAAAAAGTTGTCTTTTGAGGAAAAATTAAATGGACTATTTGGCTAACCCAATAATTGTACCAGGTTATATAGTCAAAAGAGCTTATCTACATATATACATATATCAGGAGTTATGTAAATAAACTGTTAAACATATTAAGGCATCCTAGAATCTTCTGTCCATAGGAGAGAAACAGACTTTCCAAGCACCCATCAAATATCTGATACTCCACTGCAAAGGATCCAATCACAAGGGAGTTTGGGAAGAGATTATGGATAAATCAAAGCTAAAGTATTAGGCATAGTATAAGTATTCAGTAAATGAATTCATGGGAAAAATAAATAAAAGGAATTATGTTCATACTTATAGTTATTAATGTTATTAATATATTTAGGCCTATAATGAGTAATAAAATAAATTGGGACATCTTCCAGCTAGATTCCTGGATGATGGGAAGAAGAATAAATGTATCCATCAAGAAACTGCCCATTGGCATCACACACACACACTCAGAGGAGGGTAGGATCCTCAGCCAATGAACCAGGGTTCTAGCCAGTTATCACTAGGACAACTCTTTTGTCTTTTCTGGTTAGTAAACACTTCCCACACATCCAAAAGAAAAAGCCAAATTTGTTTTTTCTTCTGGTTACTATTGAACCTATGTGTGACCTTTATGAGGTAGCTAAGTTAAACAACAATGACTTAATAAAGAAATTGGTTTCCAGAATTTCAGAATTCTGCTTTTCTTCTGAGTTTAGTTTTTAAATTTCTTAATCTAAAGATTAAGATTTCTTAATCTAAGAAAAATAACTTATTTTTTCAGATACATTATGAGACAAAATAACTTATGTCCCATACTTATTAAGTTATTTTTCTTGTTTTCCTTGTTGGAGATTTTAATGTAATATAACCAACTACATAGCAGGCAAGAAGCATTATTGTTATTTTGTTGTCCTTTTCCATAGGTTCTGCATCATCTGTATAGATTTGTACATTATAATTTGGTGCCTAGAGAAAATATACAGAGATATATAGTAAATATCTATTCACTAGATAATTTTATATAAAATTTTTAACTGGATTTGCATTCAGATAAATTTGTTTCAATTAATCAAATTGGAGAAAATGTAATTTCAAAAAAGTACATCTTGATTATTTGGTAAGTTTTTTAACTAAGAGAATTTGTACCCACACAAAGAGTAAACTGATCTTATCTATAAGTGGAACCTAATCAACAAAACAAACAGAACCAGAGACACGGAAATAAAGAACAAACTGACAGTAACCAAAGGGGAGGGGAAAAGGGGATAACGGGGAAAAAAGGGGGAGCATCGTAAAGGAACATGTATACAGGACACATGGGCAAAGACAATGAGGGGGGATTGAATGTGGGAGGCGGGGGTGGGTAGGGCAGGGGAGAGTAATGAGAGGGAAATGGGGGACAACTGTAAGTGAACAACAATAAAGAAAATATAGTTATTATAATGGAAGAAAAAAAGATATTTGATTATAAAAAAAAAGCATGTAACCTTGCTAAAAAACACTAGAAAACAATGAGTAGAAAAAATACTGCCTCCCTACTCTTTAGTTTTGTAGCATTAAAATAAAACATGCGTATTATATCCCTTTTAGTACCTTTTGGTCCTTTTACCAACTCTTCATCACTTATATGACAAATTACTTCATTCATAGAGGCCACTGTCAGAAGCAAAAACAGAATTCTGTGTTTCATTGAAATCAGAATTTGATAGTAATAGATTGCCTGGCCCAGCCCCTATTAACATAAACCAGCATCCTTTCTACATCAAAGGTCCAGTGATTTGGTGTTTGATAGTTCTAGACACTTTGAGAGTGACCGCTGATGGAGGAGATAAAGTCACTGTCCCATACTTAGAAAGATAATAGAATATCACCAAAAATATATAGTTCTGTACCTTGCTTATTGAATGAGAAATGGAAAGATGCAAAGTGAATTGAATTAAAACATCAAGCAACCAGGTGTTGGGTTGTGATGGTTTAAGCACAGTTACCTGAACTTTTATCACTGCCATTTCACCTGAAGATCTCTACTTTCCATACTCTTAAATATTACTTTTCAAAATTCCCTCTCAAGAGTATTTCCTTAAGGATCAAATTTGTTTGTAAATTCTTGATTGAGAAATCTAAAATATCCTTCAAATTCAAAATAACTGACTCATTCCTGTTTTTTTTGTTTTTTGGGTTTCTTTTCCCTTAAACTCCAGTCACGGGATCAGTCTCATGACTCTCGGTGTATTAGGTTGAAATCTGAACTCTGAGTATTGCGGAATACTCAGAGTTGGTAAACTTTTAATAATATAAACTTCCAAAATTATAGATTCTACCACACACATTATATTTGCATATCATCTGTCAGTTCCCATCCAGAAGTGTGCTATTTTTATATAGTTGCAATTCTAGACTAGATAACATCCCACCTTGAACCCTCTTGTCTATTTCCATGTTTCCTAGTTTTCATAAGTTTTACTGCAGAGGTGAGTAACATCTTATCATGTTGATATAACATCATTTACTAGTCACTTGTTTTAGGGTTACCTAAGTTGTTTACAGCTTACTTGCTATTGAATATCATGCTGCAATGAGCATTTTTATATAAGATTTTTGGAGGGCTTTATTATTACCAATAGTTTGTGCTGTATCTTTTTTGAAATAGTTTAGGAGTTGTCAAGATCACAGCAAAAAAAAAAGGGGGGGGGGGCAATGGCACACTCCAAAGGGTTTAATGAAAGTATATAAGCAGGATTAAGTCCAGCAATAAGGGTAAGTGAAATAAATACACAGAAGCTAGCGAAAGTGAGATGCCATTTATTATCAACCCATTAAACTGGGGAGCCTGGCAAGAGGTGGAACTGTGGTCAAGGAGATACCTAGAGATGAGCATACCTTAAAAAACCCCACAGCTATTGCTAGAACGATGGTGAAGTCAGGGAGGGTAGGGTAAATACCCCTTCCTCTCCCTCCTTCTGCCTTCTCCCACATTACCACCAGCTGGCTAACCCCAACTGGAAACAATGGAGGGAGTGAGGGCAGAGGGCGTGCCTGGCAATGCAGAGCTCAGCCCCCTGGAGCCCAGAGCATGTATCTGCATGAGGTGGTGCCATGGGAGACAGAAGATAACAAGCACAAAAGCATTTGAAGTATTTGATTCCTTCAAAACATGGAGGAGAACCATATTTAAATAAGAGAAACATATTTAAAATGTCAAATGATTCTCAGTATTCTCTGCCTCCCTCCTGCTTTCTTTTACTCCGTAGCATTTGACATCCTTTAACATAGTTTATAATGTACTGCTTTATTTTCTCTTGCACAAGAAAATAAGCTCTTTGAAGACAGACTTGTGTGTGTTATCTCCAATGCTAATAACCTCAGTATGAATTTGTTGAGTGAATATAGATAATAAAGATATGTAGAAAGCCAGAGGAGAAATTTTCATATAAGACTCTTTAAAACTGTAAGTAACTGTAAAGGTAATAGATGAACTCTGGATATTTAAAAATTATAATGTGGATTTCTAAGCCAAGTCTTTGTACTTTAAACTATTTAAAAATATTCTGTAATATTCACTATACATAAAATAAAGACATGCAAATTTAATACAACATATAAAAACATCTCTAATAATGTGTATGAAGGGGGACCCAAAAACAAACGAGAATTGTCTTCTGAAGGGAGGGCCTCTTGCAGTATAGGCTTCCCACCACTAGGTGGGTGTTCTGTAACAGTGTGCCAGCTGGCATTGTTGTGAGAGGCTGCCTTCAGCCTAAGTGAAGCTTTTTGAAGGCTCTGTCAACCATTTGCCTATTTTATTGTGTGTGATTTATGAGCACATCTGCCCATCCCATGCTGAGTGTTCAGCAGTTTTTGACCAAAAATGGCATGACTCCGTGTCCTACCCTCCCTATTTATCCAATGTCACTTGGAGCAAATTTTTTTTGTTTCCCTAGATTAAAAAATCCCCAAAGGGCCTGGCTGGCACAGCTCAGTGGACTGAGCACAGGCTGCAAACCAAAGTGTCACAGGTTTGATTCCCAGTCAGGGCACATGCCTGGGTTGCAGGCCATGGCCCCCAGCAACCACACTCTGATGTTCTGATGTTTCTCTCTCTCTCTCTCCCTCTCTCCCTCTCTCTGTCTCTGTCTCTGTCTCTCTCTCTCTCTCTCTCTCCCTCTCCCCCTCTCTCCCTTGCCTCTCTAAAAAATAAATAAATAAAATCTTTTTAAAAATCTTAAAAAAAAATCTCCAAAGGGAAACATTTTGCCAATGTAGAAGAGATCAAACAACAAAAGAGCAGAAGCACTAAAAGGCATCAAAATCAATGAGTTTAAAAACTGTTTTGAGCAGTGGGAAAAAAAATCTCAATAGGTATATTGCATCAAATGGAGAGTACTTTGAAGGTGACTGAAGTTTAAACATGTAAGAATAAATACACAATTTTTTTATAAATAAATTCCTTTTTTAGGCTCCCCCCTCATATTTACTAATATGCACTAGTAAAATGAATAGAGTGCTTTCTTATTTAAAACTACACCATTAGTATAATGCAATGCAAAAAAGCTATAGCAAAATAAGTAAATGCTTTATGTGAGTCAATTGTCCTTTAGAATAGAACAACTCTGAATTAAGAGTCAGGACATATGAACCACATTTTTAATGCTGTCGCTTTTCTGTGTAAACTTAGATCATCTGGTTACCATGTTCTTCACTTAGGCTAATGTTTTGAGAGACTAAGGGTCCCAGCATGAAGCAGATGTGTGTAATACATATATGTCCCTACTGTGCAGTAAAGTAGATGCATCATACACATAATTACGGTAGGCTGATACTAACTGATGTGTTTCCTACTGCACCCCGAACTCCCATGCCCATCCCCAGTTACTAGAATTTAAGCTTTGTAAGAGCAGAGACCTTGTCTTGCTTGGTCACCACTGTATTTCCAGCTGCTGCAATAGTATTTGGCACACAGTAGATGCTTAATAAATATTTCTTGAATGAATATGTGTAACTTTGGGGCAGCAAAACTATATAAAAAATTTATGGGCCATTTTACTTACGTCAAATAATTTTAAGAGTAAATGATATGCAAATGACTTTATGTGATCAAATTAGTAATAACAGAATCAATCTACATTTTGGACCCTTAAAATGTATCAGACAACACTCCAGTGAATCAATCACATTGGCGACCTGATTTAACCCTTAAAAAGTAAAAAATAACTATTACTCTATATCACAGCACTACATTTTTACTGGCATTCCTTTCACCAAACATTTGTAGAGCTCTACTGTGCCCAAGGCAATTGATGAAAATAAAGATTTAAGAAGAGATGGTCTCTCCCTTCAATGAATTTAGGAGTTAACAAGGAAGGTAAGAGATACTTGTGTAAGAGAGACACAAGCAAAATGCTACTGAAGCAGAGAGGGTTGAGTTAGATTACCTGCATCGGATTCCCAACTCCCCACACGGCAGCTGTTGTCCTTACACATACTACTTGGCCTTGCATTGTCACCGTTAGCAACATTAAAATAAGGACAACAATAGCACATACTTTACAGGGATCTTATGAGGATTAAATGAAATAAAGTATATCATGAATATACTTTATGTATATACATTATATAAGGCATATAATGTATAACATATAGCAACGATTCACTAAATGCCAATTGTTAGTCTTACAGTTCCTACTAAAGGATTCTTTTATTTAATTAATTGCTATAAAGTTTGTTTCACATGAAGTTAAAATAATATTTGCTAGTATGACCTCTGATATTATAACCCGCTCTTATTTAACTAGTTTTATTAAACAAAGAGCAACCTGTATCTGAACTTCATGCTATATAACTCACCACAAAATAAATTATTATTTATAAATTAACACCGTTGAATAAAAAGTGATTATATAAGAATGAGCAACTTTCTCAACTAACTTCTCATTCACCAAATTATGGGGGAAGGTAGGGCTTTTAATAAAGACAGAAAATGATTAATGAAACTAGGAATCTTTGCTAATAAGTGGAATTTATCTTCAGCCACCAGAGCTGAGCTCTGCAATCAGCAGATATGTCTATTGTGTAAAGTTATTTACCATGTACCTGCTTCTGGTAGTATTTACGACCAAATGTCTTCCTCCACGTGGTAACTATGCTTTATAAACCATTGTCTTTAACCGTGTATGTCTGGGTCAGGAAGTCTCAGAGCAAACCCTTGCAGAAAACACATTGGAATGGTATCAGAACTACCTAAAACTTGGGTGATTTACAAGTACTTGAACAAGATTTTTTCTGTACAGTTATAGTCATGTAGTTTTTGTGTTCACAGATGTAACATTTGAAGTATAAAATCAAGATTGATATTTCTACTTCAAATATTATTAAACAGACACATAAAATCATTAAAGAGACTTATCTGGTACACCTCGTATTTCAATCTGTTTTCCAGTACCAAATATTTGAAAAACAAAAAACCAAAAGTGCTCACTTTTCAAGCATTTAGTTAAAGTTCAACATTAGTTGCATTCTTAAAGAAGTTTGACAGTGACGCAGTTGGCCTGGTTTTTATCGTATGCACACACAACAATTTTATCTTCACATTTATCTTCATTATAGTAAGGGCATAAGAAAATGTAAATGTGTGTTACAACTGCTAAACCTCTGGAACGACATTTTTAATCTGAAAAGTCAAAGCTGACTTATTCCAGACATTTGTTGGAAACGATATATCAAAAAAAGGTAAAATGCCATGAGGTTTTTATTGCAAATAAGGTTTACATATAGGAAAAGAGTAGGAAAAGAAAGCACCTTTAAATGTCTTCAAGATTAATGGTAAGAGACTCTGAATTGACTATGTCACAGAATAGCTGAGAGATGCATGACTTAATTACTGTCTTCACAATGCTATGGTTTTTAGAGACCGTTTTCACTTTGGCTGTTTGTTCAGATGGTATAATATTCCCAACCATAATAATGTTTTATTTCATCATCCTGTTTCAGTCAGGTTTAAGCACACAGCTGTAGCATACTGAATTTTTAAGAAGCAAAGTCAGTCCAGTTTCATGAATTTGGGCTTCTTATTCCATATTTGAATTTATTTTTCCTGGGAAGAAAAAATAGTTACAGCAGCACCTGGTATGGTGCCATGAACACAGTGGAGGCTTAATAAATATTTATCGCTGTTGAAGTTAGAAGAAACACTGATCTGTATTCTGCACAATATGTTGGACTAGGACCATATTGCTTGCAAAAAACCATAAACACTTAGTGCAATATCTGAATCTTAGACAACTTTTTAAAATGATTATTTTGCAGGAGACCTAATGTGCTACAGGAAGGATAGAATGTTACTTGTAAGTATAATTAAGACGCACTAAAACCTAAAAAGCTATTTGGAAAGGAGACTCGACAGAATGCTGAGAATTCTTACTCCTTTGTATCATGATCTAATTGACCTTGGCAGCAACCCAGAAGAAACCCCTGACTTTGACCTGTGGGAAGGGAAGTAAGCCAAGACTGGCAGGGTCAGGGCCAGCCTAATGGCTAGAGCTGCACCCAAATGCAGCTTCTAAGGGGATACACCAAGCTTGGGTCCAGTTCAGCTTACTGCTGATAGTCATCATCTCAAATATGCCAGGGAGGGAGGCATAGCACCAGAAATGGGTTATGTGAGAAATGTTATTATCCCACGGATGACAGTTGTATATTTGGAGGGGGAGAGGTTGTCTGGGTTGTGAGAGGGTCTTAGCCAGTGGGCTACAGAGGGGGAACACTGGGAAAGAATCCAGATCCCCCAGAGAGAAGGGGCTGGCAACACTAGTGAGCTGCCAAGGCCTAGATGGTTTGGCTGGGGCTCAGGACTGGAACCTAGTAACAGCAGAGGATGAAGTGCAAATACCGAACAGAGGCAAGAGTCTAGGTGCCTAGTAGGGCTGGGGTTGGGACCAAGGAGCTTAATATCAGTGGCCACATAGATGTTTACCCAGGCTCACTCAACAGTAGGCTTAGGGCAGTAGATGAATTCCAGACGCTGTTTATTGACTGGAATGGAACTCCTGACATCCTGCCCAACTTAAGTCTCTTCTGAGTAACAACTTGATGGTGTTGTGTCTATATGTTGATGTCATGTAGTAACTGCTAGTTGGGCATGGCTATGCGAGAGCTGTCAGTTTGAGGCATTAAGTTTTCACTTTGAAATAAACTTAAATAAACTCAAAACTATATTGAAATTGACCATTCACTTATATACTACAATGTCAGCTCCACAAAAGGGATCTTTGTCTTTTTGTTCACTGAAGCGTATCACGTGCCCAGCTGGCACATAGCATTCGACAAGTATTGGTCAAATTAAAGACCATATTAAGGAAATGCTAAGTGTCACAAAAATGACCTAACAGCTTCTATGTGTGCCCTGGAGGAGACTCTTTTCTCCTCCTGAAGCTACAGGGCTAACATTGCTGGAAGTCAAGCCAGAACCTCATTCTGCCACTGGACAAATTATAACGCAAGCTGAACCGCCAGCTTCGCAGGGTGTCTGTTAAAGCCACCCTGGGCATTGGTTGGGAAGGACTGGGCTCCTGAACGTTGGAGTGGGAATATGTGCAAAGACTCTGACGACACTGGGGACATTGGGCCCCTCAGTGCTGATGAGTGTTCTTTGCTGGGGAAAGCAGCCTTTCTACGGCCTCTCCACCTCAGCGTGAGGGGTTAACCCTGCGTGGCCCGAGGAAACTGTAATGGCCTCCCCTGAGGGAGTTATCTTGCAAGACTACATTTATTTTTCTCAGGAACAACCACTACCATCCCTCATTACGTCTAGACCCATACCTAGACTTAAGTCTCAGAAGGATAGTTGTATCATCCAAAGTGAAATTATGACCTTGTTATTGTCTTCATGTGGTGAGGAAGTATGGTTTAAGGAGAGCATGTGGGTATCAAGTTAACGTGTGGTGAACTTGTGGTGGTTAATTGTGTTATCGCCCTGATAAAAAGGCCCAGAGACCTTTCTTGCCCTGTTCTGTACTGTGAACACGGCAAGAAGATGGCAGTCTGCAACCAGGAGCCTGGACCTCGCCAGGCAGGAAATCTGCCAGTGCCTTGATCTTGCAATTACAGCCCCCAGGCAATGAAAAAGAAATGTATGTTGTTTATAAATCACTCAGCGTCTGTTTTTGTTGTTGTTGTTGTTGTTGTTATGGCAGCCAAAACTAACATAGTACTGATCATAAATTCCAGATTAGAAATGCTGGAATTTATTACATATAGAAATGCAAGGTGGTATGACTGTTCAAATGTATTAGAGCGTAGTATCAGTATTCCTGTCCATCCTGGGGAGTCAGGAGAGAGAGGTGGCATTTTGCAGGAAGATTTGAAAGAGAAAGAGGAGTTTGTCAGGAGGACAAGGCAAGTAATAGGATTCCAGCCAGACAATATAATATGCAAAGTTATGAGAGAATATGGTTTTCCCCTCCTTTAAACATGTGATAAACTGACATCTTCCAGGAACGATATACAATGTAGTGTTTCTCTGAAGTCGGTGAAAGAAGAATCATGGGACTAGGAAGGCTCATTGTAGGCTGCAAGTACCAGGTAGTTGAGGCAAGCCATTGAAAAATTCTGAGCGGAAGAATAACATGCTAAAACACCTTGGAAAATTGTGAGGATAAATTGAAGAATATTGAGACCTTCCGCTCCCAGGGGCTTCTGCATCATCCACATAACACATGACGAGTGGATATGAAGAGAACGGAATGGGTATTTGCAGATAAAATGGACACCAAATCATGTAATAACAGATAACATTTCTAAAACTATTTGCCGGGCACTGACATTGTGCAATGATTAAGAAGCCAGGTTCTGGAATCTGACTTCCTAAGTTCAAACACTGTATCTCCATCCATCACTAGCTACTGTGGTCAGATTGAGGCAGGAAAATTAAAACAGAGAACAAAGACCTCAAGCTTTACCCCTTCCTTTTTCCATCCTGACTGGAACATTGCAGGTATCACCTTCACTGATCACCTGCCCCTCTGCTGCCCCCTCCCCAATTTTCTGTGTTTGGGACAAACAAAACCAGCCTCAACCAGATTCAACATCAACACTGACCTAAAAGTGGCCAACGGGGCCATTGTAATGTCTTGATAACAAACTTGCATTACGGTTTTGGGATCCACCTCCCCAAATGGCCATGACAGTTCTGGGAGGACCCATTTTAGTACATATTTTACTTAGGTCACAATTATTTTCTCTATTCAAATTACTGACGTGGTCATTTTTGTTCCTTACCAGACCCTGAGTAGCACAATAGTCAATAAAACTTTGAATCTGTAAAATCCTATAAAAATAAACACTGGACATCAGGTGTTGTGATATCTCCAACTTTGTTCTTCTTTCTCAAGATTGCTGAGGCTATTCGGGGTCTTCCGTAATGACAGCCAGAGGGAAAGGGGGTGAGGGTAGGTAGAAGTGGGCAAAGGGGGGACAACTTGGGACAGAAAGAGACTTTGCCTCGGGCGATGGGTGCAGGACACAGTGTGCAGAGGATGTTTTGTTGAATTGTACACTGGAAACCTGTATGGTTTTGTGAACGAATGTCACCCTAATAAATTCAATTTTAAAAAGTACGATAAAATCAGAGGTGACTTTCGATTAAAACTCTTTTACATGACTTGCCTTATTTGTTCTGTACTTTTCTTTAGCTTAATTTGATTTTATTCAGAGACTGCCTAGTAAAAGTTCTTCCAATATTAATTACATATGTCCAAGTCAAGATTGTGGATTGACCACATACATTTAACTCCTCTTCTTCTTAATAACCCAGTAAGTGGTTATAAAGAACCCCCCACATACATATATATATATACAAGCACATATATGTAATATATAGTATACATATGGATATATATACAAAATCAATAAAGACAGAAAGTAGAACATAAGTAGACAAGAAATTCATCAAAATTCTTAAAGAGAGTAGCAGTTAGATGAATGGTGGTCCCCAAAAAGATATGTCTGCATCCTAATCCCAAGAACCTGTGAATGTTACCTTGTTTGGAAAAAGAATCTTCCCACATTCAATCCTCCACCTCCTCCACTTCCTCTCCCCCCTTTGCCTTTGTCCATGGGTCCTTTATACATTCCTTGATTTGAATGTGGGAGGTGGGGGATGGGCAGGGCTGGGGAGAGTAATGGGGGAAAATGGGAACAACTGTAATTGAACAACAATTTAAAAAAAGAGAAAATCTTTGCAGATGTGATTAAGAATCCTTGATAAGATCATCCTGGATTTCCTGGGTAGGTCCTACCTAAATCCAGTGACAAGCATCCTTTTAAAAGTGAGGCAGAGGAAGATTACACAGACAGGAGAGAAGACCCTGTGAAGACTGGCAGAGATTGGAGCGATAGCGTTACAAGCTAAGGACTGCCAACAGCCACCAGAAGCTGGACAAGGCAAGGAACGTATTTTCCTCAGAGGCTCCAGCCAACACCTTGATTTTGGGCTTTTGGCTTCTAGAACTGTGAAAAAATAAATGTATGTTGTTTTAAGCTACCAAGTTTGTGTTAATTTATTGTGGAAGCCACAAGAAATTAATGCAAGTGGCTTCTAAAGAAGCTGAGAAAACTGGCCTTGCAGAAATACAGCGAAGCACGGAAAATACCAATTGGAAGCAGGGAGTGAAATGCAGAGTTAAAATTGGAGGAATTAATTGAGAGTGAGTAAGTTCTAACCGTTCTTCTTACCACTCCCTCATCCCAACAAGTAGAATGCCCAGGAATCAGGCGTTTTTCACTCCAGCAAAAAAAAAAATCGGAAGATTTTTCTCTATAGAAACTGCACCGCCCAGACGAGCAGGGCAGCTGGGGCGGGGCAACTTTTCCCCAGGGAAACACCCTCAAGCAAAGCTGACCCACTGGCAACCCCGCCCACAACCCTGGAGCTCTGAATCAACTTTTCATTGCCTTATGGTTAACAAACAGCAAATAAGAAAGGAACTCCAGACATTTTTAAAAGGCTCCAGAACTATAGGGAGGCCAGAAATAAACAGGAATAAAGAAAAATCCACAAGGAAAGCTGAAATTATTCAAGGAACAAGAGAGAACCAAGGAAAGGAAGGCGGCCTATGTATTGAGCAAACTGAGAGTTATGCCAGTTATTAATGTATTGCTCCTCGGCTCAAACTCATTCCTTTTTTCTTTGTTCATGTTACTGGCAGTGGACTCTGTCGTGAACTTCGCGGGCTGGCTAGACGTAGGCTCCGCGGACAGAAGACCCTGAGAGGGCACTGTAAGTTTGGAAGGGGAGGAGGCCCTTTCTGCTCTAGGGTTGTTTTTCTTGCCTGGCCCAGCATGGGTCCTGCCAGTGTTTACTTCAGCAGCAAGATAACCCCTCCCACTCCTCAGGCCTTGGAATCTCTGCCTGGGGCAACCCCACCTTGGGAGGTGCGGAGCTCCTTCCTATTCAGTCTCCCTTGTCTCAGAGGTTACTACCTCTGTGTACCTTAGAGTTGTCTTTTACCCTTGTTAGCAGCTATTACATCTTTTACTTAGTTCACAATTATTTTCTGTATTCAAGTGACTGGTGGTAATTTTTGCCCCTGACCAGACAGACCCTGAATAACACAACCGTCAATACAATTTTGAATCTGTAAATTTCTGTAGAAATAAACAGTAGACATCAGGTAAAACTGTCAGATTGCTGAAGTAAAATTTTCAATGGCTGATTAGAAGAAAAAGTTGAGAAAATTTCCCAGAAAAGGGAACCTTCAGTTGAGAGATGGAAAATATAGGGGGTGAGATTGAGGTGTGGAAAGGGGGAGAGTGAAAGGGAAGTGTGCAGTTGCCAGTATCTTCCCCTTAAAAAGTGGGGTGACATGAGATGCAATATACGGGTGATCAGAAACAAAGGGGTAAGTATATTATCTACACTTACAACATAACCAAAAGGGGAATTAACTAAAGTAAATGCTATACTTGTTTAGTGCTTTAAATATGTTGACCCACTTATCTTCATGCTTACCCTCTAAGGAATGGACTATTACTATCACCATTTTACAAATTATGAAAAGGGTGCAGACGGATTGAGTAACTTGTCTTCTAAGGTCACACAGCTAGTAAACACAGACGTGGGGTTCCGGAGAGTGTGCTCTTGTTTGTAAGACTCTATTGCCTCCTTATAGGACTTTACTGGGAAGAGATGGGTATGGAAGGTAGAAGGCCATGCAAATGAGTTAAATCATTTCACTTAGCAGTAAACTAACACGATATTTTACTGGTGATTAAGAAATGGCAATAAGAGGTGGGCAGGTATTAAAAAACAAAGTTCAACTGAGTAAATTTGGACATCTAATTGACTTCATTAGGTGATTCATGAGCTGTGATTTATCCCAACATGCAAGTAGAAGGGCCCTCTGAGGGGCTGTACAAAATGGAGAGTTTTTATAGGAAGAAGGGGTGGAGCAAAGGAGCTATTAACAAAAGAACAAACCAGATTATTTTTAGCCCTGGACATCTTCTGCATCTTTAGCGGGGAGAGAAGGGAGGCAAGGTTTTTTTATCTAGCAGATTGCCTCTCTCTGTGCGGGATGGAAACAGCCCAAATGACTAATTACCTTACTGGTGGTGCTTGACCAGAAAACTCCGGACTACTCGATTAAGATGATATTTCTAAGAAAGTTCAAAATAGCAATTAGGTCAGATATTAAATCTAGATTTGGTATTAAGGGCTTTGGCACAAGTGACATCATTTCGGGCCTGTGGTTTTCTCTTTAACAGAGGTAATCACCAGAAGAAACACACAGAGACTGTTTAAAGCCAATTACACTCAATAGTAGCACTTGGGAAGGACAGGGTGCGCCATGGATTTGTCATTTTCCTTTATAAGTAAGTATTAATGCCTTACGTTAGTAATAATTTATCCTAAACATTTTAAAAGACAGAATTTTAAATTATCTCAGGTGAGGAGAGAAAAAAATGAAGTCCTGAAGCTAAATTATACACACAATTAGGGAGTTTTATTTGTAAATATTAACTATATAAAGGTCATCTTCCGTGTGAAAACGAGGAAAGTCCCTTCTCACTTGTGGTAGAGAAATCTAACCTCTGTCCCTCAGAGAAGTAGGCTTGGTAGTCACTGACAGCAGGGTCTGGGAAGCCCCTGTTTTCACACTTCATAGGAGAGATGCAGCTGACTCTTAATCTAGTAAATGCAAACAATTTGAACCATATGAAAAATATTGAAGCATTAGCAGCCACAAAAGGCCTTACAACCCAGGAACAGGAACGAGTGTCTGAAATGTGCCTTTTGTTCAACCATGGGGACTCTCATCCCAGGTGACAGATGAGTTGGGCAGAGTCGTTTTCAGTGAAAGGAAAGGGCTCTAGGTTCTTGGGAGTGCTCTGTAGACTAGGGGCACCATTCTGTACTGTATTTACTAATCTGGAAGCTATTTTTCAGCCTTGGAGTTTAATGCCTCTCAGGCACTAATGCAAATTCAAACTGGTAAATTAAACATTAGTAATCATTTGGAGAACACATGGGTACATAATAAGATGTAATAAGAAGGCCCAACAGTTAAACTGGGATCTTCTGGCACGCAGAGTGATATACTGTATTGATATGCTGCCATCTAGTGGTCATTGCTTTAGAGATCTAGAATGAGCATAGTTGACAGGATTTTGTTTTTTAATTCCTTCCTTAGTCTCCACAACAGTTTCTGTTTTTTTATGGAACTTTCACAAACCTAAATCAAAACATTTTCCTAATAAAATGGTATTCATGTAAACAACAAATCTATAGATTTATACACTGTGGGAAGCTCAGTGAATTCTCAACCCATATCTATGGGACTCAACCCATATCTATAGGTTTGAGTTACCATATCTTAACTTAGCATGTCATCCCACAGAAAGTTTGTAAGGAAGACTCAATTGTTTCAGTAAGTCATCTGCTAACTTTGAATGAGAAGGCAATTATTATTGACTTATAAAATTCCCTGCAACATTGTATTTCAATTAAGAACTGAAAGAAAGGAAATTCCTTTTTATGCAGTGTGCCAGAGATACTGTGCAGAAAATAGCTTTTTTCTGCAAATCAGTGAGAAATGCTGACTAAACTGCATCACTGAGCTCGCTGAAAAGTAAAAGAAATATCCAGGGGCCCCAAGACAAGAGAGAACTTAAACAAGGGTGATGAGCAGGCACCGAAGGCATTCCTGCCCCTCGGGGCATTTGCTGACACCCTAAACGTAGTCTTAGAACGCAATGCCTCCCAACACAATATGTGAGGCCTTGTTCAGTGTAGGAACTGAGATGTTCCTGTAGAACTGGAACTTTCGAAAGACTACACCAGCAAAAAGATGCAAGGAGGCTTGTCTATCTGGGCTAAAGGTTTGGTAGAAAAAAAGTAAAAACAAAAAAAAACTTCACCTCCGAATTATAAACATAGCCTCTCTTGCATGGGATATGGGTTCAAATCTAGACTGATCTGATAGGTTGTACATGAAGTGTAAGAAAAGGAGAAAGGTGAAAGGTTATTCCTTTCTCGGAAAAGGTGAAAGGTGTTTGTTGTTTGGCTTAAGTAGCTAGAATAATGGAACTGTAACTATGTGAGATAAAGCTTCAAGTGGGGTTTGTCTGAGAGGCCAAGATTAGGAGTTCAGTGTCAGAAAAGCTAACTTTGAGACATGCAGTTGAAGTTCAGTCTGAAGTTCAGGAAAGAAGAATGGGCTGGGGAGTGACTTTGGGAGTGGCCTGTAGGACAATGGGATATAGAGCCTGGAAGAGATCACCAACTGCGTAAGAACAGAATGAGAAGAGGTCCAGACAGTTAGCTCTGGGATACTCCAATACCCAGAGGCCAAAGAGATTAGCAGAAACTAGCAGAGGAGACTTAGAAAGAGGAAAGGCAGGAAAATGTACAATCAACAGTTAGAAAGTATACAATAAGAGAAGTTACTGCATTCCTAATGGCACCACAATTATATAAAATACTGATGAATAAATTTAACAATAATATGAGAGACTTACATGAAAGCTCTCTTAATTTAAAAAAATCCAACCATATCACCTTTTGGCATTTTCATTGTAACTGATAAAGAAACTCTGGAATAGAAGTGCTATAGTATGGAGCCATTAAAATAAGGTAGATAACCACTAACATAAAGAGCCTCCTAGGATAGTAACACTTGACAAAGACAATAAAAGGTGGTAGAACAAAAAGTATAGCACGAAATTGTCTTTATAATTTAGTTTGTTTAGAATATATACATAAAAAGAAGTCTGGAAGGATGTATAAAATACTCATTGATGATGAACATATGGTAGGATTTCAGTTCTATGTTATAACATCTGGATGGTTGTTGAAATTTTTACTATGAGCACATATGAACATTATTAACAAAGTTAGAATTTTTAATGAAGTTTATATGGCATACATAATAGCATGGAAATAAAATTATAACAATGTTAATTCAAGAAAGCAGAAATAAACATCTTACATATGGTGGGACTAATTTTAGAATATGCATAAAAAAACAGACTGAAAAGAAGTTTACCACAAAAGCTGGTTGAGATTCTCTTTGTCACTGAGTACTTTTTCTTTTTTTCCTGGTGCTATATCCTTCATGAATTTTCCTACTTGTATTATTCCTGTTTATTATGAAAATTTCTAAACACACAAAGAAAAAAATATAATAAAATACTAGGTATCTATCATCCAGCTTCGACAACCACCAAATTTTAGGTATACACGCGTCATCTTTCCGCAATATATTTTTATTGGAGGGGGGGTGGAATATTTTAAAGCAAATCTCAGACATCTTCCCAATCAATTCTGTGTACTTTAAAAAGTCATATTCTTACATAACCACAATACCATTATTTCATCTATTAAGAAATTAGCAAAGATTCCTTAATATCTAATACACAGCCCATATTGAAAAATCTGATTGCCTACGTGTCTTTATATAGCTGGTTTGTGCTGAATGAGAATCAAAACAGGAACCATTTGTTACAATCTGTTTTGCCTTCAGAATCCTACTCCAGCAGTGTTATGGGCTGAGTTCTTGTCCCCCCAAAATTCATATGTTGAGATTCTAACCTGTAGTACTTCAGAATGTGACTGCATTTGGAGATACTGTCTTTAAAGATGCAATTAAGCTAAACTTAGGTCATTAGACGGGCCCTAATCCAGTAACACCGACATCCTTCTAAGAAGAGATTAGGACACAGACAAGTACAGAGGGGAGACTACGGGAAGACAGAGGGAGAAGGCAGCCATCTAAAAGCCAAGGAGAGAGGCCTCAGAAGAAATCGACCCTGCCAACACCTTGATCTTGGACTTCTCTTACAGGACGTACAAAAACATCATCATACCTCATATCCCTGTATCTAGGTTTGTTTTCTCCCCATCCACTTTCCACACTGCAGCCAGAGCTTCTTTCTGAAATGAAAATTTGACCATTTTACTGCATCATTAAAACCCTTTAATGGTACTTCATGGACCCAATAATAGTTTCTAGGCCCCTTCATAACTTGCTTGCCTCTCTTGTCTTACTTTCTCCCAAAGTCTCCAGTCTCATTCTTGACTTTTCATCATGCTGAATTGACTTCAGTTCCTGGATTATGTCAAGCTTTCTTTTAGTCAGCACTGTACCTCATCTTTTTCTACCCAGAAACCCTTCCCAACTGGGACAACTATATATTTTTTAAATGTTATTTCTGCTATGAAACATTCCCTGCCACCCTCACCCCCAGCCCAACTTCAACTCTTCAAGTTATTGCAAAGATCCATGCAAGAGATGATAACAGGTGTACATATCAGCCAGTCTCATAAACTGGGAAATGTGTTATGAAAATAATACCTGACTAAGAATGCCCAGCCAGAGTCGTAACCTCTTTTCATAAAAGGAGGTACTTAAAGCCCTGGCTGGCATAGCTCAGTGGATTGAGCGCGGGCTGCGAATCAAAGTGTCACAGGTTCGATTCCCAGCCAGGGTACATGCCTGGGTTGCAGGTCATGATCCTCAGCAACCGCACATTGATGTTTCTCTCTCTCTCTCTCTCTCTCTCTCTCTCTCTCTCTCTCTCTCTCTAGCTATCTATTTATCTCCCTCCCTTCCCTCTCTAAAAATAAATAAATAAAATCATTAAAAAAAAAAAGGAGGTACTTACATCACAGTTGTAAGGACAAGTGAAAAGCATATCAAATACCTATAATACCTAGTTCCTAGAGGGAGCTCAATACAGGGGTGGGCAAATGTAGGCTTACAGTTGTAATACAAAATACACAATAATTAATAAATAATAATACAAGAATAAACTCGGTGTTATGTACTCGCAACTGTAAACCTACATTTGTTCACCCCCTGTAATACGTTACCATTACTCATTCATGAAAATGTTCATGAAGTACACCATGGTTAATGCTGAGGCTAGAAAATTAAAGTACAATGCAAAGTAAAATATTTTATAGAATGAGTGTCCCAAGTATAACAGGACATACATAGCAGGAGTGTTTACAGGAATTAGTCAAACTGGTTAATATTCAAAGGATCACAACATTTGGGCTAAGACATGCAGAAGTAGAAGTTTGTAAGGAATTTTCAGGGAAAGGGGACAATGTGTGTAAGAACTAGGGCATGAAAAGGTACAGATTGTTGCAGTGTACTATTTCAGTATTGCTAAAGCATAAAGCTGAAATGAGACAGTGAAAAATGGAACCAGTCAGAGAGATGGAGCGTCCTGTATCCTAGACAAAATAACTAGAGTTTTCTCCTACAGATCATCTTTGAAGAATGTTTAGGAGACTGGCATTATCAGATTTACATTTTTAGTGAGGTCATTCTGGTTAGCAATGTGGAGAATGGTATTCAGAGGTCAAAACTCGAGACAGGGTTGAGGACCTCTGAAATAACCCCTGTGAGAAGCCATGAAGGCTGGCATTAGGTGGTGAGTGTTTAGGTGGACAGGCTACTTCCTGTCAAGATGGCAGCACAGGTAAACACGGCTCCTGTCCTTGCACAATCACGTCAGAATTACAACTAAAATATAGAACAACTATCACTCAGAACCGTCAAAGATTAAGTTGAATGGAAGTCTGACAACTATGGAATTAATAACCACATCCATCCAGACTGGTAGGAGGGGCAGGGACATGTGGCTATGGAACAGGCTGGTCCCATATCTTTGCTTGCTGGATATAAATTCAGGAGGGATATCTCAGGATCGAGGAGTCCCAGGCCACCTGCCCTCCAAGGCCCCCAAGCCCAGGGTTCTAGAGCCAGGAATATAAATCCCCTTGCCTTCTGGTTGCAAAAACCAGCAGGGATTGAGTCGGTAGGGATTGAGTTGGTGGATGAAAATGCTAAAGTCCCAAGCAGTTCCCCTTAAAGAACCCACACTAGGACTTACTCAGACTCACTGCCTCTGAGTTCCAGCACCGGGGTAGCAACCTGAAGGGCACCAGTGGCATGCAGGGAGGAACTAAAGTATCTGGCATTGTGGTGAGAGCTGGGGAACAGCTTTCTTCCAGGCAGAAAGGCAGGCAGAATCCACTGCTCTTTTCTGAGCCCTCTCTCCAAAAATCCAGAGTCAACAGGCAGTTGCCATATCTGAGACTCCATCAACATGGCTAACACTGTTTGCTCCACCCTGGAGACCCCCAGAGACTCAGTCCCATCAAACCTATGGGCCCAGCCAAACTGTAAACCACGATGTAACTTTTCCATATGAATGGCTGATCTTGGGTCATGCTTCACAACTTCCTAAATCCTATTAAACAAGTAACTGCCAGCTTCAGGTAAGCTCCAAGACCCCATACCCTGGTGCTAAGTAGCCCCAGGCCTGGCACTAGCAGCAGCCAGCCTAGGTTCACAGCTTAGCTTTACCTGGGGATCTCCAAGCCCAGCACAAGTGGCAGCTACACTACCTCAGATTGCTTTATAGCTCAGGCAGGGTTCCCTGAGCAGAACACAGGTGGAGGCTGACTTTGGTCTATGCCACCCAGAAAACCCAGTCTGCACACCCAGTGGACAACTGGAGACCACATCAGAGTACCACCACCCTGCCCCTACACAGCTGACCCTCCACAAAGGGCACACAGGTGGGTAGTCAGTGGTCACAGTCTGTCCTTGCAGATGACTGGCCTGAGTAAATCCCTCCCATTGACTTGCCAACAGCAACCAAAGCTCAACTACAAGAGGAGAGTGCACTCAATTACCCAGCTTGGGTGATAGAGGAGGCTGTGCCACTGGACTCTACAGGAAATCTACTACATTAGGCCCCACTAACAAGGCAGGGGGTCACAGCAGATCTACCTAACACACAGAGACAAACACAGGGAGGCTGCCAAAACAAGGAGACAAAGAAACATGGCCCAAATGAAAGAGCAGATCAAATTCCAGGAAAAGAGCTAAACAAAATGGAGACAAGCAATCTATCAGATGTAGAGTTTCAAAACACTGGTTATAAGGATGCTCAAAGAACATAGTGAGGACCTCAATAGTATAAAAAAGATCCTGTCAGAAATGAAGGATTCACTAACTTAAATAAAGAACAATTTACAGGGAAACAACAGTACAGTGGATGAAGCCAAGAATTGAATCAATGATTTGGAACATCAGGAACCAAAAAACAACCAATCAGAATAAGAAGGAAAAAGAAACAAACAAACAAAACAAACCCTGAGGCTAGCATAAGCCTCAGGGACAACTTCAAGCATTCCAACATTTGCATCACAGGGGTGCTGGAAGGAGAAGAGAAAGACCAAGAAATTGGAAATCTGTTTGAAAAAATAATGAAAGAAAACTTCCCTAACTTGGTGAAGGAAATAGACATGCAAGTACAGGAAGCACAGACAGTCCCAAACAAGATGGATGCAAAGAGGCCCACTCCAAAACACATCATAATTAAAATGCCAAAGGTTAAAGATAAAGAGAGAATCTTAAGAACAGCAAATGAGAAGCAGTTTGTTACCTACAGGGGAGTTCCCATAAGATGGTCAGCTGATTTCTCAAAAGACACTTTGCAGGCTAGTAGGAGTTGCTAAGAAATATTGCAAGCTATGAAAAGCAGGGACATACAGCCAAGATTCCTCTACCCAGCAAACCTACCATTTAGACTCAAATGGCAGCTAAAGTGCTTCCCAGATGTGTAAAAAGTAAAGAGTTCATCACCAAAACAATATTATATAAAATGTCCAAGGGACTTAAGAAAGAGATGAATGTCAAAATTATGAACAATAACATGGCAATAAATACAAATATATCACTTGAATCTAAAAAACAAACTAGACAAACAAGCACAGAGATGGAATCATGCATGCACAGAGCATTTTGATGGTTGCCAGATGGAAGGGAATGTAGGACAATAGGTGAAGAGGTGACGGGACTAAGAAGTACAAACAGGTAGTTACAGAATAGCCATGGGGATGCAAAGTACAGTGTAGGAAATGGCATAGCCAAAGAACCTGTTCATGGACATGAACAATGGTGGAGCGATTGCCTGAGAGAATGGGGGGTGCTGGGTGCAGGGGGGCAAAAGGTGAAATATTGGGACAACTGTAATAGCATAATCAATAAAACATAGTTGAAAAAGAAAAATAAAGGAAAAAGGATGAATAAGCTACACTGGGGATATTATAAAGGTAGATTGGACATGACTTTGTTGTAAGGGGTATGGGATTCGCTACCAGTATCTTAACTACAATACTGAGAAGATACTGGCAGCTTTAAAAACCAAGATAGAAACCCAGAAAGGTTTTGAGTGGAAAGGTTCAGTATATACTGAATTGTATATACTTCTGCCTTCTCACAGAATTTGGAGAAACAAAATGAGATGTTTTGTAAGGCATGGCGATGCCAGTGGGAATGGAAATCCTGGCCCCGGAGGAAATACGCATAATGTCTCACTGTACAAACGAAGCAACAGGTTCTAGTGCATGACTACAACGGCAGAGAATTGAAGAGTGAAGGCGTGATTGATCTGGTATTTTTCCAGCCCTGGTGACTCAGGACCAAAGATGGCGACTGTGGCAGAAGTTAAGAAGTGGGAGGAGCATTAGGCGTAGAAAAAGACATTTTTCTTTTTGTTCTGCTTTAAACACATATTGAAATAATTTAGCACCAAATGACTCGTGGGCAATTTTTTCCTTAAGATTGGGTCTCTAGTACAACTCCTCATTTCGTGCGCTTAAAGGGATGTTTCCTTTTGTGGGCGCGAGGAGTCTGTTTCTTTCCTTCATTCATGTTTATCTTTCGCTGGTTCCACGATAGCCTCCCCGCTCGCTTCGTACCGTCCGGTTTTTCCCAGCGCCGGCTACAGTTCTGAGGCAGACGTGTTTTTTCTCGGCGAGATTTAGGGGCACCCGAGCATTCTCGGGGTCCCTTCTGGCTCCAGGAGGAGCCGAGGCTTCACCCTTTTAGGACCGCGCGCGCTCGAGGAATGCGGCGCGCGCGCGGGGCCCCGGAGCGCGTGCAGGGCTGTAGCCTGAGGACCCGCGGGCCCTCGGGCGCGCGCGCCGCTTCCGCCGGCGCAGCTCGGCAGCACCTCGGGGATCCAGCGCACGCAGCCCGGGGGTGGGGCCGCAAGGGGGGCCGGAGCGGGGCTGCAGTCTCGGCAGGGCCGCATCGGTTGTCAAGGGAACGGCGGCCTAAGTAGGTGTGACGTCAGCGGGCGGAGAGTTGGCCGCAATGCGGCGAGGGGCGGATTCCCGGAGCCTGGATTTCAGGCGGCAGCCTGGGGTGTGTGGCCGCTGAGCTGCCAGCCCGCCCCTGCTGGGCTGGCAAGCTGCTTCGCCCAGCCCGGCGTCGGCTCCAGTGGGACGGGCTGTCGGCCGCCCTGCGCTCTCCTCCCTGTGAGTACGCAGAAGCGGCGCTGGTCCCAAGCCCGGCCCACGCACTCGGCCCGCCCCGCCCGGGGGCGGCGGCCGCGTGGGAGCTGCTGGGGTCCGTGGGCTCAGGGGCGGCGAACACCCTCAGGCTGACCGGGCCTGCGCCGCCAGCTACCGGGTGTGGGTTTTGGGAAATATACGTACTTTTCCGCTCCCTTCCCTGGGCTCCTCGCATCCGGAGTGTTGAGCGTGGTGTCACGAAGGAGTGAATGCCTCTTTGACTTTCCTACTCCTGATTCTGGGTTAAACGCTTAAATCACATGCGTAGTAAGTACGTTAATTTCCTTTTAGGATGTCAACCTGGTGCTGATAGTGAACCTGTGAAAGCCTTCTTATTTACATCTGAGAAAAGGTGATTGATCGATGCGTTTCATTTAGAAGAAAAAAAGTCGAATTACATTAATAGGGTCTTTTCGATAGGTATAACTATAGGAAAAAAGTAGACTAAGAATCTCTACTGTGAAGCATCTACTGATGGGAGTCTATGGCTTTTTCTTTTTCTTTTTGAGGAATGGATGCTAACAGTTGTTTCACCTGTTGCATTAATGATTTCTGTTTTGGGCTTTCAGGAAGAAGATTGCGTATTAGGACTATGGGAAATTTTAAAAATATATTTGAAATAAATTCGAATACCAAGATATTTTAAAACCATATTACAATCTTGTTTATGTAGGTTATTGTTGATTTATTAATTTAATTTTGTATAAAGGGCTTTTATTTCTCTTTCCCCCCTGTGCTATGTATGAAATTCCGTTAAAGAGTGAGTTCTCCAAATCTCACAGCCTGTTTTCCTCTTGAGCTTGAGTCATATATTGGCAACAATCAGGTGGTCAGAAAAAAGTGAAATGAGATTATACATGATGCAGTCAATTTTCCTATATAGTCGTTCTTAACAGCACCTGTCAAAGGGGTTGTGAGGGAGAAGATTTAAAATAATGGCATATGTGAGGTTCGGGAATGCCCTCTTAAGTCTGACTTTAAATTTTGCCATTGATGTTACTAGTCAAATATTCTGTAATTTATTTGCTGTAGTGTACATTAACATTTAAGGATGATTGGTTAGGTAATGTATTTGCTATGTTAACTTATGTTTATCAGTTGTGCATGAAAAATACTAAATAGTAAGTGATGTAAACACATAATGTACTTTTTCACATAATTATTTTAATACTGTGATAATGGACATAAAGTAATTGTATTGAGCACCTAAAATGTGCCAGCTACTGTGCTGATCACTCTGTTTTTCATTGATTCCATTTCTCCTTACAAAAGTAGGTGCCATTTTAATTTTTCAGGCAAAACCAAAAAACAAGCTTTAGTGGTATTAAGTAGCTTGCCCAAGGCACATTTTGTAAGTGGCAGAACAAGAAATTAAATTTGAGTCTTTTTGACCCTAGAACCATTCTTGACTGACACCTCCCTCCTCTTTTTAAAACAGAAATACAAAGATGAAGAGAATGTAGTCCTAGTTCTCCAAAAAGCTAGCAGTGCAGTAGGGGGTGGGTAGGGTCACAGGAGATACTCCCCGGGTGAAAAATCAGGGCTGAGCTAGGAGGTATGAGGATCAAGGCACTATGTGAGCACAGAGGAGAAGTATTTAACTGTCTCTCAAGGTTAGAGTGCTCTCGGTAGAAGATACCAATTGCATTTGGTGTCAAAGTGTGCTTAGACTTTTGTAGAACAGGGAAGGGCATTTCTCAGAAGAGAGATGTATGTGTAATGGTACAAAGGCGAGAGTTTGGCACAGCCGAGGGCTGCAAGTAGTTTCACATGGCTAGAGCACAGAATGTGGGCAGAGGTGTGGCTGGAGAAGGGGAGGTGAAGAATGGCAAGGGGTCATTTCATATGTAGTTTTAGGTTCCCAATAATAAAGACTTCATATTTTTTCCATTCGGTGGTTGGGAACCAGTGAAGAGTTTCAGACAAGTAAATGATACCACCATATTTGTATTTTAGAAAGTTACTCTGGTTGCCGTGTGAAGTTAGGGTGGTGAAGGTGTGGAAACAAGCTAAAAAAATCCCCTGCAGAATCCTTCCATTGTCTTTTCGTCTCAGAGCTGCTGCCTCAGCTCGCTGCCTTTGCGGGTGGGGGAAAACGGGTGGAAGCAGAACTGCAGAAATCATCATGTACATGTTTCTTCTGTGGTCTCAACTTTCATTTGTCTCTCCACCTGTGGCTTCCAGGTTTCTGCCCCTCCATAAACAGCTTTGCATATGTGACTTCCTGATGGCAGACCCAGCGAACTCTCTTCAGAACTTGCAGCAACTCTTGGTACTGCACAGTGTACATCACCTCTTTCCTAAAACCCTTTTCCCTTTGGTTACTTCTCCCAATTTACCACCTGCCCCTCCGATGTATTTTTACTTTATTTTGTGGGCTCCCAGAGTTCTGTATTTAGCACTTCTTTTTCTTGCAACCATCACAGATATAAATGATGCCCAAAACTTCAGCCTAGATCTCCTTGCTGAATTACTGTAAAAGCATTCCTCGGAGATATTGTGGGTTCAGTCTAGACCACCACAATAAAGGGAGCATTGGATAAAGTAAGTTATATCTTTTTTGCTGACAGAGGGTCTTGGCTTTAATTTGTAAAAAATATAGCATCCATGAAGCGCAGTCAAGTGAAGTGCAGTAAAATGAGGTATGCCTGTATTCTATTGCCTGCCAAACATAATCTGATCATAGTACACACATACACACATACACACATATATATACAGTAATGATAGGCACCATTTTTGAAAGGCTTGCCATACTCCAGGCATTGTATGAAGTATTTTACTTTCATATTCTTTTTTAATCTGGAAAGACACCCTATGAGTGGTTTACTGTTACTTGAAAGATTAGGAAATAGAGGTCCACAGAGATTAATCTACTGACAGGTGGAACTAACACTTGCATCCAGAGATCTGACAGTGGGGCCAGTGCTTGTAGCCGCTTAGTGTCCCTCAGATAACCAGCTCAGCATGCCCACTGCGTTCACTGAGTGTCCCTATAAGAAGTATTGATTACAACCCTGGCCTGTTGGTGGTTCACTTGGTTAGAGTGAGCCCATGCACCAAAAGGTTGTGGGCTCAATTCCTGGCCAGAGCACATACCTATGGTAGTTTGCAGGTTGGTCCCCAGGGTGCAGTCGATGTTTCTCCCTTGCATCAATGTTTCTCTCCCCGTCTTTCTCCTTCCCTTTCTCTCTGGAATCAGTAAGCATGTCCTTGGGTAAGGATTTTAAAAAAAAGAATTAAAAATCTAATTATAAAATTTACTTAGAAATTTAAATAATGGGCCTAGAAAGCCAAATCAATTATAAAAAAGTACAAAGTCAGAGGAGTGTTATTGTCTTAATTCCAAATTCATTATAAAGCTGTAGAGCAGCAGAGCATCTAGAAATAGAGCCAAATGTACATGGTCAATTGATTCTTGACAGAATTGCCCAGGTAGTGAGGAAAAGGATAATCATTTTCAACAAATTGTGCTGGAACACTCAGGTATCCATATAACAATGTTATCAAGTCTAACCATAAGTCATTCTCAGAAATTAAATAGAAATGGATTGATGACCTAAACATGAGCACTAAAACTATGTAACTTATGTAAGAAACGGGATAAAACCTTCCTAACCTTGAGTTGTGAATAGACTTCTCATGATATAAAAACATGAACCATAAAAGAAAAAAGGGATAAATTGGACTTTGTGAAAACTCAAAACACTGCTAAGAGAATAAAGTGATAAGCTAAAGGTTTTAAAGTGTATCTGGAATATTTTAAGAACTCTTAGAACTCAGTGATGTGAAAATAAGCCAATGAAAATGGGCAAAAGATTTAACACTTATCCAAAAAAGAGATGCAGATAGCAAATAACACATGTAAAGATCAGTGTCATTAGTAATTAGGGAAATGAAATTTAAAACAGCAGTCAGAAAGCATTACACACTTAATAGAACAACTTAATGAAAATTGACAATGCTAAGTGCCAATAAGGATGTTAAAACTAGAACTGATGTTAAAAACATTTGGGAATGCTAAATGGTATAGCTACTTAGGGGAGCAGTTTGGCAATTATTTAAGAAGTTAAGGGCCCTGGCTGGCATAGCTCAGTGGATTGAGCATGGGCTGAGAACCAAAGTGTTGCAGGTTCGATTCCCAGTCAGGGTACATGCCTCGGTTGCAGGCCATGACCCCCAGCAACCTCACATTGATGTTTCTCTCTCTCTCTCCCTCTCCCCCTCCCTTCCCTCTCTAAAACTAAATAAAATCTTAAAAAAAAAAAGTTGAGCCTTATCTGATAGCTTTCCAAGGGCTTCATTTTTTATTTTTAATTATGTTTTATTGATTACATTATTAGTGTAATCAATGGGACTATTATTAGTCCTAGTGTTTCCCCCTTTGTCCCGCTCCACCCAGCACTCCTCACTCCTTAAGGCACAGGTGGCAAACACAAGGCCTGAGGGCTGAATCCATCTTGTTTAAAATGTACACACAGCTGCAGTGCCAAGCTCTTTGCCCCTAGTTAAGGAGTAGTTACATTTACACAGTCCTAAAATTACATTCAGCCCTTTGAAGGCAACCTTGAGGCTGATGTGGCCCCCAGTGAAAATGAGTGTGACACCCCTGCCTTAAGGCAATCTCCGTACCATTGTTCACATTCATGGGTAAGTTCTTTGACTACATTTCCTATACTGTACTTTGCATCCCCATGGCTATTCTGTAACTACCTATTTGTACTTCTTAATCCCCTACCTCTTTAACCATTCCCGTACATACCCCACCAATCCAGCCACCTTTAAAATACTGTATCCATGATTCTGTCTCTGTTCTTGTTTACTTAGTTTTTTGGATTCAGTTGTTGGTAGATATGATTTCTTGCTGTTATATTATTCATAGTTTTGATCTTTTTCTTAAGTCCCTTTAACATTTCATAATAATAATGGTTTGGTGATGATGAACTCCTTTAGTTTTTTCATGTCTGGGAAGCACTTTAGCTGCCCTTTGAGTCTAAATGGTAGGTTTGCTGGGTAGAGGAATCTTGGCTGTATGTCCCTGCTTTTCATAACTTTGAGTATTTCTTAGCAATTCCTACTAGTCTACAAAGTGCCTTTTGAGAAATCAGCTGACCATCTTATGGGAACTCCCCTGTAGGTAACAAACTGCTTCTCATTTGCTGTTCTTAAGATTCTCTCTTTATCTTTAACCTTTGGCATTTTAATTATGATGTGTCTTGGAGTGGGCCTCTTTGCATCCATCTTGTTTGGGACTGTCTGTGCTTCCTGGACTTGCATGTCTATTTCCTTCACCAAGTTAGGGAAGTTTTCTTTCATTATTTTTTCAAACAGATTTCCAGTTTCTTGGTCTTTCTCTTCTCCTTCCAGCACCCCTGTGATGCAAATGTTGGAATGCATGAAGTTGTCCCAGAGGCTGCTTATGCTATCCTCAGTTTTTTGTTTTTCAGGGGTTTTTTTGTTTGTTTGTTTTTAGCTTCTTTTTTCTTCTTCTAACTGGTTGTTTTTTGGCTCCTGATGTTCCAAATCATTGATTCAGTGCTCGGCGTCATCCACTGTACTATTGTTTCCCTGTAAATTGTTCTTTAAGTTAGTGAATCCTTCGTTTCTGACAGGATCTTTTTTATACTATTGAGGTCCTCACTATGTTCTTTGAGCATTCTTATAACCAGTGTTTTGAACTCTGTATCTGATAGAATGCTTATCTCCATTTTGTTTAGTTGTTTTTCTATAGTTTTGATATGCTCTTTCGTTTGGGCCATGTTTCTTTGTCTCCTCGTTTTGGCAGCCTCCCTGTGTTTGTTTCTGTGTATTAGGTAGATCTGCTGTGACCCCCTGCCTCGTTAGTGCGGCCTAATGTAGTAGGTATCCTGTAGGTCCAATGGCACAGCCTTCCCATCACCCAAGGTGGGCACTGGAGGTGTGCCCTTTATGTGGGCTGAGCCTTGATTGCTGTTGACAAGTCAATGGGAGGGGTTTACTCAGGCCAGTCATCTACAAGGACAGGCTGTGACCACTGACTACCCACCTGTGCCCTTTGTGGAGAGTCAGCTGTGGAGGGGCAGGGTGGTGTTGCTCTAATGTGGTCTCTAGTTGTCCACTGGGTATGCAGGCTCTGGTGTTTCCTGGGTGGTACAGACTAAGGTCAGCCCCTAGCTGTTTTCTTCCTGGGGTCATGCTGCCTGAGCTATAAAGCAATCTGAGATGTCTGCTACTTGTGCTGGGCTTGGAGATTCCCAGGCAATTCCAAACTGGGAAAGAACCTAGGCTGGTAGCTGCCAGTGCCAGGCCTGGGACCACTTAGCAAGACGTATGGGGTCGAGGGTTTACTGAGGCTGGCTGTTGCTTATTTGGTAGGATTTAGGAAGTTGCGAAGCGTGACCCAAGACCAGCTATTTATATGTAAAAGTCACACAGTTTGGTTGAACCTGTGAGTTGGGTGGGGCAGAGTCTCAGGATCTCCAAGGCAGGGCGAACAGTGTTAGCCAGAGTGATGGTAGAGTCTCAGACACAGCGCCTGCTGTTGCTTATGAGGGGAGGGCTCAGAAAAGGAGCAGTGGCCTCTGACCACCTTTCCGTCTGGGAGAAACCTATCTCCCAGGTCTTGCCTTGATGCCAGACACTGCAGTTCCTCCCTGCTTGCCACTGGTGCCTATTAAGCTGCTACCCCAGTGCTGGAGCTCAGAAAGAGTGAATCTAAGTAAGTCCTAGTGTGGGTTCTTTAAGGGAAACTGCTTGGGACTTTAGCATTTTCATCTACCAACTCAATCCCTATCGACTTAATCCCTGCTGGTTTTGTAACCAGAAGTTAAAGGGACTTATATTCCTGGCATTGGAACCCTGGGCTTGGGGGCCTGGTATGGAGCTGCGACTCCTCCCTCCCAAGACACCCCTCTGGAATTTGTACCCACCACACATGGATGTGGGACCAGTCCATCCCAATTTGTATCCATCACACGTGGATGTGAGACCAGCCCGTTCCGTATCTACACGTCCCTGCCCTTCTTACCAGTCTGGATGGATGTGTTTATTTATTTTTAGAGAGAGGGGAAGGTAGGGACAAACATCAATGTGTGGCTGCCTCTCGCGTGGCCCCTACTGGGGACCTGGCCTGCAACCCTGGCATGTGCCCTGAGTGGGAATCAAGATAATGACCCTTTAGTTTGCAGCCAGCACGCAATCCCCTGAGGTATACCACCCAGGGCTGGATGGATGTGTAATTAATTCCATAGTTTTCAGACTTCCATTCAACTTGATTTCTGACTGTTCTGAGTGATGGTGGTTCTACATTTTAGTTGTAATTTTGATGTGGTTGTGTGAGGAGGTGAGCTGTGTTTACCCATGTAGCCATCAGGGGTTTCATTTTTTAAATCTTTTCTTCTAGAACTTTGTTCTTTTTTCTATTTCTAATTCTTGACTGTCATTTTCCAACTATTTCCTTTATTAATTTCCTCACATTTTGTATATAATATTGCCGCTCCATTTCTGATACTCACTGAAAATAAAAAATTTTGCATTTGTCCCATTTTAACGTAATGGATATTCAAGGTTAGCAGGTAAGACTATGTTCATAGAAAAGACAAAAATAAGGTTCTGAAAAGATTAACAATGATTTTCCTCGGGTGAGACAATGAGGGCTGAGCTTTTTTTCTCTGTATTTCTGTTGTTTTGTATTTTTACTTTTTTGTTTCTACTGTCTTTACTGAAGCATATGTTGCTTCTACGAACAGAACATGTGAAATAAACTTTTTTAAAAGAAAATTTATTTTCGTTATATTTGGTTAGGGAAGTTTTTGTGGGGTTTTTTTTTGAGAATTAGGCTTCATAATTCATGAAGAACAGATAGAATTTGGAAATACATTTTAGGTAATCAACAGAGTCTTGGAGATGGTCAAATAGATATGTATGGTACGGCAGAATAGGCTTACTGTTGTGACTATGCAAAGCAGAGTTTATTCTTGTATTATTATTGATTAATTACTGTATTATTTTTCATATGTACCATTGTAAACCTAATGTTGCTCTACTTACTCTGTATATTGGGATCCTAGTTCTTTTAGCATTTTTCCTTCTTTTCTCATATAGTAGATATTTTCTAACTACTTTTAAACATGGGATTATTCAAAAAGTGAACTTCAGATTTTATTGATAGACTCATGCATTTCTGGGAGAATTCTTCATTTTGATATTGGCTTCCGTCTTTAAGCCTTTCTTTTGTCCATTCTGTTTTCCAACACATATCTTAAACTTTAATTTCTGTCACTCAAAATTTTAATTCTAACATCTGCAGTGTTTGTTTTTTTATATCTATTATGCTTTCATATTTCTTGATTGATGTTAGTGACACTTATTTTATTTTTATATTTAATGTTTTCTTTTTTATTGTAGTTTCCCCATTACCATTTAGTCCCCTTGTACTTCCCGCCCACCTGCAATCTCCCCACTGTTGTCCATGGTCATGAGTCCTTTTTCCTTAGTCCCTCCACCCCCTAACCTGCCCCCGCCCCTGCCCTTAGATGTCATCCTGCTCTCTATTTATGGATCTGTCTCCGTTTTGGTGGTTAGTTCAGTTTGTTCATTAGGTTCCACATATAAGTGAGATCATATGGTATTTATCTTTCTCTGACTGGTTTATTTCACTTAGAATAATGTTCTTCAGGTCCATCCATACGATTGCAAAGGGTAAAATTTTCTTCTTTTTTATGGCCGAGTGGTGTTTCATTGTGTAAATGTCCCATAGCTGTTTTACACACTCATCTACTGATGGACACTTGGGCTGCTTCCATATCTTGGTGACTGTAAATAACACTGCAGTGAACATAGGGGTGCTTGTGTCATTTCGAAGTAGTGTTTTGGGTTCCTTCAGATACATTCCCAGAAGTGGGATCACTGGGTCAAAAAGCAGATCCATTTTTCATTATTTGAGGTATCTCCTTACTGTTTCCTCCTACAGTGGCCACACCAGTCTGCATTCCCACCAACAGTGCATAACATTCCCCTCTCTCCACATCCTTGCCAACATTTATCGTGTTTTGATTTATTGATGATAGCCATTATTACAGGTGTGAGATGATATCTCATTGTGGTTGTAATTTGCATTTTTCTAATGATTAGTGACATTGAGCATCTTTTCATATGCCTCAGCCATCCATTCCTATGTCCTCTTTGGAGAAGTATCTATTCAAGTCCTTTGCTCATTTTTTAATGAGTTTTTTTTGTGTGTGTGTTGAGTTTTGTAAGTTCTTTATAAATTTTGAATATTAACCCCTTATCAGATGTATCAATGAATATGTTCTCCCATTCTGTGGGTTGTCTTTTTATTTTGTTTTCCTTTGCTGTGTAAAAACTTTTAGTTTGAAGAAAAAAAAGGAAGAAAATACCTAGGAATAACCCTAACCAAGGATGTAAAAAGATCTGTACTTGGAAAATGATAAGATACTGAAGAGAGAAATTGAAGAAGATACAAACAGTGGAAGCACATACCATGTTCATGGATAGGAAGAATTAACATCAGCACAATGTCCATATTACCCAAAGTAGTCTGTAGATTTCAACACAATTCCTATCAAGAGTCCAATGATATATTTCACAGAACTAGAACAAATATTTAAAAAATTTACATGGAACCACAAAAGGCCCAGCACAGCAACAGTGATTCTGAGAAAGAAGAACAAAGTTGGAGGAATCATGTCATCTAGTATCGAACAATACTATAAATAAGGACATAGTAATCAAATCAGCATGGTACTGGCATAAAAACAGACACATAGCTCAATGGAACAGAACAGAGAGCCCAGAAATAAACCCACACCTTTATAGCCAATAACTATTTGACAGAGGGAGCAAGCACATACAATGGGTTAAGATAGCTTATTTAATAAATGGTGTTGGAAAAATTGGACAGATTAGTGCAGAAAAATGAAACTAGACCACCTTCTTACACCACACACAAGAATAAATTCAAAATGGACCAAAGACTTAAATGTTAGAACTGAAACCATAAAAGTCATAGAAGAAAACTTAAGCAGCAAAATCGCAAACATTGCTTGTAGCAATACTTTATCAGATATATCTCCCCAGGCCAGGGAAACCTAAAATAAACAAACAAATGGGACTACATCTAATTAATCACACTTATTTTAAATTCTTATTTTGTTTATGATATCCATTTTCCTTCATTGTTAATATTTCGATTTTATTGGATTTTGTGGCTCTTAACTTCATTGTGCTATATCCTTAAGTGTGTGTTAGTTTTCAGTTGTCCAGTCGTTTTTCTGAGTAAGAGTCTCTCTCTCCTGCTGGCTGGTTGGGTTTGACATGCTGATGTTCTGCCGTTGGTGAGGATCGTGCCGACCTGAAGCGTGCTGCTGTCTCTCTCTGTGCTCAGCTGCTTTGTCCTGAGTGGAAGGCACCGTCTGACACAGGTGGCGGTGGGGGCAGGGCTGTCCCTCCCAACTCCTCCGTTGGCCATCCTCAGGCTTACCCTTTACTTCACTTTGTGTTTCTTAATTCTGTTTATAGCTTCTCCGGAAGCACCCTTTTCTCTGGAGAAGTCTTCTCTTACGGGCTGTTGTTTTCTTTAGGAGTTCTTTAGTAGATTTAATCCTGCCCATTTTTTTTATCTTTTTGGGAATTCCTCAAAATATTTATTTTATTACTCATTTTACTTTAGCGACATTCCTCTTTGATTTTCAGCCTTTTTTCTATTAAAATATCTCGTATTTTAAATAGTTTTTATTGGGGAAAGAGGTACAGGTGTGTATTTAGTCTGTCATTTGATTTCACCTGGTAATGTTTAACACTTAGCAGTATTTTCAGCGATATATTTGGACTACTTGCAGGGTGATCCTAGAGCTATAGACTTTTGGTTTTAAAATGTAATTATGAAGAGATAAATGACCTGTGTGTTTCCTAATGAGGAACCTGAGGTGCTTTAGCTCAGTGGCCCATTACCGGTTTTGTCTAAATTAGAGTATGGATCATTCTATCAAAGAGGAAAATAGCATTTGAGATTTGAGCAATTAGTTAACTTATTAAAAGTGATTAAGTACTTTTTCACATGTTAATTAACTCACTCTATCAGAAGTTACCCTGAGCGATTACTAATCTAATGCTGGGAGAATGAATGAGGTTATCAGATGCTCTAATCTAGAACGTTGCTGTGTTCAAGTACAAAACGAAATAATTTTTCCAGTGTTACACATTGTTGAACACTCATCATTGTGTTAACATCTTTATGTTACTAAACTGTGCTTAGTGAAACGTTGTTATTGTGTCTTTGTTTCCTAGTTTGACACTGTTAGAAGCAATCTTCAGAAAATTAAAGAAAAAGGGAAGAAGTAGTGGCTGCTAGCAATAATACCCCAAAGAAGAACATGCGAGTCATTAAAAACAAACCGAGCAATCCACAGTCAGCAGCTGAAAATCCAGATGGTGGTGTGAGTGGAGAGGAAGACAAGCAAGAAAAGGCGACTAGGAAGGTTACAAAAACAGCGTGCCAGGTGCCTGCACAACAGATGGAACAGGGCACTCCTGAGAAGAAGGTGGACTCTGTACACCAGAAAGCACGGACCAAGTCACAGCCAGCTGTTGCCCATCAGAAAAACGAGAAAGCAAATGAAGAAAAAGGAAATAATTTAGATGAGGAAGAAGTGAAGCAGGTGTACCAGCTCCAGGTAGCTGAAGAAATGGCAAAGGAGATCAAGAAGAAAATAAGAAAGAAACTCAAAGAACAGTTGACGTACTTTCCCTCAGATTCTTCCCTGCATGATGACAAACTGATCAGTGAGAAGAAAAGAAAGAAAAAAAAGAAAGCGCCAGTCCTGTCTAATGCTGAAACGAGGTACATTGTTACATTGATAAATAGAAAACGTCCTCTTAAAAGTGATTCTTTCCTACTTTTAAGTGATACCTGTAGTTTCACAAAGAAAATTCTGAAGACTTTCATTTGGACACATTGTCAGTGTGATAATAACAGCTAACCTTACTATGTGCTAAATGCTTCATGTGAATTAACTAACCCAGTGAGGAATAGGAATGGGAATACTATCTCTTGTAGATGAGGAAACTGAAGAGGTTGTGCCACAGAACCTGTAAGAAGCTGAGCCAAAAGCTTGGCAGTCTTGGCTGAGCCAAAAGCTTGGCAGTCTTGCTCTACAATCTCTACCCTTAACTACTCATTTACATCTCCTTTTAAGTAGTAGAATCCTAATTACTCCTCTATTTGTCAGTTATAAATGCCTCTTTGGATATGCAAATAGAGCCCTTTTCCCTCAATATACAAATAGCATTTGTTCATTGTAGAACACACAGAAACAAAGAAGAAAATGAAAGCAATCCAATCATCCAGAGATAACCACTATTAGCAATTTGGTATTCTACTCTTTTTCTGTATATGATGCTTATATATGTATGTTTGCATATGCAACGTGAACTTCTGTGCATATATTCATATAAATATGTCTCTGGGGAAACCAAAATAAAAAACGACCTTTAACTACCATAATTGTTTTCTGTAGTCCATATTTAGGTAAACAACTTGAGGTGAGAACATTTTGTATCTATTGCCTGGCATACAGGGGCAATTTTCCCTAATGTCCTCATCTAAAAATAATCCCCCCTTATTAGAAGCTAGACAGCCAGTGGTAACAAAGAGCAGGCACATGGAGTTGCTACAAGGACGTATTAGTGTATTTGTTAGTTACCTGCTGCTGTGTAATGACTCGTACTTGGGTTGTATTTGCAGTGTACTGATCTTGGGTGACACAGTTGAAGGTGAACAGAAGAAGGAAGATCTGGCTGGAACAGTTACTTCAGATAATCATCACGAAGATGAAATAACCTCGGTGGATCAAAATGTGGAAGACAGCATGCAAGATGACACAAAATCCAAACCAAAAAAAAAGAAAAAGAAGCCCAAAGCAGGTTTGTTATCCAAATGAAATGAAAAAAGTGTGTTCTTGATAGAAATAACTTGATTTTAGGACTTCATTTCTTAAAACTAAAGAAAATTAGTCCCAAAGGATATAATCCAAAAAAAAAAATTTAACATAATATTTGGTACTTGTTCTTGGCTTTATCTAGACTGAAACAGTCATTTATTTGTGACTGTGACTTCCTGTGATCACTTAGTATTACCTGAGTCATCTCTAATTCCTGACTTAATTTAATTCAGCCCTAGAAACATTAACTTTGTAGTTGCTATTATAGCAGAGATGATTTCCTCTTTCTGCCATTGAGTGCAGAACCCTAGATAACCCAGCCTCACAGTTGTTGAAAACAGTAAGTGGTCAACAGGCGATGGACGTGTTAGATGACCAGGCTGCGGGCTCGGTCAGACGGGGTGTCTGCCTAGCTCCTCAGCCCGAGTTGGCTCTCGTCCTTCTTCTCACTTTTCCTTTTCTCTTCTGGCTTCCAGGCTTCCTCTTTACCGGTGTCTTTCCTCCTGTTTTCCTTTACTTACTACTCTTGCCTTTCTTCTACTTCTTACATTCTTTTTATTGTGTTCAGTTTCCACTTAATGGGCCAAAAATTGGGACTGAAATAGGCAGTTTTAGAATTTGTGATACTTATTCATTGGATTATGCAATTGATGATGTCTTGTGGTTTCTGTAATTAAATTTTAGAAAAGTGTACATAAGTATACTACTTAGTGAATTTTCACAGACCGAACGTGCCTATAAAATCATCATCCAAATCGGAAAACAGAACATGGTTCGCACCAAGAAGTCCCCTTGAGTCCCTTTCCAGCTCACTGCCCTTCAGCAGTAAACACTGCCTTGAATCTGACACGTAGTTTATTTGTGCCTGCTTTTCTGTTTTCGCATAGATAGTATCACAAATACTATGCTCTTTTGTGTCTGGCTTTTTTCACTCAAACTTATTTTTGTGAGATTGATGCTGCTATTGCACACAGTTCAACTTACTCCTCAGTTGTTTTTGTGCTGTATATATATCCATCATATAAATGTACCACAATTAATTTTCCTGTGGTATTAATGGACATTTGAGTTGTTTCTAGTTTTGGGTGATTACAAATAAAGCTGTAGTGAATTGTCACATCTTTTGGCAGCATATGAATACATTTTAACTTAGCATATTCTTAGGCACAGAGTTACTGTGTCATGTGTATTTTCCACTTTACTAGGCACTTCCCATTTTCTGGAGTTGGTTTACCAATTGACACCAGCAGTATTTGAGAGCCTCCAGTGCTGTACAACATGTATGTTGTCAGTATTTTAAAACGTTACCCATTTTTAGTTGTGTATGTTTCATTTTAACTTTAATTTGATTTCCATGATAACTAATGAAGTTGAACATATTCTTCATGTTTATTGACTTACTTGGATTTCTTCATTGGTAAATTTGTTCAAGTCTTGCGTGTATGAACTTAAGAAATTGAGTTTGTCTTTTTATTAATTTGTGGGAATGTTTTATATTTCTAGACATCAGTCTTTTCTCATAAATAAATAGATATGCCCATATATCTTGCAAATATCTTTCCACTCTGGGTTGTTTTACTTTTATTGAATCATTTGAAATGCAGAATTGATAAATTTTATGTAGCTCAATTTATCCATTTTGTTCTTTTGATAGTAAGTGCTCTCTGTGATTTATGAAATCTCCCAAGTTCTGAAGATGTTTCTGTATATATTATTTCTGAAAAGTTTTTGTTTTGCTTTTCACATTGATCAATGCAGTTCATCTGGAATCGATTTTGTGTCTAATGAGAGTCAGTGGTCAAGACCCATTTTCCTCCATGTGACTAAATAACTGACCTAGTGCCGTTTCCGGAAGAGAGGATCCTTTCCCTCAGTGTTGCAGTATCACTGTTATCATAAATAACATGAGTATGCAAAGAGATCCACTTCTGCAGTCTCTGTTCTGTTACATTAGACTGTTTGTACCAACACCGCCATATCTTAATTAGCATAAACTTACAATGGGTCTTGCTGTTAGGTAGTGTAAGTTAACTTTCATCTTCTTCAGTATTGCCTGGGCTACATTTTACCCTTTGCATTTCCATATAATTTTTAAAAGCAGCTTCTCAGTTCTCTCTCCTTCCCTTTCCTCACCCATGATTTTGATTTGGATTGGGTGAATCTAAAGAGACTTACAATAGAACAACTCTAAGTACACTTGATATCATTACAGAGTACTAATTCTTGCCATCCATGAAATTGGTACACGCCTCCATTTATTTACACTTCACCTTATCTTTGTAATATTGTAACTTTCGGCAGTGTCTCACCTTAAGATTTATTTCTAGGTACTCAATGTCTCTTAATGCAAAATTTTTTAAAATTTTGTTTTCTTTTGGGTTGGTCAAAAAGCCTGTATTTTTTTTTCCCATAAAATAAGAGACACATTTTTCATTTTCACCAAAACTTTATCAATGTGTATATTTGGGTATGTTGGCTGTCTCCCATGTGGTATAGTGTTGATTGTTCTCAATTAATATCTTGATTTGATCCTTGTCAACTTCAGCTGGTCTACCTGACCATGGAGCATCATTCAGTAAGAAAATCAGCACGAAACTTCACAAACCACTTTTGACACATTCGATTGGTTGCAGCACCTTCTCTGTACACTGCACGAATCTTTGCATTTCAGTTGTGTTTTTACCTTTCTTGAAATAATAAAGCATAATATGCCAAAAATGTTGCTTATTTTTTTCCATCTTCAATATTAAATGGCTACACAAAAATTCACCAATTTTGATTTTTTTTAAATGCGTGCTGATATGACATCTGTCACAATACAATCTAACAAAAGTGTTTCAAATGAAGTTAAAGACAACTAAGCACTACTAGAGCCATCTTATGGAATAACCAAATGATCTTTTTGGCCAACTCAATATTTGTATGTTGCTGATATATGTATGTAAAAATATAATAGATTTAAAAATTTTTTAACATTTATATTCAGTTTCTTGCTAAATTCATTTATTACTACTAAGAGTTTATAGATTGTTTTGAATTTCTACATTCACAATCATATCTGGTAATGATGTTTTTTAAAAATAATGAATAGATACTGAATTTTATCGGGTGCTTTTTTTACATCAACATGATTATATAAATTTTTGTTCTTTTTTCTGTTAATGTGATTGTTACTGAATATTAGGCCATCTTGATGGAAGTGGGTGACCCACTGAGTTGTGATGTATTGTCTCTTTAAAAATCTATTGGATATGACCTGCTGACACTTTGTCTAGGTTTTTTGTGTCTGTGGTCATGTGAGAGAATGGTTTGTACATTTCTTTACCTGAAATAGCCAGAGTTTTTGATATCAAGGTTTTGGTCTCAAAAGTAGATGGAAAATGTTCCATCTGTTTCATTAATCTGGAAGTATTTTATAAGTTGGTGTTATTTCTTCCTTAATTGTTTGGAACAATTTACTAATGGAAGTTTTTAGGCTGAGGTTTTCTTTGCAGGGAGAATTTTAAATCATTTAATTTATACTAAATACTAGACTCTTCAATTTTTCTTTCATCAACTTTGCTAGACAATATATTTTGAGGATTTTGTCCATGCAATTCAGATTTGTCGTTTTTGTATGTCAGCAGACCTGAGAGGGTGGTCCTTGATATTGGTGCTTTGTTTTCTCTCGATTTCTTCATCAGTCTCGGGATTTTCAATTTATTAGTTTTTTCAAAGAACCAATCGTTTTAGCTCTGATTCTGTCTGTTGTACATTATTATTTTAGTTATTTCTTCTGTCTGTATCATTTCTTTCTACTTTCTTTGGGTTTGATTTAGTGTTTATTTCTGGCTTTACAAGATGGATTTTATGAAGTTTCAGTCATTCTTTATATGCATTTAAGATTTTAAATTTCTTTTTTCTTTATAATATATGTATGCTATTTTAATAATGAGAAGAATTATTACATTAAAAAAGATGATTGGTCCCTTTCCTTTTCTTACACTAAACATGGTGTTCTTATTCTTAATTTCCAGTTTCCAGCTATGCATGAGGGGAGATTTCATATTCACTCCAGAAAACAATTCCAAGTAGATAATATTAATTACAAAACTGGCTTTATAAGACTTTGCATTTCTATCTAAGTGCTACTTTAGCTGTATCTCACACATTTCTTGAATGCTGTGCCTTCATTGTCATTCAGTAAAAATATGTTCTGAATTCCATTTTTTAATTCCTCTATCATGGATTATTTAAAAGTAGATTGTCTAGTAGGGCACAACTAGACATTTTTAACATTTATATTCAGTTTCTTGCTAAATTCATTTATTACTACTAAGAGTTTATAGATTGTTTTGAATTTCTACATTCACAATCATATCTGGTACTGATGTTTTTTTAAAATAATGAATAGATACTGAATTTTATCGGGTGCTTTTTTTGCATCAACATGATTATATAAATTTTTGCAGTAGGTGACTTTCCTGATTATCTTTTTATTTTGGTATCTGTCTGCCATTGTTGTCAGAGAACATTGTGAATTTCAATCTTTAGACTTTTTTGAGGCTTTCTTTATGGCCAGTTTCTGGTCAATTTAGTAAACAATCCATGTGCACTGGAAAACAACGTGAATTCTGATGCCATTGTGCGCAGTGTCCTATGTATGTAAGTTAAATGAAATTTAATGTGTTCAGCTGATCTTACAGACTGTTTTTTTTGTTGGTTTTTTTTTTTTTTTTGGTTGTTTGTTTTGGTCTGCTTAGTTTGTCAGTTGAGTCATATATTAAAACTTCCACCATGATTTTGGGTTTCTCTGTTTTATTGCTATGAGTTTTTTTTCTTTATATATTTTGAAGATATGCATGCTTAGAATTGTTGTATCTTGCTGTCAAATTGACACTTTTATTGTTTTGGTGTGTTCAGGCTGTTATAACAAAATACCAGAGATTGGATGGCTTAAACAACAAACATCTATTTGTCATAGTTCTGGAGGTCGGGAATTTCAAGATCAGGCATGCACAGATTAGAGTTCTGGTCAGGGTCCACTTCCTGATTGTAGGCTAGTGTCTTTTCAGTGTCACCTCACCTGGTGGAAGGGGCAAGGGAGCTCTCTGGGACCTCTTTTATAGGGGCACTAATCCCATTCATGAGAGCGTCAGCCTTGTGATTTAGTCACTTTCTAAACCCCTACCTCCTTTTCTATCACATTGGAGGTTAGGATTCCAATTCTCTGTCAAAAGTCTTCACTTTTAAAATTATTTTGCTCACCTTTCCCTTTATTTTCTTGAGCATATTAATCATAGTTATTAAAAGTCCTTATGTGCTCCCCTGGCCAGTGTGGCTCAGTTGGTTGGAGCATAAGCCCATAAAACAAAAGGTTGTGGGTTTGATTCCTGGTCAGGGAACATGTCTAGGTTGCAGGTTTGGTCCCTGTTGGAATGTCTACCAGAGGCAACTGACTTGATGTTTTTGTTTCATATTGATGTTTCTCTCTTCTCTCCCTCTCTCTCCCTCCCCTCCCCTCTCTCTAAAATCAGTGAGCATATTTGTGGATGAGGTTGAAAAGAAGTCCTTGTGTGCTAATCCGATCTGGATCGTCTGTGGGTCAGCTTCCATTTTCTGGTTTTGGTTTTTCTGTTGGTTATTGGTCATATAGTCTTGCCTCTATTATGCCTAGTGATTTTGTATTGCATGTTGTACATTGTGTGTAGAATCCTAGAGACTCTAGATGATTTGTATCTTCCATCAGAAAGGATGTCCTCTTTGTTCTCTTAGGCAGATAGGGTAGGCAACTGATTTCAATTTCAGCCAGTGAGGAACTATGTTTGGGCTGGGTTGTAGGTTTGGTAAGATTCTGTCTCTGATTTGTCCTGTTCCTAATACGTGGCTTTCCAGGTGTTATAAATTGAGAGCCTGGCAGCCGCTTGTTTCCTCAACCCAGAGAGACTGTGCGAGGTTGAGTTGTGCCCTTCAGAGGTTCTCAGTGAGTCCATTAGCCTTCTGCTGCATGCAGCTTCAAAATGTCTTGAGGGGGAGACTGGCCATGTGTTTGAGGCCCCTCAAGTCTTCAGCTTTGTCACCCCAGTCCCCCAGTATCTCTGCTGGTTTCCCTGTCCCCCAGGAGGGGCCTTCTACCAGGGGCCACACCAGGATTCTTAACCTCTAACTGCACCCAGAATTGGTAAGTGACCCCAGGTGAAAGGTGACAGTGTGTATAAATTAACCAGGCCCCCTAAGGCTTCATCTTTGCCTGTTTTATTTCAGGCCCCTCTCCCTGCCTGGTCATTGTTTCCAGGTATCAAAAGACTGGGAGATTTCACTCACTCTTGAGCCTGTCCTGTAGCTTCAGAATTGTTTTGTGAGGCACATTGGCCGTGTGTTCGCTGCCCCCCAAAACTCCAGTTTTATCACTGTAGCCCCATGCAGCCACTACAAGGTTTTCTCATTACTCTTTCACCTGGTAGCCTCCTCTTGCCTGGGCCAAATACTGACCCTTGACCCACACTCTGAATCAGCAAATGTCCCCAGAGGCTGTAACAGCTGCCATTCCATCAGCTTACCTCTGAATGATTCTCCTTGCCTCGAAGTTTAGTCCATCTACTACACATTGTTTCTGCACTTCTCTGAGTTTTTAGAAAATCCTTTTGTAATTCATTTGGCTTTTTAAGCTTTTGTTACCAGAAGCACTGATCTGCTACATCCTACTATACCCTGCCTAGAAGCATAAATTACAGTTATAAATGAATTGAATGATATGTGTTCCACTTAGAAAATACCTAGATAAAATTTTTTATTTTTGTTCTATTTTTCTTTTGTTGTTGGTCCTTGTCAGGAAAAATGAGAAAAATTCCTTATTTTAATACCTTAATAAGTGCATTATTTTACTCTTAGAAGGTAAGTCTGCCATTGTTTGGCTTTTCCTTTCTTTTTCCTTGAAGTATCTTTATTAACAAAGAAAAATAACCACGGATCATAAAGATTAGGCTATATGAAAATTCAGCTTATGTTGTTGAGTATATTGTTGTGGGAACAATTGATTAGAATGTTCATTTTCTTCCGTGCTTGTAGTTTCAGATGACAACGAAGACTCTGATGGCGATGACGGTGTGCACGAAATCACAAGTCGAGATAGTCCAGTGTATCCCAAATGTTTGCTTGATGATGACCTTGTCCTGGGAGTTTACATCCACCGAACTGATCGACTTAAGTCAGATTTTATGATATCTCACCCGATGGTAAAAATTCATGTGGTTGATGAGAACACTGGTCAATACGTCAAGAAAGATGATAGGTACTTTTTTAAATTTCACAGCCCACCCTTGAGTTGAAAATGCCCACAGTAGGAGTTCTCTTTTCTGCCATTGAAAATCAGTGCAAGTAGGGTTATGAATTGGTATTGGAGAACAATTTGCTAGTTGTAGGTGTTCACCAACCATTGATGCTGATCGGTATGTTTTGTAGAAGAAATGGAGAGCATCTGTTAATTTAGTGATTCATCGTAGGTGGAGGGGAGTTGAGGGAGTTTCTGCCAACCTTAATGACTCATTTGTGGCATTAAGCTGGCATTGTAAATCATCTTCTGTTGCACTGTAAATGCACTCGTTTTCTAACTTCCTATTTTTGTTTTGAAGTTAATATGTTACCTGGGCCTCAGGTGAGGTAAATGAATTTTGAATTTAATTTTTCTCCTACTATTACTTCTACAGTTACATACTTGAAGGCCCAAAGAAAAAGTACAGTAAAATACACAGTTAAACTGGAAAAAAAATACTATCTTCTTGGAAAGATGGCAAAGATGAGAAACATGAGTATTATCAAAAAGGTCATTCCCTTACTCAGTTGTCTTAGGGCATACAAAGAAGATATGATACACCTTGAAAGGTTTATAATCCTGTGGAGCTCATTTTCGTATTTAAATTTACTGTATTATGTTATGACAAACTCATTTAAGATTCTGAAGGAGTTACTTTATTCTAGCTTTGCATGCTGAAGGTATAATCATACCTCTCACTTTGTATTTCTATAATAAAATAATTCTGTGAAACCAACTGATACATGTAAATGCAAAATAAAGTACTACTACTTCTAAGTCTCATAAAATTTATAATTTTCTAGATGGACTATCAAAGTAATTTTTCCTTATATATTATAGCTATTCATTATTTTTAGTTGCTTCACATTGAATACCATATTTTAATTTTTTCTCACATTCTCAAATTTATGAAGAATTGTGTTAATAGAAGTACCTTTTTTTTTTGAACAGTGAACGGCCTGTTTCCTCTTACTTTGAAAAAGACAATGTGGATTATATTCTGCCTATTATGACCCAGCCATATGATTTTAAACAGTTAAAATCAAGGCTTCCAGAATGGGAAGAACAAATTATATTCAATGAAAACTTTCCCTATTTGCTTCGAGATTTCGATGAGAGCCCTAAAGTCATCCTGTTCTTTGAGGTATGTAAATAGAGCATTTTAAACTAAATTTTGGTTATTACAGTCATCCCTTGGTATCTGCAGGGGATTGGTTCCAGGATCCTCTGTAGATAATAAAATCTGCAGGTGCCGAAGTCCTTTATATAAAATGGCACAGTATTTGCACATAGCTTATATTTGCATGTAGGCCACAGCAGAGTCTGTCCACACATCACTTCATTCACGTTGATTCAGTATAGTTCTCCGTGCATGGCAAACTCAAATTTTACTTTGAGAACTTTCTGGGATTTTTAAAAAAATATATGTGATCTGCGGTTAGTTGAATCTTTGAATGTGGAACCCACAGATACAGAGGGCCAATGGCAAAGCTGTTGTTTTAGTAGTTCAGTATACAACCAAGTGATGTGAAAATTCAACTTCTGTTATTTAGTGTTTGTAATAAGCAGTGGAGATACAAGTAATAGCATATTTATTGAGTATTTACTAGTATAAGTAGTTAGCCTTTGGATTTACTCTATTATTTAATCCTTACGGCAGTGCTGTGACTGTTAACTGAAGTGTTGAATTGGATGTGTATCTATGTAATCTTCCATTCCTAACCCATTCACAAAGTATAAACTCATTTAACAATGTCAGACTCCCGGAGAGTTTGTATACTACTAATAGAAATGAAAGTGAGCATGCACAGATCACTTGGCTGAGGCAATGTAATATATAACCGAATGAAGTAGAGCGTCTTAGATATGAAAAGTTAGTGGAGGGTCCAAGCAGTTAGGAAAACCTTTATGGAGTATATGGTCTTTGAGTTGACATGCTATTCTAATTTTTTGTTGCAAAAGAAATCAAGAAGTATAAAGTGATTTTTCTCAGTTACTTCAACTTTAAGCGCAGGTGATTTGTATTTGAAGCTAGTTTACACTTAGATGAGAAACATGAGTATTATCAAAAAGGTCATTCACTTACTCAGTTGTCTTAGGGCATACAAAGAAGATATGATACACCTTGAAAGGTGTATCATACACCTAAAGACCACTTTTCTTTTAATTAATTCATGTTCTCTCTCCATAAGCAAAGGGAGGTAGAGAACTCCTCTTCCAGTGTCAGCAAAGTGGTGAATTTCAGCAGGTCAAGGACGGCGTGACCAGGGCCAGTGACTGGTTTTGTAGAGTTGCTTGTGTTTATAGACTCTAAATTTTAGGTGGTCTGTGAGTGTTTATGAAACAAATATTCTAACATTCATATGTGAGTGTGTTATATAATTTATACAAAGCTTTACTTTTTTTTGAGAGCTTTTGTGTCTTAGAAATTTGTCATTTACTACTATAATCTTTTATATTCATTTTAGTAATAGAAATTTAAGAATGGGAGTAAAAGGGAGAAAACTGTACTTGAACAATGATTAAAATAAAATTAAAAAAAGAAATTTAAGAAAGATTGTTGGATTATAAATACTTTCAGGTGCTTAAGTTTTAACATAATGTGTTATCATCTACAAAACTGATTTTTATCTCAGCTTTTTAAGGGTTTATTGAGGAGAGGTTGATAATGACTACCAGAAGTCTTTAAAGCTTACTGCACTTCTAAGTATTTCTCCTCAGGGGGAAAAAATGACAAGTATACAAAGATTTATGTGCAAGGGTATTTATTTACTTAAGTACTGTTTATAACAGCAAAAGTTTCAGAGACAAGTCTTAATTCAGAAAGAGGTTTGGTTAAATAAATTTTGGTTTATATTAAATTTATGGTATTTATAGTATAAAAGAATACTAGGCAGCCATTGCCATGATAATATACATATGTATGAATTGACTTACATAGATATACATATGAAGTGTATCATAATAGTTTGTGCAATAGCATTGGACTTGCATTAATATAAAGATATTTAGGAATACTCAGGAAAAAGGCTTAGGTGCATGCGAACCTGTAAACATTTAGATGTTACTGGTGATCATCTCTGGGTCTGGATTACAAGTTGTTTTTACTTAGTAATATATTTTTCTTATATTATCAGTGTTTTTTATTGAGCATGTATTACATCTGAAGATAGATTTAAGAATATAAAGAGCAAGGATGAGTGGAGTCCATACTATTTTTTCAAAGCATTCTTCTATAAAGATTTGTTACCTCAGCTGAACTTTTGATAAACACTTTGCTAAGTTCAGAGTGATAGTCTTGATAAGATCCTGGAATATACATAGTCTCTGTGGAAGGTCGGTTGCAAATTTATGAGCTTTGACATCTAGACAGGATGGGGATGTGAAAGAAATTTTCTTGGGAGACCGAATTACAACTTACATACAGAGAGAAAATCCCCAACCTCACAAAGATGATCCAAGGAAGGATCCAGAGATAGACAAGACCATGAGTTTTTTAAACAAATGGCCCTTCAAAGTCTGCTCTCATGAAAAAACAATCAAAGTTTAAGCATTCTGTGCCTGGTGTGTTTGTGCCTAGACTATATTTGAGGTAATTAGTATTTTCATCTTAGACTTAAAATACATCTTAATAAAAGATTTATTAATAAAAGAGTGGCCAAAAAAGTAGATCCTCACTGACAGTATGAGTTAACTTAAAGGTTAATGAAATTAAATAAAAATGGTTTTCCTCCCTATAAGGAGAACTTTTAAGAAAACATGACTTTTTCATTTTCATAATATATTATTAGAAAATACTAAATTTTAGGTAGCCTAGTCTTCTGTAAAATAATTTTTAAAAATATTTATTTATAGATTCTTGATTTCTTAAGCATTGATGAAATTAGGAATAACTCTGAAGTTCGAAACCAAGAATGTGGCTTTCGGAAAATTGCTTGGGCATTTCTCAAGGTATGTCTTTCTTCCGTTTTAAACGCTTTTAATGTGATCTTCAAATCCGATGGGCTGCTTTTTTCAAATTCAGTTTGGTTTCACATAAGGAGTTAGGATCTCAGGTGAGATTGCCATGGTAGAGAGTTATTAATTGAAGCTCCAGCGATACTCATTCAGATTCTGAAACATTTGTTGAGTGCCTAGTTTGTGCCAGGTATGCTGTTGGCTCTAAGGACACAGCACTGAAAAAGACAGACACAGTCCTGCTGGCATTGACTCAGCAGATGTTTATTAAACCCTTTGTGCATGCCAGTCACTGTTCCAGTCAGTGACCAAAGAGGAGAAACTCCTTGGCTCGTGGACCTCATCTCTAGCAAGAAAAACACACAACAACAATTGATTACACAATTTTTCATTTATTTTAATTTTTGAACACACTGTGAAGAGGTGTGAGGTGGATGATGGAAACAGCGTGTGGGGCCAGAGAAACCTCAGGAAGAGACACTGAACCTGAGTGTCGGCCAGACGGTAGCAGTGGGGGAAGGCGGCTCTGAGAGGAGGGTACAGTACGTGCAAAGGCACTGCTGTTGTCAGCCATGAGGCAGACGCGAGTCCTCAGTGTTGTCCGTGGCATCTGCAACTTTCAGCAAAATGATGTACGTAGCGAAATCAGTTTTATCATAGGATAATTGATGTAAACAAGAGTTAAGTTCGTATGGTATCCCACCATGTTATGACAAAAGGATGTTTAATGACATGTTATTTGAGGACCTGCTGTACTCAGCCAAAAGAAGGCCACTGGTACTGGAGGACAGAGACTGAGGAGCAGTGGCTAACTGAAGAGATTGCTGAGGTGTCTTGATTATACAACGTCTTCTAAGGCGTTAGTGCCACAGAAAGCCATTACAGGATTTTAAAGAGCTGTGGAGAGCTTTATAGAATTTTAAACAGAAGGATAAAATACACTGATCTATGTTTTGGAAAAACCGTTGGGTGGAGAATGGAATATAGAAGGTGCAAATATATATGCTGGCAGGTCAAGGCAGGAAATTTGCGCAGCACTCTATGTCTGAAACGGTGTCTTTAGGATATTTCCGCAGAGGTAAAAGGCATGGAAAGATTAATGTTTGTAAAAAAAGAGATTTTAATTTTATAGTTTTGAAATTTCTGGCATTTTTTATTTCTGATTTCAAACATAAATTTGAGTAATAAAAAGTCTTGAGTAATTAACCTATTTTGTACTGTCTTATTATAAAACTTTTCCTTTTGTACACCCATCCATTCAGCAAATATATGTGTCTGAACTGCTAGGCACTGCCATTATAAAGGGCATTCATAGATAAATTAGGCAGTGTTCTTGCCCTCCAGTTCAGTTTCTATGTAAACATATTACTTACATGACTATGTGCTATAGAGCAGATGCTCTGAAAACCCAGGTAAGTCACTGAATCCATGTTGGGGGTGAGAGAGAAGCTTTAGAAGAGGTGCAGTCTGGCTGCCAAGTGGCAGCCAGGTCGGCCGTGATGAGGAAGTAATTCTACAGTGAACTTGGAAATCACTTGCAGTGTATTTTTTAAAATCACCCTTTTATAACCCATTATTTCTGTGCCCCTCTATACTGAGTAAGAGGGGGGAAAACAAGAAAAAAACCCTTAGAAAGGTCACTTTCATATACTAAGCATTGCCTTCTTGTGGTCTTATTAATCATTCTTTTAATGCTGAGGATTGTGTAGAACTTCAGTGTTTCCTGTAAGCTGCGCTTGGGAAACAGAACTGTATTTCATAGCATTTTTGCCTTTAAATGTCATGTAGATTTTTATTTATCTATTACATACCATTGGCAGAAATGGCAATCAGGAGTTCTTCTGGTCCCACCCCCTGTAAAGGGTAAGATATTCTGTGTACTTTGTCTGTAGTAACACTTAAATATCTCCCTCACGAGACTAAGCTTTTCAAAGTCAGCTGTGCCTTCTTCTTGGCAAATTTGTTAAACATTTTTAGTTTTATTTCACCAAATCTCTTTGTGTTTAATATGTATCACTCTCTTGAACCACTGTATCTCATAATATCACCACCTCCCGGCATGTTAGTGCTCCTGGCACATAAAGTGCTTAGTGAGTATCTACTGACAGAATTAATACATGTATGGAAACAGTGACTAGGAACAAAATCCATCTTTGACAAGGTGGCATGAAGCACATTAAAATTTTATTGTTTTAATACCTATACCATTGGTTCCAGGAATGTCTTAGGTAATTGTAAAGTTATTATAGTGGTCCATATGAACTCCAAAGGAACCTTGTCCAGTTACAAATTTTTGAGGCTTCATCATAATTCTCAGGTAGAGGCACTTTTAGTTCTTTTAGCACATATGCATATATCTATTCTTTTAAGCATTAAACATTATAGTATATATCATGTAGCTCAGTTACTTGGAGAGTCATCCAGTAAACCAAAAGGTTGTGGGTTCAGTTCCCGATCAAGGCACATGCCTCGGTTGCGGGTTTGGTCCTTAGTTGGGGCACATTCAAGAGGCAGCCAGTCACATCTCTCTCTCATATCGATGCTTCTCTCCTCCTCTCTCTCTCCCTCCCTTCCCCTGTCTCAGAAATCAGTGACATGTCCTTGAGTGAGGATAAAAAAAAGTACTGATACTAAACAATGGAAAATTTGTTTCCATGTTTAAGTAGTATGCATTTGATCTTTGTCATTATTTTCTCAAAGATATATTGATCCCTTTCTGTGTGCAAAGTAACATCTACACAGAAATGTAAATGCTTTACCAACAATCTGAAGTTGTATAGGCAAAAAGACAGCTGTCAGGAAAATGTTTAAAAAGTCATTTGGGTTACCCACTGTCAAAGTGATTTTGAAATGTGGTTAGCCAACTATGTCACAGTTCTTTGCTTTATATTCTAAGGAATTTCCACACGCCATATTAATCTTTTTTAAATGAGTTTTTGACTATATATTATTGCTTTATTTAATATATTTATTTCCAATGAAGGTAAAATTTTATTTGAATTTTTCTTTTAAGCTTCTAGGAGCCAATGGAAATGTAAACATCAATTCAAAACTTCGCTTGCAGCTCTACTACCCACCTGCTAAGTCTCGATCCCATTTAAATGTTGTTGAGGTTTTTGAGTGGTGGTCAAAGTGTCCCCGAAATCGTTATCCATCAACGTTATACGTAACTGTAAGAGGATTGAAAATTCCAGAATGTGTAAGTTAAGAGCACACGTAAATATATAGCCTCTGTTGAGATGAAATGGTGACATGTTTTCCAGTCCTAAAAATATCTCTAGAATTATTTTAATAGATTTTAGAATAGAAAGTTACCTTCAGAGATTATCTATTGATCCTGTAATAGCTGATACTTAAAAGATAATTAAGTGAATTTTAAATAATAAATGTAGATTTCATTGTTAAGGAAAATGTTTTTAAAAATAATACTGTTTTTTAAATATTACAGATAAAAGTGCTATAAAACAAGAGCTGAGAAGTATTGTTCAGAAAGGATCAGATAGTTAATATTTTAAGCTTTTCAGGCTATACAGTCTGTTGCAGTTACTCAGCTTTGTAGTGTGAAAGTAGCTATGTATACATATGTAGGTGATAACAAAACAGTTTGAAAATGTGTTCCAGTAAAACTTTATTCACAAGAACAGTCAGGATAGATTTGGCCTGGGCCATAGTTTGCAGACTACGATTTACAGGCACATTTTCACAATATTATTTAAAGAATTAGTAAATTATGTTTTTACTAGTGTTTTTCATAGTTTAAATTTATAATGATCTTAGCAAAAGTTTCACCTAAAATGAGGTGAAACTTCTGCTTTTGTCTTATTTGCTATAGATCTTTCAGGTCAGTTGCATATTCTGTAGTTGGTATTATAAACTGTGACCACAGAGTTGGTTTGCATTGATTTGAATGCAGTTAAATCTATTTTTAAGAAGTGGAAGATTTTAAAATCTTTAGATTTTAACATCAGTTTTGTGATATTAAAACCAGAGATACCACAGCACATCAGAGCTGTGCCATAACATCTGGTAGGTGTTGGTGAAGAGACAGAAACAAAAGAACAGAGCTGTTAAAACAATTTCGTGTTACCAATCAAGCTCTACTTTTTTCTTCTAACTTCTAAGGCTATTTGGTTAATAATTTTAAACAACTCTCTTCTTATTTAGAATAATGTACACATGAAATTGGAATTTCTTCTGGATTACATTTTGAAAACATTTTCATTTTGTTGGTTTCAATGTTTTAAACACCATCTATGGTAGAAATGAGAAAAAATTAACACAATATATAATTTTCTCACTTTCTGTACATATGTAGGTAAAGCCATCGTACCGTCCGGCGATGACCCTTCAGGAGGAAAAAAGTAAACCAGCGTATTGTGAACAACACCATGAGTCAAGTTCAGCAGACGCAGAACCTGGGCTGGAAGATTCAAAGGAAGTAGTAAGGTGGAAGCGGCTGCCAGGGCAGGTGAAGTGTTTGCTAGCACTGGATTCACTTAGATATTTCCTCCTTTACACTCCAGCAACTCCTAGGGCAATAGATTGCTATTTAAAACTCTCAGAGTATTCTTGTTTTTAACCACAGTATTGTCTTTCCAATAATTCATTTGGCAAGTAGTAATAGAGTCATTACCATTTGCAGAAAAACACTCTCTAGGTTGTTTGTTTAGAGATGTGAGCAGTTTTTTTAGTTTGCTAGAGCTACCGTGAAAAAATACTGCAGACTGCTTGACTTAAACAGCGGGAATTTGTTTACTCATAGTTCTGTGGGCTGCACGTCCAAGGCCAAGGGTGGCAGGGTTGATTTACCCTGAATCCTTTCTCCTTGGCTGACAGACGGCTGCCACCCTCTGCCTTTTTACGGCCTTTTCCCCCTGCCCTGTATTTTTTCCCTGTGTGCTTTCCTCTTCTAATCATGACCTGCCTCAAAACAAAACAGAACAAAACAAAGACAAAAACCTTCATTTTAACTTAACTGGCTAGCTAAAGAACTTATCTCCAAATACTGTTACCTTCTGAGGTGCCAGAGTTGGGCTTTAACACATGCATTTTTGGGCACACAGTTCAGCTCATAACAATACATAGTTTCTTATGTGTATAAGAGGTATGTTTCCTGATTGATTTATTATTAAACATTTGATTTTTAAAAAATGGATTCATGAAATTTTTTGTAGAGTCTGGCTTCTTCCTGAATCACATTTTGATGGCGATATGTACATGTATATTTTTTACTACAAGTTAAGCAGTGTTTAAGCTTTCACTAAATTTTTCTTGGTTAGCATATTTTGCAGTAGCAAGAAGTATTTCAGATACAGCTTTGTAAATCTGTTACTTGTTTCCACAAAGAGGAAGAGGGGCTTATTTTCTATGTATAAGCCAATACCAATGTAGTTTATCTAAAATCTTAATTTATGCAAACACTTAGTATATACATAAGAATGATTGTTTTCCCAGACCTTCTCACTTTCTGAGTTTTGCATAACATTTTTTTGAGGCTTTTTTTTTTTTTTTGCAGATCCGTCTTAATGTCACTTAAAATGCTTTAGACATATTAACATGGGGAGGACAGCACTTACACTGTGCTCTGGGGACCTTTCACATCTGCTGGGGCAGCAGAAACCAGTGCCTTTCACTGTCAGGTGCGCTGCGGGGAGTTCAGGAGGAAACACAGGCATAGAGACAATTTTACAGATGAGTAGCTCTCCAAGTGTGATTCGGGAACTGTAGGGGTCCTGAGACCCTTTTAGGGAAACTATACCATCAGCTTTTTTCATAATGGAATCATGACTTTAATAATTTTATAATGATTTGGTTTCTTTTGTACTTTTATTCTCTCATAAGTCTACAATGAAGTTTTCCAGAAGTTAAATGATAGGTGATATCAATGATGAAATCTAACTATCTTTTATGAAGCCAGATATTAAAGAGATTTTAAAAAATGTAGAACAATTTCATTTTATATAGTTATTTTTCATTAAAAGACAGTTGTTTTTTAAATGAATTAACAGTTTTTAATGTATCAGTTTTAATTTCTAATATGATAAATAGCCATGTATGATGTATCCACATATACAGAACTTTTGGGGAGGTCCTCAAAATTTTTCTGAAACTGGAAAGCATCTTGAAACTAGAATATTTTGAGAATTGCAGGAATGGAGAAGGTGAACTGGAGTTGCAGAAGATGGGTTTATTTTAACGGGCTGGTGAATTTGAGTTCGACTTTAAAAGATGGCCAAGTTAGGGGTAGGTGAAGGGTAGGAAAAGATATTTCATATGGGGGCCACGTTGTAAATAAATGGGACAGTACCTGCTGTATTCGTCAGGCACTCAAAACTTGACGGGCTGGAAATCAGCATTCGTATGAGGTTGTGTACAGACTAGGCGGGCTCATGTTGTGGAGTGTCTTGAATAATAGCCTGATACTTGATTGTGTGGGATATGAGAAATTAATGAATGGTTTTGGGGTAGGAGAGAAGTATGGTCTCAATATTTTAGGACAGATTGATGCTGGCAGTGGCATGCAGTGCTTGAGGTTGGTATACATCCGAATGAGAGAAACCCACCAGAGGGCAGTTGCAGTCGTTGCTGTGAGGTGAAGAAGGGGTAATGGTAGCACAAATGCAAAGTAAGAGAGAACAAGGAAGAAAGAAGGAACCAGCATAATTTAGTGACTGACAAGGTGGTAAAGAAAGGGAAAGAGTCGGAGATGTTGAGGCCCTTTATCAATATTGAACTTTCATTGGCTCTTCTAAGTACAGTGTCAGGCCCTGGGAATGCAAAGAAAATGGTTGTGGCTTCAGTGACTTTAGCTTAGGTGGTTAGGCCAAGTTTTCCTCATCTCCATTGCCTGCTCTAGAAGGAGCAGCAACTGATTATAAAACCACCTGATTTTTCCTTCAATTTTTTCCTCTTTTAATCTCCTCTTTTCAAAGTTGTCTGGATAGAGAATGGAGGGGAAAAATGCGTAGCATGGTGTCTGGTACATTATTGTCACCTAATGTCTACTCAGTTTTCCACCTTCCAACTAGCTACTCACTCCTAATGCTGCCTCCTAATAATGCTGCTAACTCTTGATGCTACTTGGGAAGAACCTGGTACCCATCTAGAATGCAGGCCCTTGAACTACTAGTCTCTGACTAGGCTCATTAAGCTGGGCTTGACCCTCTGAATAATGCTTCTTAGTTCTATGTAGTAATGATGGTTATTCATGGGGTTGCTGTAATGAATATATGAAAAGATGTGTAATAAAGGACCACATTCTTGGCATATAGTGAGGGCACAGTATATGTTTAATTGAACGTTTTCTACAGTAGGTATATTAGTACATTAAAAGTCTTGATTTCATCTGGTAATAGTGAATGAACACATAAAAATTATGAAAAATTTTAATAAAATTATCGAATCAGAAACCAATAAGAAGTAAATGATTACTTTGAAAATACATTATGGAAGATGGTCACAAATGATGGTTATTTTAAGAGAGAATGAATAGTTATGCATCCTGGGCTTAAGCTAGGCCCTGAAGGGCTTTTACGGTCTTAGAACAAGTTTATGGTTCAGCAAAAATCACGTTATTAGTTGGTGTCTGGGGATAAGGGTGTGACGTGTGTGTGTGTGTTTGTGGGGTGATACAAAAACTATATGGTAGTGACAGCTTTAAAGTATAAGATACTGAAATTTTCTACTCATATTTTAGGTGGATTAAGTACCAGTTAGATATGGAGTACAAATCCACTTAATCTTGTGGAGAACCGATTTTCTCTTTAGAAAGTCTGTGCTTTTCCATCATTCTGCGTACTCTTCATCACTGTAAAGGGACTTAAAAAACACCTACAGTAATTAAAATTTACAGCTAGACTTCATCTTTTAATGTTTCTTAATTTGTTTTTAAAATGTATGTTTTTTAGGCTTGCCGTATCCCAAACAAGCACCTCTTCTCACTAAATGCAGGAGAACGAGGATGTTTTTGTCTTTCTTTCTCTCACAACGGAAGAATATTAGCAGCAGCCTGTGCTAGTCGGGATGGATATCCAGTTATTTGTGAGTATTAATCCTGTTTGTTTAATTTGATCGAAGTCTTTGTGGAGGATATTCTTTGTTTTTTTTAAATTCACTGAAATTTTAGTTTGAGTAATTCCCCAGCACTACTAAATTAAATAGATTTTTTCAAGTAAAGTAACAGTTCTTTTTAATAATTTTACACTTTTCCATGCAGTATGTTTTCCAAAGTAAAATTTTACATTTTTATATATAATATGTTTTCAGAAGTAGAGTGAAGGGTGGTAAATTATTTTAAAACATGCAGGTGGATTTTATGAAGCATTTTTTACTTTAAATATAGAAATTTAAAACCATGAAGGATAATAAATCTCAGGAGGATTTTAATTTTAATGTGGTCAGTTGATAGCAGTGATAATTTGAGTGATGAAAGCCCTCGAATTTGTTATGCATTAGAACAATAGTGTTTGGCTCAGTAGGACCTGAATTAATACTTCTCATTATGCAGCCACTGTGGAAAACAGTGTGGAATTTCCTCAAAAAACTAAAAATGGCACTGCCTTTTGACCTGGCAATACCAGTGCTGGGATTATACCCTAAGAATCCTGAAACACCAATTCAAAAGAACCTAAGCACCCCAATGTTCATAGCAGCACAGTTCACAATATCCAAGTGCTGGAAGCAACCTACGTACCCATCAGTAGATGAGTGGATCAAAAAACTATGGTATATTTACACAATGGAATACTACACAGTGGAAAGAAAGAAGGAACTCTTACCCTTCGCAGCAGCATGGATGGAACTGGAGAGCTTTGTGCTAAGTGAAATAAGCCAGGCAGTGAAAGACAAATACCATATGATCTCACCTTTAACAGGAACCTAAACAACAAAACAAACAAGCGAGCAAAACAGAACCAGAGACAGGGAAATAAAGAACAGACAGTGACCAGAGGGCAGGGAGGGAGATAATGGGGGAGAGAAGGGAAAGGATCATCAAGGAAATGTATAAAGGTTCCCATGGACAAAGCCAAAGAGGGGGTAGGATTGAGGAGGGGGGTCAGTGGTGAAAGTGGTGGTGGGAAAACGGAGACAACTGTATTCGAACAACAATAAAAAAATGATAAAAAATATAGGAAACTGTTAAAAAGAAAAATTTTATCTGTGTCTTAAAGATTTTTTTTTAATTAAAATGAGCACTACACTCTTCTAGACTTGGAGGCTTTACTACTTTCCCGTACTTCTTGCTTGTGGTGAAAACCAGCTCACCTCAGCTCCTTACAGGCATCTGTCCTGGGCGCCAGAGTCTGTTGAACTTTCCTCAGCCTCTCACAGTTACTTCTTCATCGATTTGTTTTTCTTTTTTTTTCAGCAGCAACTTATAATTGGCTTGATTAGCATTTGTTAAATAAATATTCTTTCTGATGAAATGATGTTAGCTTTAAGAAATACAAAATTATTTGTATATTTTGATTACAGCTCTGCTACTTCAAAAATTCACTAAAACCTATATATGGGGGAAAAAAGATTCTTAGGAAACATACTCCAGAATATTAATAGTGATTTCCGTCTTTGGGTAGTGAAAGAATTTATTTTTATTTATGTTTTCATCGTTTCTGTGGTAAATATGTGCTACTTTATGCTTAAAAAATCTTGTTCAAAATGGTATATACATTTAGTTTTACCTACTGTTTAAATCTTAAAATACAGAAGAATCTTTTTGATTATTGATTATGTCGTGACTCCTTAGAATTTGCTTCCTTGTAGGATGTGCTTATTGATGTTTTTCACAAATTTAAGGGTTTTTTTTTAAGATTTTATTTATTTTTTAGAGAGGGAAGGGAGGGAGAGAGGGAGAGAGAGAGAGACAGACAGACAGACAGACACATAAACATCAATGTGCGGTTGCTGGGGGTTATGGCCAGCAACCCAGGAATGTACCCTGGCTGGGAATCGAACCTGGGACACTTTTGTTCCCAGCCCGCGCTCAATCTACTGAGCTACGCCAGCCAGGGCAAATTTAAGGTTTTTGTCTTTATTTCTTCAGATGTTCTTCCCGCCCCTTTCTGTTTCTTCTCTTCTTGAGGTACTCCTGTCATTTCTGTGTTGGAACACTTGGTGGCGTCCCACAGGTCTCTGCAGCTCTATTTGGTTTTCTTCGTTCTTCTCCTTTCTGACCCTTAGACTGCAAAATCTCTTCATGTCTTGATTCTTCTGTTAGTTCAGATCTTTGAACATACTTATAAGAGTGGATTTAAAGTCTTTGCCTAGGAAGACTAATGTGAAGGCTTCTTCATGAACAGTTTCTATTGACTGCTTTTTTTTCTATGTATGGTCAGACTTTTCTGTTTTGTTTTTTCATGTCTCCATAATTTTATGTTGAAAACTGTGTATTTTCATTATTGAAATGTGGCAGCTCTGGTAATCAGACTGGCCCTTCTTCCTCTCTGTCTACATAATCGGGATGTTACTGTTTTTTAAAAATCTTTTAAAAATTATTTATTTTAGAGAGAGAGAAGAATGGGGGGGGGAGAGAGAGAGAGGAGGGGGGGAGGGAAAATCAATTTGTCATTCCACTTATTTACACATTCATTGGTTGCTTCCTGTATGTGCCCTGACTGGAGATTGAACCCACAACCTTGTTGTATCTGGGTGACACTAATCAAGTGAGGTACATGGCAGGGCCAGGATATATTGTTGTTTAGTTTGTTTCATGACTTTTCTGAACTAATTCTGAATCTTTTCCCTTCGTCATGTGTTGCCACTGAAGTCTCTGCTTCGTTAGCTTAGTAGTCAGCTAGTGGTTAGAGGGAGATTGTTTTTTAAATGCCTCGAGCGAATAGCTCTCCCAGTGTTTGCTGAGGGGCTCTGTGAGCGTAGCATTGGGATCCACTTTCAGTTCTTCAGCCGTGGCCTTCACTTCCTCTTTGCACAGAGCTGGCTCAGGTCCGCTGAACTGAGACAGGGCCTCTCAGGTCTTGATTGGGTAAGCACACAGCCTTTCAGGAGCATAGGTCCTAGATTCCCAGGAATATGTTGGAGTTTTTCAAAGTCCTCTGTGGACATCTCATTCCCAGTTTTTTCTTTTTAAGCTTTTTGGTCAACCTCCTCTTAGCCCCAGCTGGTGTCACTGTCTCAGATAGCTGGGCCACTGCATTATCTACATGCACCTAGGGTTAGGACTGTTTACACAGAGCATGCTCAGAGTGAGGTTGAATAAGGCCAAGCCCTGAAAATGGAGCTTTCAAGAACCTGCCATGTCTAATAGTGGTAAATCTTAGGGATGGGGCTTTGGGGCACGTCAGACGTCTTCTGCCCCATCCCATGACTGCCAGGCTGTGGGTTTTCATTGTAGGTGCAAGGCTGTTGGTTTTTAAGGATGCTTTGGAGCTGGGGAGAAGGGAATGGGAAGGAACAAGGGGAGTTAAAAGATATACCACGAAGCTCAATGTTCTTACCAAGATTCAGCAATTTTTCTTGAATAAATCCTCAGATTGTTGCAAGCCTTTGTTTAATTTCCAGAGTTCTGAAAGAGTTACTTACTTTTCCCTGTTTTTTCCAGTGTTCTCATTGCTTTTATGTGGGTGCACATTTTTTGAGGTCCTTAATTTGCTATGCCAGAAGCACTCCTGTACTGCTTAGTATTTTATTTTATAATTAATTGTTTTATTGTTCAAGTACAGTTGTCTGCATATACCCCCCACCACCCCCCGCCATCCCCACCTCCCTCCACCACCAATTCCACCCCACCATAGTTTGGTTTGAGTCCTTTATAGTTGCTTAGTATTTTAAAGGCAATTGGTTTGACCACTAGGTGGAAGTAGAGACTTGGAAACGTTGTTGTTACCAACTTAGATCAGTGATTTTTCAAACCAGTGTGCTGCAAGAATTTTTAAAACATGCAGTACCGACTAGTTCAGTCAGGGGCACTGGCTGCTTTTCCCTTAGATTATCGAATAAAAATATGGTAACAGCCAACACAATAATAGCCATCCAGTGTGAATAAATCAAAATTTTGTCTCTTTTTTAGGACAAATTGGCACAAAATGTATTTTGGTGTTTTGCAAAATTTTAATTAGTTTATAGGTGCCATGAGATGAAAAAGATTGAAAGTCACTGTCTTAGATGATTTTATTGTATACTCTAACATAGCAAAACTACAGTGTTTATTGGACTGGGTCTCTGTTAATTCCTTACTACATCTATAATTTTAGTATTAGAGTTTTTTGCTGACAGTAGTACAGTTTAAATTTCCTGTTTCTTCGAATAAAATTTTGGTTGGAATTTAATCCGTTTTCAAGTAAAATAATACCTTTTTAACAAAAACCCAAATTATAGAGTCTTTGAAGTAAATTGCAATTTAAATGTTATTTATTATATGATTAATTAATTGACTATCAAAGATTATTAGAAGAGTTGTTTTGGAGAAATGAGAATAATTGTTAATTGTAGCATATTACAAAATTTTATGTTTGTAAATTCTTGTGTCTAAAGCAAGTGAAAACTGTAGATTTTGAAATTTTTTACACTGAAAACCTTTGGTGATGTTCTTACAGACAGTGCTTACTTTGTGTCCAAGCTATTATAAACTGTGAATTTGTATGTTACTGTATTGAGCATCCTCTGTCTGGAAACTTGCTGATGTTTGAATATTTTCCTTAGTGTACGAAATCCCTTCCGGACGTTTCCTGAGAGAATTGTGCGGCCACCTCAATATCATTTATGACCTTTGCTGGTCAGAAGACGATCGCTATATCCTTACTGCATCCGCGGATGGCACTGCCAGGTGTGTGTTTGGGAAGTGTTTCGTGTGTGCTGCTTGCCAGCCAGGAAGGCACAGAGAATAGTAATTGATAGAACTACTCATGCTTCAGTTGTGTTTTGCCTATCAAGAGATTGTCATGAAGATGCATCAGACAGGCTGACTGATTAAACAAGTAGTAAAAACTTTTCTTGAAGACATTTTTGTAAAATATTTTGTTTATGTAATATGTAATATGTAGTATTTCTGGTCTTCACTATCTTTAAATGATCATCATGCACGCTGTTCGATTACTACTTTGAGACAGTGTCATTAAACAACTGAGATTTTTCCTAGAATGTAAGCTCTGGATGGCAGGGATCCCATCTTCACTCTCAGCTAGGTGCAGAGGCCGGGCCACGGTGATGCTTAGTAACTAAACGAACATGCACCTTATGTTTTAAGAGCTTTATAGATAGTAAGTATTTGCATTTTTCCAAATGTCAGTCTTAAAATAACCCCTTCCTATTTAATGTGCCACATTAAAATATTTTTAAAGCTATTTTTTTAAAGTTTCAATTTATGCTTTTTGTAGCTGCTTGATCTACCTTGGATGTATTCTAAAAATATTTTGAGGCAGTTGTTGAAGATGCTTTTATATATGTCCTTTAAATTTGATTTCAACAAATGATATTTATTATCTCTACAGAGTAGGAAACTGACATTTAGAGCAGTTCGAGATCCGCTCTGATTTCACTCTTACTTACACTTCCTGTTCTTTAAAACACACTTTTTTACAGACACTTCTAGTGTCTGGGTCTCTTTTTCTATTAATCTTACCAGCTTCCTTTTTGATATATACTGTCCAATTAATGAAGATATTATTACTGTTTAGTTTTTAGTTAAATGAAATTGATGACAACTGGTGACAATTGATTTTACCTCTCTGTCTATTTGGGAATCTACTATTAGTCCCTTTTAATAGCCTCAAGAATAACAAAGGCATTGTCAGATGCCAGGTTATGCTAGAGAAAAATATATAATCTTGCTAAGACCTGACCGTGGTCTTAGCAAGTTCTCATTTCCGCTGAGCAGTGCTTTTACTGGTCTCTGTTCAGCTATCTTTTCTCATCCCTCTGGCAGCAGATCCACACCTTACCACGCTTCAAGTTCAATACTCTAAATCATAATCTTCCCACTTTCATTAGATGACTGCCTTCAATTTACAGTGAAATTTAGCCAGACATGAACTTCCTATATTTTCTTCTGGTTTCCCATCTGTAAACTTACCCATCTCTATCTCTATACATTTCTCTTAACAAGGAGGTACGGTTTTAGACACCTTTAAGGCTAATTTTGTTCTGTGCCTTTAATCCCAGTCCTTTCATCTATATTTCTGTTAACTTCTATTTCCCACACCTCTTGACTCTGTAGTCTCATTTTCTCTGTTTTGTCCTCTTATCTTAGAAATACAGCATATGCAACTTCCAACCATAGATTGAAAATACAGTTTCAAAACCAAGTTTAGAAAGGTATGTATGTGGACCATCTCGGTTCAAACTTGTGTTGTTCAAGGGTCCACTGTACGCTCAGATCTCCTTATCTTTAAAAAGTCTTTTTCTCAGCTCATTCTGCCTTTGAGCTGCCACATCATTTTTTTTTTTCTGCATCATCAAGAGCATCTAATACCATTAATTGTCTTTGCTTCAACCCAGTTAGTCCGGCTATCACTCTCACCATTGCCGTATAAACGTTCTTCAAGAAGTCAGCAGTTACTTGCTACTTTTAAGATGCATTTGCCAGTTTCAGTTCTTACCCCGTTTGCCTTCACTGCAGTATTTAATTATTGACCAGTCTTGAAATATTTTCAATTTATGGTTTTTATTGACAACCTCTTTTGTTTTCTTTTTAGGACTCTGAACAATTCTCATTCTCTTTCTTTTTTCTTTCTTTCTAGCTTATTGATTTTCTTTTTTCTTTTTTTATTATTGTTCTGTTACAGTTGTCCCAGTTTTCTCCCACCTGTGCCCCACAGACCTGCTCCCAGTCAGTCCCCACCCTGTTCTCCATGTCCGTGGGTCATTTATACCTGTTCCTTGACTATGCAAACAAATGAGCAAAATAGAACCAGAGGCATGGAAACAAGGAACAGACTGACAGCGACCAGAGGGGAAAGGGGAGGGAGATAAGAGGGGAAGAAGGGGAGGGGCCGTTCTCTTTCTTTAGTTCCTTTCCTCTCCCTGTTCTCTGTAGTTGTTTATCTTCAAGATTCTTGACTTGGATTGTCTTCCCTGGTTTGGTGTGCTTTTCCAGGCCTCTCTCATTTTCCCTTGCTTTGAATCTTACTTATATGCAAATGACTTCTAGCTTTCACTTTTTTCTGAGTTTGACTTTCTTTTGCACACTTCTGTCTGGATTGTACAGTGGCACTTCAAGTCCAAAACCAGACTTACCAATATCACCAAACTTGGTCTTCCTCTTTCAGTCTTCTTATTTTATATATAAAGATTTTATTTATTTATTTTTAGAGAGAGGGGAAGGGAGGGAGAACAAGAAGGAGAGAAATATCAATGTGTGGTTCTCTCCTGTGTCCCCTACTGGGCATTTGGCCTACAGTCCAGGCATATACCCTGACTGGGAATCAAACCAGCGACCCGTTGCTTCACAGTCCAGCCCTGAATCCATTGAGCCACACCAGCTAGGGCTCTGTTATACTATATATTTTTAATAACTTCCTTATCTGGGAGTCAAGACTAGTACTCATTTCTTCTTTTCTTTCTACCATTTATTTCTATATCTAAGTAATACTGAAGTCTCTCAATTCTCTCTTGTAAAAGACTCACCATTCTATCATCCTTTTTATCCTCACTGCTGTCGCCTTAATTCATGGCCTTGTTATCTCTTGCTTAAAATGATGCTGCTGTCCTGGCTGGCATAGCTCAGTGGATGAGACTCGGGCTGTGAACCAAAGGGTCACTGGTTCAATTCCCAGTCAAGGCACATGCCTGGGTTGCAGGCCAGGTCCCCAATGGGAGCCATATGAGAGGCAACCACACATTGATGTTTTTCTCTATCTCTTTCTCCCTCCCTTCCCTTCTCTCTAAAAATAAATAAAATCTTTAAAAAAATCCCTCTTACCCCTGGCTGGCGTAGCTCAGTGGATTGAGCACGGGCTGGGAACCAAAGTGTCCCAGGTTCGATTCGCAGCCAGGGTACATGCCTGGGTTGCAGGCCATAACCCCCAGCAACCACACATTGATGTTCCTCTCTCTCTCTCGCCCCCTCCCTTCCCACTCTAAAAATAAATAAATAAAATCTTTAAAAAAATCCCTCTTAAAAAAAACGATGCTGCTAAACTCTCCCAGTGTTCAGTCTTCAGCCTCCCACATCTCTAGCCTCCTCCAGTACCATCTTTCATAAATAACCTTGATTTAAAAATCTTTGACTACCACTGCCCTTTGGAAAATATTCCAGTTCCTTAGGATGGCATGACAGGCTGTCCCTCATTCAGGCTGGCCTTACCTTCTCTTGTGCACTTCCCATGTACCCTCTGTGTTACCCACACAATCTTTTGAAATACCGTTAACAACTTTTTTGGCATCTCAACTCCATTACCTTACCTATTCTTCTATGCTTAAATGCCCTTCCTGCCCAACTCATTCACTCCACATAGTGGGCTCACAGCCATCACTTAAAACCCAGCTCAGATTTCATCATTTCTTGAAGCCACCTGGGACTTCCCCACACAACATATAATAGTAGTAAAGCACACTTTTTACTTTATGTAGCTTTGAAATTGATACTAAGTTAGGACCCTTTACATCACGAAAATATTATGGTGAAGGATTAACTGAGTGAAGGAAGAAGCATTGTGGCTAGAATCAAAAAGGCAGTGAGGTTTTGAAAAAGGTAAGGAAAGGGCTGCAGTCAGAAGGAGAGAATGAGCTCTTCATGCCCCAAAGTGGCAGAAGTATGGGTTTCTGCCCGTGTCTTCTCTCTGTCTTCCTTGGGATCACTGTCACGTTACCCTTAGTGTCACCTGAGTGACTCTTTCCTGCTGGTTAGCTGTCTGCCTTAAGGGCTTAACCTAAATCCCCCTTTTTAGTTATCTTCAGTTTAATCTGTATTTTCCCCCACATCAACAGTTCCTAATATAATCAGAAAGAATTTTCTGTGTGTAATGGCTCCCAAATAGGCCTTCCCCCCTTTACATGTGCTGTTTAACTTTGGTATATTTTTCTTTCCCAATTCTAGTAATGTTTTATAGACAGCTAGTCTTTACAACTTTGTGCTCCTTCTTTTCTGTCTATAATTAGCCTGATTTTTTCCAAAATCCACTCATACATTTGTTTTGATCTTAGATTCTACCATTAATTGGGTGACAAAAGCCACCATTGATACCAGTTTTGTTTTTACATAAAAAGCTTCATTTTTATTTTAAAATATTATATATATTTTAATTATATTGAGCTGTTTTAAAAATATGATGGCTTCATTTGTGCCTATATTTCAAATAATGCTGCTAAGATTCATTAGCAAGCAGCTGAAGTTTTTATCTTTTAACAATGTTTTTCTTTTGTTTTTTAATATATAATCTTTATTATATTTTTTCCATTACCACTTAGTCCCCTGTAACAATCTTAAAATAGCTCCTTTAAATTAGTGATTTTGTTCTTTCAATAAATACTATATTTCATGTAACATATGTTCATTGAAAGTATTATTATGGTTAAAATGTTTATGCTCTGACACACATGCTTTATTTTTACTTGAAAACATGTTCTTTCACTTCCTTCATTATTAGTTTGGATTCTTGGTAATTGAAGATCATATCCTGTATTTTAAGCAGCTGTTGAGACAATTCATTGAATGCTATTCTTGAATAACAACTGTAATTTTTTCTTTTATTGATAATTTTGTAAAGGACTTAATTTTCTTTAGTTCCTAGGCAGTAATTAAAAGCATGAATTGTGATTCCCTATATTGAAAGATTAATGTGTTCTTCAAATACTAGTAACTTAAGCTTTTAAAAATCTAATATTCCACACTCACATAGCAGCTATGTATTGCTATTGCTAGGTTTTGCCTGTTTTTACACAATGACTAGAAATGTAGAGTATCTAACATAACAGTTTAACCCTTAGGGTTTACTCTTTTGTCAAGACTGTAGCAATAACAATAATACTAATTTTTTAATTGTCCATTATTTAGAGCAGGGATGTCAAACTCATTTTCACCAGGGGTTGCATCAGCTTCGTGGTTGCCTGCAAAGAGCAGAAATAATTTTAGGACCATATAAATGTAACTACTCCTTAACTGTTAAGGAGTTGAAATTACATTCGACATTTTGAAGGCAACCACGAGGCTGACGTGGCCCCGGTGAAAATGAGTTTGACGCCCCTTATTTAGAGGAAGAGATAATTAAGAGTGTTAACACCAAGTGAATATTTAATATTGGATTATCTGTTTTTTATCAAAATTTGATAATTATTTTATTTTACTCATATAGTCATATAGTCATTTCATTATGGCTTGTCAGTCTTTGAGATCTTCATGTTTATTATCTAGGCTTTAAAGTTACTGATATAAAGTTAATTGAGTGTCTTATTAACTAAACCCCCACTGGTAAGTACTTTGCAAAAGCAATATATACAACCAAAAATGGAAAATCATTGAAGTTCCTCCCTGTACTCTCATATATTTATACTAAACACAATATTTTACCAACTATTGTGTTGTAATGTGTTGTGTTTGTTTAATCAATGTCAAAAGTAGGTAGATTTTTAAAAATATGTATTTATTTATTTATCTGAGAGAGTGGAAGGGAAGGAAAGAAGCATTGATGTGACAGAGAAACGTCAATCAGTTGCCTCCTGTATGCACCCTGACTAGGGACCGAAGCTAGGCATTGTACCCTGACTGGGAATAGAACCAGTGAGTTTCTGTGTCACAGGAGGACACCTAAACAACTGAGCCACATCAGTCAGGGCAAAAGTTGGTAGATTTTAGAAAGATAGACATATTCAAATCCAAATACAGTTTTTTTGTTTGATAGTATAGATTATAATTAGGATGCAGGTACTTACATTATGCCGGAAAGTACCTGTAAGAAAATAGCTTTGTCAAGTGTAAAGAACCCCAGCCACCAAATATATGATCATATTAATGTTTAGTTATAAAATTTAAACTTAGTTTACTGTTATCACTTGCCTACTTATCATTGGCTATATTGGTTTTCAGATAAACTTTTAAAGAAATTTGTGCCTTTCAGGAACTATATGTAACTTTTTATCGTTTTCTAGGATATGGAAAAATGAAATAAACAATACAAATACTTTTAGAGTTTTACCTCATCCTTGCTTTGTTTACACGGCCAAATTCCATCCCGCTGTAAAAGAACTGGTGGTTACAGGATGCTACGATTCTGTGATACGGATTTGGAAAGTTGATATGAAAGATGATTTTGCCACATTGATCCGACAGTTTGACACTCACAAGAGTTTCATTAACTCTCTCTGTTTTGATATTGAAGGTATGTCAGAGAATATATTCCAAATTAAGCCTAGTTGTATGAAGAATTAAAAACTGTTATCTCTAGGACAAATATTTAAGCTTGAGAAGGATTTTATGTATTGATGAGTGTGTATTTTGAAATTTATGTGTGTTTTGCAGATTACATAATATACCTGGGTATTTATTTGGCATTGAAGGAGTTTTGTTTGTAATTCTAAAGTCATTAAGCTCCTAAACATTTAGATTTAACTAATCTTTGCTGTAACAACTGGTCATGTTCCAAATTTCATAAATATATCACATTAGATTGGTGATTATCCCCTTAGTACTTTTTTTATTAGTGGCCTTTCAAGTTAAAGGGTAAAAATGAGGAAGATGAAGAAATAAATCCAAAATTTTGAAAATACATATTTTAAATGGAGCAACAGTATTATTTTTTTAAAGTATAAGCATATAGAAGGGGAATTTGCAATTATTTTAGTTTATTCTATTATATGAATAATATAGATGGTCTTTTAAAGATGTAAAATATAGATTATCAACTGAAAGAATAAGGAAATATATTACATCTTTTAAATAGTCATCTTTTACATTATTTCAGACTCCAGATATGTAGGCTTTAATGATAATTAGCATGGGATCCAGATTAAAATTATACTGCTAATGTACTCTATTCAACTCTGAGGATGTTAATATATTGGAACACATTCAGAAACAGCTAACCCACAATAGAAAGGTATCTGAAAACTGTGTCATAATAGAAGTGGCTCATATTACAATAGAGAGATGAAGAATTTCTTCATTATTTGGTTATTAAAACTTAAAAAAAGAGAAATCAGTCTGTGTTGCTCTAGTGGGTAAAGATAGGGCCAAAGCTACAGAAGACAGATTTTCTTTGCTCAGATTTAGAAAAAACATCCTAATACATAGAGCAGTTTATCATTTGAATAAGCTGCTTTTGACATATGAAATTCACAGTTTCTGAATAACCATCTGTTTGTAATGGTGTGTAAAATATTGCTAAGTGGGTGTGAAGTTGAACTTGATGGTCTCTGAGGTCTCATTCAACTTAAAAATGGGTTGAATTTAAGAATTATGTTAAACTGGAATGACTGTTATTTATTATTTTTCCATCCCCTGGTCACTGAGTTCTTGCTGGGTCTCAGGCATTATGCTAACAGATTGCATTAGAATATAGGTGTTTTCCCAGGAATTTAAGACATTATATAGGTTGATAAAAGTGAGTGACATAGGTACACATTGCATAATTCAGGTAATTTGTTTGGCTTTGAAATTTGAGCTCTGTGTGTGTGTGCGTCTGTGTGTAAACTGTGATGCTCATTTCTTTTTGTGTTAAAATCAAGGAAGTTCAAAGGGAAATTAATCATCAAAAGTCATCCAAAAGAGCACAGAATTCATTTAAAGGTCATTGGGATTTTAGTGTTAGTTGTGTTTGGTTTTTGGCTTTTTTAACTAAAATACATCTTAGTAGCCCTAGGATTATTTTGACTGTTTTACTGGCATGCATTTTCCCAATTTCGTATTATTTCCTTCCACCTCTGTGTAACTTTAATCAGTGAGTAATTTTTTTTTTTTAACCAGGTCACCACATGTACTCAGGAGACAGCACAGGGGTGATTGTCGTGTGGAATACCTACGTTAAAGTGAATGACGTGCAGCATTCAGTGCGCCACTGGAGTGTGAATAAGGTATTAGCACCGCGCTTCATAGTTTGGGGTTTCATTAAAGAAATAGGGAAAACCACATGGCCTTAATATAAAACAACACAACATTCTGTTCTCTCTTTTCAAAAAAATTAAGTTTTCCTCAGTCCCTGAAAAGTCTGTTGTCATTGATTAATTATCATGTCTTTCTGATGGCTAATTGATAATCTAGTAATTTAGTGAGAATTTTCTTCATTTTGGTGGGGATTTCCTTTAATTTTCTTGAACGCTAATTTGTACCATGGCATTCAGTGACCCATTACTGAAATTTATGCTTAAATAAGGTGTATGTTATGTTATATTACCACCTATCAGTGGTAACTTATATTTCAACTTATTGTTCCTCATCATAGAATATAACAATTGTCCTTGTTTGAAAAAAGACACTGTAAGTGTAAAAAAATTTCCGTAACTTTAATTAAGCCTATTGAGTCTATCAGATCTGTTTAGGAAACAGCCTATTTTATTTTTAGTCGTTCTCTTCTGTCTATCAGATTGATGATGGCCTGGGATTCATGTTGTAGCTTAACTTCACTCACTTTGAAAGAATTCTAATTACTTATATACCTGAGGGATTGGCAAGGCCCCAAAGGCACCAGTTCCACTCATTTGAGTCCATAGTGCAGAGTCTTATTTGTGTTAAAAATCATGTGTTTCTTTACCTCAGGATATTAACCAAAAGGCAAATTTACCTGGAAAATCTGCAGCCTGGTGTGGTTACTTGAGACAGTCCCCCGCCCCCCCCCGCCCGCCCCCAAAAAGGAAATGAGCTGGAATTTTTTTTGTAGCTAATGCCATAGGACAGACGAGACTGCCACTTCTTGCTGGTTCCTGTCAACCAGCAGTGTGGGGAATGCCGAGTCACACTCCTCTGTCACTTAAATGAAGTGTCCATGAGCTACTTTGATACAGGACCTGGGCTTCAAAATTAGGGCTTTTTAGTCTGAGCATGAGTATGATAAAGGAAAACATGGAGGGAATTACTAACAGATATTGCAAACACTAAGTCCGCCAGCCCGTTTGTCAGATTTCTACCTACTACTTGTTGTGCGGTTATTTTGCACATTTGCATCTGTGAACGTGTTGCTCCCCTTGCTGGAATCTCCAGCAGTGCATCCCCACCCTCAAATGGTGGTTCTTTAGCTCAGTAAAATCCCCATCGGGGGTGTCAGTGTTTGACTTTTTCTGTAACTTTTAAAATACAGCTAACAGCAGGTCTGAGTGTCAGACTGCAGTCGCAGAGGGTCACGTGCTGGTATTAGTTGGGACTGGAGCAGTTTGTGCCCTGCCTCGGCTGATGCCAGCCCACCTCTGAAGAGGATGCCCGGCGCAGAAGTCATACAGGGTCCTCTGGGGCGAAAAGGGGCACTTCGTAATTCTGCCCGTGTGGACTTGAGTCTGAGCAGTTTTGCATTTGTGATTTTTTTTCATTCTGGTAATCCAAACTACAAGGACCTCTGGTAATTATTCTAATTAATGCAAGGCTTGTTCAGGCAGACTCTCCATCAGTGCTTGTATCTTTCTTGACATCATTAATCAGGCATCTCCTATAGCTGCCTTAAATAATTATTTTTTTAAAACCCACCTAAAATTAAAATCTAAATTAAATGATTTCAGAATTATCTGCTGATGAAGCACCTTTTTCAGGACAAGTGGAAATAAGTGTATGAAAAAATAATCTGAGATTGAAATAGAACTTGAAAGTTAATTCTGTACTTTGAATTTTTTAAAATGGAAGCTTTTTACATGATAATAAGTAGAAAATGCAATGTTAGAAGCTGTGTTTATAAGAAGTTCCTCTTGTTTGGGGATACACTGCAAGGACACATACAAATATGGTATTAGATAACAACCAAAAAATACATTTCATCAGCTTTATTTTCAACCTTAAACTGAAATTACTGGGGATTCCTTTAAATAATTTTAAAGCATCTTATATAGTACAATTGAAAATTAGATCTGAAAGTTAATTCTCCTCTTTTATACTCTAAAAAGGGCTTAGCAGACAAACTTTACAGTGGTGATATTATATAGCCTTTTTTATTTTTAGGAAATTAAAGAGAGTGAGTTTAAGGGGATTCCAATAAATTATTTGGAAGTTCATCCCAATGGAAAACGTTTGTTAATCCATACCAAAGACAGTACTTTGAGAATTATGGATCTCCGAATGTAAGTATATTTCACTGTTGGTAGTTGAAGCACTCGAGTAAATAATGAACTAATTCGTATTTATAAAATATAGCTGTGGTAGTGTCCAGAGACATTTTCGAATGTTGCGTCTGTATCTGGTGGGTGGAGACCAGAGGTACTACTGAGCATCCTAGAGCTCATCCTAGAGCTCCTGAGGCAGCCTCCAACAGTGAAGAATTACCTGGCCCCAAATGTGAATAGTTTTAAATCTGAAATGTAGCCAATTCCTTTTTATTTTCACGATTAAAAAACACTTCTGTCTTGGAATTTCTCTTATCAACGATATGGTATAGCATAGTATTATGATATAATATCATAACTGAATGAGAGGGCTTTTGAATAATTCATCCTTGTTTTTCTTTTTTTGTTGGATTTCTGAATGAGGTCAATGAAGGGAAATACTTTGAATGTAAAAGGCAGACGTAGAGTTCTGGGAAAGTCAGCATGGACTTGTGCTATGCTTTTGTTTTGGTGTTGAGTTCCACTAAAATGAGAGGAAGCAATTAGATTTCATTATTGTTTGCAGAAAGACAAATATGGTGATCTATATTAGTTTATTCTGCAGTTCCCTTTTTAGGGCTAACAATGCAGCCCTTAAACATTTATGGAGCACTGTCCCAGACACAGGTATGGGCGCTGCGGCAGGGTGGTGAGCAGAAGTGGCTCCTCAGGTGTTACAGTCCGCTGTGCTGCCTCCAGAATAACGTGCAGGACATTTGATTAGGTTAAATTGTGAGATCTTCTGGGACTGGAATCTGTGTATTCTTTTTCTCTGCACATAGCAACCATGCTGTGTCTGGCAGACAGCAAGTACTCAGTATGTGTTTTTAATGAATATAAATATATAACATAAGGATTATACTTTTCAGGGCAACACAGGTGGTAGCTATAATATGGTTTTTCTGTTAAAGGCTCTATGGAGAGGCTGGTCTTTGCTCTCAGTCTGAAGAGTGGGTAGACTTTAGATAAGATGGAAGCATGTTCAGTAGAGTGAAAAATGTGAAAAGCCTGGAATAACGTTCAAAGGTGGGATAATATAAATTGTGTTCTTGACAGAGGGAGTTAGTCTGTATGAGCACAGGTTTCTTGATAAGAAATGCTGAGAGTGTATTTTTTTACAAATAGAGGTTGCAGTCAGATTTTAGAAGATCAGGCCTAGGGAGTTTGGTTACTCTCTTTTTAAGCAATACAGTTTTCAGTTTAAGATTGTATTTGCTCTCTACAGGCAAACGGCTTAGAATGAAGTGGCCTTGTCCCCCCCTTGCTAGCTAATTTTCTCCTCTGTGCCTCTCTTTTCTGAGCACGCAAACGGGAGAAGTAATATATGTATACTCATAAGGGTTTGGAGGGGAATAAACTAGTTTATACATGTAAAGTACTTACAATTTTACAGCATGTGACAAGGACTGCAGAAATGTTTGACTCTGTGACCTCAGGTCTGAGAATTTATGGTAAGATAATATAAACCAGTGCAAGAAATCAGACAGCAGTGTGAAGGTCACCAGAGAGCAAGGGGGTGTGAGATGAAGAGGTCAAATGCATGGTGACTAGACTTTGGCTGGTGAGCGCCCGGTGAAATATACAGATGATCTGTTATGAAATTGTACACTTGAAACCTATGTGATGTTATTAACCAGTGTCACGCCAATAAATTTAATAAAAATGGATAAAACAGTGCAAAAAATATACTTGTATTTAAGATTATTCATAGAAATCATGTTCGTGCTAGGGGACAGCTGGAAACGTTGTGTGCTGTTCAGCAACAGAATATTTCTTAGGACACATTTGGATGATGGTATGACGTGTACCTATTGGAATGATAGAGAACGCGCACTCTGTATGTTCTGCTACGGAGGGCCGTTGCTTGGGATCGTTTTGATGACTGGAAAAAGCGGGTAGCAGAGCAGTGTATGTAATATCCTCTCTGTAAAGGGGGGATGGTAATGGTTCCTAACTGGCACATAGTAAGCATTAAAGCAGTGTTAGCTATTTTTCGTAAGCAAAAAAGCCTAGAGGGCTGTATATCATATTTAGTAGATGATTTAATAATATGTTGTATCTAATATTTCTGCAAGGATCAATTGTGATTTTTAAAATTGATTGATCACATGAGAAAATATAAAAATTCTGTCCTTTTTTTTTACCAATCAGCTCAAATGCTACTTCTATAAAGTAGTCTCTCTTCATAGCTAGAGATAATTTTTCTTACCCAGATCTGCAAAGCTCTCTTTCTTTTCTTGTGGCCCTTCTGCATCCACTTTCTGTTTTATATTGATGCATTCCTTCTCTCTCCTATTAATTTTAATTTCCCTGAGCTCGAGCACTGTCTCTTTTTCCTTCTGCATTCATCACAGAATGTTTCCCACGTAACAGATTTTCAAAAATTATTTGTTAAATGCAACTGAAGTATTTAAAAGTTTTTACCCCATAGATTCTACATTTGTAAAATCTTTTTCTGTTTGTAGATTAGCAGCAAGGAAATTTGTAGGAGCAGCAAATTACCGGGAGAAGATCCATAGTACTTTGACCCCTTGTGGGACTTTTCTCTTTGCTGGGAGTGAGGACGGGATAGTGTATGTTTGGAACCCAGAAACAGGTAATCCTTCACTGCTCTGCAAAAATTATTTCGGTTTTTGAAGAAGTGTGAAAAGTACCATTTTATGGAATAATTTTGAAGGAAATTCTGACTGTAGGTTCTCAATTATGTTTTCAGAATTGAAATGCTGATAATGGATATCAGCTGAAGTCTAAATTTATATTAAATTCTCTTCCTTATTGTTTTGATAGGTTCATGGATTTTGAATTTTACATTATAATTTAAGATTTATTCTTTCCTTGTCTACAATGAGATATTGTGAATCTTAGAGAAGTATTTACTGATAACTGTAATGTAAAAATACAAATGTTATGAGCTGAATTTGGAATATAACTAGATATATAAGTGGTGAAACATCTACAATATATCTCATTAGAAACATTCCCGTCAAAAGATTTTGATGTGTGAAACTTAATAGTGATTCACCTATACTGAATTACTATAATCTAATAAAATACACTGTTACATTGGGAAGTTCATTTGTGCCCTATCTTTGAATTTCAAAAAAAAAAAAACCCTAAAACCACATAAATATTTTTAGCAGTAAATGGAAATAATTTTCTAAAATTCACTGTATAATATCTTGATGAACAGTATTTAGTTACCTTTTGTTTATTTTCTTGGTCTTCCCTTGAGGCATTTTGGACTAGTGGTTCACTTAGGTTTTTCTTTTCTTACTGTGTTTTGATACATTAATATCGGTTCAAAAATGTTAAATCTCTTTTCCCCTTCAGTGAATGGATCGAGAGTTTTTGCCCTTTGAATTCTACTTTTCATAGGTTTCTTAGACCCCTGCTATAGGCCTCTTCTAGCCGTTAGTAATCATACGTATTTTTAAAGCAGAGGGTACCTCATACGGCATCTGGAAAATAATTAACCCCCCACCAAGCCTCCCCCAAGCTGGGAGCGTCTTTGGTGTTGGAGCCCTGCAGTCCCCCGTCCTCTCCGGAGTTCTGGTGCCAGCTGACGTGTGCTCAGCCCTGTCGGGTCTCAGAGTCCGGTGCCTCTCTACCTCTGAGCTCTGCCTTCGCTTTGTGCCGTGTGAGCCTCGTTGAAGAGTTTGGATTGAGAAGTAGGAAGAAGAGGGCCAAAAGAATGAAAAATAAAGATCATTATTTAATACAGCAGCACTCAAATATTTATAAGTATTTGAAGTTTCCACGTAAATACCATGAGCTTCATCATTACTTTCTATAAATATTTTTGATAAGTTGCAGAATAATCTTCTAATGAGAAATAACAATACAAATTATTGAATGTCTTTTCTTATTTAGGAGAACAAGTAGCAGTGTATTCTGACCTGCCATTTAAGTCACCCATTCGAGACATTTCTTATCATCCACTTGAAAATATGGTTGCATTTTGTGCATTTGGGCAGAATGAGCCAATTCTTCTGTATATTTATGATTTCCATGGTAAGTCCACTTCTTGATAAATAAATAATGTTTAGAGTAACATTTACATTTAGACTGAACCAGAAATCATGAATTCTGTGAAAACTGTCATTCTTTGTATTAACAAAGCTCTCTTGAATATATTGTAAGAGCCAAGCAGATAAAGTAGATTATGTTATTATATTATAACATTTCATTTTTTCATAAGCACAATTGTTCTGGAGTTTATATATCAGCAGAAACATATAATAGTTGTGCCCTTTTGTTGGAATCACAGAAAGGTAGTTATCACTTTCTTTGTAAATCAGTTTAAATAAACAAAATGCACCTAAAAATTATTTGGTAATGTTAACCAAATTTAAAAGCTAAGTAACATTTAGAAATATGGATCTTTAATGTGTTCAGTTGAATATTGATTTAATTTCTTATTCTGTGTTTTTGCTCTTTTACTAAAGCACATCATTTCAATAAGTTGTAATTTTAAGAGTTTCGTAACATGAAAAGAAGGCAAGAAACTACTGTGAATGAAAGCAAAATCCAGAATTAGAAATCTAATATCTTTTTCTACTCTAAAATTTCACTGTTCTATAATTCTGAAAAAGAAGGAAATAAAGACTGAGTACATTTTGCAGGAATAATAGGGCATAGAGTATATGGATCTATGCTATTTTTTATATGTTTCTTTAATTTCTGTCCTGATGATAGGATTTCATTGTTCTGCACTATACTGATAGTGCTGTCGATCTCAAAATTACGATTCATTTTTTTATGTATTAAAAATTTTATTCGTTTCTTTGATTAGTTTAGGGTGTCATATAGTATTCACTGTTTTTGCCAAGCTAGCAAAGTTTGCGCACACTGCCATAACTGCATAAATATAGAAATATGTATACGTAAGCAATATTAGTGTGGGAGTATTTACACAAAGTGTTTGAAAGTAATGAAATGTGAATGGTTAAGTTCATTGCATTTATACAGATCAAATTGGTTAATGGTTGTGTTAAGTGCTAAGTTATTGAACAATTAAGTTCTAAACCTGAAGTGTTTTTTTTTTTTTAATCATAGTATGGATTTTATTATGTCTTCTCAGGGCAATTATTTTAGAAAATAATGTGTAAATTTGAGACTTATTTTAAAGAACTCTACGGAGAAGAAATAATGGAGTTTGTTAGTGTACACATTTATGGAACACTATTACTAATGGTAGAATTGTTAAATAACACAAGACACATTTACTACAACAAGCAAATATTAGCAAAAATAAACACTGTCTAATTATAGGGAAAGACACATGAGTTTACCAAGTCATCCAATGTCCAAACCAGAGCACATGTTCTGGTTAAAACATGTGTTCAGAACCTATCTTCCTTTGTAGCCCCTGAATCTTCACCACGTAAAGGAGAAGAATTGCGCCTGAGGACTGTATGATTGGAACTGTTATGTAGGAAATAGGCAGCACAGTTATTTCCTCAGACTCCAGAAGTTTCACAACAGTCTTCATTCAATTTCTAATTTACTTTTTAGGCTTTTGAAATTTTCACTACAAATGTTTTAAGTTCTGCTGTTATCTTTCTTTTCTTGGGGGGGGGGGTTGTTTGTTTGTTTTTTTTGTGGGGGGGGGTTTGGTCATTAATAGAGGGATTCATCATTAGATTAGCCCAATCACGTTTGCCCATCTGTTTTTAGATAATAGGTTTTCAACTGAGAAGTTTATTTTAGAAGCATAAGTAGAAAGAGCAGTGTTTTAGGAGTGAAAAAACACGGGTTTTAGGTTCAGTTCTGCTTCCTCAGTGACCTGGCACAAGACTCCTGCCCTCCTGAAGCCCCATTTTGTTGCCTGGTAAATGGCACTGCTGCTGCTGATCCCTGTGCTACCTAAGAGTTATTTGTGCAGATACTGTGACACAGGAACTGTGAGCGTACTTTGCAAATCAATAAGCACTAGATTAAAATAAACAAAGAAAGGTAAAATGGGTTGTTATCATGTTCATCTGACCAGTACACACTTGACTTTATGGAAACTTATGTTTTCGGATGCTGATAAGTATCTCTATATGGAACAGAATTGAAAAAGGATTTTTTTTTCCCTCTTATTCTTTCTTTTGGCAGCCTTTTTGTTTTATTGATTAGAGTGTGTGCCTTTTTAGGTCAGATGTATTAGAAAATAAATTCATAACGGTAGGAACATCATGATATAACCACACTACCTTAACATGGAAGAGGAAGGAGTTCCAAGTAATTTAGAAATGATCAAATAATAAACATAAAATTAAAATTATTTTGTGCAATGTATTTAGAACACATTTTAAAAAATATTCTTACACACTTTTACAAACAAATGAAAACTTAAAATGTTTTTAACACATTTTCCTAATTCTTTGCTGCTTACTTTTAAAAAGAGGAAGCTTGGAAAGGAGTTACATAATCTCAAGAAATCCAAGATTTAATGCAGTTCTTGTGCATGTTACCCATCCATAAGAAAGTGAAAAGTGGTTTTAGACTCTAAAATAATTTATTCGTTAAATACAGGCCAGTATCATCAAGTGATATAGCCTTAAATAGTTTATTGAAAATTATAATGTTTATTTTTGACATAAGTTTGCCTTACATTTTTATTTATTTGTTTAATAGAGGAATATTTTGCCCAGACTTTCTTGTCTGCAAAAAAAGTCTATGTATAGCTTTGCATAAATGTTTTAGCAGTACAAAATTTGAAAAATATAGAACAGTTACACGGCTTTTAAATTGTAATTATCAGAGCTGCTGATAAGTTTAGGTAATTTTCAAGGAAAATGGAGCAAGCTTTTTAAAAAATAAGTTAAATAAGCTGCAAATGAGACCACAGTGGTAGCTAAATGTATCATCCATCTTTCAGTTCTAGCAAAATCTGTAAAGAGTCAGCAAGCATCTTTCTCTATTAAGCACATGTTCAGGTTGTGGTCTTTTGGGTCTTTCATCCTACCGACTTCTTGCTTTTTTTGGTAAGAAATATGATTTTTACTTTCAGAAGGCAGTTTTATTTGCCTGATGTTGAACGGTTTAATCATCTAGTAATACAAAATTTAGTCACAGAGTAATGTACTTTAAGGATTCCCACAATAACAGAGTACTAGTCAGAGAAACGGCTTCTACCTACCTAAATTTACAAAAGCTAGACCTTAGCAATAATGTTCTGTTATTGATCAATATTTATCTACCTCAATCTCTAGGATCCCCCTGTACATTTAATCATAATCATAGCTCATACTTGCAAAGCATTTTCCATATTCTTGGTACTGCTGTAAGCACTTTACACACACTCTGTTTGGCACAATAATCTGACAAGATTGGTTTTATAGTTACCCCAGTTTATAGGGGCTGGGTCTTGGATCCATACAGGCTTATTCACTATGCTAAACTGCCTTTTTAGCAAATGTCCTGAAATAATAGTTTTTGATTGTCTAATAAGCAATTTTTTTCCCTACAATACTGTTTACCCTGTGCTTCTCTGTGGAGTATGTATTTCTTTGTATCATCTATGGTTGTAAGTGTTTATAATGCCCTATTTGTCTTTGTATTAGCAGTATAGTATCTAGTCTGAATACTGACACATGATGAATATACATTTAGCATTTTATTATTTTTTATGTATTTAATTGATTATGCTATTATAGTTGTCCCATTCCCCCCCTTTATTCCCCTCTGCCCTGCACCCACCTTCCCCCCCCTTAGTTCTTTTCCATGGGTTGTCCATGTAAGTTCTTTGGCTTCTATATTTCTTATACTATTCTTAACTTCCTCCTCAAGGGGGAAGAATGGGGAGGAAGGTACAGGGTATAAGAAGCATAAATAGTAGGTACAAAAAAATTTAGTATTTTAAATAGTAGCAAATTTGGGAAGTTCTCAGCATTATTTGATAATTTCAGGTAATAAGCCTAATTTTTCACTAGGGGGCAATATCTCCTCTGAGTCAGTATTGACTCTGGAGTGCTTTTCAGTCAGTCTTTGGCAAGACAAACCTTTATTAAGCACCTGTAATGTTTCAGATTGAGCAGGGCTGTGAAACCCAGGGATCACACTCAGATTATCGTGCTGTATTCCATTTGTTTGTGTTTCCGAAGGAGTTGATTAAACCTCTGGGAGAACTGTAGTTAAACTGAAAATCAGTCTCTACTATTGACATTAATATTATTTTATTTGTAGAATTCATATTTATTAATGACCACCTATATTGTCATTGTCAGTAGCTTTATTTTTCACATTGTGACATGTGACATGCTTTACCAGAGTTTAGGGCAATGTATAATTTAGACTCCTATAAAAATTTGTTATATAACTTACCCTTTGACCAGAAGGCTATGGTGTTTACAATGCCCTGTGACTAACACAGTATCTGGTATACTACTGATGTGCAATCAGTGTTGGAAATAAGAACCGCAAATTCTGTAAAATAGCATGTTTTCCTTAAATGTTCTAAGATTATAGAATGAAAGGCAGGGTCAGTTCATAGATTTGGGGCTAATAATAATAGCGGCAGTAGCAGCCAACATCTGTCAGGGATTTACTGTGTGTCCCCTACTGTTATGAGCACTTCCCATGTATTACCTCACATGGAACTCCCCAGACCCCACAAAGTGGATACGGTTGTCCTCATTTTGCAGATAGTGAACTGAGGTACCGGGAGAATGAAGTAATTGACCTACCCCACACAGCTGGGGACTGCTCAGGCTACCGTCTGATTCTAGGCTGTGTGCCTCCAGGACCCGTGTGCTTCAGCCATTAAGCTGTTGGCCACAGCCATTCCTGTGATCTTTGCATGTCCTGTGTCCTGGGGGACCTTAAATTAAGAATGTAGGAAAATATTCCCGTGGTGAAACATGTCATTTGTTTTCAATTTTAACATTTAGGAGAACTTCTTAAGTTTAAAAGGAACATTACTTATCTAGTATTATTATTAATAGTTTACTCCTTTATAAATTTGCAAGGTAATGATAATGCCTCAAGCTATTCTCAGTGTAGTCTAAAATACACGTTTTCTTTGTCATGAAGCATTAAATTTTAATGTAATTAGTTTTACAGTATTTGTTTGCAATAAGATAATGTCTAGTTGAAATAAATTTTATATCCTGTTAAGGATATAAAGTTTTATGTCTAACTTAACAGTATTGAGTCCTAATGGTGACTCATTGGAAGGTAAACACAGATATTATAATCTTCATACTTGAATAAACTCATGCAGTAACAAAAGTAACTAATTGTAAGTCAGAATTTTAAGTGTCTATTACTAGCCTATTAGGATAAATTAAAAAATAATGTGCTATATTTTAAGGCATGCTGAAACTACCTATTTCTTGGTTATATCCTAAAACATCTATTTTAATATTTTTCACTAATGGACACTTTTATTTGAAAGCTTGTCATTTAAGTATTTAAGACATGGAAACACTTAGTCAACATAATGGCTTTGAGCATAAACCAGACCCCTAAATTCTTCATCTAGGCGTTGGTGCTTTTTAAAATGCACCAAGCCCTGGCAGGTTAGCTCACTTGGTTAGAGCATTCTCCTGATATGCCAATGTTCTGGGTTTGATCCCTGGGCAGGGCACATATGAGAATCAACCAACGAATGCATAAATAAGTGGAACAGCAAATCAAATCAATGTCTGTCTCTGTCTGTCTGTCTGTCTGTCTGTCTCTCTTCCCCCCTCCCCTTCATTCCCCCATCTCCCTCTCTTCCCCTCTCTCTCTCCTCCTTTCCTCCCTCCTTCCTCCCCCCCCCATCAATCAATTAATAATAAAAGCAAAGTGCACCAAGAAAGAAGAAAGGTGTGGAGCAAAATAAACAACAGTGTGATGGGAAGGGCCGGAGCAGGAGTTCAGAGTATTGGAGTTCTAGACGAAATGCCATCACTTTCTGTTTGATCATGGTCAAATAACCTAATGTTTCTGCACCTGTTTTTTTTAACCTGTAGAATTTAAATAATACCTTTTCTGTTTGATCTCGGTATTTTGTCAAAGGATAAAATGAAACTATAAAGCAAAACGAAGGAAGCCAAGGTGCAATTGAGAAATTCTAGATATTTTCTGTAGCAATAGACGCATTACACACTTTAAGTGGATTAGTGTGATGTGTGATTATGAGTTGATAATGGACTAGGAAGTCAGCAAAAGGACAATAACATACTTCAGGAAATTTGGAAATAATTTATTATTTTTGGTGTTCAGCTAATGGATTTGCCAAATGATGACAGTTGCTATCCCATTTGATTGGCTATGAGACATGAATCTGTGACACTTTCTTGCGTAGCTTTTTGAACAACTTTTTTAGTAACATTTATTATTTCTGCTTGACATATAAAGTGTGTCAAGGAAATACAAGATCACTAACAGACCCTCAAGTACACCCAAGCTACTAGAATTTAAGTGTTACTCAGTAGAGCTTCTCAGATTCATCTGCATAGTAGTTTAAGATTGGCTGAAGCAGGAACAAGTCAGGCCCAGTGAAATACAACAAAAAACATAAGCCCTTGACCAGTCTTGTTTTAGTATATCTGGATTGCTTATAAATGACAGAATTTTATTTATCATAGTTTTGAAATGTGGAGAGTCCAAGACCAAGGCACCACCAGATGCAGTGTCCAGTGAGCATCTGCTTTCTAATTCATAGACCGCATCTGCTGGCTGTGACCTTACCTGGTGGAAGGGGCAAGGGAGCTCTCTGGGGCCCCTTTTACAAGGGCACCAATCCCACTCACGAGGGCTCTGCTCTCAGGGTCTAAGCACAGGGTCTAAAAAATTCACCTCCTGATACCATCCCCTTGGCCATTAGATTTCAACAGAGGAATTTTAGGGGGAGGGCACAGTCATTCAGAGTACAGAAATTCTCCACATATAGCAAAGGTTAGAGAAAGAGGGTGCTGCATGACTGCTGAATGCTGGGAAGCCAGAGAAGTAGACCTACCAGCTTACGTTAATCATATTGTAACTAGAAACAGAGAATAACTTAGAAGCTGAGGAGTGGGATATCCAGTGGGATGACTGTGCATAGTAGCGGGGCTGTGTGTAATAACAGGTCTGGAACAGAGAAATGTTAAACTAAAAGGAAATCTCACTGTTAATATAGTGGAAGTGGAAGAATATGTTGTGATTTCAGTTGTGCTTTATTATGAAGTCAGTAACAAAGATACTAGTAATAACAAACCTTGGATTCGATCCAAAGGCAAAGGGCACTGGATTAAAATATCTTATTTCCTCCATTCTGCCTCCTATAAAGATAAAAAACATCCCCTGAGAAAAATCACATTATTTAAAAAAATTGTTTAAGTCCAGAAGATAACACAGAATTTCTATAAATCAAAGGACCATCAATTCTGAAAACATTTTAAGAGTTATTTTTAATTCTTCAAAATTTAGAATCCCAAGTTATAGCTGATGGAGGTAATTTTAGAGATATTTTGATTGAAAAACGTTCCTCTAAGCAAATAAAGCTGCTACTTCTGTGTTCTCAGCACCATGTCCATTTCTCTGCTGTGCTGCTAAGCACATAATAGTAATTTCCTGCTGACCTCAGAAAGGTTCAGACCCCAAGAGGAGGTTGGTATCCTTGTATTTTCAGAGCCTGTTATAGTGCACTCCTTAAAAATGACTGTGAGACTTAACATTGTGAGTTTTAAACATACCAGGACAGATTAGAGCTAAGTTTTAAGTGTACAAAGGTACGTTAGCACCAAGAAGAGAGAATGAAGAAACAGTTACTTAGTTGCAACATCCTACTGCAGTGGTGGCCTCTGTAAAAGTGTTTTAGAACCTCTGACATGTCAGGTGCAGAGCTGAAGGAATTTCAGAAATCATCTGTCACAAGCTAATTCTACAGTGAAGTGATCTGGGTGACCTTACACAAATAGACGAACAATCTGTCTAAGATGGGGGAGGGGAAGAATGAAGGAACAGAAGTGAGCGGCTTCTTTTGTGAACATTTCTGCTGATTGTTTTATGGCCATCTTCACAGAACAAGAGGTGCTGAACATAAAGTAGGGTGTTAATTTGATTCCTTTAAATTCAGTCGGACTGCTTTTGTCTGGAAAATTCCCTTTAGACAACTGAACCAAGTTCGTAATTTGGGGTTTATTTTGTTACCTGCCTCTACTTAAGCCATTTTAACCCTTTTTCAAAGGCATCTTAATGCCTGGAAAAGTAAAGAAACAAATATTTAGGCAAAGAGTTTTATTTTCTTTAGAAGTCTAATTAAAATCCTTTTGTAAAAAATTCATGCTCAGCATAGCATCATACTTACAAAATACAGTTTGGCAAAAAGAGTAAGATAAATACCCCAATGCTGCTGTCCAGTGTGACTGTTGCTTATGTCCATGTATGTGCTCCCGCACATGCCCTCTGGCTCAGAGCCTACAGTGAAATCGTGGCCAGTATGAATCTGGCAAACACAAAAACATACGGAGTTAGAAAATGCCATTGAACGGTGTAACTCAGCTTTACTTTCCATTCATAGCAGCAGAAATCAATGAAATGTTAAAAGGACAATTTTGAAAGGCAAACAAGGCAAAGATCATGGAACCTGATTTTCATGTGTTGATTTATTCATGCCGGACATATCTACTAATGTTAAACCTTCTAAATCCCAACCCACAGGTTATCTTTACAGTTTCTCTCGTTCTTTAAACTACCTTTGAATATTTGAGAATAAAATAAATGTTCTGAGTGTTAGGAAAAGAAGTCCAAAATAGGTACTGAAAAACAATAGTCAAACCCACAAAAATCTAAGTGTAGAAATGGCGGCACTTCCAATCGAAGACCAGTAACTGGTGATCACTGAACAGGGGCTGTGAGCAGGCTTTCTCCCTCAGTAGCGTTCCCTAGTGCCTCTGGCCCTGGAGGCCTGCAGGGAGAGAGCTCTGCTCGTTATTGACCCAGTCAGTCATTATTCAGAGTGTGTGAGTGAATGAGTACATGAATGTAGAGAACAGAGACCTAAAATTCTTCACATGTGCTGTCTCAAACTCATGGTTAGTGAAACCAAGGTTGATAACTAAAAAATAATAATTAAAAAATCACCCTCTTGTATATTATATTTATTACATTGTTTTATAAGCTAGTTTTTCTTATAATTCATAATACATTATGAGCAATTTTCCATCATTGATAATTATATTTTTATACATCATTTTAGTGGTTGAATTTCCTTTCATTTAGTGAATGTTATAATTCATTTAAACAGCTGTTATTACACAATTCTACTGCTATATTTTTTTTTAATGATTTAAAAAATACTTTAGTAAATGCCTGGCTATCTTCATTGAATTTATTCTTTAGGAAAAAATATCTTCAGGTACAATGAGTCAGTTAAACATGTTTTAAAAAAAAGCATCACTTTCCAATTTCCATATTTTTCTTACTAATTGCTTCTCTTATTATTAGTGAGGTTGAATATATTTTTAATGGGTTATATAACTCTTTTGTGAATTTTCTGTAATGATCCTTTGCCCATTTTTTCTGTTGGGTTATCCATTTTAAATTGATTTTATGGGGAGTCTGCATATTAAGAATATTGACCATTTTATCACTAGTTTATCATTTGCTTCTTTAGTGAGCAGCTTCTTCGCCGTATGATTGGCATGCAATGAACTGCATACATTTTCATATATTTAAAATTATACTCTGATAAGTCTAGACATACTGATACACCTGTGAGAGCGTGATCACCTCAGTCAGACAATGAGCAACATATTCATCAGCTCCAAAAGTTCCTTTCTGATCTCTTCCTATCTCCCCCCTCCACCAGGCCATCATTATGAATTAGTTTGTATTTTCTAGAATTGTATATAAGTGGAACAGTACATACCATGTACTGTGTTTTTATATGGCTTCTTTGATTCATAATTGCTTTGAGATTCATCTGTGTCTTAGAGTTTATCAATAGTAGGTCAGCCTTTTTATTTCTGGGTATTGTTTCATTGTATTCATATATCAGTTTGTTTGTTTATCTATTTACCTGTTTATGGGCATTTGGATTGTACCCATTATTTACCTATCACAAATAACTCTGCTGCAAATATATTCATGTACAAATCTCTGTATGGACATATGCCTTCATTTTCTCTTTAATAAAGTTTTAAGAGTAGAAGGGCTGGATCCTAATGTAGTTGTATGTTTACCTTTTAAGAAGCTGCCAAACTTTTCTGAAGTGGTCATGCCTTTTAACATTCCCACCAGTAGTGTATAAATATTTCAGTATCTCCATATTCTTGCTCAATTCAAAATGGGCAGTCTGTTTAATTTTAGCCATTGTGATAGATATGCAGTTCTATTTCCTTGTGCTTTTAATTTGCTTATCCTTAATGACTAATGATGTTGAGCCCTTTCACATGTTTATTCAGTCATATGAGTTGTTCACATATTTTGAAGATGAAACCCTTCTCCGAGGTATTGTTGGCAAATATGTTTTCCCATGTGGTTGGTTCCCTTTTTATTTTGATGATGTTTTCTTTAGCCGTGCAGAAGCTTTTTAATTTGAAGTAGTCCCATTTATTTATTCTTTCCTTCATTTCCCTTTCCCTATAGGATTTATCATTAAAATATTGCTCAATGAGTTATCTGAAATTTTACTGCCTATGGACTTTTATGGTATTGAGGCTTATGTTTAAGTTTTTATCCATTTTGAGTTTATTCTGGTGTATGGTGTAAGTTGGTGGTATAGTTTCATTTCTACCCAGCAAGATTCATTTAAAATGGAATGCAGGGACTTCAGGCCAAGATGGAGGTGTAGGTAGATACACTTTGCCTCCTCACACAGCCAAAAGAAAGACAACAAATTTAAAAACACAAAATAACCAGAACTGCCAGAAAATCAAACTGTGTGGAAGTTTGACAACCAAGGAGTTAAAGAAGAAATTCATCCAGCAGCTAGGAGGGGCAGAGACAGACAGCTGGGTGGAGAGGACTCACGGCAAGGTGGCACCTGGCAGGCTGGGCGGTCCAACATTTGCATGCAGATAAACAGGGAGGAACAACTGGGGAGTGAGACAGACTGCACAACCCAGGGTTCCAGCATGGGGAAATAAAGCCTCAAAACCTCTGGCTATAAAAACCTGTGGGGTTGTGGTGGTGGGAGAAACTCCCAGCCTCACAGAGAGTTTGTGAGAGAGACCCACAGGGCTCTAGATCATACACAAAATCCATCCATCTGGGAATCGGCACCAGAAGGGCTCAATTTGCTTGTGGATAGAAGAGGAACTGACTGAAAGCTGGCTGAGAGCCAAGCAAGCGGCATTGTTCCCTCTTGGACCCTCTTCTACATACAGTGCCACAACGAAGGGACACAGGTTGCCCTGCCCTAGCGAATACCTAAGGCTCTACCCATTACTATGTAATGGGCGTGCTGAGACAAAAAAATATCGCTAAAGAACAGATCAAAGCTCCAAAAATAGAACTAAGTGATGAAGAGATAGTCAACCTATCAGATGCAGAGTTCGAAACAGTGGTCATCAGGAAGCTCACAGAAATAGTTGAATATGGTTGCAAAATAAAGAAGTGAAGGCAAAGTGAAATAAAGGAAAATGTACAGGGAACCAATAGTGATGGGAAGGAAACTGGGACTCCTATCAATGATTTGGAGGAAATCATTGGAAGGAAGGAAGAGATAAACATTCAGTTAAAAAAGAATGAATAAACAAGAATTCAAAACAATGAGGAGAGGCTTAGGAACCTCTGGGACAACTTTAAATATTCCAGCATTCGGATCAGAGGAGTGCCAGAAGGAGAAGAGAAAGAATAAGAAATTGAAAACTCATTTGGAAATATAATGAAGGAGAATTTCCTTAGTATGGAAAAGGAAATAGACTTCCAGGAAGCTCAGAGGGTCCCAAAGAAGTTTGACCCAAGGAGGAACACTCTAAGACACATCATAATTATATTACCCAAGATTAAAGATAAGGAGAGAATCGTAAAAGCAGCTAGAGAAAAGGAAATAGTTACCTGTAAAAGAGTTCCCACATGACTATCGATTGATTTTTCAAAAGAAACTTTGCAGGAAAGAAGGGGTTGGCAAGAAGTATTCAAAATCATGAAAAGCAAGGACCTACATCCAAGGTTACTCTGTCCAGCAAAGCTATTGTTCAGAATGGAAGGGCAGACAAAGTACTTTCCAGATAAGGTCAAGTTAAAGGAATTCATTATCACCAAGCCCTTATTATATGAAATGTTAGAGGGACTCATCTCAGAAGAAGATCACAACTGTGAACAGTAAAATGTCAACAAACTCACAACTATCAACAACTGAATGTAAAAAACTAAGCAAACAACTAGAGCAGGAAAAGAATCACAGAAATGGAGATCATATGGAGGGTTATCAGCAGGGAGGAAGAGAGGGTAGAAGGAGGGGAAAGGTACAGGAAATAAGAAGCATAAATGGTAGGTACAAAATAGACAGGGGGAGGCTAAGAATAGTATGGGAAATGGAGAAGCCAGAGAACTTAAATGTATGACCCATGGACATGAACTAAGGTAGGGGAGTGCTGGGGGGTGGTTTCAGGGAAGAGAGGAATAAGGGGTAGAAAACAATGGGATAACTCTAATAGCATACTCAATAAAATATTTTAATAAAATAAAAGGCAAAACAAGGATCCTCTCAGATTGAAAAAAGGCTAAAGGAACATATCTTCGCCAAACTAGCACTGCAAGAGATGGTAAAGGGATTGCTTTGAGAAGATGAAGAAAAAGAGAGAGGGGGGAACACAAGAATAAAGAGAAAAATGGCGATGTATAAGTGCCTATCAGTAATAACCTTAAATGTAAATTGACTAAATGCTCCCATCAAAAGACATAGGGTAGCTGAGTGGATAAGAAAACATGACCCACACATACGCTGCCTGCAAGAGACAGACCTCAGAACAAAAGATCTACACAGACTGAAAGAAAAAAAAAATATTCCAAGCAAGCAGACTTGAAAAAAAAAGCTGTGACAGCAATACTTACTTCGGACAAAATAGATTTCAACACAAAGGCCATAAAAAGAGATAAAGGAGGACACCATATAATGCTTAAGGGAACAATCCATGAAGAAGATATAACCCTTGTAAACATATATGCATCCAAGATAGGAGCACCAAATATAGAAGGAAATTTTGGAGAACTTCAAGAAAGTTATTGACAGCAACACATTTATAGTAAGGGATTTTAGCACCCCATGTCAACAACGGATAGATCTTCCAAGCAAAGCAGCAACAAGGATGTTGTGGCATTGAACAACACTCTAGATCAAAGGGACTTAATTGATATGTACAGGACCTTTCACCCCAAAGAAGCAAAATACAATTTCTTTTCAAGTGCACATGGAACATTTTCAAAGATAGACCACATGTAGGTCACAAAACAAGCCTCAACAAACTCAAGAAAACTGAAATCATGTCAAGCGTCTTCTCGGATCACAGTGACTTGAAACTAGAAACCAACTTCAAGGAAAAAACTCAAAACATTCAAATTCATAGAGACTGAATAACATGCTATTAAATAATGAATGGGTTAACGATGAGATCAAGGAAGAAATCATAAAGTTTCTGGAAACAAATGAGAATGAACATGCAGCAGCCCAAAACCTATGGGACACAGCAAAGGCAGTCCTGAGAGGGAAGTTCATAGCAATACAGGTTTAAAAAGGTAGACAAATTTCAAATAAACAGCCTAACCCTGCATCTACAAGAACTGGAGGAACAACAAACACAAAGCCCAGAGTGAGTAGAAGGAAGGAAATAATCAAGATCAGGGCAGAATGAAATGACATGGAGAGTAAAAGAACAATTCAAAGGATCAGTAAATCCGGGAGCTGGTTCTTTGAAATGATAAACAAAATTGACAAGCCTTTGACCAGACTCATCAAGAAAAAGAGAGGACCCAAATAAATAAAGTCAGAAACAAAAGAGGAGAAATGACAACCAGTACCACAGAAATTCAAAGGATTGTAAGAAATAACTATGAAAACTGTATGCCAAGAAATTTGACAACCTGGCAAAATGGACAAATTTCTAGAAACATAATCTTCCAAGACTGAATCAAGAAGCAAAAAACCTGAATAGACCAATAACAATTAGGAAATCATTTTTAAATGGTCATTTTATATATTTTTCCTTTGTATATACAGACATTTTAAAATTTTATAAATTCACGTATTTTAAGCTATCAGAGAGGCAGTACATACAGGTCGAAGCAGCCTAACAACCGTGAAGTGCATTTCCGATGGTAGTATCTTTGTCTTCGTTGTCGTCATCAATGCCACTCATCCTTTGCGTCATCTGTCCCACTCTAGTAATTAAATCTTAAGAAAGAATCATGTAAGAAACAAATTAAATTATGAAGGACTTACAGGTGATCTGTAATGAGGGAAAGTAGAAAATACTGTAAATATTTAGTAATAGAAGAATGCATAAATAAATTATGGTGCTTCATTAGATGTGATCTTGTAAAGCTTTTAAGAATGAAAATTACATTGCTTTGTAAATATGAAAGGTACTTGCATTTAAATTTTTTAAATGTTAAATTACATTTATACCATGATATCTTATATAAAATGGGTATATGTATAAAGATTAGGAGGGCTTTAGAAGTGGTTTTCACCTTTTTGTTTTAGGGAGATGGATTCATGTGTAATTATTTTTATTTTTTGCATGTTCTTTAATTATTTTGTATTATGCCTTTGATTTTTTATATTATTTTTTCTATCCACATACATTCAATTTAGGCTCCCACTCAATTTGTTATATTTGCCAGACTAAGATATGCATGGCCTTGAAGACTCAATTATAATACTGTCTAGTATGAAATTATCTGTGAAATTATTATATTTTCTTCTTTATGGTTTTAGAGTCCTTAATAATTTCACATTTTACCAGTCATGGTGTCTTCTTATTACTCAGCATATGAAATGTATTATGCAGTTTCTTATCATTTATTTAATGCTACAGTTTTGTGGCTTAATTGTTTCATTATACTTTTGCTATAATGCTTTGAACTAATATGGATTCATCTTTTCCAGTTGCCCAGCAGGAGGCTGAAACGTTCAAACACTACAATGGAACTTTTCCATTCCCCGGAACACACCAAAGTAGAGATCCTTTGTGCACCCCTCCTAAACCGCCTCAACAAGGCTCTTTTCAGATTGACGACTATGTCCACACTGAGGACGCTTCAGTGAAGATGCAGCAAGTGAAACAAAGACTCGACTCCGTCACAGTATGTTTCTTTTATGCACTTGAGAAGTTGGAATTTTGAAAACCATTCCTATCCTATTTTACACTGTTATGCCAATAAATACTAATTGAATGAAGTAAGTTAGTTAACACTAGGCTTTGTTATACTTAATAGTTCCCTTCTGGTACTTGCTCTGAAGACAGTTAACTTCAATAAACAAACCGAATTTAGGATACTCTGTCATGCTTTCCTGACTTGATATCTCTGTAAAGACCAGCCCAGGACTTGTTTTTTTGTCTAAAAATATTAGTGTGTGTGTATGTGTGCATATATATACATATCACACACACCAACACTCCAGGACCAACCTGGGAAAATATATACATAAAATATATTAAAGAAATAACCTTAGCATGCAAAAACTAAACAGTAAAAAGAAAAGACTTCAATAAAGAACTGTATAAAAGAAATATGTACCTCCCAAAAGAGTAGATACGAATGTGTCATATTCAAAAGTTCTATCTCACTACTAAGAAAAGAAGTCTCCAGAAACCAGATATTGCCCATAAAATTGGAAAATAGATAATGACTATGAGGAGAAGGATGCTTGGTTAAAATTAATGTGTTACTCTGTTGATGATAAAAGACTATCAGGTCTTTCTCAAAGATAAGTAGTTAGCCCTGGCTGATGTCTCTCAGCTGGTTGGGTGTCGTCCTGCAAAGCCAAACGTAGCCAATTTGATTCCCAGTCTAGGAACGTGCCTGGGTTGCGGGTTTGGTCCCCGGTCTGGGCATGTGCAAGAGGCAACTGATTCGATGTTTCTCTCTCATATCGATGTCTCTCTCCCTCTCTTTTCTCTCTCCCTTCCCCTCTCTCTAGAGAAATTAAAGAAAAAAGTTAAAATAAAAAATAAGTGGTAAAATATAGTGAGAAAATTAAACTTTCTTAAAAATATTCATGCTCTTTGACCATAATAGTTCTTTTAGTCAGAATTGGCCTTGAACTCCTTCAAGACAAGGACTGTGTAGGGTTGTGCTTTGCTGGGTCCTCACCTTTGCACACAGTGCCTGGCACTTAATATAACACTATCCCTTTCCTTCCTCCTTTGGTAGCTTGACCATTTTTTTGACCAGTTTTAAACTAAACCTATGATGAACTACACTGAGAGACCAGCTGCCTGAACACTCAAGACCACTCCCCCTTTTTAAAATTAACCAGAAACCCAAGTCAGTGACGATAGTGTTGAAGGTTAAGCAGAGTCATAGAAATAGGGGTTAGATGGATTTTAAAATGTTGTATGCCTATTTTGGAAAATGTTGATTTTCTTTACATCACAGGAGATTTCACCTTGTAATGATTGATTATAACTAACATTGTGTGCTTAATGGTGAATAATAACTGACCCAATGAATTTTGGAGAGTGTGCTAAGTACTCTACATATTCATTGTAGTAATCCTCAAATCCATCTTATAATGTGGGTGCTAGTGTTACCCCATTTTACAGAAGACAAAGTTGAGGCTGACAGAGATAAAGCAGTGTTGTCAGGGTCACACAGATGGTGAGCCTTGGAGCTGAAACGCAGTCCCCGCAGTCGGAATCCCGTGTCCACAGTCAGTTTACTGTCTCCTTTTAGTGACTGGACTACTCTTCTTTAGACTTAGTATCTGGCCCTTAGAAGTTTCTGGATAAAAACATTCGTGTTCCTCTTTTCAGTTCTCTTTTTTCCCCGAGGCTTCACATTAATTGTTATTTTTCTGTAGTTCTGTACTAGGCTGATGACATATGCTGGCCCACGTTAATTGACTTGAGTACTTTTTTTTGCCTCAGTAGCCGATTTTGAAATCATCTAGTACATGTGGATTGTTTACCAGTTTCTTTTTCAAAAGGGATCTTTTCTTGGCCTTGCTCCATGAATTGTAGGCAGTTCCTTTCTGTAGCTCCTTCAGAACTGGTCATACACTTTACCACTCAGTGGTGTTAGTATTAGATTTCTTTTGAAATATATTATTAATATGGGAATTATATTGATGGCACTTACTTATGGGGATAATTGTTATACTTCATTTACTTCAGGATATGACTTTTAGGCACATTAGTGTTCTGGTACAGAATCTTAGTATTTGTGCCAAGTTTACTGAGGAGACACATTTTTCTTGAGATGGTTGCATGTGGGCCTCCCAGAAATCTCACTTATCGGTGCATTTCATTTTGGTGAGTTAGATTTACCCAGAATGTGTCAGTGAGTCTTTAACTTAGAGGTTTGTTTTTTTGTTTTTTTTTTTTCGTCTTATTGGAAACAATATGGTGGTAACTGCGGGGTAATAAAGAAACTCTACCAAATGTAGATTTTGGTTATTAAAATATTAACATCTGACTGTTGAAGAGTTGATATTTTATTAAGATGAAATTATTAATATTTCTTTACTGTATTTCTTTTAGGAGGTGATACGAGCCTGTGCTGAAAAGGTAGGTAGTCTTTATTACCAAGAAGGTAACTTGAAAACAGTAGTTGATATTGTGATGCACTGAAGAATTAAAGTTACTGTTCATGGATTCCCATAGAACTTTTACAAACGTTCATTTGATAGTTTCCTTATTTGAGCTTCAATTTATCAAGGAATTATATTACTGGGACCTGAGAATTTAGGAAGCCTCTTCATATTTTTTTTTAGATTTCAGAATACTAAGTGATTGGGATACACTCTCAGTAAGGGACCAACAAGGTCATTTTATTTTCTGGAAAAATATTACATGATACTTAAAAGGAGAAACACCAATACAGTCTCAGTGGTTGCTTGCTGAGTAAATTGTATGAGCCTTGAGTGTATGCAAGCTGCGTATAAATAGCAGTGATTATGTTGATGATGCTTTTGATCATTCATAGCAACGTTTCACGCTTTTTCCCATTTAACTCTATAACAATCCTGAGAGAGAGATTAGGTATTATTATTTCAGTTTTAGAAAGGAGGAATCTGAGACTTATTAAGGTTAAATGATTTGCCCAAGACCCCAGAGTTAATCTAAACATAGAGATATACGAATAGATTTTGAATTTTAAACAGGTTCAGCTAAATGGTATCAAGGTACTTCCAACACAGCAGCTTTCTTCCTTTCACAAGCAAGTGCATTTTATGCACAGCCTTTAACTCAGTTAGGAAAAGACATGTTAATGTATAAGAATTGAAATGGTACCATGTGCTCATCCTTTCCTCTTTTCTTCTGTCCACTCCCAAAATGAAGTTAAATAATTAGACATCTATTCATTGATCAGATTTAATTATACGTGTCACAGAGTAAAAGGGTGAAATACCCAGAAGGGAGAGAATGAGAATGGTGTTGGTATGTTCAGAGACTGCTTTATATGATGTCTGTGCGGTGGTGGTGTTTTTTAGTCAGTAAACACCTACTGCTACGTGGCAGGCGCTGGGAAGACAGAAGTAGGCCGGCTGCTGTGTCTACATGGGGCACCTTACGGAGGAAGCATGTCAGAAAACACTGGGCTTACCCCATCCCTGAGCTGTCTGGTGTCAGTCAGAACCAATCACTTTTTTACCTAATTATCACGAGTCAGCAGGATACGGAATAGAGACGAGGGGAAGGAAGACAAAGGGAGAAAGAACACGCTGTATTCTGGTTTGGGCTGCAGATGTCAGGAAACTGGCTCCCGATAGCGATGGTTGGTGTGATGATTGTAGCTCCAAGATTGCTAATCTCCCTGCGTATGCGTAGTACGTAAAAACTGTTTATTCTCTGACCAGCAATTCAGAGCTGTTTTTATTTTAACAAATATATGGTGTGCCCTTCGTTTCAAATGCTCTCCATCCCAAGTACAGTGTTCTGCACATGTTTGGCAGGCTTTGTGGAGCACGTCCTCTGCCAGCCTGGAAACTCCCTGAGGGTGGAGGATCGTGTCACTCATCTTGATATCCCTGTTATTTGACAAAAATAGAATAAATGTTCACTGAAAATGTGGCATATTTGCAAATTAATTGAGGTCCAGGAAGATTAACCTTATTAGTGTCTTCAGATTTTTTTTAATAAGTCTTATTGAAATAATTCACATGTCACAATGTTTACCCTTTGAAAGTATACAATTCACTGGTTTTTATCGTATTCATGGAGTTGTGCAACTATCACTGCTATCTGATGATAGAACTTTTGGATTCCCTCCAAAGAGAAACCAAGAAACCCCATTTATCTCAGCAGTCATTCTTTGCCCCATTTATTTTAGCTGTCATGCTTTATTTCAGTGTGTGCCCACACACGCGCACGCAGAGGAAGAGGGAGGGAGAGGGAAACAGGGGCGAAGACAGACTCAAACTTCTGGCAATCATGAATGTACTTTTTTCTCTGTAGATTTGCTTATTCTGGACACTTGAAAATGAAATCGTACAAAATGTTGTCATTTGTAATTGGCTTCTTTAACTTAATGTTTTCAAGGTTCCTTCATTTGTAGCATATATAAGTAGTACTTTTTATTGCCAAATGAGATTTGATTATATGGATCTGTTATACTTTGTTTACCCATTCATCAGTTTGTGGATATTTGGGTGGTTCCCACCTTTTGGCTACTAAGTATACTGCTGCGATGAACGTGAATGTGCAAGTTTTCATTTCCCCAGGAAATGTATCTAGTATTGGGACCATTGGGTCCTCTGATAATCCTGTTTAGCATTTTGAGAAGCATACTAACAGTTTTCCAAAGTGTCTGCAGCATTTTAGAATCCCACCAACAGTGAATAAGAGTGCCAGTTTCTCCTCATCCTTAACACACATTGTTTTCTTTTTTTATGATAGCCATCATCCTGGGCAGGAAGTGATATCTCATGATTTTGATTTGCATTTCCCTGATGACTAATGGCGTTGAGCATTTTTGTTGTGCCATTGGTATATTTTCTGTGGAGAAACGTCTGTTCAAATTTTTTGCCCATTCTTTTAAAAAAATGTTTGTGTCTTCTTATTGTTCACTTTTAAGAGTTTGCTTATGTAGGCATTTGAGGTGCTTCAGTCTGATGGCCTCCTCCTTGTTCAATTGTTTTAACATTGGTGGTGATGAAGATGCAGGTGATGGACAGATTTGGGAGATATTTTGGAAGTAGATTCAACACAACTTGGTGATGGGCTGGATGTGGTATAAGTAAAAGAAAGAGGAACTTGGAATAACATCTATGTTACTTTCAGCAACATTACAGATGCTAGTAGGGCATTTTAATGGGATGCTGGAGTGAGGGGAGCAGTTGCTGGGAGTGGAGTTTTCAATATGAAGGTAGCTATGAAATAGGAAGGTGGATGTGAGTGTTGAGCTCAGGGAAGAAGTCATTATTTTCTTTTCCAGAACTTTTTTTTAAATTTTTGGAAATTTATTGGGGCGACATTGGTTAATAAAATTATGTAGGTTTCAGGTGTATAATTCTATAATACATCATCTATGTATTTTACTCTGTGTTCACCCCCCCAAGTCAAGTCTCCTTCCATCACCATTGATCCTTCTATATCCTAGTCTGCATCCTCCAAACCCCCTTTCCCTCTGGTAATCACTATACTGTTGATCTGTGTAAGGGGTTTTTTGTTTGTTTTTGCCTAATCCCTTCACCTTTTTCACCCAGCGCCCCCCAAACCACCTCCCCTCTAATAGCTGTAAGTCTGTTCTCTGTATCTGTGACTCTGTTTCTGTTTTGTTAGTTTATTTCATTCATTAGAATCCACATATAACTGAAATCATATAGTACTTGCCTTTCCCTGGCTTATTTCACTTAGCATAGTAGTCTTCGGGTCCATCCATGCTGTCACAAAAGGTAATATTTCTTTCTTTTTACAGCCAAGTAATATTCCGTTGTGTAAATGTATAGTTATACTTTTTAATCTCTCATATTGAATGAGATGACTTGAGGGGAGAGTATAGCTGAATACCTGAGGCTGTGGTCCTGGGGAGGGCCTAGCAGAGAAGCCTAGAGGATGGCATCTCAGGAGAGAGGAGTGATAGACTGTCGCTTACTACTGAACGAACGAGGAAAAGGAGGACATGAAATTGACCATTATATTTAGAAATTGACCATTATATTTAGCAAGATGATGTTCTTTGGTTTACGGTGATGGCTGCTAGTTCGGTAAGCAGCAGAGACCGAAGCACAGTTGAAGTGGATTGAAGACACAGTGAGAGCCAATAAGGTGGAGACTGTACAGACATCCTTCTAAGAAATTTTGACTGAGGAGCAGAGAAACAGAGTGGAGGGGAATATTAGATGGACAGTACTAACACAGATCTATTTGCTGATGGGAATAATTCAGTGGTGATGGCCAAGTTGATAATGCGCCATGAAGTTGGTAGTTGCTGGACTCAGGTCCCTGAAAAAGTGAGAGGGGCTATGATCCTGAATACGGATGGAGAAACTGGCCTAAGAGAAGGGATTTTTCATCCTTTTTGATAGGCAGATAGGTAGAAACTGATGTTCACATATATAGCTTTGATGATGGGAAAATTAAAGAGTTCTCATCTGATTGCTTACAAGATGTAAATTGTTATTAGAAGCCTTATATTGCTCTGAATTGCAGTGGCCCTAGGATATCCACATATGAGTTTGCAATTCGCATATTTTCTTGGTCTTTCCTTGCTTTATGGTTGGATTGAGGCATGTCAGAAATGATACTGCCTAGAGTCTGTCTCCACTTAGCTTTCACTGTTACTCAGGAATGGAATTAATCTGTTTTTCTCATGTTCCCGGGCATATTTATTCCTACCTAGCATACTATATAATGGGGCCCAGTCTACCTTAAATTATAATCGATTCTGCCTGTCTTTTCCAGAATTAAATCATGAATTCTCTCAGGGATGAGCAAGTCTCTCTTGTCTTCTTTCCTTTCTCCCTCGTGTCCTCTCTTCCTGCCCTTTTTTTTTCCTTCTTTTTAAATTTACATCGTGTTTCTACCTCTAGTCTTCACATGTCTGAATTTCTACACTTCTCTGTAAGCATTTTGCAGCCATGAGACTCTCTCTTTGTTTTTCAGTTATTAGTATCACCTGCTCTAGATAAATATAAATATAAACTGTAGCCGTGCTAAAGTTTAAGTTTATTGACAAATACTGTTAACGGTAATGATCTATATTATAGTCTAATCTATAAAGGACATGTTTTTACTGAAAAATAAAAAAGCTTAAAAACTAGAGAATCAAGAGAAAATAATTTCTTAAATCTCCTTTTAAAAAGTTTGGATATTTTTATCATGAAGAGGAAAAAATTAAGTTGAGATTTGAGTAGAATAGTGGCTTTCAGTTATTTGACGAGCTTTTAAAATATTTTTTGTAATGCTCCCAATTATTTCTTCATGGCATTGCAAAAGAGCAAATTAAGTTGTGCTATTTTAACAGTGTCTCGAAGATTGGCCTGACTATAAGAAATAGTACAGGCTACAATAGACCACTAAAAGCAATTACGGAATTCCCTTATTGGAAATTTTAGAAAACAGGAAAAAATTTAGGAGAAACAAATTTCCCTCCTGTGTGTCTCCTTTACTGTTAAACTGCTGACACAGAACACTCTGGACATCAGATGCGTGGGGGTTTCCCACGCCAACCAATTCTGCAACACCACCCAGGTGTCCTACAATTTAGCTCAGTTCTGACACTGTCCACTCTGAGGTGAGTGTCACCTCCTACAGATCAAGGGTCCCTTCACACAACTGCCCCCCACCCCACTTCAGGTGCCTATTGCAAGTCCACACGGTTACCTGTGCCTCTAACCGGTCAGTTGTAAATCAGGATTCTCTGGTGGCCTCCTTGGGTTTAATTAATTTGCTAGAGCAGCTCACAGAACTCAGGAAAACCGTTTACTTACTTACACTTTATTATGAAAGAATATGGCAAAGGATGCAGATGAACATGCAGAAGGAAGAGATGGGTAGAGTAAGGCATGTGGGGAGGGGTGTGGAGCCCCCATGCCCTCTCCGGGCATGCCACTCTCCCACCACCTCCACCATTTATGTGTTCCCACCAACCTGGAAACCCCTCGAACCCCTCAGTGTTGGAATTTTTATGGAGGCTTCATCAGCTGGGCATGATCAGTTATTAACTCCATTTCCAGCCCCTCTCTCCTCTCTTGAAAATGAGGATGGGGCGGATTCCAACCTTCTAAGCATTGCTTGCTCTTTCTGGTGGTCAGCCTTCATCCAAGAGCCCACGTGGAGTCACTTGATTAGGACGAAAGACATTTCTATCATCCAGGAAATTCTGAGGGATTTAAGAGTTCAATGTCAGAAACCAGAATCAAAGACCAAATATTAGAACAAAAGATGCTTCTAGTGTTCTCATCATGTAGGAAATTACAAGCATTTTAGGATATCTGTTCCAAAAATCAGGATTAGGGACCAATATACATACATATTTCTATTTTACACTTCTATTTCTAGATTTGAATTTGAATATTAAACTGTGTGAACTAACAAATTTCTTATTTTGAAGCCCATGTTATTTTTATCATCAAAAAGTTACATTTTGAGAAGTCTTGAGTATAAATACCTTAGCTTTGGGTAAGGTTTTAAAACATGCACTCTTTACATGTATGAATTCATTTGACTTCTGTCTTAGTGCTATACCAGCCATTTACTAAAACAAGATAACACCTGGTCCTTTTCCTCACAGTTAGCGTCTGGTGGGTAGCAATCAGCAACATAAATAAGCTGGCTAAGTGTTACCAGTACTGTGATAACAGAAGGTATGGGACATATTGGAGAAACAAAGGAGGGAGAGGTAAATTTTGTTGGGAAAGGATAAAAGGCTTTTCATACATGATGTAATACTTGAACTGAAGATTGAAAGAAGAGTTGACATCTACCCGGAAGGTAGTGCCGGGGGAAGCCCATTCCTGGAAATGAGAAGAGGAACAGCATGAGCTAAGTCGCAGAGACCTGAAACAACCTGCCACGTCTGGGAGGCAAATGCAGTTTGTTGGATCCCGAGATAGGAAATGGAGCAATAAGCTAGGTAGTGGTTAAAGTACAGAAAGCTTTGTATGCCATACTAAAAAAAGTATGGACTTCCCATCTAGTGGGACAATTGATGATAGGTTTTAAGCAGAAGTGTTACTCAATAAAATTAGCATTCTAGAAAAGTCACCTGTTAGCAGTACAGAATAATTAGAGAAGCCGACGAGATAGGGAAACAAATCGGGAGACCACTTCAGTAGTTTGCAAGCGGTGGGAAGGCGCGAACCAAAGCCCCGACGACTGGAGAGAGAGTGTGATCAGATGCCGGAGCACCTGATTGCCTTGGGACTGGCGGCGTGTGGCGCGTGAGGAAGCATTCTGGGATGATTCTCGTCTTTCTGGCTGGGACGACTAGGTGACAGGGATAGCTCTCCCTGAGGAAGTCAATAGTAGGGAAATGTTAGTTTAATCCGCGAACTTACTGATCAGAATAATTTTAGCTTTAAGAAATGTCGGCATAGAAGGCAGGTAAAGCAGTGAAAACACCGTCACCACCTAGGGCAACCAATGTGCTGTGAAGGAACAGGAGAGAACCCCGAGGGTCTGGCCGAGGACACTGATAAGCCATGGCAGGATGACCAACAGATATGGTTTTCCAGTAACAGAGCGAGGACAGTGATCAACAGTGTTTGGTATCTGAGGCCTCAGTGACTCTACTGAGATTGATCTTTTGAAGTCCAGGGTGACTTTGGCTTCAGATTTAATGTTGTGATGGAAAAAAGCTTCGTTGTAATTGGTTAAAATCAAATGGTTGAGGTATATAGGTAGCAGTAACATGCTATTTTTTGAGTTTAGTTTTCATTGAAGCTTAAGGAACTTATGGAATCATAGTGAAGATTTTTTGTCATTTGCTGTTTGTTTTTGTGTTAAAGTAGAAAGATTTATGCTTATAGCCTGTAGGGAAACAGCCCATAGAAAATTTGAAAGTAATATTCAGAAGACCTTTAAGGATATTCCCAGGAAAAGATGGATGGAGGGCATAATCTTGAACAGAAGGGTACCCCTCCTCTGACACCAGAAGAAACAAGATGAGGGAAGGTGCAAGAGGTACCGGTACATTCTTTTTCCCCCTTTCTTCTTCTTCCCCTTTGCCCACCTCTACCCAGCCCAAGTGCCCCCTGCCCCCTGGCCCCTGCCACACTGTCGTGTGTGTCTGTGAGATTTATATATGTCCTTTGGCTAATCCCCTCACCTGCTTTCATCCAGTCCCACTCCTCTCTTCTCTGACAGCTGTCAGTCTGCTCCGCGTGTCCATGCCTCTGTTTCTGTTTTCATGGGTTTGAAGGTGAGGATGTTAGGGGGTTCGAGACCATTTTCCCATGAAATAAGGAAATGTCCTGAGAAAATGGAGTAAAGATTTGGAGAAAACCAAGAATCATTGAGTTAATTGGCTTTAATTAGGGCATATTTTTGGGTAAATGGTTTCAACCAGGACTAAATTTTAATTTTGTGCTTCATGCAGAGGAATCATATGGGTAATCTTTGACCCATGAGTCCTTGGTGTATGTATCAAAGACTCAAAAAACCTTTATTAAATATTACAAATAAAACTTAGTTATGCATGATTTAAATTTTAATTCCAGTTTTAGTTCATGTAGTAGTGATGAACAAATTTGAGGGAGATTTTTGGCACCTTACCCCATTGTAAAAATTTCTCTTTAATAGTATCAGCATTTCTTTCTAATTCCTCATTTCATTTTCTTGGTTTATAAGGGAAATAGCTGAAGACCTAAGATCATGTTTTAATGTCTCTTTGTGACACCATAGACTACTCACTTCTTAGGTTTTACTGACCTAGATATCAGGGCATGGTAGCCTGCTTTTAGAATTTGTACTAGGAGAATGTTAAGATGCCAGACTTCATATACACTGTGGCTCCAGTCTTCTGTTTAACTTATACTTTAATTTTTATGACAGATGTGTGATGTGCAACAAAACATTTCCTTAGGAGTTGGTGGTTTTTGCCACCAGAACTGTCCTGAAATTAAAGTGTTATCTACATGGTTGTTTAAACTTGGTAGAAAAAATAAACAGCCACCTAGAGAAGGGGAGACAAATTTGTGAACATAAGTATATAAACAGTATTAACATCTTTTCAGTTTCAACTTAAAATCAATTTGAAATTTCTTTGCATCTTGAATATAGTATAAATGCAAATGTAGTAGTGTGTAACCTAAAGTCAGCTAAAATAATTAGATTTGCAAGTGAATTGGACCAAAGTTTTGCCACCCAAAGTGTGCCTTTTGGGGTATTGATTTTAAAGAGGTTACTCAGAAACAACTCAGAAGGAACCTTTGACCCTCCCCCTTTCCAGCCTAAGAGATTCACGTGGAAGGGCTTGCTCCAGGAAGGAAATCTAAGCCTATTCCGTGGCATTAGTTAGGAAGGATCAAACAGGGCCTGTTACCCCACCTCCCCACCACTGGCTCATTGTTTCTGGGTTGCCAAGCAGGAGTTTGCCAAGTGTGTTTTGCTCATTTCAGCTGCCTGTGAATTTCCTTTTTCCCCATTTACCTGCCCCCTTACTCCTTTGTCTGTGATGGCATATAATACCTCGATTGCCCAGAGCCTCTTTGGGTCTCATACTTATGGCACCCCTGAATGGGCATTTATATAATAAACTTGGGACATTTTTCTCCTGTTAATTTAATTATAGCCCAGGTAGAAGGATTGAGAAGGTGGAAAGAAAATTACTTTTTTAGTCCCCACATAAGTATATATGAAATGAATGTTACATCTCTCCCACAGTTTTTAAAATGTAATCACCCAAAGAGAAACTGATTGTTAGCTTGTTTTAACTTGTTTAACAGGAAAATCAATCCCCTCCAAGAAAATTAGTGTTTGCATATTTTGCACAAAGGTACTTGTACCCCTGAAAGAGTAGGCAAAACAGTTTTGTAATTAACTTGGCAGAAGTTCAGGTGACTTTTTTTTCTTTTTCTCTATTATCAGTTTCATTAAATTTGTGTGAGTTTAGTTTTCCCCATTATGGAGGTAATAAACTGACTCTGGCAGACTGTGGTTTTTGCATGAAGCAAGCAGAAAAACGTGTTGTGAAAAGAGGGTAGGTTGGTGTAGGGTAGACTATCTTAGTCAACCTTTCTGTTGTTGTAAAATTATTAAGCAACTCTTTTCCACAGCATGTATTTCAAAAATAGATATTGCTTCACTATATTTAATGGTTATTACTACTTTTCTTCCTCTAAATGAAGTAGTGAATATGTGTAGGCTAGCTTTGCAAATACTCTGCATTCTCATTTCAAATCACTATAAAAATTACCAGTTATCTCAAACCTTAAAAGTTGAATTATCTACTTTATGTTGCTACTCATCACTTTATGAATATTTGATAGTCTCTAAAGAAATGGGTCAAGAAAGAGCAGAATTATAGAAATGCTTTAGGAAGAGAATATAATTGTAGATTATAGTTGGGTTTTTTAACAGCATTTTATTTTTAAAAAGTGACAAGTCCTTCTGTTTGAGTGGATGAATTTAAGTATTTTATTCTAGCTTTCCTGGTGTTCCTTTTGATTTTAGCACAAGTAAATTTCTGAAGAGGAAGACTGAAGCGTGTGTGCATGTGTGTGCCCAGCTCACACCTGCTCTTTTGCACCAGATTTCAAAATGCATTGTTTGACATGTAGGATAAAAATTTTCAAGAACACAGAAGTAAAACTGAAAAATGATTCTAAAAAGAGAAGTGGACTAAATAGTTAAGTGATAAATACATAATTTTGTGTACAGCACTTCCATTTTAAAAGCACAGCACTCTGAAAAATTTACTGTATTATGTGTATTTTTAGTTACTCTTCTAGTGGTATTAATAATAATAACAACGAATGTTTATACAGCACTTCACTTGTATAGCACTTTGTGATTTCCCTTTGCCAACATGCTCCATTTAATATATTTCTAATTTAATGTCACTGGGCGCTTTATGGGTCAGCATACATGAACAGCTCTCTTCAACACTAGTTCATCTTTTTTGCTGTCACATCACACTCCATCGAAGCATACGCACTCTTTTTATTATCTCCACTTAAAGATGGAAAATGAAACTTGAAAATGTTAGATGATTTCATTGTTCCTTTAAGTGCGATATTAATATAAATAGTCAACATTAACTTTGGCCAAGGTTTAATCATGGCTCCTGATAGAATTTTTAAAGCAGGATAATTTTTTTAGGACTAACGTGGTATTTGACCTCATCTAACTACTTTGAAAAATATTTTTTTTTCATAAGGTGATATCGTAACAGTTTAGGAACTTCAGGACTATATTATTATATGGTCTTAACTAATTGGCTCTTTCACCAACTGTGTATAGCTCTTTGTCTCAGGGAGAAAAACTTAATCTGGAATATACCACTTGTGATCCCTGTTTGAAAGAAGAGCAGCATTTCCCAGCGATAATGAGTCAAATAAGGGCACATAACCACAATGTACTAACACAAAACATCAAAAGGGAATTTTTAAATTCTAATACATGGACGTGCTCTGTGTGGCTTGATTATTTAAAAAAGAGAAAGAGAGAAAGGACAGTGATTTTCATATACAAATATTTATTTACTGTAAACTGTCATTTAACATTTTGTTAACTTGTAAATTACATTTTTTCAGTAAATTAGAAATTCAAAATTTCAGATTTTTAATGCTGTTTTTAAACCATGTTTTAAGAATAAGGTTTTTGGATGCAGCGGAAGCTGTTTCACTTGGCAGGTTAGTTTACAGCTGTGTTATCTGTGTCACCACGATGTATATAAACATGAATATTACAGGTGTTTTCTGTGCAGGCTTTTTAGAGGAAGTCCCTACTGTTTTACAAAACACTAGAGAAATGTGGGTCTGAAACGTTCTAACTCTTTCTTGATTGAAAACTGTCAAGGAGTCGCTTTTATTTTTTGCATTTGTTTGCATAACTTTTAATACCACTGTATTTTACATTATTATTGTCAGTTCCATAATAAGCCAACTTGTTTTATTTAATAAGGCAGGTTTACTTTAATATAGTTATGCTTCATTACCATTGCAGTCTTTCCTTGATAAAAAACTATTCTGTTTTGTAAACTTTGAAAACTAAGCATATAAATCATTACCACTCCCTTTGACCTACCATGTGTCATGGTTTGCATTGTAAGCAAATATTTCTCATTAGGTTTTTGCATCAGTAGCCCAGGAAATTACGTTTTTGTTTCTGATTTGCCTTTCCTATTACAGGTCAACAAAAATCTCGAGTTTGCTTCAACATCAGCCTCCTCACAACAGTCTAAGTTAAAACAGTCAGACATGCCGGACACTCGCCACCCAGGTCTGCGTCAGATTGGTTTCACACAGACTGGTGAGCCCTTTTCTTACTTCCACTGTTCTTTCGGATGTTCAGATACTGTTTTTTCACAAGGGACATTTATTTCATTTCACAATTACAGCTCATAGCATTCTAATGGTCAGTTTTCAAGCCTGAATTACATTCTAGCATCTCCTTTTCTTTAAAAATCACTCAAGTTATTTCAAAAGCAAATTGAATTTGTTGTCTTTAATAGTAGATACTCTCAGCTTCTATTCCATTGAACAGATAATAATTTGATTTTTTAAAAGATTTTATTTATTTATTTTTAGAGAGAGGGGAAGGGAAGGAAAAAGAGGGAGAAGGATCAGTGTGTGGTTGCCTCTCACACACCCCGTATGGGGGACCTGGCCTGCAGCCCAGGCGTGTGCCCTGACTGGGAATCAAACTGACGACCCTTTGGCTTGCAGGCTCGCGCTCAGTCCCCTGAGTTACACCAGGGCTGAACAGATAATTCAAAAGTAGCAAAACATTAGGTTTAAATATGTATACTATTAAATCTGATCCAATTCTCCTAGGTAAAAGAACCATAATTGATTTTATATGTTATAATCCATTTCAAGGAATCCAAGGCAAAATGCATTTTGGCAGAGACAGGATTCAACCTGCCAGTGATACTTTGTTTCTTCAAAGTTGGCAAATTAATAAAATATGTAAAGAAGCTAGTTACAAAAATCTACATGAATCACTGAGTTTAAATGAACTGTACAATTGCAAATTTTTAGGCCAACGTTTTAAATTAATTTGAATAAGATTTTCAAAGGACATCAAAGAAAAAGCATTTATCTGAAAATTTTACTTTGAGATTGAAAGATAGCTATTTCTGTTCATTGGCTGTATGTTTTTGACAGTATTTTATGTATTACTGAATTCTTTTATAAAAATGAGGCCACTGAGAAAAACTGAAGTTACCTTTGACAAAGCAATGATAATAAGAAGAAACTTTAGTTTGTAAAGATTGGCATAATTTACTTAGAAGTATGGAGGCAATGTTACTTTTCTACTTTGAAAGTGTTTGCAGTTTACATATGTAAGTTATATTAATACTGCTTTATAAGTGACTTATTATGGGAGGAAAATACTTGGATCAAGAACTCTTAACGTTCACTCCTGGCTGCACCTTTTGTTATAACCTGTCACCTAAGAATATTGATTAGGAAACTGGAAATGATGTTTACATTACATCCTGTTGAGGTTCGGATCCCATAGCACACTGAAATACTTGGGAAGCATAAGGCACTATACGAATATAACATACTTACTTAAATTGTAAACGTGATAAATATGTATGTACTAGCTTTGAAAAGATTTTGAGTTCTAATTTAAAATCAGTACATGATAAAAGTATCCCAAACATTAGAAGTTTTAAGTTTCTGACGTTCCAGACACCTGCCAGAAGTTGGAGCAATAGCATTGGTTGCTGTTACGTGCAGTGCACTCTCCCTCCCTTCACGCCCTTGTTCTCTGCACCCCGGCTCGGTGCTGGGTTTGCCTTCACACCAGGTCGTTTTAATGACCCCGTCATCTGCCTCCTCAGATCTAAAATGCTTCGGAGAACACATTTTTCATTTCACACTTTAGGGTTAAAGGCATAGAACGGAAATGTTTGGTTGAGTTAATATATTGATTAAAATTCATTCAGGTAGTGTCTTAAGTTTGTCAGCCAGCAAGTGCAGATGGTAGATAAAACATTCTTCCTTTTCTGTAAAGGAAGAGAGAAGAGAGGATAGATAGGAAGGCCTTTGAAATGGAAGAGGGATTATCAGTGAGACAGATAAAGAATAAAAGGAAAGCTGGGTATGATAAAGACAAGCCTTACAAACTTCACCATTGCACATGGTTCTCTCTGGCCAAACAGGCCTTGAGTTGCCGGGCATGTCCCTCCACGTGTCCACTATCTCGGAAGCGTTCCGGTTAAGCATGTGGCACACACGATAACACTGCTTCACTTGATTTTGCTTTAGTTGTTGATATGCCTGACCTCATTTTAAGGCATATCCTTTCTATAAAATTTGTTGAGATAAGACTGCATGGAATGGTTATAAAAACGAAATATGTAGTTTGTTACAAAACGGCCAAATTAATCCATTTTGTTCATTATTAGCAGCCCGTGTTTTGGGGGCAGGGGGATCCTGTCCTAGGAAGCAGGTGAACCGCTTTCTGCATCTGTCTCCATTTCTAAGTGACTGTAGAGTGTTGAACAATTTCTTTTCAAGCCTCAGTTTTCTTATCCCTATAGGTAAGAAAGGCTCTGGGTTTGGTGAGTTTCTGCCTTAAAAATTCTGTGATTCTTTTTAGTGTTCAAACCAGCTTTAAGAGGGGATAAATACGTAGTTAAGTTTATACAAAGAGTTAATGCAAATAACCCATTGAATCTGCAATATAAAAACAAATAATGTAGATAGGTTTTTCAGTAAGTTATTTAATTTATTTAGAAGAAATTTTTATTACTTCTAGTACAGAAAACTCAACAGTGTATACTTAGCCCAGTTTGGTGACCAGTCCTGTAGCCTTGGCCTTTTCCAGTTTGGCAGTGTGAGCCACCAACTTTGGACCCAGGACGTTGCCTCCCCAGTGGTGGCGGATCTCATCACATCTGTCATCGCATCTGGCAAGAGATCTTCCACCAGCTGAGCCAGAGCTCCTTTGTCTTCCGAGTTAACCAGTGTGAAGGTGACGGTGGTGCAGGTCTTCCTGTGGCCCAGACGCCCCAGCCTGGCCTTCCCCTTGAAAATGCAGTAGAGAACCCCCATCTTCTGGCACAGGGCCAGCAGGAAGACAACCAGCTCAGTGGGATCCACACTCTGTGCAATCACTGCTGGGCCTTGTTGTCCACTGGGGTGGTAACAGTGTTGACCCCTTCTTGAGGGACAGGTGGCCTCTGGGTGGGGACATCCCCTTTGCCGGTGTTTTTTCCTCAGCCCTGGCCAGCAGCCTCTGCTTTTTCTCTTGCTTTGTCTCTGGTCTTTACTTGCAGGCCAGCTTAAGCAGCTGAATAGCTGCTTGGCAGTCCAAGGCCTAGGTGAACTGGCTGATGGCAGGAGGCACTTTTGGACCCTTGTAGAGAATATAGCCCTTGGCGCTGCGTCCGGATGTAGCAGGGCCATTTGACAAGGCCGGTGAGGTCCCTTTTGGCCTGGATGTCCCGTCCAGTGCCAAAATTCTTGGGCCTTTTCTCAAACGGATTTACCACCTTCTTGGCCTCTTGCTTCTCCACAACAGCAGGGGCGAGCGCCACCTTCTTCCCCTTAGCCTTCTTTCCTTTTAGCATGTTGGGCAGTGCGGGGAGAGAAAAAAGAAAGGGAATTGTGGTGTAAGATTTTTATTTTTAAACATCCTATCTAAATATTCAAATGATATATATAGGTGTTTGGCTTTGCACAATATAAAAAAGGCTATTTACACAGAGCTGGTTTGTATGGACCCACTGCCCATCTTCCTTAAGAGCAAGAGTTGGGTGTGTGTGTGTGTGTGTGTGTGTGTGTGTGTGTGTGCTGGAAGGAAGGTGGGCTTATGGCCTCTGGTCTGCTGTAACCTCTGTTGACCTGATTCAGTGTGAGCTCTGGATGGTGGAGACTGCTAATAAAGTATTTTCTTCCTTCTTTGGATTGTACTCTTCAGAGTTTCTAGAATGCTACCCTTATTCATTCTAAAATTACTTTAAGTGGCTACTTTGTTTCAGGTCCTCATCTAAGTATATAGACGAAATATTACAGCCTCCGCTCTCAGGGAGCTTACAGTCCGTGGCTGGGAAAACAAGTGAGCATGCAGCCAGTTTTTTCAGAGTGGGATAGATTCTAAAATCACAGTATAAACAAAGTGTCGCTGAATAAAGAGGGATGGAGCAGCTGAAAGGTTTCTCAGACTTTACGTGTCCAAACAGAACTCTTGATTCCCTGCCCCAAAATTTCCTTTCATTTCCATTTCCTCTGCCCCACGGGCCTTCCAAATCCCAGCACATTTACCCAGCTGTTCAGGTGAAACTAGGAGCCATTCCTGATTCCTCCCTTCTACTTTCCTGCTTCTTTCTTGTCTCTTAGCTTATTCTTCCCATAGCAGCTAACGTGATTCTTTGAAAATAAATTAGATAATGTGACTACCCTGCTTAAAACTCTTAAATGGCTTTCTATTGCAATTAAGACAAGTTCCAGAGTCTTTACCGTGTCTCATAAAACCTTCCATGATCTTGCCTTTGTCTTCATCACAGGCCTCATCTGTAGGTGAGGCTTCGGGAAGGAGCCCGTGGTGCCAAAGATCACACCTGGAAGAGAACCTGGCATAGCTAGGGAATGGTTTGAGTTTTAGTTTAGCTGCAGGAAATGGTGAGATGGATGCATTAGGTAAAACTGAGTCTGCAGAGGCAGATTGGGGTCAAATTATGTTCTTCTGAGGAATTCACATTTTATTCTCTAATGAAAAGGGAGCTATCCAAAGGTATGAGTATAAGAGAGATGATAAGTGTATTTTTAAAAAATACAGCTGCTGACACAAGATGATGGCCCAGTGGAGTGGAGGCTGCACCTGGAATTTGCTGATGTTGACTCCCTTTCCCATTCCCTCTTTGGGCACAGAGTGCCAAGAGCCCAGAGGACGGGGACAGGGGCACCTGCATAGCTAGACCCTGAGCCTGCCCCCAGCCTGCGCCTCCCCACCTGGCCCAGCCCGATCCCAACTGTTCTCGGTCTTCTCTCGTTCTGACGCATGGCCTGGGTGCGGTATGCCACCACCAGGTCTCCAAGGCTGATGGCTCTCCTCCAGCCTGGGCTCACCTCCACTGTAGAGATATTTGGCCTCTTCCCTCCCAAACAGCCTGCCTTCAAAACCAGGGCTCCTGGACCTGCACCTGGGCCCCATCCCCTCCACTGAGACTGCACTCAACTCTAACCCACTTCTCAGATTCTTGATTCTCTTCCTTAGTTGGAAACTACTGACTTCTCTTCCAAATTAATCCCTGATCACCCTCCCCAGAATATTGGCACCATTGCCACCCCCCTCAACCCCCCTCAAGCTAGACTTCCTTTTGACTGACCTGCAAAGTCCTGGCATGGAGGCCGTGTACCTGGTGGTGAACGGTGTGGGCCTGGTGCTGACCTTGGTGTTGGACCTCAACTCCCTTCTGGTGTCCTCCCTCCAGCTTCCCTGGCCTGGCTCTTAGCCTTCATCTACCACCTGCCACACTGTACTGACTAGTCTTCTGCACTTGGGTGGTGGAGTCCTGCTTTCCCAGCTGGCCTTGATCAAAGCCTTGGTCTGACTCACTTTGGGGGCTTTCAGGCCTCTGTACCCAGCTTTATAGTGACTGATCTGGCCTGCAGAGCCTAAAGCTTCTGGGGCACTGAGCCTTTTGTGTGGCATTGAGGAGCTGGGACATACTACACTGGGTCCATCCTCATTGTGGTCTCCAGTGCTTTGCTACGCCTGGCCTGTGACACTATGCCATTGCCATGAGCCTGGTGGCCTGTGTGATCAGCGGCTCGGTCAACATCTGCCTTTTTGGTATTCAGAATCTCTTCTCCCTGTTGCTGTCCCTATGGGGTGCAGTGATGGGGCCACTGTGGAGGATGCCAGACATTATGGCTACTTTCCTTGCTCACATTTCCAGCAGTGCTGAAGTCATAGCCATCCTCCTTGATGCCCTGCCAACTTGCACTGGAACTCCTGCCTCACCTCCCCACCTCTTGCCCAGCTTTGTGCTCGTCTCCCACCTGTGCTGCTGACTTGCGTGCTGGCAGTGACAGGACTGCACCTGGACCTCACCATGAAGCTGGCCACCTGGGCACTCAGTCAGCTCTACTCCCAGCCATCCTACCACCAGCTCTGGGAAGACATTGTGCAGCTGTTTCCCCTGCCATTGGACTTAGAGGCTTGGTACTGAGTCTGGAGCAGCTGCCTATTGCTGGCAAGCTGGCCAAACCACAGTGGGGCACCTCAGGTTTCCCAAGCTGGCCCCAGGAGTGTGCCCTAAGCCAGGACCTGGCAACAGGACACTCTTCCTGAAGCATGGTACCGGGGCAGCCTAGTAATGGCTGCCTCAGTAGCCCTGCAGCCTAGGATGGCTGTGAATGCAGCCCAATACAAAATCATAACTTTACTTAAAACTTATTTTTTTCCTCATCAGTTTTTGTTAGTGTTTGTGTATTTAATGTGTGGTCCAAGACAGTTCTTCCAATGTGGGCCAGAGACACATAACGTTTGGACACCCCTGGTAGGACCTTGGAATTTGCTCTTCAATCCTTTACAGTGAAACTGAGAAGCAAAGCGGCTGACGTGTCAGAGTTCAGGTAGCTAGTGGCAGTCACGCCTGAAGCCAGGTTCCTCACTCCTAGCTCAGGCTCATCCTCGCCACACCAGACTGCCTATTCTGGGGAAGGACACAAGTACAGGAGGTGAAGGAGACTGCTTGCCCAGGACCCTCGGCGAGCCAGTGCACGGAGCCATTCCTTCTTTCCTGGCCCACTGTCCTCCCACTCTGCCAGGAGGTCTCCCTGGCTGTGGGTGTTACCATGGTTACTGGCTTTGGTTGTAGTCAAGTAACAACCTGAACAGGACTGTTTGGAATAGGTATACCTATAAAACGGAGGCATCAAGGAGGTATTTTCTGAGGATTAATAAACTTGGGTTTTTTTTTTGCCTTTAAATATAATTCTGTGTTTGCATGTTACTAGATTCTTTTAAAAAGCTTGGTTCTAGTGAAATTGTGGTGTTTATTCTTCAGTTGGTTCTAGAAGTTCTCTGCAGAGAAATTTTGTTCTGTGACAGTTTGTCAAAATCTCAGAACCCTTTCAACCATCTCAGGAGACCTTATTATAGAAGTAAGTTTTTAAATGTGGCTTATTAAGTAAAAAATAAAATTCATCAATGTTGTGGGGGGGGGGGTCATGAAAATTAGCCAGAAGTGCTTATTCTGTTGGCAGTGGAGTAGTTGTATCATCTTTATGTGTTTATGTTTGAAGGACAGCATGTTTTATTTTTAAGAACTTGGTTTATCTTTTCACAGCATTATGCTAAATTCAGTTCATATTTAATAGATGGCTCATACAAAATGAAATGGATCATTTTATTAATATAATCTTTATTTCATTTTTTTCAGTTGTTGACTTGGAGCTTGATGGGGGAGGCAGAATGTAACTTGGTTTTAAAAACAACCAGTAACTTCTGTCTTCATATTTTTTTTTTTGCATTCTCCATTAGATTATATAAGCACATAAGAAACTTGATAACCAGTCATTGAATCTAACTTTTTACTATATCCTAAACAGTCAAGTTATTTGACTTAAAGTCATAACATCATTCTAATGACTTTGGTATTAGTTAAGATATCTGTCAAATTAACTTTTATGCTTTACATTTTGAATATTACTTGAAGGGCTGTATTTTTATATTTATTTTGCATGTCTTTGACAAGTATATACTTGTTCCCTTGAGAATAAAAAATCTAAATTAACTCTTGAAATTAGGAGCTATTTTTCCAATTAAATTTTATTTTTATTGTTTTCAAAATTTCATCATTTCTTAATGTTTAATTTGTTACAGAGAAGTGCAGAACTTTTAAACTAACAAATGTATTTCTGGCCAAGATTGAAGTAGATAGATACACTTTACCTCCTTGCACAACCAGAAGAAGGACAACAACAAATTTCAAAACAAAAAATAACCAGAACTGCCAGAAAATCAAACTGTATGGAAATCAGACAACTAAGGAGTTGAAAAAGAAACATTCAACTGGCCTGGTAGGAGGGGCAGAGATGGGCAGCTGGGGTGGAGAGGAGACATGGCAAGGTGGCAGATGGCAGACCGGGTGGTCCCACATCTCCACATCTGCCTGTGGGTAAACCAGGAGGAACAACTGGGGAGCAAGACAGACTGCAACCCAGAGCTCCAGTGAGGGGAAATAAAGCCTCGAACCTCTGGCTGTAAAAACCTGTGGGGGTTGCATCAGCAGGAGAAACTCCCAGTCTCTCAGGAGAATTCACTGGAGAAACCCACATGGCCCTAGCACATACACAAACCTACCCACTTGGGAATCAGCATCAGAAGGGCCCAATTTGCTTGTAGATAGCAGAGGAAGTAACTGAAAGCAGGGTGAAAGCTGAGCAAGTGTCATTGTTCCCTCTCAGACCCCTCCCCCACAGCACCACAATGCCACAATGAGGGTTACCCTATCCTGGTAAATACCCAAGGTTCCGCCCCTGACTATATAGTAGGTGGGCTGAGACAAAATAATATAGCCCTAATGAAAGAAGAGATCAAAACTCCAAAAGTAGAACTAAGCAGTAAAGAGAGAGGCAACCCATCAGGTTCAGAGTTCAAAACACTGGTAATAAGGATGCTCGCAGAAATGGTTGAGTATGGTCACAAAATAGAGGAAAAAGTGAAGGGTATGCTAAGTGCAATAAAGAAAAATATACAGGGAACCAACAGTGAGGGGGAGGAAACCAGGACTCAAATCAACAATTTGGAGCAGAAGGAAGAAATAAATATTCAACTGGAACAGAATGAAGAAACAAGAATTCAAAAAATGAGGAGAGGTTTAGGAACCTCTGGGACAACTTTAGATGTTCTGACATCTGAATCATAGGGCTACCAGAAGGAGAAGAGGAAGAGCAAGAAATTGCAAACTTTTTTGAAAAAATAATGGAGAACTTTTCCAATCTGACAAAGGAAATAGACTTCCAGGAAGTCCAGGAAGCTCGGAGAGCCCCAAAGAAGTTGGACCCAAGGAGGAACACACCAAGGCACATCATCATTATATTACCCAGGATTAAAGATAAGGAGAGAATCTTAAAAGCAGCAGCAAGAGAAAAGGAGATAGTTACCTACAAAGGAATTCCTGTAAGACTGTCAGCTGATTTCTCAAAAGAAATCTTGCAGGCAAGAAGGGGCTGGAAAGAAGTGTTCAAAGTCATGAAAGGCGAGGACCTACGTCCAAGATTACTCTATCCAGCATAGCTATTATTTAGAATGGAAAGGCAGATAAAGTGCTTCCCAGATAAGGTCAAGTTAAAGGAGTTCATCATCACCAGGCCTTAATGAAATACTAAAGGCACTTATCTAAGAAAAAGGTGATCAAAACTATGAAGAGTAAAATGACAACAAACTCACAACTATCAACAACTGAACCAAAAAAAAAAAAAACAACCTACAAAAACTAAGCAAACAACTAGAATAGGAACAGAATCACAGAAATGGAGATCACATGGAGGGTTATCAGTTGGGAGGCGGAGGGGTGAGAATGGGGGACAAGGTACAGGGAATAAGAAGTGTAAATGGTAGGTACAAAATAGGGGAGGCTAAAAATAATAGAGGAAATGGAGAAACCACAGAGCTTATATGTACAACTCATGGACATGAACTAAGGTGAGGGAATGCTGGTTGGGAGGGGGTTCCATGGTGGAGGAGAATAAAGGGGAGAAAAAATGGGACAACTGTAACAGCATAATCAATAAAATATATTTAAAAAAAAGAAAAAATAACAAATTCTGCTTGGGCCATAATTTCACCAGAAAGTCCACAATATCCTTGTATAACCCATTGCAGAAGGTGTTAGAAGTAAGCTGGAAACAAGATGATTCTTGTATTTCAAAGAAGAAAAAAATATTTTTGGCAAAAAATAGGAATTAGAATAACTCTCAGTAAACACAGTTGATGTTAAAAGGGGGTTTCCATTTTAAGGAAGGTAAAGTGAACTTCAAAGAACTTTCTCATCCCATCAGAATTGGCAGTATTTTCTGTTAGTATTGCTTAATGAACTTCAGACTATTAATTGAAAAGGAACATTTTATTGAATACTCTTTCCAAACCTTGGAATTCAAGTTTAGATGGTAGGATGGGTGGAAGGAATTAATTCACTACCATAGATAAAGATAATCTACTACAGAATTAACTGATTTTCTGTAGACAAAAGTCCTTAAATCCCAAAAGTCCTTATGGAACTAGAAAGAATAAGGCTTCTATTACACAATTTTTAAAAGCAAGGTTTTGTTGAATATGAGTTCAGGACTCATGCACTGTGATGGGAAACGCAGTGGCCCTCGGGTCAGAAGGCTGGGTCAGGGCTGGGCCTGAGCCCTGGCCGGCCCTTCTCAGAGCTGTTACCTTGGGTGGCTAACTTTCCCTCTCCAGGCCTCGTGTCTCTGTTTTCAACTTCATTTAAATTTCCTGCTTCCTAGAATCATGGGGATCAGACAGATATTTTAAATACTTCGAAATGCATGAGATATTGTGAGACTAAACAACATGCGTTTTTATGGGAGATTCTTCCCATTTTTTTAAAAAAAGGTTGAAATAATGCAATTTACATTGCGGCCAAAGGAATGGAGGAAATCTTGTTTTAAGACATGATTCTAAAAAAATGTGTTAAGTGATTATTATAGAAAAAAAGAACATGTTGGAGAGGCAAATAATGGATATAGAAGTTTTAGAAGCATGCCAAAAAAGACATTAAGATGAAGTAATTTTAAGAGGAAAGTTTTTAAACAAGCATCTCAAACTTTAAATAATCCACTAGAAACCACTTAACTTTTAAAACTTTGGCTTTCCACTTAAACACCAGTCACAAAAAACCCTGGAGGTGAGACTGTTTTCCTATTTGGTTTTTCTGGACACTGAGCAAAAGACCTTCATCATGCAGATTTTTTTCCTTTAACATGACCATTTTATACTTCCCTTCCACAAAGACTGGGATTTCATTTGTTCAGCTTTTTTTTTGGTGCTCTTTCATAACTGGATTCTCTGAAATTGATATTTGCTAAATTAAAGGTATAGGGTACCATTTTAGTAACCAGTATCAGAATTTCTCTAAGTTCTCCAGTGAGCTGAGTTAATCCACTTATTAAAGATTAAAATTTACTCACACTTGGAATAAAAGCCCCTTTATTTCCTGAATAATGTCATATGAATTAGTAAAGTGTTTCTAATGCTATTAATAAAGTATATTCTGTATATTTTAAAATTTAAAAACCATTTTTATGAACTATTAAATATTAATATAATTAATGAATTGTTCTCATGCACAGGGATATGCATTGAGTATTAATGTCCCCTTTGAGATATTAAATTTCTCCTAATATTCTCTGAGGGGAGAATATAAATGTGAACTTTTCTAATTTATATCTGCTGATTTTAATGAGCTTAAATTTGCTCTTTTCTAGGCATTTATTTTGTAAGAAGCTATTTTGTATGATATTTATGTGGTATATAGTTTGAACCTTAAAATTTTCAGCCCTTTTCCTCAATCTGTTAAACACAGAAAATATACTTGAAGCTATTCTTTGTCAGTCACATTTGCATGGCGGGGGGCATGTTTAGTTTGTGAACTACTGAATTTAGTTGTCAGAGCATGTTGTAGCATTTGCCCAGTGGATTAATTTTAAAAGTGAAATAGTTATATTCATATTCAGTGAAAATTAAAAAACAACTGAAGGCCATAAACTGTAATTAAAATGAGATCTTACTGATTTAATGGATATGAAAACTATATGATTTAATGTAAACATAGCGAAAGTACATACTAGATTATTGAATTTGTATTTTATAGACATTCTGATGTTCACCAATTGATACATTAACTTCTTAATTTGTTTTGTATTTTGAATATTTATAGAAATTATTTACATACAGGATCTTATATTTAAAGGACTAGTGTAAAGCTTTTGAGAGTTCAGTAAAAATTTAATAGCGCTGTTGTAGTGTGCGTGGTTCTGTGTGAAGTCTGATCACAGAAAAGACATTCATCCTCAAGCCTGTGTAGCAGGATAGGTGAGCCAGCCACTTTTTGTCATATATGTGACAGGCATGTAATCACTGCCCTTAGTGGGCTTCAGCTTCCTGAAAGGAGCCTCCATGTTTTCCTCTCTGCCTCACTTCTGCGACGACATTGCCGTTCTTGCCCTCGGGAGCTGGGTTCATCTTGGACTCTTCTCATTTCCTCTATCGAACTCGTCAGCCTCAGAGTCTTCTCACTTCTTTATTCTGAATCTCTCTTCACCAGTCATCCCTTTTCATCTTTACGGTTTTCTTTCTTGTCCTGTTTGCTCCTGTTTTCTAGTATCAGTCTGTGAATGTCATTACATCCTTCTAAATAGGAATGTAAAGCTCTTTTCTCTCAAGTGATGTTTCCTCTGTGTCCAGCTATTTTATCTGTGTATATATTTGCTTTTTTTCTCTCATGCCAATGGATTGTTTATTTCAGATGACCCTTGGCACGTCTATTTTTAAGAATGGCCCTGGCCTGGTGGCTCAGTGCGTGAGGGGTTTCTTCTCATAAAGGTTGCGGATTCATTTCCCCGGTTAGGGCACATACCTAGGTTTCAGGTTTAGTCCCCAGTTGGTTGAAGTGCACATGGGAAACAACCAATCGATGTTTCTCTCTCTCCCTCTCCCCCACCCCCCGCCCTTACACAAATCAATGAACGTGTCCTCTGGTGAGAATTAAAAAAACAAAATGGAGGACCGGGTAGAAATACGGTATTCCCCTTCTGCTTGGTAAATAGCTTTGTAATCTCACTATTTTGTTCACCTTACCAGAAAGTCTGTTGAGAACTTCGTATACATAGATAAGACATATTAACTCGCAGCTTATATTTAGGGTATGCAGGCAAGATAAATGAGCCCAGCTGTCAGACTGGCAGAATGAGAAGAAGAGGGACAACATTATCCACTCCAGAAGTCTTTACTCTTCCCAAATGCTTTGTCCAATATTTTTGGAAACAATTCCACTGATTTTGTTTTTTATCTGAGGTGAATGCCCTACAGCATCCATTTCATGTGGAATCTGCACGTGGCCTGCTTGGGTTAGTTTTTGCACACAGACCTTGGGTTGTCTTTCCTGGGATTCATTTTGTTCTGTCGCCTACCACAAGTGCTGCATCTGTGGTCGCAGATCCTGTGAGTTTCATTGTCAGATAGATTCTGTATCTGCTGCAGCCTACCATGTTTTCAGTGACATGTTTCTAATCACTTTCCATCTTCCATAAATTTGTTCAAATCTATAATCTTGTTTTCAAGCTCTCCAGTGACTTTAACATTGCAAATTCCCATGGTCAAGTCTTTGTCCTTTCTTTTGCTTGATTTCATCAGCATTTGACACATTTGATCACTTCTTATACCCTGGTTTCTAGGACACCACATTCTGTTTTCCCATCTCTTTAGCAACTACTACACTTTTTTCTTTTCAGTTTTGTTTTGTATCAGTTTCAGGTGTACAGCCTAGTGGTTAGACAATCATACACTTTACAGAGTGGCCCCCTTGACATTTCCAGTAACTACAACTGGCACCATACATAGTTATAATATGGGAGATTTCATCATCATAACTCTGCAGGTGTTATTAATGAGCAATATTGATTAACTTGAATACTCTAAACTTTTCTTAATTTTGTATTTAAATCAATACATGATGATGTAGTAGCACTTAGCCAAGCAATTGGAGACACCTGGATTTAGATCCAGATTCTGTTACTTATGCTATGACCTGGAGCAAGGTTTTTCATCACAGTGACTTGCCATTTGAAAATAGATGGTAGCGTTTACTGCAAGCAAAAGTTTTCAAATTAACCCATGTTAGATTTATAATGCAATAAGAATTATAGCTGTTATCTTTTAGTATATTCAGAACTATTTTAATTATATTTTATTGTTATACAGTTGTCCCCATTGTTCCTCTATGTCCCCCTTCACCCAGTAACCCCTATTCCCTCCACCATTCTCCCCACTTAGTTCATGTCCATGGGTCATGCATATAAGTTCTTTGGCTACTCTATTTCCTACACTGTACTTTACATCCCTGTGGCTATTCTGTGACTACCAGTTTATACTTCTTAATCCCCTTGCATCCTCACCCTTTCCTCCACATCCCCCACCCATCTGGCAACCATCAAAACACCCTCTGTGTCCACAATTCTGTCTCCGTGTTCTCCTTGCTTACTTAGTTTGTTTGTTTTTTTGATGCAATTATTAATAGGTATGTGTTTATTGTCATTCATTGTTCATAATTTTGATCTTCTTTTTCTTAAATAAGTCCCCCTTTAGCATTTCATATAATAATGGCCTGGTGATGATGAACTCTTTTAGCTTTACCTTGTCTGGGAAGCTGTTGATCTGTCCTTCCTTCTAAGTGATAGCTTTGCTGGATAGAGTAATCTAAGTTGTAGGTCCTTGCTTTTCATCATTTTGAATACTTCTGGCCCGTCCCTTCTCGCCTGCAAAGTTTCTTTTGAGAAATCAGCTAACAGTCTTAAGGGGACTCCTTTGTAGGTAACTCTCTGCTTTTCCCTTGCTGCTTTTTTTTTTTAACTTTTTTTTTAAGATTTTATTTATTTATTTTTAGAGAGGGAAGGGAAGAGAGATGGGGGGGGGGAGAGAGAGAAACATCAATGTGCGGTTGCTGGGGGTTATGGCCTGCAACCCAGGAATGTACCCTGGCTGGGAATCGAACCTGGGACACTTTGGTTCCCAGCCCGCACTCAGTCCACTGAGCTATGCCAGCCAGGGCTCCCTTGCTGCTTTTAAGAGTCTCTTTATCTTTAACGTGTGGCATTTTAATTACGATGTGTCTTGGTGTGGTCCTGTTTGGGTCCATCTTGTTTGGGACTCTCTGTGCTTCCTGGACTTGTATGTCTATTTCCTGCATATGTTTTTCAATTTCTTGCTCTTCCTCTTCTTCTGGCACCCCTATATTCAAATATTGGTACATGTGAAGGTGTCCCAGAGGCTTCTTAGCCTGTCCTCGTTTTTTTTTTTTTATTCCTTTTTCTTCTTGCTGTTCTGATTGAATGTTTTTTCCTTCCTTATGTTCCAAATCATTGATTTGATTCTCAGCTTCATCCACTCCACTGTTGGTCCCCTGTAATTATTTCTCCATTTCACTTCGTGTAACCTTCATTTCTGACTGAGTCTTTTTATGCTGTTGAAGTACTCTACCTAGCAAGTTCCTTGAGCATCCTAATAACCAATGTTTTGAACTCTGCATCTGACAGATTACTTATCTCCATTTTGTTTAGTTCTTTTTCTAGAGTTTTGTTCTGTTCTTTCATTTGGGCCATACTTCTTTGTCTCCTCATTTTGGCAGCCTCTCAGTGTGTGTTTCTGTGTGTAAGGTAGAGCTGCTTTGACTTCCTGTGTAGTAGCATGGCTCAATGTAGAACAGCACACCTGTAAATTGGATGGGGCAGAGCTTTAGATAATTGCCAGGGCAGGGCAACCTATGTCACCGCTCTGTGGCTGTATGTGGGGGAGGGCTCGGAGAGGGGACAGTGCTGCTGCCTGGCCTCTGGAGTTTTGTCCAGGAGGAAGCTCTCCCAGCACTCGCTGATGCCAGACACTTCAATTTGTCCCTGTATGCCACTCGTGCTCCTCCAGGTGTTGCCCTGGTGCTAAAGCCCAGAGAGAGTGAGTCCTGCCTCTCTTACGGGACCTTTAAGAGGAGACTCCTGAGAATCAATCCCAGTTTCTTCTGCCGCCCCAACCCTCACTGGTTTTTACAGCCAGAAGTTTTGAGTACTCATCATCCTGGCACTGGAACTCTGGGCTGAGTGGTCTGGTGTGGGGCTCAGATCCCTCACTCCTGAGGTATCCCTCCCGATTTTTATCTACCACACATGGGTGTGGGACTTCCTGTTCAGTGTCTCTGCCCCTCTTACCCATTTGGATGGATGTGGCTTCTGTAATTCCTTGGTTGTCAGACTTCCATAGAGCTCAATTTTGTGACACTTACAATATTTATTTTGTAGCCTAGTTATAATTTTCGCTGTGGTTGTGTAAGGAGGAGAGCTGTGTTTACCTAAGTCTCCATATTGACCAAGTAATTATTTTTCTATTTAACCTTTATTGTATTTTTTCTATTACCATCTGGTCCCCTTATACTCCTCTCACCCCAGCAATCACCACACTGTTGTCCATGTGTCCTTTTTCCTTTTTGCTCAATCCCTCTAATTATTGAAACTTTTTCTTTTAAATTAATCCAACTTCCCACTGAATTTTAGAAAGAGAAATCACTATGTTCTTAGATTTAAACTTAGTGAATGTCTTATGTTAATATCCATAACCATCTAGTACAGTGGTCCCCAACATTTTTGGCGCCAGGGACCAGTTTTGTAGGAGACAGTTTTTACATGGCAGAGTGGGGTGGGGTGGAGAGGTGGTTTGGGGATGATTCAAGTGCATTATAATCAAGCTCACTTCCTGCCTGCTCTGTGGGCCAGTTTCTAACCAGGCCTGGATCCGTATCGGTCTGCAGCCTGGAGGTTGGGGACCCCTGCTTTAGTACATATATGTATATTTTCAGAATACAAGTTCTAGGCATACTGATTAAACATTTCCAAGACAATAGTGGTTTTTCCCTGGCTGGTGTGGCTCAGTGGATTGAGCGAAGGCCTGCAAACCAAAAGGTCGCTGGTTCAATTCCCAGTCAGCACATGCCTGGGTTGTGGGCCAGGTCCCCAGTAGGGGACATGTGACAGACAACTACACATTGATGTTTCTCTCCTTCTTTTTTCCTCCCTTCCCCTCTGTCTAAAAATAAATAAATAAAAGTCTTTAAAAAAAGACAATAGTGGTTTTTATTATATAATTCAAAAGAAGGAGACTTGGAAGGTTTCAACTTCTTTATCAGAACATAATTCATATCATGGTGAAAGTAGTGAATGTTCTGAATTTGCTGCTGGGCCTCCAAGGTAAAATGAAACTGTCAGTGCAGTGAAAGTGAGGATTAGAGGAAGAATTGCAACAGCTCTGCAGGGCTGCAACAGGCAGGGTGAGAGAGTGGGTTATAGAATGACTAAATTGTTTTCGAGCAAGTACTCCTTTATTGTTTGTTTTTATAGTTTGAGAATAAGACTACATTTACTATTATTTAGTAAATGATGCATTTTAGTAAATGGATGCATTAGCCATATGATGCATTTTGCTATTGTATAATCTCAAACTGAAATTGGCAACTTTTTAATTTTTAAGCCAGTTGGGCATAAAAAATTAGTGTAGGGTATTAGTTTCAAATATGTAATTTTTAAAATACATTCTTCCATAATTTTTTCTGATTATAAAGTTAATAATATATAGTCTTGAAAGAAATGAGTATTCCATAATGTTGAAACCTTTCTTCAATAGCCAAATATAATGGTTACTTTTAGTTTTTCGGTATTGTAAGGAATATATCTGTATATGAAAATGTTCATATCTCTGATAGTGAACAATATTATAATTTATATTTAAAATAAAAGGTCAAATTTAGTCCATATTAATCATATTTATTTCTTCCCTTTATATACCTGAACATTAACATTTTTCATATTTCAAAACACTTCCATTCTAGCCTTTATGTTCTATGATTCTGTGAGAAATAATAAGTTTTAAAAACTAGTAATCATTTTATATTTACTAATTTTGCTTGGGGTAAGCACTGCTAAGAACCAAAGAAGCAACCCTTAAAGTTTCCTCCCCTGTCAAGGAGGAAATATAAAATACCATTTATATCATAAGCTATTATAAATATATTATTTAATTATTAAAAATATAATAGTAGTATATAGATATATTATTATAAATATAATAATTTTTGTTTCCTTTATAAATTTCTATGTCCTAAAGTAATTTTTTAAAAATAAAATCAATGACAAGAAACACTTTAGTTTTTAAACATTTTGGTTTGTGTCTGCTGAAGGCCCTGGAAATTCACAGGAAGGCCCTGGACATGCAGAAGAGAAGGGCTGTGTAGATTAAGTTCTCATTTACTCGTACTCAGTTAGGTTATACTTTTCTAAAACTCCGTGTAGCCCTAAGGTTTCCCTTAGACTAGCTAAGTGCACGCTTTTGCATTTTGTGGTTTAGTCAGCTTGGTCTGGATAGTGAACAGTCTGTGATGTCACAGACTTTACTGGTAATGTTTTCTGGAAATGAATATCCATCATTTATTGAAAATGCTAACTAATGATGGAAATTAGGTTTAGGAACCAGGCCTTGTGGTAATGAAAGAGTTGTCTGTGTAATGTTGATTTGTATTTTCCAGAATTTTAAATGTGTGTTTTCAGGAAGCTTCCTTGAATGAAAATGTGAAGACTCCATCTCTGTATATTTCCTAGCAACCTGCCTATGAGTTTGAGAGCAAAGTCGATGACAGATATGGAAACTAAAAAATGAGTAAATGCAGCGACTGGTCATTTTTAAAAAACAATTTAGGAGGCTTTTGCATTGTAAATGCTTATTAAGTAAAAAGTAGAATATTGTTCTAATTTTAAGCACCTTTCCCCCCACCCAAGTCTTTCTACTATAAAATCAACTATAATTTTACAAGGAATAAAAATTGAAAATGATTTTTGACTAATATCTATCTTTTTTTAGCAGAACCAAAAATATTATATTTTAGTGGAAGCACCCTTACAAAAACTATTAGCCACTTTAAAAAATAGAAACTTTTTATAATTAATGAAAAATTTATACAGTTCATCATCCAGTGTTTGTGGAGAACCTACTGTGTGATAGGGATTGGCCAAGCCCTGGAGAAATGGGAGAAAAATACTACCCTGAAAAGTCCTCCCAGGGTAGCTGAAGAATTCAGCTGCAAAGACACAGTTACATACAGTATAGTGGGGTTGAGCTCAACAGGCAGTAAGCATACACTGAGGGAGCACAGAAAAAGGGATAAATCTAATTAAATGTATCATCCTTACAAAATGCACTTAGTTGCACGGCCCTGCTTAGAATTCTTTGTTGTCTGTATGATATAGAACAGTGTATTGTCCAATTATGAATCCTCCAAGTGACAGCAGAGGACTAGGAATCTGGATTTTCTTGCAATCTGCGTGGTCACGAGTCATGTAATAATCTTAGTTACTATGCTGCGTGCTTCAAATCTGCCTCCCAAGGGTGTTCTGGTATTCTGGGAAGGAGTGAATAATTATGAAGCACTCCATTTTCTCTCATATTACTGTGTGTGAGTGACTATGTGTGTGGTATATACTTGCCCTGCTTGTGAAAGGAATCAAGTCTTTCACATCTCACAGCTGTTAAATTTTCTTTGAGCAAAGAATGTTTTTAATTTTGGCCAATTCAAAATCAACAAAGTTTAGGGGTGGGGGTGCTTTAGGAAGATTGTCTCTTATTTTATTCTTTTGTAGTAACATTATGAGGCTTGATATTTAATATTATCTTTGTCTTTTTCATCTATATAGTCTCAAGAGAAGATTTAACAAAGAGTTGAAAGTAAAACACTTTAAAAGCCGATGTTAAAGGCAATTATAAATGCACAGTGTAGAAGTTTGGCAAATTAATGTACTTCTTAATATCCACTTTTATAGAGAAAAAGTTGATATAGCATGATAAGCATATTTTTTAAATGACTTCTTTTTGCTTTGAGTTATGGAAATCCATTTTCTAAATTATCATGTTTATGTTCAGGATTGAAATTTATTATTCATTCCTAGAATTTAAATTATTTATATCTTTTGTGGATAGAACTGAGAAAATGAGTTCTTACCTTCCTACAGTCTCAGTACCATACTGGTGTAATAAAAATACTTTTTTTCCATTATTAAATCCTTTCTCACTTTAACTTTGTCCTTTTTTTGTGTGTTTTTTAATGCTAAAGGATGTTTAATTCCTGTTTATGCAGATACTGGGAAAGCAAGATTCATTCATACATTCAATAAGTACCCAGTGAATACTTAACGTTGTCCCAGGCGCTATTATAGGTGTTATGTGAATGTTATCTGTAAACAAAACAGGTAAAAATCCATGTTCTTATTCAGCTTACCATCCAGTGAAGAGAGACAGACAGTAAGCAAGCAAACAAATACAGAATAAAAGGCAAGCAAAATAGGGAAAAGAGATAAAGTGAACTGGGGAGTGGGGTTATGCTGCTGTTTTAAATGGGATGATCAAGGAATGCTTCACAAAGAAGCTGACCTGAGCAGAATTTTGAAGGAGAAAGAAACCATGTTATCCCTGACCGAGATCCTAAGTTAGGAGCGTGCTTTATGTGCATTTTGAGCAGTAGAGAGGCCAGTATGGCTAGAGTGGAGGGGATGAGGGGGAAAATAGAAGACAGTAAGGCCAGATGGATAGCGAGGTCCCAGATTATACAGAACCTTGTGCAAATAAAGTGCAGAACACCGCCCCATTCCTAGCATTAAAGGTATTCACTAGAGACATACGTTTAAAAGGGGGATGTAGGTGGGATTGTACAGTTTGATACTGGCTGTATTAAGAAAGATGAACAAAGTGTTCTGCAGAGTATATATGATGTAGTGACAAATAATTCCTCATAGAGAAGGCAGTATTTAAACTAATCGTTATCATATGTGAAGACTAATAATCATAAGACATGTTAGGACATTTTAGTGAGGAAACCCAGTTAAAAGGTGATTCTAATAATTGAGGTGGGAGAACAGGACTGAAGTAAGAAAGTAGAAATGTGTGAGTGGTAAGGGATAAAGAAATGGAATTTGAGGGTAACTAAAGCTTTTAATCTCAGTGGATGAGTGGATGGCAATCTATTAAAAATGGGAAAATATAGGAATATTGGGGAAAAGTTAATGAACTTTATTTTTTGGATATATTGAGTTTGAGATGCCTGGAAGACATCTGGAGTGATATATCTAATAACTTGTTCATTCATTTGAGACTCATTTATTAACTGTCCTACTGTGTGTAAGCCCTGAGCTAGGAACTTGACTTTGAAATAAAGCTTGGCGCATTAAGTATAGGTTAAGGAGTCAGTGGCATATGTATAGTCCTTGAATTCACAGAAGTTAAGGAGATAAGCTGGAAGAGGCTATTGAATGAAAAGAAGCCAAGAGACTAAGAAGCATTAGGATGATTGAGGTTACATCTTGTCTGTTTGCTACTCAAAAAGTGAAAAAACAAAAACAATTGAGCACATAAGTAATTATAAGAAGTATGTTTTATGCTATATGCCTTTGTTTAATTCTTCATTGCAATGACAAATTTGAATACGAAAGAAATGCCTGGATTATGTTATATCCTTTTTTTGTGCCTGTGCTTATGATTTTGATGGTACTATAACATTATTGTTAAAATAACTAATAATTCATGTAAGACTTACAGATACTAAATTATATTTTAAGGATTAAACATACAGAATTTAAGTATTTTTACTTTGTGTAATGTGTGGCACAGTTTTATCTGAAGCATATCTGACTGTCCTCCGATTGAATACAGCATGTCACAAAGGATGTGATTTGAACTGACTTCAGTTTCCTGTTAGAGCTTATTAAATACTAATACTGTATGCAGTTTTTTTAACAAGGACTTCTGGCAAAGATGGAGGTGTAGGTAGATACATTTTGTTTACTCACACAACAAAAAGGACAATAACCAATTTAAAAACAAAAAATAACCAGGGCTGCCAGAAAATTGAACTGTATAAGAGTCCAACAATCAAGGATTTAAAGAAGAAACATTCATCCAAACTGGTGGAAGGGGCGGAGACAGGCAGCTGGGGCAGAGAGGATAGCAATGCGATAGACTCGCCTGGCGAGGTGGCAGCTGGTGGAACAGGTGGTCCCACATTCACATGCACATAAGCCAAGGAGAACAACTGGAGAGTGAGACAGTCTGTGCAACCCAGGGTTCCAGCACAGGAAACAAGCTTCAACACCTCTGGCTGTAAAAACCTGTGGGGGTTACTGCTATAGGAGAAACTCCCAGCCTCACAGGAGAGTTTGTTGGAGACCCATAGGGTCCTAGAACATATATAAGACCATCCATCCACCTGGGAATCAGGGCCAGATGGGCCCAATTTGCTTGTGGGTAGCTGGGGAAGTGACTGAAAGCCTGCTGAGAGCCCAGCAAGCAGCATTGTTTCCTCTTGGACCCCTCCCCCACATACAGTGCCACAACACAGCAACATGGGTTACCCTGCCCTGGAGAATACCTAAGGCTCTGCCCCTTACTACATAACAGGTGGGCCAAGACAAAAAAGTAGAGCCCAAATGAAAGAAGAGAACAAAACTAAAGGAAAAGAACTAAGCAATGAGGACATAGACGACCTATCAGATGCAGAATTCAAAACAGGTAATCAGGATGCTCACAGAAATGATTGAGTACAGATACAAAATAGAGAAAGAAGTGAAGGCCATGCAAAGTGAAATAAAGAAAAATGTACAGGGAACCAAGAGTGAAGGGAAGGAAACTGGGACACAAATCAATGATTTGGAGCAGAAGGAAGAAAAAACATCCAACTGGAACAGAGTGAAGAAACGAGAATTCAGAAAAGAGGAGAGACTTAGAAACCTCCCGGACAACTTTAAACATTCCAACACAGAATCATAGGGGTCCCAGAAGGAGAAGAGGAAGAGCAAGAAATTGAAACTTATTTGAAAAAAGAATGAAGGAGAACTTTCCCAATCTGGCAAAGGAAATAGACTTCCAGGAAGTCCAGGAAGCTTGAAGAGCCCCAAAGAAGTTGGACTCAAGGAGGAACACACCAAGACAATCATGATTAAATTACCCAAGATTAAAGATAAGGAGAGAATCTTAAAAGAAGCAGCAAGAGAAAAGGAGACAGTTACCTACAAAGGAATTCCCCTAAGACTGTCAGTTGATTTCTCAGAGGAAATCTTGCAGGCAAGAAGGGGCTGGAAAGAACTATTCAAAGTCTTGAAAGGTAAGGACCTACATCCAAGATTACTCTATCCAGCAAAGCTATCATCTAGAATGAAAGGGCAGATAAAGTGCTTCCCAGATAAGGTCAAGTTAAAGGAGTTCATCATCACCAAGCCCTTATTATAGGAAATGTTAAAGGCACTTATCTAAGAAAAAGATGATCAAAACTATAAAGAGTAAAATGACAACAAACTCATAACTGTCAACAACTGAACCTAAAAACCAAACTAAGCAAAAAACTAGAATAGGAACAGAATCACAGGAATGGAGATCGCATGGAGGGTTATCAATGGGGATGGGGAGGGAGAAGAATGGGGGAAAAGGTGCAGGGAATAAGAAGCATAATTGGTAGGTAGGTACACAATAGGGGGAGGCTAAGAATAGTAGAGGAAATGGAGAAGACAAAGAAGTTATATGTGCGATCCATGGACATGAACTAAGGGGGTGGGGATGCTGTTGGGACTGGGGGTGCAGGGCAGATGGGGATAAAGGGAAGGAAAAATGGGACAACTGTAACACATAATCAATAAAATATACAAAAAATAAAATTTTATGCCGTTCTTGGTAGTTTTTAAACAGAAATAAATACTGTAGGATTTTTGACTAATTATAGGTTAGCACAATTAAAATAACTGGCCATGACTTTAAAAGTTAAAGATACGCTAACTTTGTATATTCAGTGGGTCAGTGAATTTAATTTTGGATTAATATTTGGAACTAAATAGCACAGATCTAGAATCTTTTTTGGGTTTGTGGTGACATTGAGTTTTGTAAGGAGTCTGGTTGGACCAGTTGTTCTGTAGAATGTCCAGTGTTTTGATTTTTACCTATTTCATCGAGATTAGATTCAGGGCAGACTTTTTTGGCAAGAATACTCTGACAGGTACTTTTTTACATCAGATTAGGTGACATATAATGCCAGGTCATCTCACTAATCATGTTGCTAATTTTGTCCTTGATTAAGGTAAGACACCAGATCTCTTGTAAAGATAAACTTTTCCCTTTGTAATTGCTGAGTAATGTCAGGGGATGAATGTTCACTTTGAGACATGTGAATATCCTGTTACCTAACAACCTTACTCAATGGTTTCAGCATCCATTAATGGTCCTTGCCTGAATTAACTATTTCACTGGTGAGGGGCATGCAGAATGGTGGGTTTCCAATGTTATAATTGTTTCTACACTTGTTGGCTGGCGGGCGATCGAGAAGAGTAGTCCTTTTTTTTTTTAAGGCCCCTTTTTGAGTATTATAGACTTTTAAATTCAGTTTCTTATACTGCTTTACTGCCATTTTCTTCGTGTTACCCAAATTGAGTGTAATTTGATGAAGGAGAGCCCGTTCACATCTATTCCCATGTTCTTTGACACAAACCTGTTAGCCTTTGAGTACTTCCTAATATATGGTGTCCTAGGTTCACCTTGTACTTTGCCCCAAAGCTGGAATCAGTCATTTCTCCAAGGATCACTGGTACCATTTAGTGAACAGTGGAATTTAGAAACTAATATCTGGCATTAAGTACACTTACTGCTATTGGGATATCATTGCTTCTAAGACCTTTCAGTGGACATATCTAGCAAATCAAGTTTTTAAAAGCCAATTAGTTTATACTAATATTTCCAATTCAAATTTTAAATTACCTTTATTGTATATTGTATTTGTATGTTTTTTTTCTTTATATAATTGGGAGATTCAGCATTCATCAGTAATGTAGGTTACAAATATGTTTGCCCAGATTGTCATTTGGCTTTTGACTCTGTATTGCAAAACTTTTGTTTAGAAAAGCTTTTTTCATACTTAGGTTTATAAAGGTATTTGCTGTATTTTCTTTTCAGATTGATATAGCTTCATTTTTATCATTTAAATCTCTGACCCATTAAGAACTTTTCTGTTTTATGGTATGAGGTATGGATCCAATTTTCTTTTTAAATGTTTACCCAGGCTGGGTGACCCAGTTGGCTGGAGCATCATCCCATACACCAAAAGGTTGCAGGTTCAATCCCCTGTCAGTCACATATCTGGGTTGTGGGTTCGATCCCTGGTCAGGGTGCATATAAGAAGCAATGGATTAATGTTTCTCTCACACATTGATGTTTCTCTCTCTGTCTCTCTCTCACCCTGTCTCTCTCTCTAGAATCAATAAACATATCCAATGTCCACTGGTGAGCATTAAAAAAAAAGAAAATTAAAAATTTTACCCAGCTATCCCAATACCATATATTAAAAAATATTTCTTCTGCTTCATGTTATCAACCTTCCTTCTGTAGTTAGATATATTCCGAACATTTTAATGTGTTCTGTTGTCTGCATATCTACTCCTGTACCATTACCTCATTGTTTTAACTACAGGGGCTTGATACAGATACAGATATTTAGTAAAGCTTATTTTCACTCATTGCTCTTTCTCCCACTCCAGGATTTTTCTGGGTGGTATTACATATTCTATATGAATTTTAGAATCAACTTGTCTAATGTGAGGGAAAAAAACCTTTTTAATTGCAATGACATTACTTTATATATTATCTTGAACAGAATGGTCACTTGTATGATGTTATATCATCTTGTCTCAAAACAAGGATGTCTTTCCATTTGTTCAAGACTTTTATGTCTTTCTGAAGTATTTTAACAGTTTCTTAGTACATTTTTGTACATTTCTTGTGTTTATTCAAGTATTCTATCTTTCATCACTCTTATAAATTAGATATTCTCTTCAATTACATCTCCTGATTGGTTGTTTGAATGTGTAAAGGATATTGATATTTTATATTTTATATTTAATATTGTGTTGACTTTCTCATTTATTTATTAGTTCTGTTGGTTTTGCTAATTTTATCATTGACTCTTGGACTTTCTAGGTATAAATGATTATCTGAAAAACTGTTTTATTTATTTTTTTCCAATTCTTAAGTAGCTAACTGACTAACTACTGGCTATCATTAACACATCAGCACACATCAAGTGCTGGCTTGACCTGGAGAAAAGGGAACCTTAGCGCACTGTTGGTGGGAACACAGACTGATGCAGCCACTGTGAAAAACAGTATGGAATTTCCTCAAAAATTAAAAATGAAACTACTTTTTGACCCAGCAATTCTACTACTGGGAATATGCCCTAAGAATCCCACAATACCAATTCAAAAGAACTTATGCACCTCAATGTTCATAGCAGCACAATTTACAATAGCCAAGTGCTAGAAGCAACCTAAGTGCCCATCAGCAAATGAGTGGATAAAAAACCCATGGTACATTTACACAATGGAATTGTACACAGTAGAATGAAAGAAGGAACTCCTACCCTTTGTGACAGCATGGATGGAACTGGAGAATGTTATGCTAAGTGAAATAAGCCAGTCAATGAAAGGCAAATACCATATAATCTCACTTATAAGAGGAATCTAATAAACTAAATAAACTAAGGAGCAAAGTAGAACTGGAGATATTAGAGATATGGAAATATGGAACAGACTGACGGGGGGAGGGGCATAATAGTGGAAAGAAAGGCAAGAGACTAGTCACAGAAAGTGTATGAATGACCCATGGACATGGACAAGGTGTAGGGAGGTGGGGTGGGCTGGGTGGAGGAAGGCAAAGGGGGAAATTTGGGACAACTGTAAGACAATAACAAAAGAAGAAGAAAGGTAAAAAAACTAAAATTCTACTGAAATACTACTGAATTCAGTAGAAGTATTTCTATTGAAATACTTTATTTTTTCTTGGCCATAAATATTTGAAGCATAATTCTCTTTCTCTGCCCTATAAAAGATTCATGGCCAAAAGATTTCCAGAACTCAAATAGGGTGCATGGTTATAGTGTTACCTGAAGCAAAAACCTCTTAAAATGTTGTAATGAAAGGGGAGGTCAAAGTTCTCCCGCCTACCAGTGCCTTGTGCTTAGTGGATAGCCCATAAACATTTGGTGATGATACATAAGATAGCTGGATGTACATTCTGACTTTAGAATTTGGCACATATTTCTCCCTGTTTTTGCTTCTGCAATAAATCTGATCATCTTTGTTTTCTCTTTCCCTTGATCATGATCCTGAGTTGAAGGTTGGTAGAGTTTAGGGAAACTAAAAATATATGTCATTCAGCTGTTCAGATCAGTCAAGTACAATCGGGCTAAAATGTCATGTTCTGATTTCCTACAAAATGAAATACCTAAAGCATCTCCCAAGAAGCATAAAATTTCTTCCACTACCTTCTCTAGAGTGTGTTAATGTCTGGAAAATCAGGAAAATTTTTAAGTAATACATTTGAGTTTCATATTAAATTTAAAAACATTACCAGAGGAAGTAGTAAATTAACATGCCCTGATTTTTGAAATTAGTCCCAGAACATTTAACTCAAACATTCCAGTGATTAATGTCATCTGTTAACACTGCATGGATATGCCATACATTACAGCCGTTTAGTCAGTATTTGAGTCAACCCTTGAGGACCCTCTATGTTTGAAGCATTTGGCCTAGGTATTGCGGATACAAAGATGAATAAAATTAGGTCCTGACCACAGGGGCTAAACAAACACATAAATGGGTCCAGAAGATTTTTGTTACTTAGATGCATGGGTTTCAGTCCTGCTGCTGCTGCTCCTTGATTGTGTGACCTTGGGAATGTCACCCATCTTCTGATTTACTTCCTGTGAGCCAAGTTTCCTCCTTTTCAAATGAGGGCACCTTTGTTGTTTGTTAATTAATTATCCTCAAATTCTTCAAAGTTGCTGGACTTCATTTGTTTTATTTTAACAGATAATCTAATTTTTCCATTATTATCTTTGGTCTTCTTCAGGTTACTAAAACTCCTTATAAGAGTTGTTAGTTTTGTTTGCATGCTCAGGGTTTGCAGTTCCAGCTGTTAAGAGGGATGCATAAGCTGTTGCAAAAAACCAGAAACCTGGTCACCCTTCTGCAGAGACACAGGAACAGGCTTCTGCCCTTCAAGTCTTAGCAGTTTCGTATTGAAGCCATCTCCCAGTGGACTGGGCGTGGACGTCCAGTGTGGCCCACACACTCCGCCAGGCCCTCGATGTACTACAGATGTTAAACCAACAGATACACCCAGCTCCCCAGAGGACTTAGAGCTTCTGCTAGCTCAGAGACCTCAGTGAACTCTGAAAAAACCATTTTCTGTCTACTCTTTTAGAAGAATCTTGCTTTGCCTGCACAGGTCCTTGTTCAGCAGCAAGGAGAACAAAGCTCTCCCACCTTATACCCCTTGCCCAACACACCAGAAACTCAGATACAGTAAAACATTTTATCCTCTGCCCTGGCTGGTATGGCTCAGTGGATTGAGCGCTGGCCTATAAGCCATAGGTTGCCGGTTCAATTCCCACTCAACCACATGCCTGGATTCTGGGCCAGGTTCCCAGTAGGGGACACGGGAGAGGCAACCACTCATTGATGTTTCTGTCCTTCTCTTTCTCCCCTTCCCCTCTCTGTAACAATAAATAAAGAAAATCTTAAAAAATAAATAACTTTATACTTAGCACTTACACAAATTCCTATGCATTTCCGTCCATTTAAATTTAACTGTATAAATTTATATAAAAGAATAGAGAAGTAAAAACCTTCTTAAAGTTTTTTGGTGTGGAGCAGAGAGGTATTGGTAAATATGGCAGTTGGACAGAATTTTCAGATATTCATTTGGATAAATAATAGTGTGTTTATAGCACAGTTAAACATTAGTAAAAATTAGAAACAAATTCAGATAAAAAGGAGTATGCATTGAAAATGACCAAAAACAATAACAGAGAAAAATTAAGCAGCAGCACTATAAGTGAAAGTGGAGATTGGGAATGATCATCACTCCTACTAGGTTATTGAGAAGACTCACGTAAACTAAAAGTCATCGGAGAGACATGGACAGAAAGAAGTCCAAATGAAATAAATTCCACAGAGGACTGAGTCCTGCTCTCTAAGGTAGCGTACACCAGTAGTCACGTTAATACCCGGGAGCATTTATTAAGACGGAGAGACACAGGAGAGCAGAGGAGCAAGCCTTTTACAGGCAAAGTGATTTTGCTGAGATAGAAATGATCTGAACTTCTAAGAATCATGGGGACTAGCACGATGGATTGGGATCTAAAAGACCCCAAATGTGAGTCAGTCCTCTCCACCCATCAATTCTACCAACAGGACAGCTGTGGCATAAGCAGTAAAATAGGAAACTGGGGGAAAGGCAGAGTTCTTTGAATAGCTAGATGCTTAAATCTCAATTCTCCTAGAGGTAGCAACTGATACCTTATTTGGGGGATATTTAATAGATATTTTGAAATTAACTAAAGCAATGGCTCAGTCCCCAACCCAGGCCAACTCCTGGTTTGTACAGAAAGATCCACCTTTCATTGTAGTTTGATAAAAGAGGAAAATGTGAGCCTTTCCTGAAGGAACATATTTTTTATTTCATTCTTCACTGATTATATATCTAGCAGTTCTAACCTAAAATCAGAAATAATGAAGTATATAAATAAGCAGGAATAGGTGACCCATAATTGAGAAAAAGAACCATTAGTGAAGGGTGATCAAAATGTCAGAACTAGACAAGAACTTTAAAATACCATTTATACATATATTCAATAATTTCTTAGGATACCTGGGAAAAATTAGTGAAAAGATGGAGAATTTTAACAGAGAAATGGTAAAAAAAAAAAAGGATGGAAATTCTACACCTGAAGAGTAAATGAATTTAAAAAAGTAAGTAAGTGGGCCTATGAGCAGATAGTACACAGTCAAAAAGAAAGGATCAGTGAACTTCAGGACAGGACAATAAAAAATTAACCAAATTGAAACTAAGGGAGTGGGGAGGAGGTAACAGAGCATCAGACCTGTGTGATGCATCAAATGAACTACTAAACAGGTATAATTGGAATTCCAGAAGGAAACTAGAGAAAAATAGTGAAGAAATTAATGACCTAGTAGTTTTCAAACTCAGTAAAAAACATTAACCTAACATATAAAAAGCTTAGCAAACCCCAAAGCTTTATGTAAATGAAACCCCACCTAATACATCTTAATTAAACTAAAGAAAAGGAAACCTAAAAATGAATGGTAAAAGCAGTCAAGTGAAAACGTATTACATTCAGGGGAATAACAATAGGAATGATGGCTACCTTCTCATAAGAAACAATAGGCTGAACTCTGCCTGGTGTGGCTCAGTGGATTGAGCACGGGCCTGCAAAGCAAGGGGTCACTGTTTCAATTTCTAGTCAGGGCACATGCCTGGATTGCAGGCCAGGTCCCCAGTAGGGGTTGCACAAGAAGCAACCACACATTGATGTTTCCCTCTCTTTCTCCCTCCCTTCCCCTCTAAAAATATATAAATAAAATCTTTAAAAAAAAAAAAACAATGGATGAAATAAAGTGCTGAAAGAAAATGGCTATCAACCTAGATTTCAATACCTAGCAAAAATATTCTTTTTTTTTTAAAACTTTTTATTTGGATGAGATCCCATTTGTTTATTTTTTCCTTTTGTCTCTCTTTTTTAAAAAATATTTATTTATTTTTTAGAGGGGGAATGGAGGGAGATAGAGAGAGAAACATCAATGTGTGGTTGCTGGGGATTATGGCCTGCAACCCAGGAATGTACCCTGGCTGGGAATCGAACCTGGGATACTTTGGTTCCCAGCCCGCGCTCAATCCACTGAGCTATGCCAGCCAGGGCTGCAAAAATATTCTTCATAAATGATACCTACTAAAGACTTCTCAGGAAAAAAGAATAACATAGTCACCAGCAGACTTATTCTACAAGAGATTTTGTAGGAAAGATAAATGATCTCAGATGAAATTTTGAATCTGCAGAGAAGAATGAAAACCCTGGAAAGGATAAATGTACAGATTCCAGCACAAATAAAGCCCCTTTTTTATTACAAAACCACAAGCATGCAATTCTGTAACACAACAATATCACACTCAAGCACACTATAACATTTTAGGTGAAGTGTTCAAGTTAATACTATAAATTATTACATGCATATTATTACCCTACCAACTACACTCAAGCAGGCCTTCTGCCTAATGCTGTACATCTAAATATAAAAGACTAATTTTTCTAAAATTATCAGAGACTATTGACTGTTTAAAACAGCTATATTGACAATATATTGTGGGATTTATAACATGTAGAAGTAAAATAAACCAACAGTAGCATAAAGGGTGATAGGATAAATGAAATAATACTGTTTTAAGATGATTGTATTATTTATGAAATGGAAAATCCTAATTTCATGCAGACTGTAATGAAGATGTCTATTGTACCTGTAGATTAACCATTACAAATATAAAGATATATATTGAAAAATTTAGCCATACAGGATATATAATGTGGAATAATAAAGATATTTGTTGTTCCAAAAGAGTACAGAAAAGGAGGAAATAAAATAGCAAGATGACAAATTTAAACATAGCCATACTTTAATTGCATCACATGTAAATAATACAAGCATTAAAAAGCAGAGGTTGTCAGACTATTTAGCAGTAACTATTTATAGACACATTGATTTTATATTTTTAAAAATTTATTGATAGATTGATTAACTCTATAGATGTTATATTTTCTTAAGTTCATTTTGAGGTATTCTGATTTTAAAATACTCCATCATAAATTGTATATTTTAACTATGCTTCTACATCATTAATATAGTTAGAGAACAGATATTTAACTTAGAATATAAACATTGCAAATAACATTTTATTTAATGTTTCCCATAAAGTAAGTGTGTTAGTCAGTATTCTGCAGGAAAAGAGAACCAATACAGTGTGCTTGTAGATAGATTTATTTTAAGGAATTGGTTCACAGGATTATGGAGGCTGGGAAGTCCAAAATCTTCAGGCAGGCTGGCAGGCCAGACACTTAGGGAAGAGTTACAGATCAAGTTCAAAAACTGTCTAATGACAAAAGTCCCTCTTTTTCAGAGAGGTCAGTCTTTTTTGAGGCTTCCAACTGATTGGATGAGACCTACCCACAATAGGGAGCGTTATCTGCTTTACTTAAAGTCTACTGATATAAATGTTAACACCATCCAAAAAATACCTTCCCAGGAACTTGTGGGATGTTTGACCATATATCTGGGTACTGTGGCCTAGCCAAGTTGACACACAAAAATGGCCCCCACTGCAAGCTACTTATTATGAGCTTTCACCTTTATAAAGGTGAAATAAGGTACAAATATAGATAAATATAGGTTATTTAGGTAAAATTTATATAGAACAGAGCTATTTGGGGATATTTTAACTTAAACGTAACTTTCTGTATAGTCTTCACTGAAAGTTTGAACAAGCATGTATGATTGTATTTCCAAATGGTATTATTTAAAACTAGGATTTAAAACTAAGATTATGTCTTTGGATAACCCACTTCTAAAACTTAATTTTTAACACATCCCAAAATTGGAATGGTTAATTATGTAGTTATTTTCTAATTTTATAAACAAAATATAGATTTCTTTGTATTCTTTTTGTTTAATTTTCATCATTTTGAAGTTGCTTGTAATTGGTAAGAATTTTAAAATCAGTAATAGCTCTAGGTCAATCTGACAGCAGATGACAACAGTGAGGACACAGGCGTCACGCCAGTCTGGTCCTAGTGGCTGCACCTAGGGAGGGTTGTGGGAACATGTGGGCTGGGGCAGAGAGGATTTCCCCATTTGTTCTGTATATACTTTGATATTGTTAAAATCTTGCATTAAGAGCCCTGGCTGGTGTGGCTCAGTGGATTGAATGCCAGCCTGTGGACCAAACTGTCGTGGGTTCGATTCCCAGTCAGGGTGCGTGCCTGGGTTGCAGGCCAGGTCCCAGTTGCGAGTGAGTGGGAGGCAACCACACATAGATGTTTCTCTCCTCCTCTTTCTCCCTACCTTCCCTTCCCTCTGAAGGTAAATAAATAAAATCTTAAAAAAAAAGAATTGGCATTATTTGGGTAGGGTGGGGGAGAGTGGTGGTGAGAAAATGGAGACAACTGTATTCGAACATTAAAAAAATTTTTTTAATTAAAATTTCACTTTAAATAGAAAAAAGGAATCGGCATTATTTTAATATTTTACAATATATTTTACTCGGGTTTTGAAAAAATATTTTAAAATTCAAGGCCAGTGTTACTATATGAATAAAAATGTGTCTGTGAAAATTACCTTGAAAATTGTTATTATACTTAATATAAAACTGTTTATTTGCTCTGTGGTACTTCTTCAGAAAAGGATATCTTTTTCTTTCAGGCACTCTTGAGGTCAGAAATCATAATTTATCCTTTATAATTTATCTTTTATTACAGAGTACCAAGTAGCCACTCAATATATATTAGTTGATTAAATAAAGGTGGTACTGTCCTTTATACTGCACTGTCCTGATGGTACTGTCCTTTATACTGCACTGGCTAATAATAGATATTGAGAAAAATTTTTTTAATGAAACAAAATTTTTTAATCATGTTTCATGGTACTTTGTTTATTTTTGTACTTTATTTTGAATATACTCTTGCAAAGTGACAAAAAGTGATTGTTTTGTGTTAATCTCAATCATACCTTAAGAAAAATAAGTTAAATGCCTGTAAATAAGAACTAATATTTTGTTTCAACTAGGAATTTTGCTAACTGCCACTAGCAGTACACTGCAGTCTCACTTCTAACCATCCCTGCCTGTGAGAGCCTTGAGGATTATTTGAACAAACTATTCTATTCTATCCTAACTCACTGGTTTGCTGATGGACAGACTGTCAAGTAAATGAGATCCACACGTGTTCATTTTTAACTAGAGCTTGACTTTGAACCAGTATCTTTACAGATGAGATGCAGTGTGTTATATCCTTAGGAGGTGTTTATTACAGGGAAATGGAGTAAAGAACATTGGGAACAAAAAGATAAATCCTTACATGATAAAAGGATTTTTTTCAAGTTTATCAGTCAGTGTTATCATTTTAAAGGGAGAATCAAAGGGAATTTTAATTTTCCAGATACTCCATGGTGATTGAATAAATAATACAATGTGTCATAGTAGGAAGTCAGATCAAAGAGAAATTCAAATAGATTTATTTATTCTTTTTTAGAAAATAAGGAAGTGATTTCTTCTAGCTTTGGTGATATTTCTTTATGAAAACTTGATGACCTCGAGTCAGAAATAAATTTTCAAGGAAGAAATGCAGCAGGGCAGAGATAATGGTGTATGTATAATTTCTGAGCCGACAGCAGGAGGTGGACACATTTTGCACTATTGCTGAAGGCCCCTGGAAGGGGGAAATTGGCCTATCGCACCTGAGGTCGAGTCTCTTGGCTAAACTCCCCAGCTGTTTGTGACCGTAGAATCCATGATAGAATTTTAAAGGGCCCTGCCATGCAAGTGATGCTTTTTTTCCTTGTAAGCTGTAGGAGTCATGTCTTACTGACATAAATGTTTTCAAAATAAAATGAACAGGTATAATAAGCACATATTCACAGCCTTTTCTTTTCATAGGAATTATCAACACAGAAAAAATGCCTTCGAACCAACACGTAGATGCAGCACCAACGGTAAGACAATGTATTTCTGCTTTGTTAAAACTGGTAAGAAGCTACACAGTGGTACTGGCTATAGTTGTGACATTGTAGAAAACTCTTGTCACCTCCCTTTTGTCGGAAATTTATATCCTGTCAAGAAAGTGAACCTTATGTTTTCTAATTGATGAAGAAAATTTACTAATTTTTGCCAAGGTGTAAAAAAATAACATCTGTATCATTTTTATGGGTACTTGTTAATATTAATGTTATAAACAGAACAGTTTTTAATTTAAAAATACCTCATACTCTTGACAATGTAAATCTCTGTGCAAATTAATTTACACCCTTTCTAATATGAGCGTTATTGTGTGCACTAGCCTCATTGAGAGTGAATGTTTTGCAGCAGTGGAAGAAGGCCACTATGCTTCCGTTTTCTTACAGATTACCGGGCTTCGTTATCATCCAAGTCTTTTCTTTTATCCTTCTTATATTACTACCAGGCAACAAAAGGCATTTAACAGTTGCAGTGTCACTCAGTATATTAAAAATAATTATAAAGATGATATAGAAAGAAAATGATTAAATTTTGTCCACGAATGTAATATCTACGTGAAGTATATACCAGTTGGTAATTCCCACTTGAAAGATTTATGATGATATAGACCAGAGTGTATGTTCCTCTTCATAAAGCGTAACCTTATTTCTTGTCCTTGCTATTCATTAAGTACTTCATACAACTCATCATTTCCTGCTGTTAGAAAAATTTGGTAATATCTAATATCTTTTTCAAGAAAATGAAGACAATATCCTACTATATTTGAATTTTATTGATAATATTTTCCTCAAAGGCAGATTGACTCCGATTTCTATTTGTAATAAACCCATATGAGTAATTCAGCATATTTGATGACTTTTAGTAGTCTGTGGAGCTGCAGTAAAGACTGGTGTTTGAGGAACTGATCATCACTGTAATATTCAAAAATAGTTGGCTATCGTGTGTGTTGCAATTATCCTTTAGTAGCCATAGTCTTAGGTAAGTTTTATTCTTTAGTATTTAAAATTAAAGATTAGCAATTATGGAAAATAAATTATTTTAAAGTATTTGAATCATATACACATTGGGTTATTTTGCATACTTTTGAAATGTGTGTTACTCCTGCAGGCATTCCTGTGGCACCGGTGTTTCCGTTTCTGGAGGGATTTTTGTACATTCTGGAACTTAGAAAAGTGCATCCTGGCAGAGTGTTTTGTGTGTAGGCTGATTACAGATTCCCATGTTAATTAAGTGGTGAAATAATAGAACCGAATCGTCATGAACTCATGAGAATGAGAAATAATGGTATTAACATTCCCAGTAGTGATCTCAAAATAACTCCAATGATTTAGGAACAATATCTAATAATAATAGTTTAGGTACTGTTGGTCTTTTGATTGTTTTTCCCATTTAGATTATAAATGTCAGTTTCTATTATATTAATAACATTTCTACTCTGTGCAGTCAGTGAGTTTTAATATATTCGGTCGGTGTATACAGGCCCTCCCCAGACACTCAGTTCTCCAGGTTTTGACTTGAGCCAAGTTTCCTTTTTACATTTTTTAAAGCTCTTCTCCTCTCTCTTTTTACTACAAACTGTGTATATTCTACTACCCCTGTCCTCCCCAGTCCCCCGCTTACTGACCGCTACCTTTGGCCCTTTCTCCATAACCTCTAAATAGAATGTGTCCATTACTCAGTGTCCTGGAAGATAAAGTCTGATTTTCACAGAAAATACAATTTTACCTAATTTCCATCCTTTGCATCTATATGTTCTCATTTTCTTTAAAGGGATTAAGAGAAGAAAATATGTAGAGATGGAAGAAATGGGGAAAGGCTTGCCTAAAAATTTTTTTTAAATATTTTATTTTTTAGAGAGGTCAAGGGAGGGTGAAAGACAGGGAGAGAGATCCTCATTCGTATGTGGTTTTCTCTCATGTGACCCCTACTGGGGACCTGGCCTGCAATCCAGGCATGTGCACTGACTAGGAATCAAACCTGCAACCCTCTGGTTCACAGGCCAGTGCTCAGTCCACTGAGCCATACCAGCTAGGGTTGTCTAAAAAATTTAAGGTGGGATATTTGTAAGTTCAAACTTTTTGTACTAGGTTGGCCTGAAAAGGAGAGATATTCCTGGAGTCTGAGAAAAAAATAGAAAGGGAGTTGGCTAGGATTACAGAATGGCTGAGGCTGGAGCCCCAAGTGACTTCTTGACTTTGTACCTAACCAGCAATTTCTAGTGTACTTCTCTCTACACGTTAGCATCCCAGTTCCCTTCTGCTCTGAGTACCACCATGAATGCCTTGGGTCTAAGGGAGTGCACGATACTGGCTACAGCTATTCATTGGGTGACGGAAAAGAGACTTTCTCAAACCTCTATAACAGGGAAAGGTGTGTGTCTTACATTCCGAGTTAGAATGAGCTTTTCAGTGAATACATGGTTGCAGAGGATAGTTTGGTTCTGTAGCACTGTAATATGATAGAGTATTCCTTAAGAAAATATAGGTTGTCCTGACAGAAATCACCTGTGTATCTTTGTTCTGTGTTTTCTCTCATTCCCTTTTTAATTTGCTTTTTAAAATTTTACTATATGCACTCTAATATTTACATTTGGAAATTTTTCTTTCTGATGTAATTAACATCATATCTGTTTTTGAGGTGCCTTTGATAGGAAGTAAAAAAAATATCCCCACATGGCATTACCCCCTCCATCAAAAAGAAGCAAACCTTTCTTGTTTACTAGCTATAGTTACTCCTTACTTTTTTTTGCATTCTAAGTTCTTAACCTAGTTTATATCTAAGAGTACATTTTTAAGTTATATTTTATAGTATCTCTTAGTTGTCTTTGCATAAGACAGCTTGCCAGGATTTTTAATTATTTGGACATAACCTTTTCCTCTCAAAGCACTGCAGAAATTGTTCGTCTTTGGCTTCTAGTGTTCAGTAATTCAGGAGAGACATTGGATATCAGTAGTTATTCTTTTGTATAGGGAGCTTGTTTTGCCTGCTCGTGTATTACAGATTTTCTTTTATTTATACCTAATGTCCTATTTCAAATTTAATGGGTAAATTTGTGGCTTCCTTTTCACTGATTTTTGTTGTGAATGGTATTCCCTCAGACATTTTAGTATTGTAGGAAAAGCAAACAAAATATTAGACAATCATAATATTAGATTATATGAAAATAATTAGACTGTGCCACTTTAAGAACTAGTTGCTGCACCTACTTGTAGTCTACAGCAAGTTAAGGATAATATCAGACTCAGATTAATCAAAGGTCACTGTCTGAACCCTGGAATACTGGTGTAAAAGTTAGTTAATAGTTAAGTCGATACTAGCTTGAGTCCCATATTTACCTTAAATGAAGGACTCATTTGCATATCAAAGAGAAATAGTAACTAGCATAAGGAAGTCTTCCCTCACGTGTTTGATCTTTTCTTATTTGAGATTATTACATGAGGAATAAAGTTAAGCCCGTGGCTGTAATTACAACCACGTGCACAGCAGTTCCCATAGCTCTTCCTGTTGTCTGGTGGAAATAAAACACGGTACACCGTGCTGAATATTATAAATAACTATGATTTGTGGAGAATTGTTTTTGACTGTTTTCCAGTAAAAACAGATACAGTAAAATTCAGATTGCATCAGTGTGGCCTGTTGTCATCAGTCATCCATTTTTGTAAAGCTTCTTCAGCTCCAAAACTGCCACACTGACTAATACTGCTTCTCTCTTTTTACTTTATTAAGTGATTCCACAACCCCCGCTAATAAGAACAGTATTCTTTTAACAAATAGATTTTTTGGCAGTTTATAAAACTGCAGCTGGCACTTCCACAGAAGCCTACACATCTACCGCAGCAGGCGGGAGCAGCGTCCCCTCCTGGGACACTCAGCTACGGACCGCGTCCGTCCAGGGGCTGCATTAATTATTAGGGATTAAAATGTCCTAGTTTGATTGGAAACTTAAATGTTGATTTATTATTCTTTCTCATTGGCAGACCAAACAATTTACAAGCCATTCATTCATTCATTCTGGCAATTACACTTCTTCTAGGTTTTCTAAGGGCTTGATAGGTAAATTTTTGTCACCTAATTTTTCATCAGTAATAGACTTTAATGTGTTTTAGAGTGTTTTGTTATTCTGAAAATATATCTGAGATGTTCATGATATTGCTTGGCCTTAACAATAACTTTATTCATAAATGTACTTATCTGAATTCTACAAATTTAATTTTATTCCGAGACTCTCAAATTTCATGGTGTCTGTACCTATTCCACCACATTTGAGTTGTTAGGTTGTTATTATTTAGCCCACTCTGTAGGTGCATTAAGATTGCTGCATATTGCATTATTACACATTAGTAGAATATATTGTATCCATATATTTATATAAAATATGTTTTTCACATTTTAGCATAATATTTGGGACAGCTTGTTTATGGATAAATTCATGAGTTCAAATAAAATGTCTTTGATCCAAAGGAAGCACTTTATTTTCTTCGGTTTGTAGGGTTTTCCAGGAATTCATAATACGTAATTTGGGGTGAATGTGCCCCTGTAAAACCCATAAAATAGAACCCATGGCCAATCTCTTCCTGTAGGTAATTGCAGGGTGGAGAGGGAACTGATAAACCATAAGCTTTTATAGCTGAAGTCATAAAAGAATCTGTTTTCACTTATCAATAAAGTAGCAATTCAAAGCAGTTCTTTTGAAATTCAAATACAAATACAAAATAGGTTTCCTTTAAGACTACTGTGAGTTGTCCATAATATAATATTTTTCTTTAAGTACCTGCACAGTAGCTTTTTATCCAGAAATTTTAAGTTATGTCGATTTCTCCCATCAGCACACTTCACTGACATTTATGTTTCTCCTAGGCTTTTCCCCTTAATTCTGTTTTGACTATTCTAAAGTGTTCTACCTGGCAGACTTTTAACATTCTGAGAATTTTATATCACTGGAGGATTATAACATAACAGTGGCATAATCTGAGTTTGTTTTCTACATTACCAGTAAACATTAGGAGTGTGCATAGCATAGTACAGTACCAAGCACCGGATAGAGAAGAGAGTGGTATGGCAAAAGTGGAAATATAAAAAATATGAAACATGCTTTGTGTCTTTGAGTAGCTCTTAGTCTCGTTAGAAAAATTAGCTGTAAACAGTTAAATCCCAATATATGAAACGGATAAAAGTTTAGAGCAGTGTGAAACAGATGTCATGTCACCAAGGCAGCTTGTACTCAAGTTAAGGAATGTGGGTTCCCTAACTCATTTGCTCATGGGTGACACCCATTCATTCACTCATGGGTGTCAAACTCATTTTCAAGGGGGGCCACATCAGCCTCGAGGTTGCCTTCAAAGGGCTGAATGTAATTTAAGGACGGTATAAGTGTACCTACTCCTTAACAGTTAAGCGAGAGCTCCATGCTGCCGCCGGGTAGAAACAAGGTGCCAGGTGGGATGAAACAAGGTGGGGGGCCGGATGCAGCTGCGCGCCTTGTGTCTGCCACCTGTGGGTTAGGCCTTGAGTGCTGCAGGGATTCCCAGGACTAGAGTGGTTTGGGAAGACTGTTTACAGAAGGCTGTTAGGGAAGGTCCTAATGAGAAAGGATGGGATTTAAAAAGGAATAGGATATTCTAGACCAGAGTAATGCTGTGATCAAAGAGCCATAGGAGGAAAATACAGATGATACTCAGTTTGACTGAAGCAGAGTATTTAAGAACATGAGCTACAAGATTAGAAAAGGTGATTTGGGCATGATTCATAAAGATCACTGGATGTTAGATAAAGAATTAAGACTTTCTCAGTAGAAGCAGTAGTGAAGCATTTGAGCATAGAATATGATCAAAGGGGTAATTTTTTGTTATGTATTCTTCAGACTATAAGATGCACCCCACCCCCCCAATTTGGGAGGAATAATGGTTGTTAATGCTGCTGTTGAGTTCTGTTTACATTTACATTAGTGAAATATTATTTTTGTTATTAAGTATTTTACCACATTTTTTGCTTCAAAATTTTTTTTGCCTATTTTCCTCTAACACCTAGGTGTGTCTCATGGTCCAAAAATATGGTATTTTATTTTTCGATTACAGTTTGTATTCAACACTATTTTGTTTTAGTGTCAGATGAGCATCACAGTGGCCGGACATTCATATGCTCTACGAAGTGTTCCCTCTGATAATTCGTGTCCACCCAGCACCAGGGACCATCACCATGGCATTGTCGACTGTATTTCCTGTACCTTCCCTCACATCCCAGTGTTGTGATGATCAGTTAGTACTTCTTAATCCCTTCACCTTTTTTAACCCTGACACCCAATGCCCCTCCCCTCTGGCAACCGTCAGTCTGTTCTCTGTATCTGTGTCTGTTTCTATTTTGTTTGTTCATTTGTTTATTTTGTTCATTAGATTCCTCATATAAGTGAAATCATATGGTACTTGTCTGTCTCTGACTGTCTTATTTCACTGAGCATAATACCCTGTAGATCCATCCATGCTGCTGCAAATAGTGAGATTTCACTCTTTTTTATGGCCAAGTAATATTTTGTTGTATATATATGTCCAAGGGGGTAATGTTGTTAAACAGGTTAAAATAAAAGGTGGATGGTAATAGGAAGAATATGAGTTATGAAGCTATTGCAATCCACATTTGAGGTGATTCGGGTCTGAGTAAGGAAAAGGCAATGGAAATGGTAATAGAGGTATGCCTTTGAGAAAGATTTGAAGATTAGAATTGATGATAGTGACTCAGAAGAAAAAGATGGTAAAAGATGATTCCCAAACTGAGAGAATGATGACTCCAATAACAGATTATTTTTGAAAACAGGAATGAAGGCTTATTTTCTTAGAGAATAATAGATTCCATTTTAGACATGGTAAATTTCAGGTAACCAAAGGCCATGAATAAGTAGAAATGTTCAGAGAACTGAGAATATAGGCTCGAATCTCAGAAAAGGGGATGAGTTTGAAGATCTAGATCTGTTGTGCTTGACAGAGCCGCACTCTGCAGCGGCGGGTGGAGGGTGGGTGGGGGGCGGTGGAGAAGGGAGAACCAGCAGTCAGGAGGCTCAGGCTTCAGCTGCAGGAAGTCATTTGTATCATCATGGGCTGGGAGCAGGCGATTCTTCACTAGAGCGGTATCCACAGTTCCCTGTCCAGGAAGAAGGCAGATATCCAGTCTTCAGAAAAAGCTGAGTCAGAAACCAGTCTCTGCCTACTCACCTCCCAAATCCATTCTCCACAAAGTAGTTTCTCCAGAACATAAATATCATCATGCATTAAAGATCCCGTGGTGTACTCATCTCCTACCACTTGAAAAGCTATGTAGCATGCCATTTGAAGCCCTTCTTCTGCCTTTCTGAGCTTATTTCCAGCTCTTCCCCGATACTCACTCTGGCTACTCTGAGTTCCTTGCAGATCTGCAACCATGTCTGGGTGTTTCGCACTGAGAAGTAATATAAGAAGAGGGGTTAAGAACACTCAGTCCCGAACCAAATTACCTGACTTCCAGTCCTAGTTCAGCTGCTCTTGCTCCATGTGACTTATCTCTGTGCTTCAGTTTCCTGATCTGTAAATGGGGATAGTAGTACCTACCTCCAGGATTATTGCAAGGAATGAGTTAAGACACATTGCACCCTACTCAATATATTTCTGTGTACCAGATATTGAGTATTATTTAATCACAAGAGATGGCCAGATAACAAGGACAAGAACTTATCCCAAGCCTGAGAAGATGTCTTAGGTTAAGAATCAGAGGGAGGGCCCCAGGGTCCCAGTTAGGTCAGGAACATCAGGAACAAGGGAATCTGATGAAAATTGCCACAACAACCTGCGTGTGTCTTGACCAGCCTGCCTTTTTCTTTTTTCATTTTTTTTTATTCTCACCCAAGAATATTTTTTAATTGATTTTAGAGAGAGAGGAAAGGGGAGAGAAAGAGAAAGAAATATTGATATGAGAGAGAAGCATCAATCAGTTGCCTCCCATAGGTGCCCCAACCAGGGATTGAACCCACAACCTAGGTATGTGCCCTGATTGGGAATTGAACCTGCAACCTTTTGGTGTACAGGATGATGCTCCAACCAACTGAGCTGCCTGGCCAGGGCTCTTTTTTTGGTTTTTGAGGTTTGTTTGATTATGCATCAATTTAATTGCATATTCTGAGTCTCGCCTGGAATCAGTGCAAGAGTCCAGTTACGACAGGACTGGGACTATCTCAAGCTGTCCTACACATGTAATCACCTTATTCATGAATTCGAAAGTCGTAACAGCCAGAGTGATCTTTTTAAAATGTAATTCAGAATGTGTTATCCTCCTACTGAACACTTTTTGGCAACTTTTCCCCACATTTAAAATAAAACGCAAACCCTCTCCCAGGAGCTTGTAGGGCCTTCACAGTCTGATCTCTGCCTTCCTCCTCAGCATCACCTTATGACACCCTTTGCTAAGTTTCTTGAACAGGGCCAGGCTGTTACCTACTCACACATAGGCCTTTGAACGTTTGGTCTCGGTGAAGGATATGCACACTTTTGCATAACAAGCTTTTTCTTTGTGTGTGTTACATGCTATTGAGTTGGCTCCAACTCCTGCTGACCCCGTGAATGAGTGATGTCCACAGGGTCCTGTCCTCAGCAGCCCTGCGCAGCTCCTGTAGACTCCTGCCTGTGGCTTCTTTTGTGAAGTCGGTCCAGCTCATATTTGGTCTTTCTTTTTTCTTGCTGCCTTCTATTTTTCTAGCAATATTGTCTTTTGCAAAGAACCCTGGCTTCTCATGATGTGTTCAAAGTAGGACAGCTTCAGTTTTGTCATTTTTGCCTCCAGGCATGTTTCAGGCTTCATTTGCTCTAGTACCCCACGTGTTCATCTTTCTGATGGTCCAGGGTATTCATAGAGCTCTTCTCTAACAACACATTTCAAATTAATCAGTTTTCCCCACTGTCCACCTTTTGCATTTCTGCATAGTAATCGTATGAGGGTGTGGATGATCTTTGCCTTGGTCTATAATGACACATCTTTGTTTTTTGTGATCTTTCCTAATTCTGTTTCTTTAGATCTCAGCAAATGTCTCCCCAAGTAAAAAGTGTACTCGATCCAGAGAGGGATCTGCAAGCTTTGTTCAGCACTACAGTCTGAGCACTCTGCGAAGCATCAGCACATATTATCAATAACTAGTATTATATTTCCAGTAGTTATAACAATCCTGAATAAGTTAATCACACACCTTTATGGTCATTAATATTTGACAAAGGACACAAGAGTATACAGTGGAGTGAAGACAGTCTTTTCAATATATGGTGTTGGGAACAGGTGAAAAAATGAAACTAGACCACCAGCTTACACCATACATAAGAATAAACTCAAAATGGATAGAAGACTGATATGTTAGTCACAAAACCATAAAAATCATAGAAGAAAACATATAGGCAATAAAATTTCAAATATTTCTCATAGCAATTTTTTTTTGCCTTGGGCAAGGAAAAAAATAAGCAAATAGGATTACATGAAACTAAAAAGCTTTTGTACAGCAAAAAAAGCCAAATAAAAAGGCAGCCCACTGCATGGCAGAACATACTCACCAGTGACACTTTTAATAAAGGGCTAATTTCAAAAATATATAAAGAACTTATACAGCTCAACACAAGGAAGACAGTAAAACAACCCAATTTAAGAAGTGAGTCAAGGACACGAATACACATCTTCAAAGAGGACATACAGCTAGCCAATAGACATATGAAAAAATGCCCAACATCACTAATCATCAGAGAATTGCAAGTTAAAACCTCAGTGTCATACGATCTCACACCTGTTGGAATGGCTATCATTAATAAGTCAACAGACAAGAAGTACTGGCGAAGATGTGGAGAAAGGGACGCTTGTGCACTGTTGGTGGGAATGCAGACTGGTGCAGCCACTAGGGAAAACAGTATGGAGATTCTTCAAAAAATTAAAAATGTGCCCTGGCTGGCATAGCTCAGTGGATTGAGCGTGGGCTGGGAACCAAAGTGTCCCAGGTTCGATTCCCAGCCAGGGTACATTCCTGGGTTGCAGGCCATAACCCCCAGCAACCGCACATTGATGTTTCTCCCTCTCTCTCTCTCTCTCTCTCTCTCTCTCTCTCTCTCTCTCTCTCTCTCCCCCCTTCCCTCTCTAAAAATAAATAAATAAAATCTTAAAAAAAATTAAAAATGTTAACTGCCTTATGATCCAGTGATCCCACTTCTGGAAATATATCCTAAGAAACCCGAAACACTAATACGAAAGAATATATTCACCCCTCTGTTCATAGCAGCACTATTTAAAATAGCTAAGATCTGGAAACAGGCCAAGTGTCCATCAGTAGATGAGTATATAAAAAAGCTATGGTACATTTGCACAATACTACATGGCAGTTTAAAAAAAAAAAGGAAATCTTAGCTTTTGCAACAGCATGGATGGACCTGGAGATTAGTATGTTAAGTGAAATAAGCCAGTCAGAGAAAGACAAATATCATATGATCTCATTTATTTGTGGAATCCAATGAACAAAATAAACTGACAAACAAAATAGGAACAGAGGCGTGGACCCAGGGAACAGACTGACAGCTGTCAGAGGGGAGGACAGTTGGAGGACTGCATGAAATAAGGTAAGGGGATTAAGCAAAAATATGTATGTTATATATAACACAAAGACATAGACAACAGAGTGGTGATAGCCAGAGAGAAAAGGGTTTGGGGGGTAGGTGGGAGTGGGCAAAGTTGGGGAGATGGGGACAGAAAGAGACTTTGCTTGGGGTGATGGGTTGTACACCTGAAACCTGCATGTTTTGTGATGCAGTGTCACCCCAATAAATTCAATTTAAAAATAGTGCAAAATTATCATTTAATTTATCAATGCCTTGTTGTGAAGATTAATGGTATATATGTATTTAATACTTACTGTGTTACCAATATGTCTATGTATCTACTTTCTTCTCATCTGCATAATTCGTAGGTGGGTGGCATTATTCCCACAAGCGAGGAAACCGAGGCTCTGAGAAGGGGAGAGGCTTGCCTGGGATCACACAGTTAGTACACAGGGAGTCGGGAGGTTCTTGCCTTCTTTCATTAACATGCTGCTGCCTGAGAGCTTCTGGAGTTCCTGATATTTACATCAAAACTTTTCCAAAGACCACATTTTCTGCTAATAATGGGATATTGTGAGAAGAGTTTTGAGAATTGCTAATCTTTACACGTTTCCAGTCATTTAGTTTCAACATGTGAGAAAGATGTGTCAGCGGTTACTAAAGAAAAAGTCCCTTTACTTGTGGAGACATTCTTTCCTGGAAAACAGAAACGAATTCTACCTTAAAACACTGTTTTTTACTACCTCAGGTTTTGTACTTTACTACAAATGATTAGTGTCTTTGCTGCACTCTTTTTCTAGATCATTTTAGAACAAATCAGTTTCCTCTTCCATAAATGCAGCTCTTAAGATGTTTCAGAATATCTATATCATATCCATTTACTTATCTTAACCTATGTCGATTCCATTTCTGTTTGTTTGCTTTCTTTGAAAAAGGGGCATCCATAACTGGAGTTAATGTTCTAATTGCGATATGAAAACCTAGTGGTTTTACTGGTTTCTGTAATCTGGATACTGTGTTGATACTGAACTTCGACCTGCCATAACTTCTTGGTGTTTTAAAGATGTGCTATCAAGACATATCTTCCTATTATTTATGTATTTGCGCCTCAGAATCCTTATCTCTAGAATGGCGATAACAACCACTTTATTAGTGTTGTTCTGTTGCTTCAAGTACTGATTACAGCGTGTAAACCCAACAGTAATCTCTCAGCTATTATTATTCAAGTGCAAAGTTGTCCATTTATACCTGTTCAGTTTCATTAATTTGTTTTGACTCGATAACCAGCCTATAAAAGTCTTTCGAATCCTAATCTTTTCATCTGTGGAATAACTCTCTTCCAAACTCTGTAACACTGACAAATTTAATAATGTTTCTTACTAATAATTGTCTTTATTCAGAGCATTAGGAAAATATTAAACAGTAACAGTGAAAATTTTTTATCTGCGCACAATTTAAGTTTTTATTATGTCATTTTGTTTGGGGAGTGTAATTATTTAAAAGCAATTTCAGCATTCCATGGCATTGTGCTTTCAAAGCATTTCCTGGCATAGTTATTAAAATCAGCTTTGGTGGTTATTTGAAGTTTTCCTGCCAATTAATATAAAATTTGATCCCCTTAAGGAAGCATTAATATAGGCCATAGAAGAAACCAAAACTTGAATAGGTCATGCCATAAAATGAAGAAAACAATTATTTCGAAAAGAGAAAAATTAACCCTCATCGCCTTATGAAATATTCTCAGTTTGGGGAGAAATTAAATAAAAAAATTATGAACCTAGTGTTCTTGTTTTTCCTGCCTAAAGGAACATCCACCAACCACCACTACTAATGTTCCCTAGATTCTCTCTGAGAGTTGGCCTGTTGGCCCAGTGTCTTCTCTCTGTGCTGCTCTTCATCCGGTCGCCATCTCCGTGCCCCCAGAGACCACTCTCCGGCCAGGAGCAGCACAGTGGTCAGTGACACAGACTCCTGTTCGTATAACCACATACCTGGTCACAGATTAGTATGACGCGTAAAGATGGAGATAAATTCCGAAAGGAAATGAAACTTTTTGTTCTGTTTTTAATGAGACTTCATAAAGTGTTCTTGTCACCAAATCTCTGCCCGGTGGTATCTTATGGCAACATGAACAGGCTTCTCTGGGGGCACTTTGTGGATTCAGAGCTTACTTTCACAAAACTAGAAATAAGTTTTTGCTTTCAGAAATGGAGTGGAAGTTAGTAGAGCTATCTATATCTGGTTTGGAAAATATAATCACATTCGTAGTTGTGGATGGTTAGAGAAAGTGGACTACAAAGCACCATTTCTCTATGATAACTCGTAGAACTTTAAGAATTGAATAATAATAAGTATGCCTAACATTTATTGGCACTTACTCTGTGCCAGGCCCTGTACAAAGTATTCTGTGTAGGTTATCTTCTCACTTGAATGTCACAGTAATTCCATAAGATGAAAGTATTGTCATTTCCCAGTGGGAAACTGAAACACAAAAGGTCTTGAAGGGTCTCCTGGAAACATTTAAATCGAATGTGTCAATGCGTTATCGTAGAAGAGCCAACAATATTAACTCCCTAAAAGCAGACTCAGTTGGTGTGAATAAACCTTTAAGCTCAAGTGCTACTCAGAGAAACAAAGCAGGTTCTATGGAAATTGGAAGCAGTTCAGGCAATATTAACAGCAGTTAACACTTAAAAAAACAATTTATAGTTTTAAAAGCTCTGCTCCATACTGTATACCCTCTCCTCTAATCGTTATGTCACCACTGCGCCTCGTAGTGGGATTCGGCAGGGTGTGGTCAGAAGGGTGTGCTGGGCACTGCTGGCAAGGCTGACCAGAGTGACAGATGAAGAGGGTCATGGAGGTCTTGACTTCAGGAGGGACATAGCCCGGTACAGTCTCCTTCTTCTTGCCCAATCTACCCTGGAAGTTATCTAAGAAAGACAGTTTCAACATTTTTTCTTGGAGGATATCCCATCCACCCACCAAGAAATTTTAATCAGAGATGATTTGAGGTTAGTGGAGAAAGGCTTAGGTTTCTCAGGAGTAGTGGCACTTCAGCCGAATAGCTGTGGGGTGAGTTAAAGACATAAGCAGCAGAGAGTAATCTGGATGTGAGAAGGGGATCTTGGGGTTTGGTGGGAAGAAAGGGGCCCAGAAGCTGTGGTTTTTCTAGTGCGCTGGCAGAGTCACCTGTGACCTTGAGAAAGGAAATTACAAACACCTGCTACACTTCAAACTATGCTACCCACATGCCACAGACAGCTGTTTGAAGAGCAGGAGTGAGGGAATGAGAAGGTAATTTTGAGTATCACCCAAGAATGAGGTGATTGGACTTCTTTTGCTTCTTCCTTGAGACCTAGTTATACAGCTCATTGTGTACCCTTAAGTTTGAGCTGACACCTAAGTATGAGTGACTCCTCTGTGGATGTTTCCAATTTTAATTATTCTTCCTCTTCTTTATATTAGAAAAAGCTTTATACTAAGCACTTAGACTGTTAACCATTTGGTAACCTGAAGAACATAAAAATGAGTACACCTCAATAAAACCGCTGTCTTCCCCAGACACCTCATCGAGCCTTTCCACTTTAATTTTTCTGTCACTGGTATTGTACTGCCAGCAGCTTAAGTCCTTACCGGCAAAACCTTGTGACACATTAAGCATGTCTGTCTCTCTCGTATATTGCTTTCTCCTCGTGCTACATTTCCATTTCCGTAGCCAGAATCAAGGCTCTCCTGTCTGACATGTCTGACATGGGGAGGGATGGTCTCCTCTGAATTTTTTTCTTCTTGCTTTATTCATCATAACCAGCCCTGCCCTTCATGACCACAATTCCTATGATTTTTTAATAGCTTCATTTGGCTGTAAATCACATAGCATAAAATTTACCCTTTTAAAGTCTACAGTTCATTAGGTTTTAATGTGTTCAGAGTTTTGCAGCCATCACCGTTTTCCAAGTTTAAAACCTACTCCGTGTGACCCACAAAGAAACCCTGTGCTCAGTAGTCGTCACCCCCTCCATTGCTCGCTCTCCCTGCCCCCGGCAGATGCTAAACTGCTTTCCGTCTCTGTGGATTTGCTTGTTACGGGTACTTTATATAAATGCAGTAATATGATATGTATCACCTGTATCTGGCTTTTTTTCACTTAGCATAATGTTCTCCAAGTTCCTCCATGTCGTAGCATGTGTCAACATCTCATTCCTTTTTATGGCCAAATAATATTCTATTATGTGGACATACCATATTTTATGTATCCTTTAATCTGTTGATGAGCATTTGAGTTGCTTCCATTTTTAGCTGTTATGAATAATGTTATATGAACATAGAGGTTTCGGGTGGGTGTTTTTTCAGTTCCCTTCAGTGTATATTTAGAAGTGGAATTGCTGCGTCATGTTACCTGTAGGTTGAACATTTTGAGGAACTTTCAAGATGTTCTCCAAAGTGGCTCTGAAACATTTGACAATCCCACCAGTCATGTATGAGGGTTTCAGTTTCTCCTCAGCCTCATCAACACTTGTTATCTGTTATTATGACCATCCTAGTGGGTAAGGGGTGGAACCTTGTGATTTGGATTTGCATTTCCAAATTCAAATTACAAATTACAAACCCTTAATTACTGATGATATGAGCATCTTGTAAAATGCTATTTGTGTATCTTCTTTGGAGAATTTCTTCAGATCTTTTGGCAATTTTCTAACTTGGCAAGTTATTTTACTATATAACTATATATACATTAGACATTTTTAAACATGTTATTGTATATGTGTATATTGGATTAAGAGCTTACACAAAATGTAGAAATAAATTTTTGTTTTTAGACATGTAGGTGAAGTTAGTAGATCTATTAGGAAGGGAGTAAATGAAATAGCAAATAGAAAAAGAATAGGAAAAATTAATTAAACCAAAAATTGGTTTTTTAAAGATTAACAAAATGAACAAAATCTTAGCTAGACTGACCCAGGAAGGGGGAGTAGGTAACATCCAAATTAATAAAATCAGAATGATAGAGGAGATACCACTGCTGGCCTTAGTGACGTAAAAAAGATTATAAGAGTGTGTAACTATATGCTAACAAATTAAATAGCCTAGATGAAAGGGACAAATCCATAAAAAGAAACAACTTAAAACTGACTAAAGAAGAAAAAGAAACCGAATAGACTGAGAATAAAGCGATTGAAATCGCAATCCAAAAACTTCCCACAAAGAAAATCCCGGGCACAGAATGCATCATTGGTGAATTTTACCAAATGTTTTAAAGAGGCAATAATATCAATCTTTTACAAAATTTCCAAAAATTAAAAGCGAAATGAACATTTTCCAATTAGTTTTATGGAGTCAGTATTACTGTGATCCCAAAACTAAACCAGAACTTTACAGACCAAAGTTCTTATGAATATGGATGTAAAAGCATCAGTGAAAATACTAGTTAACAGAGTTACGGCATATAAAAATGACTACACACCATGACCAAGTAGGATTTGACTCAGGAATGACAGGCAGATTTAACATATGGAAATCAGTCAATGTAATAGGTCATATTATAGCACTAAGGACAAAGCCCACACAATAATTGCAATAGATACAGGAAAAGCATTTAAAAACATCCACCATTCTTTGTATAGCCTTTATCAGGTTTAGGAAGTTCCTGTGTATTCTTAACGTTGTTGAGTGTTTTTATTAGGAAAGGATATTGGCTTCTGCCAATTCTTTTTTTTTTTGTTTCTGTTGCTCAGATTAGATCACATCAATTTGCTTATCCTAAATCTTCACTGATTCTTTCCTCTGCCAATTCAGATCTGTTGAGTCAGCCACTCTCTTGCATATTTTACCTTTGAACTCCAGAATTTCTATTTTTTTAAAATAATTTCTAAGTTTCTATTGATACTTTCCATTGCTTGAGATATCATCTCATACTCTCTCTTCCTTCTTTAATCATGGTTTCCTTTTGATCTTTTAACATATATAAATTTTTTTTAAACTCGTTGTCTAGTAAATCCAATATCTGGGCTTTCTCAGGGACAGTTTTTATTGACTACTTTAATTCCTGGGGAAGGTTATGCTTTACTGTGTTTTTTTTTTTTTTAATGTCTTGTAAAACATTTGTTGCTAACTGGACATTAGAGATAATGTAATGCGACAAACCTGGAAATCAAACCCCTACCCCCACCCTTCCAGGGTTTATCATTTTTGTTACTGTTACTACTTATTTAGTTAGTGAGTTTCCTGGAGTAATTCTATAGGAAGCCTGTAATCTTTGTGTTGTGCAAGCACTGAAGTGCCCACTTGGTGTTCAGCTGAAGACCAGATGGAGATTTCCTGAAAGGCCTGGAACCAAGTCCTGCAGCCTTTTCCCGGGGGCTCTGTGCGTGGTGCTGGGACGTGTTCTCAGTGCTTCGGCAGGAGTCTGTAGCTCTGCCTCCCATGGATTTCACTTTCTGCTCCTGTGGACTGCAGAGGTCAGCCAGAGGGGAAAGAGTAGAGCCTTCTCTGGTTGTGTGCAGACGCACACACAGCCCGGCATACCCTCGTGGCCTTCTGGGGTTCCAGGAATGTCAGAACTTTTCAGAGTACCCTGTAGATGTGGCATTTTCCTTTTAATTTTCTGGTCATCCCTTTACTTGTCCCAACTTCTGTCACTACTTAAGTTGCAACCGATTGTTTTTGACGAATGCCCCAGGGACATGGCTGTTCACACGGCTGGCTCTGAGTCACCTCAAATAAAGACAAGCACTGAGAATGGAGCTTTTCAGGAGCTGCCACACAGGTCTTGTAGTGCCACTTCTCTGGAGGTGGGGCTCTGGAGGCTCTGTGAACCTGTCCTGCCCTCTCCCGGGACTGCCAGCCTGCTAGTTCCCAGAGTTACCGCAGTTGTGAGGCTGTTGGTTTCAAAGGCTGCCATGGAGCTGGCAAGAGGATAATGAGAGCAGGGCAGCTTAAAACTCCACAGAGCTTGCTTGCCACAGTTACCAAGAGTTAGGGATCTGGTTTTCTTGCATTGCTCTTTAGATCGTTATAAACCTTTGGCTGATTGTCAGAGTTCTTAAAAAGTTGATTTTGACCATTTTTGCCAGTGTCCATGCTCTTATGAAAAAGCCAATTTTTACTACTTCCACATTCCGGAAGTGCTTCCCTCATTTGTCTCTAAGCTCAGAAATTTTTATTTGCTTCTTAAAAGTTCTATTTGCTGATTTCTATTTTGCCATTTGACATATTGTTTGGTAAGTTTTATTGCATCCTATTCAACTGTCCACATCTCCACATTGTCACAATTAGGTAGTTAAAGTAGGGGCATTTTTCACTAAGTTTCTTCCTCATGCTTCTACTTTCTTTTTTTCTTTTTAAATATATTTTATTGATTATGCTATTACAGTTGTCCCATTTCCCCCCTTCACTCCCCTCCACCCTGTATACCCTCTCCCACCCACATCCCCCCCTTTAGTTCATGTCCATGTGTTATTACTTGTAAGTTCTTTAGCTTCTACATTTCTCATACTATTCTTACTCTCCTCCTGTCTATTTTCAACCTACAATCTATGCTACTTATTCTCTGTACCTTCCCCCCTCTCCTCCCCCACTCCCCTGTTGCTAACCCTCCACGTGATCTCCATTTCTGTGGTTCTGTTCCTGTTCTAGTTGTTTGCTTAGTTTCTTTTGGTTTTGCTTTAGGTGTGGTTGTTAATAATTGTAAGTTTGCTATCCTTTTACTATACATGTTTTTTTATCTTCTTAGATAAGTCCCTTTAACATTTCATAAAATAAGGGCTTGGTGATGAACTCCTTTAACTTGACCTTATCTGGGAAGCACTTTATCTGCCCTTCCATTCTAAATGAAAGCTTTGCTGGATAGAGCAATCTGGGATATAGGTCCTTGTCTTTCATGACTTGGAATATTTCTTTCCAGCCCCTTCTTGCCTGTAAGGTCTCTTTTGAGAAATCAGCTGACAGTCTGATAGGAACTCCTTTGTAGGTTACTGTCCCCTTATCTCTTGCTGCTTCTAGGATTCTCTCCTTCATTTTTAGCTTGGCTAATGTAATTATGATGTGCCTTGGTGTGTTTCTTCTTGGGTCCAACTTCTTTGGGACTCTCTGGGCTTCCTGGACTTCCTGGAAGTCTATTTCCTTTGCCAGAATGGGGAAGTTCTCCTGTATTATTTGTTCAACTACATTTTCAATCTGTTGCTCTCCCTCTTCTCCTTCTGGTACCCCTATAATTCACATGTTGGAACATTTAAAGATGTCCTGGAGGTTCCTAAGCTTCTCCTCATTTTTTTTTTATTTCTTATTTCTCCATTCTTTCCTGTTTGGTTGTTTCTTTCTTCCTTCTGGTCCACTCTATTGTTTTGAGTCCCAGTTTCCTTCCCATCACTATTGGTTCCCTGTGCATTTTCCTTCATTTCTTTTATCGTAACCTGCATTTGTTCATCTAATTTGCAACCAAAATCAACCAATTCTGTGAGCTTCCTGATCACCAGTGTTTTGAACTGTGCATCTGGTAGGTTGGCTATCTCTCGGTTGCTTAAAAGGATGAGTTCTGGGGCATTGGTTTGTTCTTCTGTTTGAGCCACCTCTCTCTCTCTCTCTCTCTCTCTCTCTCTCTCTCTCTCTTTTTTTTTTTTTTTTTTTGGTCTGGTCGCTCCTGTTACGGTAAGGGGCAGAGCCTTAGGTGTTCACCAGGGCTGGGCACCCAAGTCGCTAGATTGTGACGTTGTATGTGGGGGCGGGGTCAAGAGGGAACAATGGCGGTTGCTCCATTCTCCATGGGACCTCAGTCCCTTCTCTGGGATCCTGGGTTGCATGCTCTGCACTGCCCCACAATCGCAGCCTCACTGGGTCTGCCAGCTGCCGCTTGTGTACTCAGGGTCCACCCACTGCGATCTTGCGTGCTCCAGATGCCTTATGCACCCCTGGATGCCTTATGCACCCAACTCTCTCTGCTCTCCATGCTGGGACCCACGCCTGGTTGCTCGTCTCCGCCCCTCCTACCGGTCTGGATGAACGGGTCTATTTCAACTTCTTGGCTGTCCGACTTCCATTCAGATCAATTTTCTGTCAGTTCTGGATGTTATTCTGCCTCTAAATTGTTGTTGTTCCAATCTTGGTTGTGAGTGGAGGTACGGTACGTCCACCTATGCCTCCATTTTTGCTGGAAGTTTTCTACTTTCTATTCTCTTTTTTCTCCACTAAAGCACATGCTCACATATGTGCACATGTGTTTTTCCTAGAGTATTTGGGTTGATGTTAGAATTAGAATTAGACAAGGTGTTTAAATGGATATGCAGTTAAATAGTGATGTCTGGCTGTCAGCATCATAAGATGCTTTTCTCTTTCCATTTAAATTTATTACTCAAAATTTTTTCAGGAAGTCTTTCCCAGCTAATTCTACCTATAGTCATTTCAGTAATTCCCTCCACCCTTAAATATAAACTGCAGTGACGAGGTAGATACACATGACAATATACATACATAAACTGTCATCTTAGCCCAATTTTTATTTCCCATTTTGGTGGCCTCAGCAAACCGTGACTGAGAAGCTGAAGAAAAGTGCTGTTATGCTCTTTAGGTGCATTCTTTATAAAAATACCAAGTCTTGAAGACCCTTTCTTTGGGCATGCTCTTAAGGAAAATCACAGGCAGTGGCCCTAGCATCCTCGTATTTACTTGTTTACATGAAGACCTCCAACTTCAACTTAAATATGTAGGTTTAATGATTAACAGCATAGCCTTAAGAGAAAAGCAGACCTGCTAACACCTAGAATCTGCCAAACTGTGTGACTTAGATAAATGATAGTTCTCTTAGTTTATAATTAAGGAACCAAAGGGTGGATACATATATATATATGAACTATATAGTGTAAGATATATTTTGTATAATAGGTACTATATACACTATATAATGCATATTTACTATACAATATGTTATAAAATATATATAAGTACTTAGCACATTCCTGGTACATAGTAAGCATTAAATAAATGGTAGATACATGTATTTCTAGATATATCCAGATACACAAACATATCCATAGCATAGCAGATTATTAAATAATAACAGTAGATGTACATGATGCTGAGAAAAACCCAAACTAAGATTTATATATTTGTTTTAGAACTGGTGACTTTTAAGACCTTGGTTGAATGAAACTAAAACATTTAAATGAGATATTTTGTTTTTAAATAAAATATTTCATAAAACAGATTATTATAAAGATATTAATTTATGCTAAACTAGGAATAAATATTTTAAGCATATAATATTTGAAGCAATATGTTTTTCTTAATTATATCCTAGCATCTTCAGGTCAAAAACCATATGCTTCATTTCTTTATTTCCCCTGCTGTGTGTGCACAGGGCCACATATGCACACACTGAAGACACTTATCAAAGGGATGAGATATTTATCTTTTTAGAAAGTGTGTATAATTTTTAGAAAGTGTGTATAATTCTGTTTCTGAATTTAACAAGTGTCCTTAGGAGTGCTCCTAATAGTTCTCAAAAGTTTCCGTACAGACCGTCTGGAGATATCAAGGACCACAGCTGCACCTAGAGCTGGTACTCAGGGAGCCTTGGAGATGCCGTGATCCATCAAAGGGATTTAATTTCAGTTCTCAAAAGACTTGTCTCCAGACCTCATGTTATTTTAATAGGTCTGTTATCTCTGTTAGTATATATTTAAGCACAAATATTTTAATACTCAATGTATTCATGTGTTTATATTCTTAAAAACTTTAATAATTTGTTTCCATTTTAATATTTACAAGTTTGTATGTTTATATATTTTCTTATAAAGATTTTTACTACCTCTCACAGCACTTGTGACTATGAGTAAATAAAACCAAGGGTAAAACCAAGAGCAGTAGGGTAAAAAGAAAACTATTTCATTCATTATAAGGGATTTATTTCTGTACATAATCTCTATAAATCACTGCTTTAAACTATGGAGTATAAAATTTATAACTACTGAAACTGAGTATGTGCAAATTATGCATGTTACTTGCAAATACTTGAATTATTTTTGTTTAAAAATATTGTCTGTATCTAGTTATTTTACTAGAAATTTTAAATTTAGTCATAACTCATGCTTCATTAAGATAGTTTAAAGAAATGTAGTATGCTTTTCTGAAGTAATTCATAAATTATTTTAATATTCAATATCGGTATGCACCCTGTTACTATTTATTGTCAGCTTAAAAGTTGATAAACAGAAGAGAGATTAAAGGTATCTCTCTCTAAAAAGGGCTACCAGACCAAATCCAGCGAAGCAGCGGATAAAATGGGTGCCTCCTAAGGGCAGAGGTTTCTCTCCGTTGTCTAGTGCTTCCTTGCCAGCCTGCAGGAGTCGCTGAGACCCCTATTGGTGCTCAACAAAGCTGGATAAACAGATTTAGTATTTCAATTTTGCCTGTTTTTTTTTTTTATTTTAAAAATTTTGCTAATCCTTAAGAGGCTGTAGGGAAACCTAAGAAGTCTTGACTATGACTCCTAGTTGCGGTTTGAGCATGACCTTGTTGAAAAAATGACGAAGTAGATGTTAAATTACTCAAATCGGGAGCTGGTCAGCATTTCAGTGAGACAAGAGGGAAACTAAGAAAGATAAGTAAAACTAAAAGGGAAGGAGGAACAGGCTTACTTTAAAGTTTTGCCAGTAACAATTTGTTATAAGATTTTACTTTAAATTGTTTCTTACCCATTCAGTTGCATCACTTGTTATGTGCAAAAAACAGTGTACATGTTTTATAAAAAAGGTTGAAATAAAGTATAGACTAAGCTTTACATGTTAATCAGAATCACATGGAAGGCTTTTTAAAACTCAGACGGCTGCACCCATCCCCAGACTAGATGATTTCAGTTGCTCTGAAAGGGGCCCAAGAATTTTGCATTTCTAACAAGTTTCCAGGTAATGTGCCTCTTGTGGTCTGGAGACCTCACTTTGAGAACCCTCGTGTAAACCAGTGATTCATAATCCTCTGTTTACTATCCCTCCCAAAAAAGAAGATTCAAGCACACTATAATTTTTCTTGGCTAAAAACAACAACAAAAATTTGTATGTAGTCTAGTTTATAAAGGTCCACATCATGCTCTTGATTTTTTTTAAGAAAATAACCAATAAAAAGATAAACATTAGAGCCTTTTTCAGTTAAGCACTACTAATTCATCGTAACAACGTATATGAATTGTGATGTCTGTAAAAAAGGCTTAATTGATACTAATCATCCTATAAAATGAGTTGCTTATTTGTGAACTCCAAAGGTCAGATTATTTATTCCTATTTGCCAAAGAAGAAAGAAGTATTTCCACGTGGCAATTCAGAAGAAACGCTCTGTCATTATTGGTTTAATTGTTACTATAGGATTTTCCTGTATAGTGTTGAAGCAATCAACACTAGCTTTTCCAATTCATGTATGATTACAAATAATACAGCTACACTGTTATCCACCAGATTAAGTTTTTGAATTTACTTTCAAATTTATGAATGCTGTTCTTCTGGAATAGTTTTTGGAGTACCCGGTGTGGTGGAATTTTAAAGCTGGGGAGTAGACCTAATTATCATCTGGTTCAGTCCCGAGTTGACAGACAGACAGTCTGAGTGCCTGTAACGTGGTTCAGTTTCCGAGGGCCAGACAGAGCTGGAAGCTCACTGGCTTGAGGCCTGGCGTGGTGTTCTTTCCATTGCCCTTGATATTTACTTTACCAAAAGGTATTTGGAATCAAATATTTTCAAACATTTGTTTGATGAAGTGTTTAGGGTTCACATACACCAGCGTTTTACAGCAGGACAGGAACAGAGAGTTTGTCTGGTTCGGAGACAATAAACTCTGCGCAGTTATTTACTTTCTTTATCTCTGTTTTCTTAATCTGTTATTACCCAGATAAGATCAGTTAAAAATAACAGGACCTTGGTTTCTTTCTTACAAATATCTTTAAGATCATCTTACATAATATTCATGGAACTAATTATGAAAGACTATATATTTCTATCACATGATGCTGGACATAGGACTATATGTTTGTTTATTCCTCTGGTGAAATAAAAATACAGTCCCAATGTTACTATTAGTCAAGTGGTCATTTGAATATTTAATAATGTATTTTGTACAATTTGGAATTTTTAAAGATTTTTATGTATTTATTTTTAGACTGAGGGGACGGGAGGGAGGAAGAGAAATATCAGTGTGAGAGAGAATCATCAATCAGTTGCCTCTCAAATGTGCCCCGACTGGGGACTGAACCTGCAGCCCTCCATGTCCTGACCGGGAATTGAACCAGCAACCTTTGACTTTGTGGGAGGACCCCTGGCCAACTGAGCCACACCGGTCAGGGCTCTACTGACTTTTTTTTTAATCTGCTCTATTTTTCTATTTTAATAGTAAATGCCAAATATTCCTTTATTGACGTTACTGAGAAATAAGACTTTCCTAAAGCTTATTTTATTTCACTTATTAAGTAATTACTAGGAGGCAGTGGGCAGGCATAGTTGGGGAGGCTACTGGGACCATGCCCAGGGGCTGTCTGGTAGCAGCCTGGCTCACTGCCAAGGGCACTGATTCTCCCGGGCCTGGTGGTTGGTGACAGGACAGTGGGCAAAACATGCTACTCGTGAGCTAGGCCAATGGCGCCTTGGCAGAGGAGTAGGTGCCCACTATCTTCCACCACTACACAGTCAGCGTCAGCATTAGGGGGCAAGTGCTACCTCCTAGGACTCTGACGTAGCCCGAAAGGAAAAGTGTGATAACGCAGGAAGATGGTGATTGTCTGAGACCTTTATCTTATCCATTGATTGATGTCTCACGTGCCCTTTTTATTAATAGTAGCTCAGACTGATCTCTGAGGTGACCCCAAAACTTTAGCAAGATTGAATGATATGAAAGAAAAACCTATGTTTGTGGAACGAGAGTAGAAGCCGCAAAAGAAATAGGAACATGCTGCCTTGTGCAGCATTCAGTTTTAGCCCAGAAGGGACTGCAGACTGTATTTGGTGAGGCTGTCAGAGCTATCTTAACTCCCAAGAAGTACACAGGAAAAAAATGAATAGGATCAAGATATACAAACTGTTGTTTGATTAGCTGAGAAATATCAGGGCCAAGCAAATGGTCCATTTCTCTGAGAAAGCATATGAAATGGTACAGCTATACGTGCCATTAATAATGAATGTATACATAATGAATGAAAAATAATGAAATAGTTTAAAGTGTGAAATAAGGGGAGTAAAATATCCTTTCCTGGGCCTGGCCAAGCAGCCCACTTGGTTAGAGCATCACCCTGATACACCAAGGTTGGGGTTCAGCCTCTACTTAGGAAACATACAAGAAGCAACCAGTGAATGCATAAATAAGTAGAACAACAAATCAGTGGGGTTTTTTCCTTTTCCCTTCTTCTCTAAAATCAATAAATTAAAAAAAAATTAGATATATATTTTTAAATATAACCGTATTCTCAGAATTCTATAAAATTCATTGTTTCCTAAATGTTCGAGAACAACAAACAGACTCTGAATTCATAATCTATTATAAATACTTTATTTCACTAGAAGATACAATCTCTCAAGGGTTCCATAGTTTAAAAAACTACAATCACATCATGTTCGAACCATGTAACAAACCATGCTGTAAATGGAACTTCCTGGGTCGACCATACACATTTCTACATAGTCTTTATGTAATCTGCACAAAGAAATACCTTTTCCCGTTTTTCCAATTAATTGTTTTGTATGTAAGTTGCTTTCTATTTCAGTTTATCCAGAGTGGTGAAATAACAGGGCCAGCCACGTAACCAAAAGTTGATCCAGGCACACGCCAGATGGGCAATACCTGAGGGGAAAATATGTGAGATAAAAAAGAACAGATGCTCTGTTATTACCTAAGCACAAGTTAAGTGTAACTTAAATATTTCTATATTGAGCCTTAATGTGCTTTCTTAAAGGATGTCAAAGATGTAATAAGGTCATAATTGCATTTATCATGAACACAAAAAATGTACACATTTTAGTTAATGTACATTAAACTGTAACAAGGCTTCTGGCATATACTATTACTAAGATGTTACTTTTTATTTCAACTTATATTGATTGGCAATCCTGCCAGTAGCCATAGGTAATACCCAGCAAGCCTTTGGCTGAGTGCTGCTTTTCACAAGTATGAGATAAAACTTCATAAGAAAGGAATCATTTTAAATTAGTAGGCTGCATAACAGGATGGGAATAAATCACATTCCTGACAGCCAGAATGGAAAAACCTCCTAATATATGGGGCATCGGGTAAAATTATCAGGAGGAAATTTATATTCTAGAAACGGGGGGTTCTGAGTCCTAAGAGAAAGTCTTTCTGAATCTGCTCTAACAAAACTTAAAAGCCAACCTAGAAAGGGTCAAAATGATCTCAAGTAACTTACAGGCCAAAAAAGGGTCCAAGACTCTTTGAAGAAATATGAGAAAATCTAGCACTCACCAAAGTAAAATTCACATGCATTAGTTTTCTAGGGCTGTTGTAACAAAGTACCACAAACTTGGTGTGGCTGAAAACAGGGATTTGTTCGCTCGCTTTCCTGGAGGCCAGAAGTCTGAAATTAAGGTAGGCCAGGAGAAGCGGAGGGAAAGTGGTTGGTCCTGGTGCTGCTGCACTGGCTGCAGGCTGGCACCGAGAAGCTCCCCGGCCCTTCCTGGCCCAGCTGAAGCAGTGCTGGGGGAGAAGGTGCTCAAACGTGAGTTTATTCATCATAACTCAGCTTGTCGATGACTTGGGGCCATAATGGATATTGATGTGTGCATTGTATTATGGGTAAAGTTGTAAGGAGCATCTGCTGCACCATACTGGTTAATCTTCCTTCAGCACACTAGCTTCAAGAACCACTGAGAATTTTTCAGAGACAATTATAATAACAAAAAAAATCTCTCAGAAGTTCATATAAGAGGAATTCACCAAAATGTCTTACAACAGCCTGGCAGACTGCTTAAACCAAAAACCAGCACCTGGCAAGCCCTGCTGTGAAGACTGAAGAATGTCCCCCAGATGGCACGTCCGCCATGATTATGCCCAAGCAAGCTGTCAAGCTTTGACAGCTTGAGAAGGAGAAGGAACTCTGTTTCAAGTATGTGGAGAGTGGACAAAGTGTGACCAAGTGGGTTTTGCAGAACATCTCATTCCCCAGACCTGTCATTACCAACATGCGCTCATAAACGCATGTTCTACAACTTCCATCACAAAAAGCTTTCTGGAGCCTATTGCCAAAGATATTGTCATACCTGTAATGCCAGCCCATTGTGTGCAGGGAATGGTACGTAGTGACAAAAACCAGCAGAAAAAGAAGAAAACAGAAACAGTATTAATTCAAAACAAACCTCTTGATGAGATTGTATCTCTCAACTTTTAACTTTTTTTCTTTCAAATTATTTTAACAACCTGTCAGTGAGTTAAAAATACAGTCATCGGGCACACATGTGATTAAAGGTAACGATGACGCCAGATTCCAAAGAGCAAGGCTGGTAAGAAGGCTTCCGGACTCACAGATGGAAGAGCTTGGTTTCAGGGGGTCCCAGTGGGGAAGCAGGTGGCAGGAGAAAAATGAAATTTAAGGGACCGTCAGAGGACAGGGCACAGTTGCTGGGTCACCAGCACCTTGAAACGTTTCTTGATGGTGACTCAGTGTCGAGAGTATTTGTCTTCAGGGGAGAACCGAGCAGGACGGGCCGAGCAGGTCTGTTGTCCCGTAGGTTGGCCGCCTCGGGGTGCAGACCCCGTCTCCTGTTCCCTGAGGCGATGCTGCAGAAACACGGTCAGGCCGAAGCCAAAGGCTCCAGGGCATCTGCCGCCTCCCGCCTTTCTCCCAGAGCTTTAATTTACCCTAAAAGGTGAGATAACAACAAAATCTAATTGAAGATCGGGGAGACATGTCTTATGCACACTCCACTGCCAAACTGAAACAAGCAAAGAAGTCACCGTGTATACTCACAGTGGTGCTCAGAAGAGAGGAAGGGGTCTTCAGATGAGAAGATAACGTACTGGAGAAAAACACATTCTGGAATACTCATGAGCCACGTGGCTGCCATCAGTATGGTAGGAGAATGGTCTGAACTCCACTCCAGAATGTGGGCTGTTGGCATGGGAAACACACTGGTTCCTCCTGTGTAGCAAACTTGCAAGTACTTGTCAGTAATGGTATGATGGCAATATGCTCCCTAAGACTGTTCCTTTGCTTTGAGGGATGTAACGTCCCCAGTTATCACCTGCCTGGATGTTGGTTGTAGAGTTCAGTGCCAGGGACATTGTTTCTGCATCAGGAAGGTAGCTTTGTAATAGTGACTAACACAGTACTGTACTGGCTGATTAGGACCTACAATGGATACGAGTATGGCATTGCCCATTTGCAGTACCAGCATGGGCTGGTAGTGAGCGATTCATCTGACACCATCAGGTTGCAGGGTTCTTAAGTGTGCCAGGACTGCCGTAACAGAATGCCATAAAATAGGGGACTTAAACAAGAGAAGCACATTTGGCCACAGTTCTGGAGGCTGAAAGGTTAGTTTCTTCTGAGCCCTGCCCTAGGCTTGCTTGCTGATTACTTCCTTCTCACTGTGTCCCCACAGGACCTTTTTCTCTGTGCACGTGTGGTCCTGGTATCTCTTCCTCTTTTTATAGGGACACCAGTCCCACTGGATTAGGGCCCCACCTGTATGACCTCATTTAATCATTATTACCTCCTGAAAGGTCCTATCTTCAAATACAGTCACATTGGCAGCTAGGGCTTCAATGTATGAATTTGGGGGGGACACACACAATGTAGTCCATGATAGGAACACAGAATATGGGACATGTTTCCAAGGAATAAGGGGCCGTGAAAAATTGGTGTGCTGTATCTGATTGTGTAATGAAGATAATCAGTGGGTACTGTAATAGGAAAATTGAAATGTAGAATCTCACAGTTCTTTTGGACCCTTGTACCTCTGAAGGGACTCTTCTTTTTTTCCCCAACAGAGCCTGAAAAATCAGGGAGTTTCCTGACTCCAGTTTGATGAATTCCAGATTGTCAGTAGCTCACACAAGTATTTAAGCCTGATGTGGGACTTCCTAAATGATTCTGTTGCCTAAGCTGAATCTCTCCTACTCTCCTTCCCAGTAGCCACCTCTGGCTGCAGACAAATAGGCATACACTGACCTCGTACTTGCTTAAGATCATCGAAGTTGTGCTGGCTCAGTGCACCAAAGCCAGCCTTAGGAGCAAAAGGAACAAACCCCGTTTTCCGAAACTAGATTTCATCATGAAAGGAACACAGTGGGTCTGCAGGTGACGGAGGATAGTTGATCTTCTCAGCACTGCTGACCACTTAAGTACTGCCATCCAAAAAAAAATGTGTCATCTTTAATGAGTGATTAGGATTTCCGGTTCCTCCTTTTCCTCTCTTCTGCTTCTTCCCCATGCTTGGTTCTAGATAAACATGGCCTATAAATGTATTTAGTTATGAAAAAACTCAGTTTAAGTCCTGATTCTACAGTTTATTAGTTTACCTGAGGCAAGTCATTAAATTTCTTTGTACATCAAATTTCTCATTTATAAAATGGAAATAGGAATTTATGCCCTCATGAGATTGTCATGAAGATTAAGGTAACTTATGTAAGCTAACTAGTGTGGTACACAGAACGTGACAGGCACTCGAAACATTTTAACTGGCTTTCCTCTTCCATGATAGCACCAGGTAGGGGAATAAAGGAGAAGAGATTTGAAGAAGGAAGAATAAAGGGGAAAGTTAAAAGTTCCACTTTTACATAAGTGACTGGGCATCAATATGCTAAAGTATAAAAGATTTGTAATCTTTAAACAATATCCTGCATAAGCCCTGTCTGGGTTGCTCATTTGGTTAGAGCATCATCCCGATATGCAAGGTTGTGGGTTCAGTCCTCGGTCAGAGCACACGTAAGTATCAGCCAGTGAATGCATGAATAAGTGGAACAACAAATCAATGTCTGTCTGTCTGTCTGTCTGTCTCTCTCATGCCTCTCTCTCTTCCTTCCCTTTCTCCCCCCACCCTCCCTAAACTCAGTAAATTAGAAAAGTTTTAAACTATCCTGCTTAGCATGTTGGAAATTAGAGTCTATGCCAAACAGTACAATAAGAATTGCATTTGTACCATTTGAATTAAAGTATCACTGCCCTTATACCATACAGTGACAACAGTTGATTCCAAATTCGTCCATTAGAATCTCTTGGTAAATGTGTTAATACTGTATTATAAGTTAATTAAAAGGCACCACGAAGAGTCTTGTGAACTGTTATATAATCTTCTACTTGAAAATCTTCTGTCTTCCTTTTATCCATATTGTGGGACTCCTGAACGCTTTCAGCATGCATGATCGGGCCACTTCTTTCTCCTGCAGCCTCAGCTTCCTCCGCCCTTCATTCTGGGCTTTTAACTCTCATCCCAGGCCTCCACCATATTGAACTATTTCAGGTTGCTGGTTTTTGGATTCTTCACACATGCCATATAATCTGCCTGAGACGCACATTTGATCTCTTCACCTGGCTAATTTATCCTTTATTCTCCTGCAAAGCCTAAATGAGATGCCCTTTCCAGAAACAATCCTTCCTATCATTGTATATGTAGCCCCTGGCACAGTACCAGCCGCACTAGGAATTCAGTAAATACTTGTTAAGTCAATGAGTCAGTACTCAACATAAATGCTTATAACCTGTAAATTTTCAACTCCCATTTAAAGGAAAAAAAAAGTAGTTTGTTCTTTAGTATTTATATTGGGTTGGCTAAAAAGTTTGTTTAGTTTTTTCCATACTAGTAGTGCTAAGTTGTCTTTAACTTCATTCAAAACCGTTTTGTTAGATTGTATCATGACAGCTGTCATATCAGTGTGCTTTTAAAAATTGGTGAATTTTTGTGTAGCCATTTTAATATTGAAGATGGAAGAAAAGCATCATTTTCAGCATATTATGCTTTATAATTTCAAGAAAGGTAAAAATGCAAAAAAAGATCTGGGCAGTGTATGGAGAAGGTGCTGTGACTGATCAAACGTGTCAGAAGTGGTTTGCGAAGCTTCTTGGTACTATTGACATTTTGGGCAAAAAAATTCTTTGCTCTGGGGCTGTCTTATGCACTGGAAGATGTTTAGCAGCATCCCTGGCCTCTACTCACTAGAAGCCAATAGTGGAAGATAACTGACATACTCAGAATATCCAAATCAATAAAGTTATTGGTGAAAATGAAAAATGTGTCTTTTATTTTATGGAAAAAACTAAATGGACTTCTTGACCAACCCAATGTTATGCTGCTTTATACAATGTATCACATCTAAAGTGGGTCAATGTCTGCCTCCTTATAATTGCTATAGGGATTTGTAAGTGCGTGTGTGGTCATTCATTTTGATTTGGATTTTTCCAAAGAAAAAAATCAGATATAGTGACTATTGTAACAGCACAAAGAAGAGGATTCTCATAGAAAGGCTTTTCCTCTTAAGTTTCTATCTAGTGAAGATGACCTTATTAGAGTATTTTAAAAGGTAGTCAGAAGATTTAGATTGTTGAAATAAAATACCAGAGGCATGTTGTGTGGAGAGATATATCTCAAAAAGAGACATTAACAATATACCAAGTGATCACAATGAAGTTATATAATTGGGTTCCACTGAGTTTTCCTTTTTGTAAAATTGTTGATGTTCTGAGGAATTTTTTTTCAGATGCATCTGCTTAGCACAGAGAACGAGAACTAAAGGTAGAATAAAGCAATTCTAAGAAAGTGAATGGTGTGTGACCTTTTTTTTAATTTGCTTCACAAGTAATTTACTTTAAAAAAATTAACATCTGCTATTTTGAAGCTAATCTTAGTGTATTGAATGCCCTTAACCATTTTTCAATCCCACAGCCTTTTATCTTGCTTCTCCTGCTGTGTTCCCACCACCCCTGATCCCATTAGCAAACTTCGAGACCGCCTCAGACTTACCAAAGTACTGCTTTGGTTTCAGCTGCTCTTCTGCAAGAGGAAGTGAATGTTGGGGGTTTTCTCTGTGGTACAGTTGTGATAAAGCTGTGGTGGTCTTATCTCTCTCTTAGGTAGTGGCTCTTTATGACTACACAGCGAATCGATCAGATGAACTAACCATCCATCGCGGAGACATTATCCGAGTGTTTTTCAAAGATAATGAAGACTGGTGGTATGGCAGCGTAGGAAAGGGACAGGAAGGTTATTTTCCAGCTAATCATGTGGCTAGCGAAAGTAAGTTTTATGCTCCTTCCTGGTCTACTAATATGGTGTAACCGATAGTACAAGATTTTATCATTGTCTACCCTTTAATTTACTGTCTTTGTAACTTTTGCGTATGTGTACCCGTGGGTATCACTTTTTATTTTCATGATGCAAAAAAAATAAATAAAAGGGAGAGGCACTAGAACGCTAGAACGCAATTTTGTTCTGGAATATTTGCTTCACAGACTTCTCAGCCCAGGGGACCTGCCCAGCTAGTTAACAACCTTCTTCATTCGTCCCCTTTCTCCCGCCACCTGCTTTACACACTTCACGCATGATTATGTCAGTGCTGCTCTTGCCACAGCGACTCCCCAGTTGACAGTCACTTTTGAAGAACCCCTAGTTCCCCAGCTCCCATTCTTGCTTTATATGCCTCAGGCCTCGCTGTTACCTACCTACCGCAGGTCGTTTCTTTCTCACATACATTAAGCCATTTGTGAAAGGAAAAGGACAGGAGCTAGAAAAGGAATTCCAAATAGAGTTTCTGAAAGGGAGAGACTACTAGCTGTGGATTTCACCTTGAGAGGTGACAATAGAACACAGAGAGCCTGAAAATAAAGACTACATAGAAGGGGGAGAGAGATAGTAATGTTTCTTCAGAAGAATGCCTCCTATCAGCAGTTAACTTGGTAGTGTGGTAGGAAAAAGACTGTTCTCAGGGCTCAGGAAAGCTGACTGTTGATCCCTGCTCCCCCACAACTCTTCCTGATATGCCTCAGTTTCCTCCTAGAAGATGAGGAAGTTGAGGTCTGTCATCTCTTAAGTTTTCTTCCAGAAATACTAAGATGATAGAGTTCTGATTTAAAATGTAGTATAGGCAACCTTGAGAACACCGTTTTGCGTATTTATTGTTAAGTCTTTTGTTTTTGCAAAGAAGTGATTATCATAAATAATAGTTGTTTTTGAGGCTAGTGTATGAAACCCCATTTAAACCAAAACAGTGGCTGAACAAAAGTACTGTTGTTTCCTGATCTAAGTTCTGAATTTTGAGAGCAGAGGAGATAGCAGAGGAAGAAGAATTCCTTCCATGAGTACTGGGTGCTGGCTTCAGCCCAGATAAGATATTTTCTCTGTGCACCGCCCCCCCCGCCCCCACCCTGTGCGAAGCCTGGCGCTCCCAGGGCTTCCCTGCCAGTCTCTCCAGGGCTGCTCCCGGGCTCAGGGCAGCTTCCCGCCTCGGCTTATCTGCGGCCTTGAGCAAACTCCTCCCCTTGCAAGGGCCAAGTATCAAAAATTACCCACTTCTCCCTAATAGAACAAAATTCTGAAGTTCCTCTGTGCCACTGTTTTCATTCTTTTTCTCTCAGTAATAAGTGGCTGTTAGCTCTTAATCTCTATTGGAGGTATATTTTCATGTTTAAAAGGAGGTGCATAAGGACATAAGGCAACATGGAAGGATGAAATCCAGGCCTGGTTAATGCCCAGTCACCTGCACTTCTAACTTCCAGGTTGTCTCAAATATCCAGGTTTCTTCCCCTGCTTCCCAGTGATGGCTTTTCCACGGGGTTAACAGCGGGAATTCAGCTTCTGTTTTTAAATCACCAGCTGCCCACACATCATAGTCACTCTAGAGTGTCTCTGTCATTTTAACTAGATATGACAATTCATTATTAATCCAGACACAATGAAAACATGCATTGCTTAACATGGCAATTTAAAAAGATTGTGTATTTCCAGGCCAGATGATGTGAGATGGTTTAACTTCATTTATTCAATTTTTATTGTTAATTTTTTATTATTTTTTAATCCTCACTGGAGGACATGCTTATTGATTTTAGAGAGAAGGGAAGGGTGGGAGAGAGAGAGGGCAAGAAACATCAGTGTGAGAAACATCAACTGGTTGCCTTTTGTACGCACTCCAACCAGGGACTGAGCCCACAACACAGGCATGTATGTGCCCTTACCGGGAATCAAACCTGCGACCCTCTGGTTTGCAGGATAACACCCACCAACTGAGCCATACTGGCCAGGGCAGGTGCTTTTAACTTTAGAATGTATTTAGTTTGCAGAAATAACCTCTTGGGCTTCCAAATCTTGAGAGGCTATAGATACTTGATCTACAGTTAAAAATCCTATAAAATTTTTCTTCCTCAGTAACCACAGTGAGACCCCTGACACATGCTGTAATGATGGTTAGTGGTTATGTACAGAAATTAATGGTCTGGGGTAGTGACTGTTCTCCAACTGCCGTAATTCCTTATTGCCTCCCAGAATAATTGATGGTTTCTTTTGGCATCAGTCATTGCTTGTTGGAGAAGCCTTGTAAAGGCCAGAACAAGTAGAAAAAATCCTCAGATAACCAAGAATATAATGATTGAATTCCCACCTGATCAGGGATGTATTTTTCCCTTTTATCCTACTCTTTACCTGCTCATTTTTAACATTAGAGAAAAAAATGACTGTCAGCAGCATATTTCACCCAAAAAATAGTAGGAGAAGTTGTCCTTTATTTTATCCAAAGCCAACTGTGCAAAGCAAATGATCTAAAATTACGTATCTGAATAGCATTTGTACCAGCTGTGAGAGCTGTGTCCTGGAAACCCAAAGAAAACATTGGGACCCCATTGTTATAAAGGAGTTACTCCCTTGTGTCTTAAGTCACTGGGAAGAAAAAGGGCTGTGTGTAAATTAAAGAGATTACGAAGATTATAATTTTACATTGTAAGAATCATAGACTTAAGACGGAATAGATTCATACCCCGTATAGTCCTTGCTCCATGCTCATTGGTTTCGTACCATCTTCCCAAGTTACCCTTTCTCCACACCTCTGCCTGGCAAAATCCTACCTATTCTTCAGAGTCTGGCGCACTGATTTCTTCCATTAAGCATTTGCTATCCCCATATAAGTGTGTCTTTGTTATTATTTCTCTTTTAAGTAGTGCCGCCTTCTATTTTATGTTACAGTTCCTTGTGAACATGTGCCTCTAACCAGACTGTAAGCTCCCTAAGAGCAAAGACCACTTTGACCACCTAGTACACATCCCCTCTAGCAGTGCCCAGCAGATAACCGTGCATGTGGCCGGTTCCCGATAAATGTGCATTGAAATAAAATGAAATAAACATCTATGTCACCACATAGTAAGTGACAATGACACCTTCTACATTTCTGAAGTCCTGTTGATCATAATGTTTCTGAAATCCTGTTGATCCTAACTTTACAATCCTAAGTTACATTCTCTCGATAACTAATGTGTAAGCGTACAAATTGGCTGAACAGTGAGTGCTAGGTAGCTTATTTGTACACCAAAGCACTGAATGTCGGTTTCTTCAGTTTCACGTCTCCCCTCCTCCATCATTGTTCTTTCCCCTATGAAACAGTGCTTCTCAATCTGATTACTTGAATTCCTTTTTTAATTCCAGCACTGTATCAAGAACTGCCTCCAGAGATAAAGGAGCGATCCCCTCCCCTAACCCCCAAGGAAAAAAACAAAATGGAAAAACCTTCATCTTCTCAAAAGGTAAATGTCTTCAAGAATATGTATAGCATATGTACTTTGGTCTTCACTCTCTCTGGGTAAAATATTTATTTTCATGCTTACATCCTTTATTGTCTACCTTATTATTTCTTGCAATACTCGTACCAACATGATGAAATATATAAGGCAAATATTATTATAGCCATTTTTCAGCTAAGGAAACTGAGGAGGCTCAGAGATGAAAGTGGACTGGGAGTCATAGCCCAGGTAATGGAACAGGGTCCCGAAGTAGAACTTGTGAGTTTCTGTGTGACGCTGGTTCCACCCTGTACTAGTTTCTGTGACGTGATGGTGACACTGTCCTCAGCCCCACCTGAGTGTGTGCTGAAAGTCACCAGAGCCCACAGAATAAAGATGGTTCTCTCTCCCTGGAGTATCCCTTTTACTTGATGGTAATTTAAAATATTTTCAGATTAAAATGGTGTGGATATAGTATCAGCCAGAAAAGTGTCATGTCTTTCAGCCTGGGCCCTCAGGTACCCAGCATCAGTATTCTTCTGATGTTAGTAGTACTTTGGTACAAAGTTTAAGCAATGTGCCATTCTATGTATTACTTCTTGAACTTATTTCATTCTGTGACATTAGCTTTTGCCTTGGACTGAATAACTTCACTCTTTGACAACACGAACTGGTGTATAGTTTTTTGACAGTTGAACCTATCCTGTATCATTATTCATTCACCTGTATTTATCAAGTGCTTATTACTTCCATGCCGAGCATTCCATTGGTCCTCACAGAAGCAAGACTGAGTAGGCAAAGCACTTGCCCTTGAGCTTAGTAGGCTAGTGGGTGAGACACCTGCAAATAGGCAATTCCAACAGACTGTGGTAGGGACAATAAAGAAGACATGAGCACAATGTATTGGGAACACACAGAAAGAAACCCTCTAAATCTGCCTTGGGGAGTCCAGGAAGAGTTCCCAGAGGAGGGCAAGCTTGAGCTGAAGCTTATAGGATGAAAAGGTGTGTGCTGGGTAGATGATCTTAGAAAAAAAAACATTCCAGCAAAGGGAGCAACTTGAGCAAGGTGTGGTACAGTGTGGTCATGCTGTGTAGTGTAGGTCCTAATGGACAGGAGGACAGAGAAGTGCAGGAGTCAGGCCACGGAGAGTGTGCTGTGCTCTGCTAAGATGCTTAGATTGTATTCTTCAGACACAGGGGATCCCCTGGACGAGGTAATCAAGGAAGTGACGCATGCAGATCTACATGTTAAAAATACTATTTTACTGGCAGCGCCGTGACTGGGTTAGAGGTAGCTGAGACCTGGGACAATGAAATATTAAAAATGAAATATAAAAGCCTGAACTGGAGGGATATGATTGAGAGGATTTTATGATTGATTGGATGTGATTAGTGATGTTGGAATCTAGGAGCTGTGCTAAGGGCCCTGGCTTATTATATAAGTGAATGGATAGTGGCAGCACAGAAATAATAAAAGAATAAGGAAGGTTAGGGGAGATACAGACAAGGAATGGTAGGGAGTAGAGTGTGATGAGTTCACTTTTAGATATCTTGATTTGTTAGTGGTGCTCGTGGTGCTCGCAGGTGCAGATACTCACCAGGGAGCCAGAAATGCAGGGCTGGACCTTGAGAGAAGGTAGGGCTTCAAAATAAAATGGGGAGGAGTTAGTATTTATTGAATTACATCCGTAGAGCTGAAGCTTGCAATGACGGAGATGGCTCAGAACAAACACTGTGGAGTTCTGAGAGAGAAGTCCCAGGACAGAATCCCAGTTGAACACTAACATTTAAAGGACAATCAAAGGAAGAGAAGATTAAGAAAGAATAATCAAAAGGGAAAGAAAGATCCAGAAAAAAAGGAACTGTCCTGGAAGCCAGGGAGAAGAGAGGTGCTCGGGGGGTACAGTCAATAGCATCAGAAATGGCCGGTCAGCTAGGCTGTCTGAGCATTCGGCACCTCTGCACTGGTGTCAGGGTTGACAATGATAGTACGATGAGGATTGAAGAGTAGAACGGGCCCCAGCAGGGGAACTCATGGAACTCATTCCCAGGGCTTTACTTGACGGGGAAAAAAAGCCAAGCAGTCACTGGAGGGAGACCCAGATCTAGGAGGGGTTTTTTAAATACTGGTGTGACACATAAGATTATATCCTAAGGAGACCAAACCAGTGGACAGGTTGAGGTTGAAGATAGATAAAGCAAGCATGCAGGGTCTTGGAGAAAGCAGGAGGTTTTTGTTGCCAAGGCAGGTTGATAGGTTAGTGTTGGCTAGAGCAATGGTTCTCAACTGAGGGTGATTTTGCCTCCAAGGAGATAGGAGACCTGGCAGTGTCTGGAGATATTTTTGCAAGTATCTTCAAGGAGGGGGATACCTTAGCATCTGGTGGGTAGAGGTCACAGATGCTGCTAAACATCCTAGAATGCACAGGACAGCCCTCCTCCTCAACGGATTATCTGGCCAGAAAATGTCAGTAGTGCTAAGCTTACAGCAGGACCCATCTGAGACAGGTTAATATGAATGAGGCTGCAGGTGAGCTAATAAAGTGGAAGTCTGGAAATCAAGGATATCTTTATGTTCTCAAAAACAGAAAGGAAGGTCCATAGCAGATGTGAGGGCGAAAGGCAGAAGATAGGAAGAACAGTGACTGTTGGAATGCCCGTGCGGACAGTAGGGGCAGGAGCTCATTCAGAACACACAAAGGGGTTTCGGAGTACTCCAGGAGCTGCTATCTGAGTACCATAAAAATGGAGGGGGCATGATTCTGTGTAGTTGGGTTTCTTTCCTTCAGTCATGTTCGGCGCCTAAGACAGATTGGGTTTGATTTCTGAATAATTTGAGTTGTGGGTATGATCAAGGCCCAAATCATAAGAGACTTGATAGCAAAAACTATGGAAATAATAAGTTATGGAAGATCAGCTAGATTGGAAAAGATGTGAAATCAGAAGACTGGCCAACTTGGAAAGCAAGGCTTTCTGCAAGGTTGCCATAAGCCACCCATGTCCAGGTGTATGCATAGTGTCCATGCAGTAATGGAGCTAACAGACTGGAACTATGGCCTGTAAATCAAGAAGCTTTCTTAATTAGTATTTCAGATGTTAAGCAGCTTGAGGTTATGATAAATTCACAGAGGTGCTTATAAGAGCTGAAGTCAAATTGAAGGACCCGTTATTAGAATTGAGCTGGCCAAGGAACTATGTCCATGTGTTGGGTAGATTGTTTCCTTGGATATTAAAATGCCAGAATGATTGCAAGAGTTGGGGAAAAGGGGACACTGAACCAAGAGGGTGAAATCCTGAATTATTGCGATCAAGCAGATGTCTCAATCTTGGCTTTATGTTGAAATCACCTAAGAAATTTAAAAAAAATATCTGATGCTTGACCCCACACCCACAAATTGATTCAGTTGGTCTGGGATGGAACCTTGGCACGGGTAGATTTCAAAGGCTTTCCATAGGATTTTAACATGCAGCCAACGGTGAGAACCGTTGTGTTAGAGTGACCCCAATGTCCGAGGGTAACAGCTGCGAAGATAAACAGAGGATGTCCCAGCCAGGTGTGAAGGCACCCAACGAGGAGTGCTGTGAATGTGTGTGCCCGAGATCAGCAACAGAGAGCTGAGAGGCCAGTGCTGACTCCCGTGGCTCATGGACTGTGCGAGAATGAACAGCCTATACTGCAAGGAACTGAGACCAAAACGGTTTCTCGGTAAAACGCCAGTTTCACACACAGCAAGGGTGTGTGGGGATGGCTGCCTGCGACAGCGTGGGGACTACACGGGATGTGGTTGGAAGGAATTTTACTGCGGGCAGATGCTACGCGTGTAATATTACCCACTGTTTAGAATTCACGAGATTTAAGAATTTAAGGAAGATGGTAATGTAAATTTTCAAAATATTTATAACTCGGCACAGGGAGTCATTGGGACAGCTAATAGTATTTGTAGTCTGTGTCCAGAACTGTGGGAGAAGCTATGATAGACACAGACTTTACTTGTAGTGGCTTACTGGTTTCCCTGATGCTCTATCATGCTGATCTTTGAAATTGGGGTTACCTAACCCCCAGCTCTGTCTGTCCCTGACCAATAGCAGTGAACTAATTCTGACTCAGCCAGTGGAGAGACAAAGAATTTTTACTGGCTGCCTGCGAATTTGGCATCACCCCTTCCTCTTCCTAATGTCCTTGTGTTACCATGGACAGAGACCTCTTACCTGCTTCCCAGACTCCCCAGTTCTCCCTGCGTGTGCCACTCCCCTACTTAGAACTCACTGCATCATAGCCTTAGTTTACACTGTAGTTGAGTTTTTTGATTTCGTGTGCCTTTTGCTCTCACAGACCGACCATGCTTGAAATACACCTTCGTGTTCACATCACAGCAGGCCAGTTCTTTCTGATCCTTGAGGAGTGCTTCCGGCTAACCCACTGCTGCCCAAACCCTAATTCTAATAGATCTCAAGTAACTTGCAGACGTGCAAAGTGGACCATTTAGAAACAGAAACTAGTAAAGCCAGAGAGTTGTGGAAGACAAGAATCTATTTGAGCAAGGGAGCAGAAAGGTTCTGGTGGAGGTGAAGGAACTCAAATTGGGCTTTAAAGTTGGAGGTAACATGGATTTCTTTAGTTGAAGAACATGATTTGATCTTCTCTGTCTGAATCCAGGTATTAGAATAGACTCCTACGTATATTTTTCCTCTTAGGAATGTACCACGTGTGTAGTTTGATAATGTTTCACTGTCCTGTGGGAGAAAGTGTGAAGAACGATGTATACGTACCTCCTGAGAAATGGCAGTGCTGACCCTGGCAGCCGAAGCCCCTCGGGCGCACTCGGAGCCACGAGCCCGTGCTGGGGCAGCCCGCCCTTGAGAAACGTGCGCCCGGGCTTCCTCAGCACCTGGCACGGAGGCGTGTCTTCAGCTTCGTTCCTTCATCACAATGTATCTGGCTTGATTTTATCAAGATCCTGTCTTATAAACCTACCACAAATTCTATCAGATGTTCAATTTCGTGTGCGAGTTTTATTTTTGTTACCACATGTAAGATGTATGACAAGAAGAAGAAGAACATGGAAAGTTGTCTCTGAAAAGTGACTCAAGTGGGGAGAGTCCTGAGTTCACGGAATTATAGAATTGGTGACAGGGAAGGAACTTCGGGGATCGTCCCTATGGTTCTGGCCGACTCCCTTCATTTTACAGATGAGGAAGTCAAGGTCCAGACAGGTTAGAAGAGTCTCATTGAAAGCGACAGTCCTGATGTGGGGCTCCGGCTCCATGTTGCCGGGCCAGTGCCCTGTGTGCCCCACCACCGAGTCACTGACGCAGACAGCTGTTGCTGCACAGCTGGCCACGTTTTGTGTCACATTGATTTTTCACATCCCTGTTTTATGTTTGTTTCATTATACCCTTCTTCATGTGGAAGTCTTTAGAATTGCATTCTTTATACTTTTTTTAAGGGAAAAAAAAAAGGAACCTCCAGAATTGTTTTCTTTTAAAATTATTTCTATTCAAACTGCAGAATGAGAAGTAAAATTATACCTTTTAATAGCTTGGCAGCTGCTGGATCTTATTAAGTTCTTCCAAGTGGAACACACCTGTCCTGTTGCTAAATGTGCCAGGTCCCTTCCAGCGTTTCCTCTGGGTCATTCAGATGGTAGCAGGCGATGGGAGCACTTGCTCTCCCACTGCAGGAGGATGGCGCAGGCTTGACTTAGTGATTCTCCACAACAGGCTTGAGTGCCCAGATGAATCAGTAGGTACCTGCATCACAGGGATGGGAGACTAGGAGAGTGTTTTCAAGCTCATTCCAGAACATTTTTATTACAGTGTGCTGTAAATTTGCATCTAATAGAGGGGGAGAATATTGGTGTTATCCAGGAAGAAAGAAATTCAGAAGCTTTAAAAAAAAGGAGTAGCAGCAGCCCTGGCCAGTGTGGTTAAGTTGGTTAGCAGCGTTGTCCTGTAGACTGAACGGTCAGGATTTGATTCCTGGTCAGGACACATACCCAGTTTGCAGGTTCTGTGCCCAGTCTGGGCACATACGAGAAGGCAACCAATGGATGTTTTTCTCTGCCCCCGCCCCAACTTTTCCTCTCCCTCTCTCTCTAAAAAACAGTAAAAAGGTGTCCTTGGGTGAGGATTAAAAAAAGAAAAGAAAAGAAAAAGTCTTGCTGACAACTTTGGCTTTTTAAGAGGGGATTTTTTTTAGGCTTTTTAATTTTTTTCTAACCTGTATCATTTGCTGTGCCTATGTCATTCATTTATTTGCGGGGGACAGTTTTAAAATTCCTTTAAATTTTTTAAAAATTATTTTAGGTTGTATTACAGTAATATATGCGCATAGTTTTAAAAATTCAACCAATAAAGAATCCTATACATGAAAAATAAAACTGCCTGCTAATATTTATGCTTACTCTAACTTGCATTTCCTATTTAAAGTGTTCTCTGCGTGTGTACCTATACACGTCTTCATTAATGTCTGTGTTTCCGCGGAACTGGGGTCATAATTGATATTCTGTTTTTCTTTCACAATATGCCTTGGACATCTTTCTTCTGAGTACAGACAATTCTGTTTAACAGTTTCAAATTACTAAAATGCCTAATTTTCTTCTTTTTCAATTCCTAAAATAAAGTTTTCTCCAGTTTCTGAAAATGCTTATTTAAAAAAAAACCCAAAGTAGAAAATTACCCTCTATCTTCTGTAAATGTTTAAACATTGACAGAACCAAATACCTTTTCTTTTAATGCCAGACATATAGTAACAATTATGCACAGGAATGTCAGATTTTATCTGTGAATGTGGAGAAATTACTGTGACATTTTTGTTTATGTCTTTCTCTGAAAACTCAGTAAGTAAATAATAGTTACTGGCTTTGCCATTCTAAGGTAATTATAAAAATATCCGTTATAGCTCATGTCTTCATGTGACAAGAGTGGTGATTATTTTCATTTTTTTACCTGGCTGGGTCAGTTCAAAAGAGAGCCGGCTCCTAAAACCAAGTGCATAGTCCACTCAAATCCAGGGCCAGCTGCTTGGTTGTCTAGTACAAAAAAAAAAAGAGAGAGCCCAAAGGGGTCATATAACTCCGTGGTGGTTTCTCTTCCAGCCCCCCCCCCCCCCACACACAATTTTAGATCAGTAATTCTGTCAACCTCTCAGAAAAACAGTAGAAAATAAATAATTTGCCTTTAATGTGCATGTGCCTCTCTTAGTCTAAAACACATCTAATTTTCATTTACCCTCTTCATCCCCAAAGTAGACAGTTTATTAAAGCCTGGATTCATTGTGCCATACATCACTGTTTTCAAAAATCATTTCATATAGAAAAAAAATGTATTTCCATGTGCTGGTCCTTGTACCAGGAGTCCATCTTAATTCTTTTTAGCCATAGGAATAATATGATTTTATTTCTGTGTTAAATCCAACAGCAAACTTATAATAGGCAGTAGTTATTTTGGTATAGCAAAGCAGGTTTTCCAAATACCTAGAACTTAGTTAATATACACTAAATCACTGAAAATACAATCATAATTATTATTGCCTCTTGCTGTTGCTAAAGAATAATATTAACTTATATCTTTTTATACTTTAGTAGGTTTATTTATCAAAGAAAATACAGTTATATGACTTATATTAAAGAGATAAAATTAATTTATGCTTGGATTTGCTTTAAAATTCAAGGATATTTGAATATTTTTTCTTTATTCGAAGAGAACAAAATCAAAATCTTGTAAGTAAAAGTAAAGAACTTGTGTCCCATGAAGAGTCTTAGAGAAGGCAACACTGATACGTATTTCTTTTTCCCCATAATTTGTTTCAATAACAGAAGTATTTTAAGGAAAAAACATTGATTTAGAAAATGTCATCTGCCTTTGAAAATGTCTGTGTCCCACAGAGAAAGTGAGCAGGACCCCAGTGATGTGGCTGCAAAGCCAGCGTGAGTCACTTTCACACCCGCAGATTCCACTTTCGAAAATGAAGTCCCTAGCCGCTCTGCACAGAGGAGCTTTCACAGCCTTCAGACTCTCTCTGACCCTGAAGGGCACCCATTAGGATCCTGACTTTCCTGAAGGCCTGGGGGCCAGCCTGCTGCCCGTTCTCCTTTCCGTGCCTTTGCCTCAGCGCCAGGTTTGACGCGCACGCCTCAGCACTGCTCTGTCGCTTCCCCAGGCAGCTGTGTTCCTCGCTACCCTGGGCAGTTCCCCTCCACGTTCCCAGGGCCCTATTACCTTCCACAAACATGCACCCGACTGGCTGCTTGCCTTTCAGTTTATCTAACCTGGGGCTCTGAACTAGGTCATTGCCCCTGGTACTGAAATGAGTGGACTGTGAGAGAACCCCTCTGTGGTCTCCACCCCAAAGCCAGGGGGTCCAATGTGTCATTCCTTCACATCTTCCTAACTCAAGTTACTTAAAATTTATACTAAACCAAATAAGCATGAAATTGTGTTTTATTTTAGCAGCCCGCTGATTATTCAGCTGATGTGAGTCTCTGAGCCCTGCCTCTATCTCATTTTCTTATTCAGATCTTCCATGAAAACTCAGTTTGGAGAATAATGTAAATTTTCAATCAAGATTTCATCATTGTGTCCAGTAAAGCATTGATAAGTATTATAGGACATTCCTTCTGAGAAGTCAAGTAGGGATTTTTATTCTTTGAATAATGAGTACACAAAAATTGTAAAGTAAGTAATGTTGTGCTGTGTCAGACCAGTGTTCTGCTTGGCCCAGTACTGCTCTCTGACAGTGACCTTCAGGGCTGTTTGATAGGCAGTGTTTGCTCTTCATGATTATATTTTTAATGGTCAACCTAAAAATGAGTAACATCCCTCTCACAATCTATTATAGATCTCAAATGTGAAAGATGTTATTGAGAGAACTAGCAGCCAATCATTCCTAGTTGTAACTTGTCCTTTAGATAGTGGCAGAATTGATGCTTATCAGTCACGCTGTCTTCTGACTTGACAATCAGTATGACCTTTTTGAGTCCTCTGACACCCTGACTCTGCTATCTTCTTGTTCTGCCCAGTACTCCAGTGTTTCTCAGCCTTGACACTATTGGCATTTGGGGATAGAGAAAAATTCTTTGTTTGGGGGGAATATGTTGTGCATTGTAGGGTGTATAGGGGCATCTCTGGCCTCTGTCCACTAGATGCCAGAAGCACCAACCCCCTCAAGTTCTAATGATCAAAAGTGTCATCCAAGCCCTGGCTGGCGTAGCTCAGTGGATTGAGCGCAGGCTGGGAACCAAAGTGTCGTAGGTTCGATCCCCAGTCAGGGCACATGCCTGGGTTGCAGGCCACGGCCCCCAGCAACCGCACATTAATGTTTCTCTCTCTCTCTCTTTCTCCCTCCCTTCCCTCTCTAAAAATAAATAAATAAAATCTTTTTAAAAAATTCCTGTTTCTCTATAGGCTGGGTTAAATAAATGCCTGTCCCCAGTTTCCATACAACCCTAAATGTCATTTAAAAAAAAAAGTGTCGTCCAGACATTGTCAGACCTTCCCTGGAGGTCCCGATCACACAGACCCCCCCACTGAGAACTGTTCTCTTTTAATAGAAGAGTTGTGTATAATACTGTGTGTGTGTGTGGATATGTGTTTTTCCTTAAATTATAATTTTTCTTATTTTAAGATCCTGTAAATGAAATTTTGCTTTCATTTTTTTCATTACTGGCAACTATATAAGTAGTAGTTGGACTTCAAGATTACCCTACTCAAAAACAACAGTTTCACATAAAGATGTGTCCAGCCAGCTATGCGAGGTTCAACATGATGAATTTATATTCAATTATCTCCTAATTTAGTTTAGATAGCTCTTGACTACCACTTATTTCCTTTGCTTGATAAATTCACTGTATGCTACTCTTTCCATTAACCACCGAAAATTAACTGTATGCTAATAATTCTTGTTATTGCTTAGCAGTCACAATAACATTATTATAATGGCCTCTAATTTTAATATGGTTCTCCTTTGGCTGACATAATAAGGGAAGAACCTTTTTTGTATAAATGTCTCTTTTAGCCACATAAACCATACATATACTTGATCTCTTTCTACATATTGGAACAGATTTGCTTTTATCACTCTTTTACTGAACTTTTCTGTACTTAATGAGTCTTTCCTTTCTTTGTACCCCCATCGCTGCTTCCCCATTACCGTGGGTGTGTTTGAGCAGCAGCCTCTTGCACATTGGTGCATCTTACACAACGCAGGCAGACCGTGCAATAGACCACCAAAGGCTGACAACTCCTTCGAGAGAAAACGCTACCATGTCATTTCTAGTCACTCACTAGAAAGTAGTGTCGCACCCAGATAATGTAGGAAAACATTCCTGCAAGGTCACGAAGGCTGCTTATTGCCCAGTCCTTAAACGCACTAGAAGGAATACGTTTTATATTGCAACTTTTGTAATTACCACAAATACCTTGTGTAATTATTTAGTCTGTTATAGCTGCTGATGTATACATTATAAATATCAACAAAATTGTTTGTGCTTAGATATGCATAATGGGTGTAAACCTATTAAAGAAGACAACTGAAGAGCAAATTTCAAAGCAACATGACGAAGCAGTTTTTTAAACTAATAATATATAGTGACTATTTGTACACGTATACATACATACATATGTACACAGACAGAAATGATGAAGAATAAGGAACCTCTTAGATTGGGCTACAGACAGGCTGTCCAGAATTTCCACTTGGTCAGAGGGATCTCATTTTGTCCCATAATCTTGTAGCATACTGCCTTTAACGCCTTACCTCAGTGCCAAATTATGTGTACCTACGTTTGCCCTCGATGTCTGTGTCTGCTTACCGTGGTTTCTTGGGAGGGAAATTGAAATCCTTCATGGGAAGGGCAGGGAAGAATTGAGATTCAAACCAGAAAGGGGGGAAGAAAGGGAGGAGATGGGAGGGATAACAACAATCCACGCTTATAGGCTACTCAGTCGGCTTCAGGCAAGTCAAGAATTGGATCCGAGCATTCTTACCCTTACACATCACCAGACTAATCTTTCTCAACTATGCCTCAAACATCTTTAGATCATTATGTAAAAATACCCATGCCCAAACATCTGTGTTCATTACTGCGTTATTTACAATAGCCATGAAATGGAAACAACCTCCATGTCCATGGACAGATAATGGACTAAAATGTGCCGTGTGTGGTGGAATACTACTCAGCCATTAAAAAGGCAAAGTCCTGCTATTTGCAACTACATGGAAGGACCTCGAGGGTATTATGCTAAGTGAAATAAGTCAGAAGGGAAAAAGACAAATGTCTGTATCATTTCACTTATATATAGAACATTAATAAAGACAAATGAACAAACAAACCAAAATATTCACAGGTGCAGACAACGGAGTCGTAGTTAGGAGAGGAAGGGGAGGTGGAGGGAAGGCAAAGCAGTTAAAGGGGGTCAATTGTACGGCAACAGATGGAAACTTTTGGTGGTGAGCACAATGCAGTATATACAGATGTCAAATTGTAATGTTGTCCACCTGAAACTTATATAATAAGTTAAAAATGTTACCTCAATTTAAAAAAATTGCCCAGACCCTACCCTAAATGTGCTAATCTTCAGCAGATACTCCATTATGTTTCTGAAAGCCTCCTTTATAGACACAAGAGTTACGGAATTTTGTTCAAGAATGTTCTTCCAACCTCTCAGTGGAATAGTACCTACTGCAGGCCCCTTGATCTCTGAATATAAACTTCCAGTTGACCTGAGTATAGAGCAGTCTATAAGCTGTCACACGTAGCTGTGTGAAACCAGTGGGAATCAGCTGTACAATAGTCATATTCCCTCGAAAGTCCCCACCTTAGTACTTTACCACAAGATAGTCTCAGTGAACAATTATGATTTGATTGAGACAGAACTCCCCAAAACTTCTGAGATATGTCAGGAATAGCATTAAAGAAGGTGGTAACTAAGAACAGCAAAATTGTTATCTGGTAGATGCATGGAAGCCATGCTGAGAAATATACAGTCAATTCTCATTAATCAGAGCAGATATGTTCTATAAATTTGTTGTGAACACTAAATTAGCAAATGCTAAATCAACGCCTCCAGGGGAAATACAGGATTCAGTCCCTGTGAGCCCATGGTCACATTTTTATCAGTCATTCCATACATAGCCTTGTTTTACATATATTCTGTATACAGACAGTTTATTTAACATATGTAGATTGTAGATTCATTAAAGTCAAACTCATACTCAACAGCACTGTAACTTGTGCCTCAGCAAAGCTTACCTGGCTCACGTGTTTTCTCTCCACGGTGCGTCAGCCTCTGTGCACTTAGTCCCACTAGACAGCACTTCACCTCTGTGCTCAGGGACCATTTTAAACAGCAGATTACCAACAAAAAGCACAAAAATGCGAAAAGCAGGGCACAACATAAACCACGAAAGGAACACTCACTCACAACATGAGAGCTTAAGCAACACAGGGAGAGCGTTAGAAACAGGCCGCAGCACTGTCGGAGCATTGTAAGCTTTTGCTCCGACGTCAGCTGAGCCAAGGCGTGATCGCGCAGCTCGGGTTTTCACTGCCCTGTGCCTGTGCGTGTATTTAAATGACCGAAAGCTCTGTAAGGGTTGATTTGGGGGTTACAAATAAGTTTTAGTAAGTAGGCAAATTTGCAAATAGGAAATCTACAAATAATGAGGATCTGCTATCTTTTGAAACGTTAATAAACATAAAAACACAATTGTTTCATAAACCTGTGGGTCTTTATAATAAAGATTGAAGAAGGGAAAGGTTAGGTAAAGGAAATTAGGTCAAAAGGAAAAGTGTCACCGACTGCTTCTCCCAGCACGGCGCGTGCATATGCCTTTTTCTCCTTTTCCTTCCTTCCTCTTTGGATAGAAATATAAGGCATAAAAGTTCCTTGAAGACAGGGACCATCTTATTCAAAACTGAATTCCAAGCATCTATTTCAAAGCAGGTATGAATAAATGTTTGCTGGATAAAGGATTGGGTAAACAAATGGGAGCAACTGTTCTGAGATGCTTGCTACTCTCCCAAGTCAGACCCGACCCCTGTCGGAGACACGCAGGCGGACATTTATTTAGCAGTGTGCAAAGGGCGACCGTGGACTTCATAAACCTCCTGGTCCGAATTCCCCAAGTATTTCTAACTGCAACTAGAAATGTTCGCATAGATATCATTCTGGAATCTCCAGTCCAGTACACCCAGGTCTCCTTCCATCTCTCCAGTTTTCTTTCCTAATAGATTTCTGGATATTGACTTTTTGGATTCTTTCTTATTCTTCTTGTTCTGATTGATTGTTTTTCACTTCTTTATGTTCCAAATCATTGATATGATTCTTTGCTTCATCCACTCTACTGTTGTTTCTCTGTAAATTGTTCTTTATTTCAATTAGTGTATACTTTATTTCTGACTGGGTTTTTTTAACGTTGCTGAGGTCCTCACTAAGTTCCTTGAGCTTCCTTATAACCGGTGTTTGAGCTCTGCATCTGGTAGATTTCTTATCTCCATTTCATTTAGCTCTTTTTCTGGAATTTGATCTGTTCTTTCATTTGGGCCATGTTTCTTTGTCTCTTCATTTTGGCAGCCTCCCTGTATTTGTTTCTCTGTATTAGGTAGAGCTGCTTTGACTCCGTGTCTTGGTAGTGTGGCCTACTGTAGTAAGTGTCCTGTAGAGTTCAGTGGCACAACCTCTCCCTTCCCCAAGCTGGGTACTCAAGGTGTGCCCTTTGTGTGGGCTGAGTACACCTTCCTCTTGTAGTTGAGCCTTAGTTGCTGTTGCTGCTTGGGGCTCCAGCAGTTTTTTCCACTGACTCAATCCTCACTGGTTTTTGCAGCCAGAAGTTGTGGGAACTTATCTTCTTGGCACTGGAATCGGGTGCCGGGGTTATAGTGTGGGGTTGGGACTCCTCACTCCTGAGATATCCCTCCCAAATTTTTATCCACTACATGTGGGTGAGGGACCAGTCCACTTTGCATCTGTCTGCCTTCTGTTAGTCTGGACACATGTGGTTTCTTTAATTCTGTAGTTGTCAGACTTCCATTGAACTCTATGTCTGATGGTTCTAAGTAATGGTCGTTCTGTATTTTAGTTATAGTCTTGATGTGGTTGTGCAAAGAGGTGAGCCATGTCTGCCTGTGCTGCCATCTTGACCAGAAGTCTCCATGCTTTCTTAAAGAGAAGAATCCGACATTAATTGCCTCAACTTCTCATCCCCACTTTCTCTGTATTTCTGTACTTTCACCTTGCTTTTTTGCTGCTTTTAGATCTCAAAAAAGAAGTGCCCTTCCTTTATATGGCTAACAGTTTCCCCTCCCACGTTCTTCTGGCCCTCAGCCCATCAGTGATCCCCATCCTCACCCCTCATCCCTCTGGCATCTTCATTTTTTATTCATTTAACATGCACCTATTGAATGCCTGCTGTTTTTCCAGGCACTAAGGTGGAATATTGTATAGGTGGTATACTGGTGAATTAAACAGAAAGTCCCTCTACTTACAGAACTGACAGTCTAATGATTGAAAGTAACTGTAGTTAATGAGTCACAAAATTAAACATATAAACCACAAAAAGGTAGTGAAGGAAGTATGAGGCCAAGTAGAAAGACATAGATGGGTTAGTTTTTATAAGGTGGGCCAGGTAGACAGGAGGATGCATTGGGAGCATTAGCAATAGCGTGTGCAAAAGCCCTAATGTGTCCAGAAACACTCATCAGAGAAACTGAAAAACCAGCTGCTCACAGGCAGAAGGGTGAAGGAATGAACACAGGATGGAGGGAGGGACCAAATCCAGTAGTTTACAGGCTATGTGAAGAAATACTCCGTACCCCCGTGTTCTGGGTCATTAACACCTTTGTCTTACTTTTACTCTTTCCTTAACTTTTCTGACACTGCACTTACCTCTCCTGTTTTTCTGTCTCTGGCTTTGCCTGCCACTAGAATACAAGCTTTCACCAAGATACATGTTGCATCTACTGTTTGTTTCTTTTATTTTTCTGTAGCATATTTTTTCTGGATTTCCCCCTTCTACCCTTATAGTTGCAAGTATTACTTTGGTATATTCTATATCTGTTAACCCTGGCTCCTGTTCTGAATTCCCCAAGTATTTCTAACTGCCAACTAGAAATTTTCACATAGATATCATCTGGAACCTTGAGTACAAAATGCCCAAAATAAAATCCATATTTAAAAACTTGAGTTTTCCTCTAAATTCCAGTGCGTTAATGGATCCATCACCTACCTTGAAGGTCAAGGAGTTCTCTGTCAAAAGAGCAGGCAGGTAGCCAAACTTCAGCAGGGTTTGTAGCATAATAATATAAGTGTTTCTGATAGAGTTCTACATTAAATGCTAGGTGAACAAATAGAAATAGCCCCTCACCCGAGTAGGGTCAGGAAAGGCTTTCCAGAGGAGTTAATTTCTAAATTGAGGGTTATGGGTGAAAGGACATGGGAGGCAAACTGCGCAGACATATACTAAGGCCGATACACGTGGGCCACCACAAATGTTTCATCATGCTGGAGCTTAGGATGCGCAGCGAAAGCAGAGCTGAACCTGAACAAGTGGACAGGATCACGAAGGTCCTTTTGTGGCATGTGTAGGAGCAGGATTCTTGTCCTCAAGGTAGTAGGGAGCCACAAAGGATATAAAGCATGGAAGATGACATCAGATTGGTTATTTCAAAAGCTCGTTCTAGAAGCTCTGAAAAGACTGGGAAAAAGCAATACTGCAGGAAGTGAGGCCCGGAACCTGTCTTACGCTGTTGCAGTAACCCAAGCCAAACATATTGAGAAAGTAGGATTTGGTGACTAAATCCACAAGAAGGAAAAGGAGAAATCTAGGTTTCTAATTTGAATGCCCCTTTGTATAAAAATATTAGAACTTCAATTTTGAGACACGTGAATTTTGCAATATATGTACAGCAGCCAATTGCAGATATCTTGAAAGCTTCTATGGGACTCAGAAAAATTTGAAAACGTGCAAGGTAGTATGGGATGAAAATTTTTAGATCCAAGTGTGTATTTAGAAAAACTATTGTGTTTATAAGATTTGGTGAAAACGAACAATGGCTGGGTCATTATGAAAATCACTGGAGATCTGAATTAGTTGTACTGATTTGGAAGTCGTTAACATAAGCATGCTGGCTGAATCTGTGGGAACAGAGAAGTATAAAGAATGAAAAGGATGAAGGGTAGGAATCAGTAAGGATGCCAGCATTTTTAGAGTGAACTGAGGGGGAAGAGCTTGGGGAGGGTGTTGCTATGAAATGCAACTCCCCCCACCACCCCGCCCCCCCCCCCACCATCCCCACCTACAGCATTCTTCATTCTTCTATTCTCCAACTTTTAATGTACCCCTCGCCCGCCCACTGGAGATATCTTCCTAAAACAGAAGTCAAGTCGTGTGACTTACCAGCTCAGAAATGTCAGTGGGCTCTATGTTTGCCTATGTAGTCCAAACCTGGCAAATTGTTTTGGGTCCCATCCTCAGAGATTGAAAAGAAGCTTCGACCTGCTCTTCCTCATCCTCCAACACAGGCTGCTGGTGCGCTGCCCCACGGACATGTCCCTCAAGCTTCTGCTCACCCTGCTTTCTTGAACTGTGGGGTTGTGGGTACCTCCCCAATTAGCACAATTTCAATTTATCCCTTAAGATCTAACTAAATGTTTCCTCCTCCGAATCCTTCTCAAAAGTCTCCAGTTACACAATTCGAGCCTTCTGTTCTTTGTCTCCACGCATTTCCTTTTCACCTTCACCATGACATCTCTCCCTCTTCCTTTCTGTTGTGTCCACACCTGTCTCCCCTCGAGTGTTAGCTCCTTGAGCCTGTGCAGCTCCAGTCCCAGGAGCCAGCACCGCCGCGCGCCCCGCTGGTAGAGTGGTGTTCCGCAAGAATGTGCTGTTGTTTAATTGGCACCGTTAGCCTCCAGCACTGCCGATGATGGATCACCGAGAAGGCCTTCCCTTTTTAGTATGTCTGTAGAAACTGCATCCTAATGCAAAAGAATGTTTTGTCCTTTAAGGAAAAGCATTAAAATGGGAGGATTTAGCATCAAATACAAATCACATAATAATAAATTTTAAAAGCAAAGAATCAACATCAAACTCATATGAGTATTTAAAATCGTAAAATTGTGCTCCTGCAAACAGAATTTTAGCAATAGAGGAAACCCGAAGAACTTGTGTAGGCCAGTTGTCAGCCCTCTCCTGTGGGGACAGCCCTGTTCCCCAGGGCTCTGGGGGGCTGGGCGGGGGGGGGGGGGGGGGGTGTGCTGCCGGGGACCGTGCTTCACCTAGAGTAATTCTACCTGTAAGTGTTTGTATATGAGGTTTTCAATGAAACTTGTACAGAGAAGTTACTTTACTATTAAATCGTTTTGAAAAACAGGAGCGTAACCTTCAGGCCACTTCTGTAACCCTGTCGCGACTCTGGGCCTCCATTTGCTCATCTGCAAAACGGAGAGAGCCCCTGCCGTTCTTTTTCAAACACAAAATCATACTCCCAAGAGCAGTGGCTTACTTAGGCCACATAGAGAGTTAATGACAGAACCAAGACTACAATTTAACCACTGTCCCTGATTGTTGTTCCTTTCTTTCCCTCTCAAAAAAAAAAATCCTACAAAGTGGATATAAACAAGTTATGGATATTAATTATATGGAAAAAATAGATATCGGGACTACATAAACAGCAGGTAAAAGTGGAGCTATACTATGTTAAATTTGCCTTCTTTAAAGCTGGTGTGCCAGTTACAACAAACCTGGTTTGAACACTTCCATAATTTTACATTCATTCTTCAGATATATAAGAACTATTTGGGTGAGTTGTTTGCAGGGCCCATTTCTCCTTTACAGAGCTGTTTATGAGTTGTTTCTTCTTGGCTAATCTCCATGTAATCAGTCGAAGCACTTAAAATCTTTCCATTAATCATTCCTTTCCTGTTTAAGTCTCACTGCATCTAAATGTAAAAGCACCTCTAAGAAGTCGTAAGGTTTCGAGAAGCAGGAGTCTACAGATGTTGGTCCTTTCATTCATCTCTTTTGCTTTGCTCGGCTTCCTGTCTTCATCCCCTCCTCTCCAGTCAAGGCTACCCATGAGGAAGAAGCGGAGTCACAAAACAAGTGTCTGAGAGGCGTGTGTGTGGACAGGAGGAAACGCAGGGCAGTCCTGCTCCTTGGCCTTGTGGATGGTGGGGGGCGCTTGTGGGCTGATGATACTGTAGCCTTAGGGGCTTTTTTGATTAAAACAAAGCAACTCCCAGAGACACCTCCTCCCTCCCCCTCCTTCTGCCTCCATGAGTAACTACCCATGTGGCGTGCTGCTGCCGAGACCAAGGGATGAGTGAGTAAAGGTGTTCAGAAGTGAAGTATTGGGCCTAATGAAATGTGTGTTCTTTTAGAAATAAGTGTTAAAACTTTGTCATGTGGATACCCTACTTTGGGATTCATAGGATTTGAATGCATCATGCACCTTTGGATACACAGTTACAGTAATGCAATAATATAGTAAGAAAGATAGCAGGGACGATGTTTAACCTAGGTAAGACCAACCTTCTGAGGACATCACAGTATCCGTTTCCCGTGAACTGACTATTAGAAGCAGATTTGGTAATACCTGCACGTGGTAATATGTTACACTCATCTGTCAAGGTCACAAGTAATTAAAAGTAACATTGTCTTAGTGATCTGTAATTCTATTTGATGTTTCCTCAACCTCTGGAGTACTTCACATTCTAATTAGAGCCATTATGTTAGTGGGTTTTTTATCCAGTAATTTAATGAAAGTTTCATATATGTAAATATATTTATGGTAAGATACTTGTCTTGCCATGGGCAAAGAGATACAAGTAATACTTGGACCATGTAAAGAGTAAAGCATCTTACCTTTAATTTGATGGCTGTGTTTGGAATTTTTATTTCATAAGTCTGGAAAAAAACTAAAGAAGTTCCATTATAATTGATGCTTTTTGAGCTAGGTTTCAGTGGTTTTCTTAGCTTTTTGTTCTGTTGGTTTAAGGCAGGTAAAGTATTCTGCAGTCTGAATTACTCCTTGAGCTTGAATTTTCCAAACAAACACACTTTCACTGAGTCAGATCATCTTCACTGCTAGAAAAAAATCAAGGTGTTTATCATTGCTTCTTTGGCTTTCTATGAAATTGGGTCACTTATTAAAACCTTTCACTACTAAGTCTTCTTGTTCTTTAATTCTCATTTTATTATATGTTTGATTTAATGCCATACAGCTAGTAATAATGTCACATAATTATGGTCCAGAAAAACATAACATCCTTTTGAAGTCTTTCTGATAAAAAAAAGTGATTCTTGTTTAAAAATATTCAGTGCTGAATCTTGCTGAGGAATGATCCTACAGGAATCTCATTGTGGAGGCAATCTAAAAAATCAAAACCAGCTTCCGCAGAGATAAGACTGGGGAAAGAGTAGTTACTCAAACAAGTTAAGATGGAAAGAGAAGGTTGTACTTTTTCTTTCATTTTGGTTTTTGTTTTCTGAGGGTTTTTTTTTTACTTAAATAAATAGATGTGGTATATCTCCCTCATTTGTATATGATTCAGTTTGTGTGTAATTCAAAACTTGAACGTAGTAACAATTTATATTTTTATGTGAATTTTAAGTGGATCCCTTTTATAACATGTAATTATCTGTAGAAAACATTTGTGGTCTATTTGATGGCAACCTTTGGTTAATATGTAAAAAAACTGTCTATATCAAACACCATTTCCCCACAGTGTACTTTTATCCAGAAATAATGTTCACATTCTAGAGGAACCATCTAACACTTAGCGTATAATTTGACACCACTGAGAGTACTTATTTGTTTTTCTCATAGAAGTGCCATTAATAAAACAGGCACTTGGAACAAATTTGGTAGAAGATTTAAAGACCTCTCAGATTTAATATTTTACCTATAGTTTAGTGAGTACATGATGAAAATACAAAGTATACTGAAAAGATTACGAAGTCAAGATGCAATGCTGAAAGGTAAATTTAGAACTTAAGTACTATCTCATGTAGTATTGCCAGGTTAATTTAGACTGATTCCGTGTGACGCTTTTTGCCACATGCCTGGAAGCTGGCTTTCTTTACGGAGAGATCCAGCAAGCTGAGAACTCGTGGTTGATGCTCAGAACAGGCGTGCTCTCTCCTCACTCGGCCTGTTGCGGGGTTTCAGCATGTGAATGTTACCTGTGTTGTCTCCTCAGATTTTTGACTTCCTGTTCCTCTTCTTTCACAGCAGTCAGTCAACAAGGACAAGTCTCAGGATTTCCAAAGGAGCTGCGAATCTGTGACACAGTGAGCAACTTTTCTTCCTAAATAATTTGCAGCAATAGTTGGGTTTTTTTTTTTTATGAAGGACGATATTTCATTTTCCTTCTCAAAACATACTCTGAATTAAGTTTCAGATAATTGATAAAAGAGTTTAGTTGGTTGAAGGAGAATATTTTTTTTTAAAGATTTTATTTATTTATTTTTAGAGAGGGAAGGGAGGGAGATAGAGAGAGAGAGAGAAACATCAATGTGCGGTTGCTGGGGGTTATGACCTGCAACCCAGACATGTACCCTGGCTGGGAATCGAACCTGGGACACTTTGGTTCCCAGCCCGCACTCAATCCACTGAGCTATGCCAGCCAGGGCTAGAATATTTTTTTAATTGTATTCATTTATTTTTAAGCAGAGGGGAAGGGAGGGAGAGAGGGGGGAGAAAAACATTGATGTGACAGAGAAACATTGATTGGTTGCCTCTCGCACCTCCCCCAACTGGAACCAAACCCACAACCCAGGCACGTGCCCTGACCGGGAATTGAACTGGTGACCTTTCATTTTGTGGACCGATGCCTAACCAACTCAGCCATGCCGGTCAGGGCAAGGAGAATATTTTAATGGTTGGATGTTGAGGATGTGTATGAAAAATTACAAGAAATTAAAGTATCACACTAAAATTTTTTGAACATATTTTTTGATGTATTTGAGAGAGGGAGAGCAAGGAAGAGACACATCATTTGTTGTTCCACTTATTTATGCATTCATTGGTTGCTTCTTTTTAAAGTATATTTTACTGATTATGCTGTTATAGTTGTACCATTTTTTTCTCCCCTTTATTCCCCTCCACCCTGCACACCCCCTCCCATCAGCATCCCCCACCTTAGTTCATGTCCATGGGTTCTACATATAAGCTCGGTGGCTTCCCCATTTCCTGTAGTATCCTTACCCTCCCCCTGTCTATTTTGTACCTACTATTTATGCTTCTTATTCCCTGTACATTTTCCCCCTTCCCCTCCCCACTGATAACCCTCCATGTGATCTCCATTCCTGTGATTCTGTTCCTGTTCTAGTTGTTTGCTCAGGTTGTTGTTTGTTTGTTTTTTTAGCTTCAGTTGTTGATAGTTGTGAGTTTGTTGTCATTTTATTCTTCATAGTTTTGATCATCTTTTTGATCAACTCTTTTAACATTTCCTATAATAAGGACTTGGTGATGATGAACTCCTTTAATTTGACCTTACCTGGGAAGCACTTTATTTGGTCTTCCATTCTAAATGAAAGCTTTGCTGGATAGAGTGATCTTGGATGTAGGTCCTTGCCTTTCATGACTTGGAATACTTCTTTCCAGCCCCTTCTTGCCTGTAAGGTTTCTTTTGAGAAATCAGTTGGTAGTCTTATGGGAACTCCTTTGTAGGTAACTGTCTCCTTTTCTCTTGCTGCTTTTAAGATTCTCTCTTTATCTTTAATCATGGGTAATGTAATTAGGATGTGTCTGGGTGTACAATTTTTGGGTCCAACTTCTTTGGGACTCTCTGGGCTTCCTGGACTTCTGAAAGTCTATTTCCTTTGCCAGATTGAGGTAGTTCTCCTTCATTATGTTTTCATATAAGTTTTCAGTTTCTTGCTCTTCCTCTTCTCCTACTGGCACCCCTATGATTCTATGTTGGCATGTTTAAAGTTGTCCTGAGGGTTCCTAAGCCTCTCCTCATTTTTTTGAATTATTGTTTCTTCATTCTCTTCTGGTTGAATGTTCATTTCTTCCTTTTGTTCCAAATTGTTGACTTGAGTCCCTGTTTCCTTCCCTTCACTGTTGGTTCCCTGTATATTTTTCTTTATTTCACTTTATACAGCCTACACTTTTTCCTCTGTTTTGTGACCATACTCAACCATTTTTGTGAGCATCCTGACTACCAGTGTTTTGAACTCTGCATCTAATAGGTTGGCTATTTCTTCATCACTTAGTTCTGTTTTTGGAGTTTTGACCTGTTCTTTCATCTGAGCCATAATTTTTTGTCTTGGAGCACCTGTTATATAGTAGGGGCAGAGCCTCAGGTATTCGCCAGGGTGGGGCAACCCCAAAACCTTGGTATAGCAGAACAACACTGTAACCAATTGAGCTATCGTCCAAGACTCACACTAAGTTTTTTTGTGGACCCAGTTTGTCATTTACTCTTGTTTGAGTTACCTTTGAATTGTATTAACTGAAAACATGTATACTATGTGGTAAAAAAATATTATGAAATGCCTATTTCCTGGTATTAAAGAAAAATGCTAATACCCAGAACACTAGCATTGTATATTTTCTACAAACGCATAATGCATTTGGGCAGTTTATTTTGAGGTATTTATTTTAAAAGATCTCTGGGAAGTTTTGTATTTTAATTTGGTACTTGCTATATTACTTAATACATTAAATAGACAGTCCCTCTTTTACTTCAAAAGAATTACATCAAAACATTCCCCAATAAATTGTCTCAATTTTTATCACTGAAGATCATTTTGTACCTAATTTTAAGCCCAAACTTTATATTCAGACATCACTAGCAAACTGTCACATGCCTTGAACATGCCTCAAATAGCATAGGTATCTGTCATGCCTGCCTGTCACCCCCCAAAACACATGAGTGCACGCTTTCACACATGTGCACACAGATAATCCCTGCTGAATTTTCTTCAGGAAATTATCTGTTGAAGTTAACCCTGTTATACACTTTGACATTTTGAAATGTCTTCCGGTTCAAAAATCCTGACTCAGATTACAGTCTAATTTACAGGAATTATCAAATGAAAGCATGCGTTATTTCACAAGATAATATTTCATTCTACAGATAAAAGATCAGCATAATATGTAAGTGGTATTTAAAAGAGTCACCAAATCATGACTGAGAAGATGGCTTAGGCATTCTTTCCGTAGCTTCTGTTTGATCGTCAAGAAAGCTAATGGGAGAGGCCTTGTGCAGGTTGCACGGGGCCTGTTTATGTCCACTCTGGGGCCAAGATCCGCATCTCCTGATCCTCTGACCGTGTGTGTGTGTGTATTTTAAGCTGTATTCAGTGTTGTCAGGCTCCTTGCTAAGATACCATTTTGCTATAGTTTTAAAATCTTTTTTTGAGAGGGAAAAATCTATTATTAATTAGATAACTATATATAGCCTGGTGTCGCTTCAGAGCACAGTCACTGACAGTGTCACAGTTGATTCTCACCGCTTCCCTGGGAGAGTTGCAGACCGGGAGGGGAAGCGAGACCTGAGAGTCTGCGGCGGGTCTCAGGCCGCTGCAGGCAGCAGTGGCCAGGCCAGAGCCGGACCACCAGTCCCCTCCTTCCTCATCGGCCGTTCTCTCCACGTCTTCCTTCTTGTCTGTCAGGAGGTGCTAACACACATCCCAGATCCTTCTGTTTTTTATTTTTGTTTTATCTGCCAGGTATGTTTTCAGCTCTAGTCTGCATAATTGAAAGGTTACGTAGTAGCTGATAATACAGTCACTGACTGTGAGGAGATTATACTCAACAAGAGAGTGCACATACGAAAAACAGACTAGAACAATAAGAACAAACTCTATTTCAACAACCAAGAAGTGACCACACTTAATACCTTATGGGAACAATGCTCTTGGCATCCTTGAACACATTGTTAACACTTTTTACCTGGAAAGTGAATGAGAGACTGGTCACTCTGACTACATTGGACACCCAGTTTCAGATGTATAGAGAGATCCTTGCCATACTTTCCAGATTCAAGTTGCAGAGCCTCACAAAACATCCCAGCTTCTCAAGGTTCTCAGAACAGCTTGGTTTCTCCTTTTGAACATGGAGTGTTTAAGGAGCATCTGAAAATAAATTTTCATGAGAAGTTCAGATATGTCTAAGTACTCTAGTTCATCTAAAGTCTTTGGGCTTTCCCTGAACTTGTAATTTCTTAGAAGCAAGCATGAATTAAGATACATTTCTCATGACTTGAAAACTTGTAGGAAGGTGGGAATACTGTTTATGGCTCAGTATGCACAAAAAAATTCACCTCTTTATTTCTTTAATTTACCTAAGTGAGTCCATTGTACCCAAGTAAATGGACGGAGGCTGGTGGGTTTTTTGGTTTCTTTGGTTTCTTTGCAGTCTTGCCATTCTGTTTGCACCATCTAACTATTAGTTGCTTGACCAAAATGAGTCACAAAGGACCGCCTTTTGCGACTTTCTACTTGAATTTCTTGTCTTGCTTCTTCCTTTATTTTTTAGAAGTGCCAATCACTTCTGTGCAAACTATTTATACATATTTTAGTAAAGCTACACTATTTTTAAGATAAGAAGAAGAAACGTCTCTAGGTTACTTTAACAAAGGCATATTCTTGAAAGTCTTGGACTTTCACTTTCGTACCGCATGCCTCTATGTTGTTACTATCTGCTGCCCAAGTCAGAGTTTCCAAGGAAACTTCCATAAATATGTTACAATCCATATAATACAATAGTATCAGTGTTCCCTAGTTAGTTACTAACATATTTTATCTTGAGTTTATTGGAGGGTTTTTAAAACAGAGAGTGCTTTATTATTAACAACTTGAGTCAGAAAGAAGTTAATTTACATGGTCAGTCATATTAAAGTCCTTTATAAATATTGTACTCAAATGTGAACTCAATGAGTGAGTGAAATCTCTTCTTAATATAATGTAGTAAGAAGTTAATTCCAAGTATTTCTATCACTCCTCCACTGTGTATTTTCTCATCATTATAATCCTGTTCTGGACTCCTTCAGTTTCTTCTTGTCTTCATGAGAAAGCTGTAATTTACCTTTTTTCCCTAAAATACCCTGTTACTGGCAACGTTTTTTAAGTTCTTTATTTTTTGGCCTCTTCACCCTCCACACATACGCACAGTTCTGAAGTCAGAACTATCCATTGGCAGGTGGATGGCATAAATATGTTCTTTATGAGATACGGGACTTGCAGATATTTTCTCTGTCTCTGTTTTGCCTTTTTACTCTTTTTCTTATTAGTGGCTTTTGAAGAGCAGACTTTTTTTTAAACTTCTGATAAAAATCTATTTACCATGTTTTTTATTTTATGAATCATGCTTTAGTGTAGTATCTAAGAAACATTTTCCCAGGGCCACAAAAGTTTCCTCCTGTGTTTTCCTGTGAAAGTTTTATGTTACCAGGTTTTATATTTGTCTATGATCTATTTTGTGTTCACTTTTTGTATATGGCGTGAAGTTTGGACAAGAGAGTTTTGTTTTGTTTTGTTTGCAGTTGTTCTAGTACCATTTGTTGAAATACAGTCCTGCCTCAGCCGAATGGCCTTTATTGAAAATCAGTTGTGCCCTGGCTGGCGTAGCTCAGTGGATTGAGCGCGGGCTGGGAACCAAAGTGTCCCAGGTTCGATTCCCAGCCAGGGTACATTCCTGGGTTGCAGGCCAGAACCCCCAGCAACCGCACAGTGATGTTTCTCTCTCTCCCCCTCCCTTCCCTCTCTAAAAAGATAAATAAATAAAATCTTAAAAAAAAAAGAAAATCAGTTGTTGAAATGGGAGGGAGGTGGGGAGGGCTGGGTGGGTGTTCTGGGCTGGGAGTAAAAGATAGAAAATTGTACTTGAACAATAATTAAAATAAAATTATTTTAAAAAAGAGAAAATCAGTGGTTGGTATATGATTAGGTCTCTCTCTGGTCTCCAGTCTGATTTGATCTGGTTCTGTCTCTGCATCAGTAACACACTCTTATGATTCCTGTAGTTTTGCAGTATATCTTGAAATCAGATAGTACTAGCTCTCCAACTTTGTCCTTTTTTAAAGTTGGTTTAGCTATTTAAGGTCCTTCGTATGTCCACATGAACTTTAGAATAACTTGTCCATTTTTACAAGAAAGCCTGTTGGAATTTTGTTTGGGATTGCCTTGAATCTTCAGATCAGTGTGGGGAGAATTGACATGTTAACAATATTCAGTATTCTCTTTAACATGACATGTTTCTCCATTTATTTCAGTCTTTAATTGCTCTCAGCACTGTTTCTTTAGTTTTTGGCGTATAACTCTTGCAAATATCTGGCTAACTTATTCCTGCGTTTTTCATGTGTAAATGGTATTGTTTTTCAATTTCAATTTACAATAATTTGTTGCCAACTTATAGAAATATTGCAGATAGTTGTATATTGACTGACTTTGTATCATGCCACCTTTCTGATCTCTTTTGTTAGTTTTACTAGCTCTTTGGATTTCAGCATATTTTCTATATATATAGGCATGCAAATAAAAAGCAGTTTAATTTCTTCCTTCAAATCTGGATGCCTCTTTTTTTTTTTTTCCTTTGACTTACTGCACTGGCTAGGACCTCCAGAGCAGTGTTGAACAGGAATTATGAGAGGAGACATTTTTATCTTCTTCCCAGTCTTATGGAGAATGAGTAGGAAAGCATTCAGTCTTTTCTTTTTTTACCATTAATTATGATATTACTATAAGGTGTATTTTTAAATAAATGCCCTTTTCAGGTAGTTTCTTCATTTTCTAGTTTGCTGGGAGTTGGTATCAGGAATGGATGTTGGATGTTTGTCAAATGCTTTTTCTGCATGTTAAGATAATTATATGATTTTTTAATGTTTTAATATGGTAAATTACATTGATATATAAATGTTAAACCAAGCTTTTCATTCATAGGCTAAACCCCTTTTCCTTTTTATAAATTGATTTTATTTTACTCAATTTGCTAAAATTTTATTTAAATTTTTGTTTGCATTTTTTCCATGAAGAACATGGGTCTGTAGTTTTGTTTTGTTTTGTTATATTGTGGTCCCATTTCAGTATCAGGGTAAACTGGCCACACAGAATGAGTTAGGAAGTATTCCCATCTTTTCAGTTTTCCAGAGATTTTATGTAGATTTGGTGTTACCACTCCCTTTTGTAATTTTTATCCCTTTATTGATATTATCTGGTGAGACACTTTTCCCATACTTTCCTGTGATACATATATTCTATCCAAAAGAAATACATACATATTTCTTTTGCTGTTTTTGTGATTTCTTTAGGGCTTATAGTACAAATCCTTATCACACCGTCTGTCTTGAGGAGCTTTAGAATAGTCTGCTTCCATTTCTTCTCTCCTGACCCTCATTCTTCTATAGTCGTAGATTTTCTTTTTATATATGTTATAATAAGCCCCTCACTGCATGGTTATTATTTTTGCTTATACTGCCATCTTTTGAAGACATGGAAAATATTAAAGTTGTACATACTTGCCCGTTTTGTTACGATTCCAATGGTTTCATTCCTTTACATAGATTCGTATTTCCTTTGATCCTTTCCCTTCTGCCTGAAGAACTAATGTTGGCTAGCTAAGAACGAATACCTTACCTTTTTGCATATCTGAAAATGCCCATTTCTGCTTTGTTTTTGAATGCAATTTTCATCTGGGATGCAGTTCTGTGTTAAAAGATTTGCTGTTTGCTTGTTTGTTTGTTTGTTTTCTGGTACTGGAATGATGATGTTCTGCTCTCTTCTCACTTGTATTTTTTCCCAAGAAGTAATATGTTCCACTGCGCATAACATGTTTTCTCCCAGTTTGGCTACTTGGAAGATTTCTTTTTGTCACCACCCTGGCCAATGTGGCTCAGTTGGTTGAGTGTCTTCCCACCAAGCGGAAAGTCCAGGTGGATTCCCGGTCAGGGCACATGCCTGCCTGGGTTGCAAGTTCAGTCCCAGTCGGGGCGCCTACAGGAGGCAACCAGTCAATGTTTCTCACATTGACGTTTCTTCCTTCTTTCTTCCTCCCTTCCCGCCCTCTAAAATCAAAAATAAAATTTTGAAAAAGTTTTTTTTCAGATTTTTCTTTACCATTAGTTTGGGGTAATTAAATTATGATGTGCTTCATTGTGATTTTCTTTGTGGTTCTGGTACTAGGGGTTAGTTGATCTTGGATCTGTAGGTTTATAGTTTTCATCAAATTTGGAACATTTTGGGCCACTTTTTCTTCGGCCTTTTTGTTTTCCTGTACCCAATTGTTTCTCTGCTCTTCTTTGAAGATTCCAGTCACATGTATGTTAAGCCATATGAAGATGTCCTACAGCTCACTGATGCTTGGTTTATTTTTTCAATTCTTTTCTGTCGTTATGTTTCATCTTGGATAGTTTTATTGCTATATCTTCCAAGTTTTCTAATCTTTTCCTTGCAATGTCCAATCTGCTTTTAATCCCATCCAGAATATTTTTCATCTCAGACATTTTAATTTGCATCTCCAAAAACTCAGTTTAGATCTTCTAGAAATCTTCCATGTGTCCATGTGTCTTCTTTACCTTTAGAGCAGGTAAACTACAGATACAGCTGTTGTAAAGTCTTTGTCTGATAATTCTGACACCTGTGGCATTCTGGGTTGGTTTCATTTTTTTTTTTTGTCCTTGTTATAGGTGGTATTTCCCCCCGCCCCCTTTTTTTAACCTCTCTTCTGGTCAATTTTTACTGGATGCCACGCTGAAACTTTTATTTCTGGCTGCTAGATATTTTTGTATTCCCATAAACATTGTTCTGGAATGTCATTAAGCTACTGGAAAACTGTGATACACTTTCAGGTCTTGCTGTTAAGGCTTGTTGGGTGGGACTGGACCCATGTTTAGTCTAGGGCTGCTTATTCCTACCACTGACACAAGTGGCTGCTACCCAGTGCCCTCTGAGTTGTGAGGTTTTCCAACCTGGTGACGGGAGCGGGCACTGTTGCTGAATTTCCTCAGATGCACGCGCTCATCAGTGCTCTGCCAAATACTCGAAGGGAATGCTTTGCAGATGTTCAGGTTCTCTCACTATGAGGCTGCCTCCTCTCCAGCATTCCGTGAACCCTGCCCCTTTTGGTTTTCCCAGGCCCTCAGCTCTTCTCGGGCTGTCCCCAGGTTCCACACAGGTCTCAGGCCATGGCCCCGGCACGCTGAAGGCAGCACGCTGGGCCATCATAGGGCTTATCTCCTTTATTTCCCATATCTTGGGGAACTACTCTTTGTGGCCTCTGATTTAGTATCTTGAAAACTGTTGGTTCGTATATTTTGTCCAGTCTTTTTGGTTGGTTTAGACCTGAAGGTACATCTGGTTCCAGTTACTCCATCTTGGCTGCAAGCAAAGCCCAGATGTTTTATGTATTTCCAAGGTATCTTTCCTGGGATCCTTGGTTGGGTCCACCGTGCCTGTGTGTAATTTTATTAGTTGTCCAAATATAAAAATATTCTACATAAACGCAGGTGTTTGACTTCTCTTAGAAATCATGCACAGCTCTGCCTTCTTCTGTGGCACCCGTCAGCTGAGGCCAAGCCTGTGGACCGCCTCCCGCAGATGGGCCAGCCCCTCTGCAACTCGCCACAGTGCTGCTGTGTTACCTGTAGCTTCCCTCACTCACCTGGTCACTGTGGCCTACACAGACACTTGAGTTTCACTTTAATGCCACAGCGCCCTGTCTGGTGCGGCTCAGTAGATTGAGAGTGGGCCTACAAACCTAAACTCCGGTTCCATTCCAGGTCAGGGCACATGCCTGGGTTGTGGGCTAGGTCCCCAGTGGGGGGCACATGAGAGGTAACCACACACTGATGTTTCTCTCCCTCTGTTTCTCCTTCCCTTACTCTCTCTCTAAAAACAAATAAATATTTTTTTTAAAAAAAGTTCTCATTTAATGCCACAGCATAGGTTCCCTAGAGATAGGTGAAAAGGGTGGACCTCAGATTGATTAATATTGTAAATTACTAGTTCTTTTTTCAGAACATTAACCTAGTTTCATATTCATTTTCAACCTTTCCTTTCTCACTCATCATTCTACTTCTTTCTTAATTATGCTTTATTTATTCTTTCATCTTTGTAATTTCTGACCTTTTGTTTCTCAGTCATCGGACTTCATGTTACTTAGACATCTCTGTATTTTTCTTCTTGAACTGCCATAACAGTACCAGAGTCTGGGTGGGTTAAACTACAGCAGGTTATCTTTTCACAGTTCTAGGGGACTGTGAGTTCAAGATCAAGGTTCCAGCAGGGCCACCTTCTTGCTGTGTCCTCACATGGCCTTTCCCTGGTGCGTGTGTGAAGAGAAAGACTTCTGGTGTCTCTTGCCCTTATAAGGACACCAGTCCTACAGATTAGAGTCCCACCCTTACCACCTCATTTAAACTTAATTGCCTCCTTAAAGGCCCTATTTCTAAATATAGTCCTTTTGGTTAAGGCTTCAACTTGTCTGTTATAAGAGAGCACATTCAGTTCATAGCACTCTCTATTCATTCTGCTTATTACTTGACTGTGAAACTTTTTCATCTTTTTGTTTTGTTTCGTTTTGATATCTCCCACCATTCCTGGACCTCCTAGAAAGGGGGTGGGACTGTCTTCCACTTTTTGATTTTTTTCCCCTTATTTTTTAAAGATTTTATTTATTTATTTTTAGACAGATGGGAAGGGAGGGAGAAAGAGAGGGAGAGAAATATCAGTGTGTGGTTGCCTCTCACATGGGCCCTACTGGGAACCTGGCTTGCAACCCAGGCATGTGCCCTGACTGGGAATAGAACCAGTGACCCTGTGGTTCACAGACCGGCACTCAGTCCACTGAGCCATGCCAGCTCGGGCTGACTTTTTTCCCTTTTTACATTGTTTTGTATTTTCTTTCTTCTAACATACTTTGTACTAGTACAGAATCATCCACTAATATTTGTTTTGTGTTTTACTATTACTAGTGAACCATTTGAAAAGCTGCATTCCCATTCCACAGGTTAGAATGTCACAACTTTCTTATGCATGAACTTCTTCATTCATTTCTTTGTCCTTAAGGAGCATCCCGTACTTTCACATACACACACACACGGGCACACATATTTTTCCATCTAATCTGATTAAAGCTTTCTGAAAGATGTCCCAGACATCTTTCTGAGAGTAGTAAAATTTGTGTTATTCTTCTTCCTTCATCGTGGTTAAGGGGGAGCCCCACCAGCTAAAGTTTTATGCCTTTGCATTATTTTGAGCAACTCTCTGTCTCTCACCCCCATGTCTGATCACTCATATACTCTCTCAAGTGTTTTCCCCTCCGATTCTCACACTTCTCTCCCCTTTGCACTCCCACTGCCACTTTCTGAGACCAGAGCCTGGTCTGAGCTGTTGCAGCAGCTCTCTTACTGGCCCTTTGCTTCTGATCTCTCCCTCCTGTAGTTCCCCCATGGGCAAAGCACAGAGCCATGAGGACCAAGGTCATGTGGCAGACACGCAGGTGAACAAGAACGAGCAAACCGGCCAAAAAGTCACCCTCGTAGAGGTAAGAAGACAAGTGGGAGAACGTTGTGTCACAGAATCAGTAGGAGGTGATTTTGGAAAGGCGTGGTCAACGATGATGCATGCCAAAGAGAGAAGTCAAGTCGGGGCTGAAAAGTGCCCTCGCAGCCCAGGAGATCGAGAGAGGGCCGTTGGTTCGGTGGAGCCCTGGAGGCAGGAGTTGGGTTCTCCTGCCCAGAGGGAAAAGGCCCTCAGAATGGGCTGCTTCTCCGAGAGGCCGCCTTCGAAGGAAAGAAAAGGCCGGGCAGTAACCAGTGGGAAACAGGATGTAGAGAAGATCTTGATGCAGAGGGGATTGACAAGAATATTTACAAACTGAAGGGAAATGGTTCCTCGAGGGGAGCCATCGAAGGCGTATGAGAAGAGGGAAATCCCAGGGGACCTAAGGCAATGCCTAGGATTAGACTGTGAAACGAGAAGGGGGGGCCCCTTGCCGCTCCAACAGGCAAGCAGGAGAGAAATGTGTTTGCGCGGCCGTGTTTCCTCGTGGGGGTGGAGTATGCGGGAGGCCCCTCAGAAGACTTCCCTTGTCCTGTCCGGCACACGGACCCTTGTCTGCTGGGAAGTAGGATGGTGCCGTGCTGGCGTGTCTGCTTTTATGAAATTTTCACTTTCTGGAAACTAGATTCAAAATTTTCATCAGTATTTTCAGATTTTAGTTGTGAAAATGTAAAATCTAATTGTACAGAGAGCATATAGATGAACAGTTACTTAATTGTGGGTTAGGTAATGATTTTTTATTTTTAATCTTGACACCAGAATTAGAAAATATTTTGAAACAGATTTTTAGATTCAAATAATAGAAATTTTAAAATGATGTGCAGACATATCTCAGAGACAGGGTGGATTTGGTTCCAGACCTCTGCAATAAAGCAAATATTGCAGTAAAGCAAGTCACATGAATGTTTTGGTTTCTAATGCATATATAAGTTTTGCTTACACTGTACTGTAGTCTGTTAAGTGTACAATAGCATTATAACTATGGTACACTTAATTTAAAAACACTTGATTGCTAAAAAAAAATGCTGGCCATCATCTGAGCCTGTTGACGGAATGGAGCCCTAGACTCGCTCAGCGGAGTGAGGCCGTGAACCTGGTTCGGTGGTGAAGCACAGTGCAGTGAGGTCTGCCTGTCTCTCAGACAGAAGAACCACCGTAAGCAAAATCTAAAAACCTACAGTAGCCTAAGATAGGGAAGAACTTCATAACTATATGACAGATAAAGGATTAGTGTAATACCCTTGACATATAAAAAGCTCTAAAAAATAGCAAGGAAAAGGGCACCGATAGAAAAACTGGCAAAGAGTGTGAACAAGGCATTCTTTTTTGTTTTTATTTATTTATCTTTGCAAAGAGGGAAACAGAGGGAGAAAGAAGGAGAGAAAAAAATTGATGTGCAAGAGATATATCAATTGGTTGTCTCTTGTGCACCCCAACTGGGGACCTGGCTCAAAACCTAAGCATGTGCCCTGACTGGGAATCGAACTGGAGACCTTTCTGTTCGCAGGCTGGCACTCAATCCACTGAGCCATACAGGCCAGGGTACACAAGCCATTCTTAAAGGAATTCTTAAAGAAATTATATATACACACACATATGTATACCCTGGCTAGTGTGGCTCTATGGATTGAGTGCCAACCTGTGAACTAAAGGGTCTCCAGTTTGATTCCCAGTCAGGGCACATGTCTGGGGTTGGGGGCCAGGTCCCCAGGAAGGGACACATGAGAAGCAACCACACATTGATGTTTCTGTCCCTCCCTTTCTCCCTCCCTTCCCCTCTCTTTAAAAATAAATAAATCATTTTTAAAAAACAGGAAGAAATTATGTGTGTTTGTGTGTGTGTATGTATGTGTGTATGTGGCAGTGAAAATAGGAAACATATCCCCTGTCCAGTGATCCCATTAGAAAAATTAAAACAAATACCTTCTCCTTCACAAAATGGCAACAAGTTTCAAAGTGAAAGTACCAGAGTTGATACTCTGGTAGCAGTAGTATTCGACTGATCCATTCTTTGTGGAGGGTGGTTTGTTGTTGTTGTTGTTTTGTTTTTTAATTTTCAAACCCGCTCGTGTCCTTTGGCCTGACAGCTGGGCTCCCAGGACTGTAATGGAGGAGACCAGCCCGGTGCACGTGTGGGGATTCAGTTAAAAGGGCGCCCCCGCAGGCAGTGTTTCCCAAGGACAAGGAGCCTGGCCCAGGCCGGGTAGCCGATTAATGATGAACACCAAGACCTCTCGGCTCCTAGCATTTATTATTATTATTATACCTGGAACTTTCGTTTTAGTGTATTTTCTCATTTTTTAAATCAGCCTATTCTATATGTACTACTTTATCATTTCTTTTTAAATGAAAGTAATTTCAGAAATTTTCCACAGCCTATTCTTTCTGCATGGAAAGGAATCACGGTCTCAGAGTCACGGCTAAAAAGTGCCCGAACTAGGACTTGATCTTCTGGCTCCAAGTTCAGGGTTGTTTCTGTTACACAGCACTTGGTTAACTCCGATGAGATACATACGCGTAGATGGCAAGTGCATGTAGGCAGGGACTATACCTGCTTGTGGGCAGCCCTCGGCCTGGGGACTTGCCACATGCTAAACCTTTGGGGTACATTTACTGGATTGAATTTCTTGTGGGAAGAGCCCAGTATTTTTATGAATCTTCTTTTTTACATATAACATGCCCACAAACACTAATGTGATTTCATATTCATTTTCAAAATCTTGCTGTGCAGGTTTTTCTTTTTGTTTTCATGTGATTTAAAAACTTTAAAAAGGCCCTTTGTTACCCTCTTTCTCCGTTAGCTCCCCGGGACACCTTAGCAGGAGATGCCTCGGAGGAAGACTGGATTTGGACTCCTGCTTGGGTCTTTGGTTAGGTGACAGCCCTTCCCTCTTGCAGCAAATCTGTCTCTCAGCTTTGCAGCCGCGATGTTGTCACCATTCATCCTGACAGTGGGCCACTCCTTTTCCCTGGTTGGCAGAGGTGTACCCTGGCCATCTCTTCTCCTCCTGGAATTTAATCGCCCTTCTCCCTTTTGTGGGCAGCCTTTGTCATTCTCCTTCCAGCCTTCCAGCCTCCCCTTAGCCTGCTTCGTTTCCCTTAGAGATGTTGTCTTTACTGCCTCCTTCAGCTTTCTCTCGTTAGATTTCTCGTGGGTTCCCTCTCCAGGGGGTCCTCCTGGCTTCTCTGTTTCCTGACCTCACGGTGCGGCCTCCACCTGATTCATTTCCCCGGCCCTGCGTCTTCTGCATGTGTGGGATTCCTTTACTCACTTCCCGCTGTCCCCCATTCTTTCCCTTTTCTGTTTTCCTTCTTCAACTGTGGCCTGCCACGGTCCTAAACTTCCTCTCCTCTGTTGTGCCTTATTAGTCCTCCGAGAGCCTCTTCACCATCTTCTCTCTCCCTTGCACATGTTTGTAAGACTCTGGGTGACTTGTGCCCAGCATCCATTTGAGCCCTGACTACTCCCCCACTTTCATCAGACCCTAATTTGCTGCAAGTTTTATGTACTTGACCTGTATCCACACAGGGACAAAATTGATGCTGGGTTTTGTTTTGTTTTGTTTTGTTTTGTTTTTTGGCTCCTGTGAGATTGTCCCTTGGCACACTATACTTGTACCATTTTCTACTCCAGTTTCTTTGGTGAGCTTCATTTAAAACATTTTGGGGGCTTCTCTGTGTCACACCAGCTTCTCTGTGATTAGCCTGTTGCACAAATTTAAAGTCAGGAAGCACCAATGACCAAAGGACTTTTTCCCCTTCATGCGTAAATGTTTTTCATATGAAAAGACTGCAGTCGTCTCCTTAGGATGGGGCCTGTCCCCAGACACAGATGTCCCCTAACCCTTCTGGGCCACCAGGGAAGGCCCTTGGGAAATAGCTAGCCTGTGCCTCACCTCCCCTGGGGGTGACCAGTGGAGTGGACCACCACCTTCACCAGGATGCCGGCGTTCTTGGGCTGCAGTCTGTTTTTGAAGAGCAACCAAGTGTTAAGCCTCTCTGTTTAGGGAAAAGACGTTTTTGTGTAAGTCCAGTTACTTTTATTCGTGGCTAGTATATGAATAATCATATGAAAAATCTCAGGTTCAACCCCACTGGCTTATCGCCCTCAGTTGCAGCATGCTGACTACGTGGGCTCTAGAGAGGCAGCTCATTTTTTCAGCTGTGGTTTTCATTAATGGTGTAATTTTTTTATCTCAGAGCCACACCTAGATGCACAGTTAACCATCACTGTCTTTGTCCATCAGAAATGACACACAACATTTTTTTGGATTTATTTGAAAAACATATGTAATAGTTTACCCACTTGTAAAACTAGGCATGGCCATAGACTAAATGAAAGAATTGCTGCTTAATGAAATAAATGGTCTACAGGTTTCCCGGTCACTAACTTTGAAGCATGATCCATGATGATTCTCTTTCCCAATGAATGAAGGATTTTATAAACTCTGATTGCCTGCTCTTAATTTCTGGGAGGCAAATACAGTACTTAGTGTCTGTATTTGAGAAGTGGCTGTTTGTTTGTTTGTTTGTTTTGTTTATTTTTTTGCTTATAGTTAACTTGCCAGTGCTAGTGCAGGCTTTAAGCAACTGCTGATGGTACTAAAAGATGTTAACAGTATTTTCACAAGGCACATGAGAAGATGAGTATTATAATTAACGTTTTGGTGGTTGTGTGTGTGTGTATTGCACAGTGTGTTTTATTACCTGTGCCACTATGCCTGATCATGCCAAGATTTGACTGTGGCCAAAAGACATTAAGTTCATTTAGTAAATTTTGTATATTTTTCTCCTAGTAAAGAGTTGAAGAAGAATGAAAAGACAAAGAACCAAATACACAGAAGTGAAGTGACAAATTAAATCAAATGGAATTTCTCTTCAGAGTTCAGAATTTTCAGAAACTAAGGAAGGAAGGAAGAATCTACTATTCTTGTCCATATGATGGAATCTAGAAAAATCAGAAGCAAGGAGGTATGCTTAGGAAAATAAATGTGGCCTTTTGAGCTTAATTGTTATAAACCATTGTGATTGTTATTGATCAAAGTATTGGTACTTGTACTTATTAATTATATTAGAATTACGTTACTGTTGTTCAAAACCAATAAACACCATAATTGCTCCTTAGCAAATGTGAAAAAAAGTGTTTGTGTTGTTAGTATCTTCATTAGGTAATTATCTGATACTATATCTGCATTGTGGGAACAGATGTGGTGTTATGCTCAAAATATGAAGTATCTGCTTCTGAAATGTAATTTTATTTAAAATATAAGCAGTTTCAAAATATTGTATATTCAAAATGGTTCCAAGTAAGAAAGGCATTGAAAGGGAACAAATTTGTTTTGAATGGATCATATGTATATAACTTGATACAGATGAACTAAAATGTCTCTTGGCTAGACTGGCAACGGCATTCCAAATTTCTTTACTTAAAAAAAGCATTTCATATTTAAGCATATAAGTAATTTCTAGACATACAATGTTTAATATTTATTTTAGTCTTAATGTTTGTTTTAAATGGTTACATTGCATTATTTATTTTTTCAATTCCAGAATAACGCCTGTCATTACTATGTGACTGTATATTTTGGAGTGTAACGTTATAACAGGGAAGTTTATTTCATTTTTCTTGACTTCTTATTTCTCAGCTATGTGATTATAAGTCTGTCAATGAAATATTTAACCCCAAAAGGTCAAAACTAATGTAAAATTAGAAAACTTATTTACCAAATGAGACAATTGATTCCATTAAAATAAGAAGTGAGAAAAACAGTGCTGGGCGCTGAGGTGTGAACCCCGTCCAGATGTACGCCCGATGCGAAGTATCTTCTAGTAAAAACACATTTGGCTCTTATCCCTGCACATGGTGCAGAGGCATGAAAACTGGTAAACAGGCCCCTGCTGTGTGGAACTAAAGGGAGGGGGCATTTTTGAAAGTGGTGAGTGGTGGTGATGAGTGCGGAAGGCATCGGGGACAGCACAAAAGTCTGCTCCGACAGCAGCGAGTTCTCATTGTCCTGGATGCTTCTGTCCGCCCTTCAAGTACAGCTGGGCGCAGCCAGCTAGAGCCACCCTTGTACAAGTGTGTGTTTTCTGTCTTGTGACTGCCTTGGATAATTAAATAAAAACGTGCGTCTCTGCAGCTTTGGCTCATCGTTTTGATTTGTGCATTGATTCTCTTATTTTGGTTTTGATCACAAAGAATTTCAACACATTGCAGAAAACTTTAAATCATGACAAGTGAAAGAGTATGTTAGGAGAGCTAAACATAAGCTGAGATCTCAACGTTCTTATGAAAAATAAAGGGTTATTTTTATATTGCAACTCCTGAAAATGAAAATAACCACTGAGTCAAACAGCAGGAAAAGTCTGTTCCGCTCAAAGACCAGTCACTTTAGTCGTTGACGAAGGAGGACTGGGTTACGTTCCCAACTAAATGGATAAAACAACTCACACCACGTTCTCTGAGATGGGATCGGACGGGGGAGATGGTGAAACTGCCCCACAGGTGACAGTTCCAAATGGTAATCAAGCAGAAGCAGCAGACAGTAGAGTCTGTGTGAAGATTTATGATAACCATACATTTTCTTAGTAAAAAAAGTTTTATCTTCACTCTGAAATTACTGAATTTTATCCCATTTTGACATCTTTTTATTTTCCAAACAAGTAACAGTTTGACACTCCTTCTAGAGCTAAGAAATGTTTTAAACCATTCTTAGAAATTTATTTCCCAATTATTGATTATACTCTAGCTGGATGATTAAAGATTCTTCAGTATCAAAACTGTCAACGAATAAGATTTGCAAAGCTAGAATAAAGAGCAAGATTTAAAAGATTTAAAGCATGAAATATTTTTTTACCATAAATTCAATTTTACATCTAAAATGCTAACACTTGGTGCTTTTGAAATCTTGTGTAAGGTTTGTTTTCATAAAAGCAAACCCTTGACCTTAATTTTATTTTTAAGCTATAGACATTTTCTCCTTAAGAAGTTCGGCAAGATTATATCTGGGAAATAACTTACGGTTTTATAGCTTTATATGGCAGGTCACTTTAGTCGTTCATTTAACTCAAGTATTTTTAAGAGGGTTAGAAGATTCTATAAACTATAACAAAAATTTTTGAACTCACACTTTAATAAATGTTTAAATGATTTCTATCTGAGGGCTATATCTATTAAGTAAATTATGGGAACATTTTTCAACAATCCAACTTTTTAAAACTATATATATTTGTTGATTTCTACGTCATTGAACTTCACTACAGAAAGGTCTTCCCCAGACCTTCAGTTTAGGTGCGTGACCTCGTTGACTCTTCACAGCAAACCCACCAGGTAGATAAAATCTTTTCTGCACTGCAAATAAGGAAACCAAGACTTCGAAAGCCGAGGAACTTGTCCAAGTGCACTTGGCCGGTAAACAGCTGTGTTAGCTGTGAACAGAGGCTTGCCAGACTCATCCACTGGGAGGTCTGCGAAGTGCTGGGTCTCAGTTGCCATGTCGAGTAAGCCAGCAAGTGACTACAGTCAGATACTCCAGCACACGCGAGAGTAGCTACCTGCAACCACATCCAGCTACTAGAAACGTCTAACATGTCTTTAGTGCAAGAGTGACCTAAATAAAATGACATACATCTGGGTAAAAAAAAATTAACAGATAATTTGTTTATCCATAATTATTTTGATAAATCTTTACTCCATACTGTAATTCTTACATTTTCTTAAAAAACAGAGTCTGTGGAATCAAACTAATACATATATAGTAGCGCATTATTCAAGAAGCAGCCTCGGCGCCATTCCAGTCATATAAGAGATAATAAAAACATCAAGACTCATGTCGATCAAAAGTCTCTGTTGACTGGCAAACTCAGCGTATGGTTGGACCCAATTATCTGCAGGAGAATTGGATGTCAGCATCATTTAGGGTTAACAATGGACCAAGCAGGCAAAAGCAGACAGCTAGACCCGGAAAGCAAACTTGGTAATGAGGGACTTCATTCATCATATACTTCTGCTCTAATTATTAAAGTGAATAGGAAATACTTTAAGTTAAGGCAGAAACTAGATAGTATAAAAACATTTGTTTTGTAAACACAAAGAATGCTTTTTTTCTAATGATCCTCTCCAAGTCTACATCAGGCATATGTTATGAGCACCCAGTTTTCTGAAATTGTTCTTCTAACACCTCAGATTCATTCTGATTATGGATGAGTTATTTTTATTTTCTCAAAAAGTTAGGGAGGATAATGCTAAGAATCTACAATTTTAATTTCTACTCTCAATCTAAAAAAGTCTGTAACCATACATGTTCCGTATCTAATACTGTGTCAGAATTGTCCCACTCTATCTGCTTGTGTCATTTCTAAAAGTACTGAATAATCTGATTTTTACTTAATCTACTGTACTTCATTTCTTACATTATCACTTGATCTTTTCAAGAATTGTGAAAGAATATGGTAGTGGAAAAAGTAGGAATGGTTTGTTCTACAACATTTATCTAAGTAAACTTACATATTGTCAATCATTAAAAGTTGCTTGGAATAGAGATGATTTGCTTAACAAAGATAAGAAAGAAAAAAAATGTAGTCCAAAAAGAGAAAAAAGCAAGAAGGTGAGGAAAATAATCTTGTTGCCAGAGCAAAAATGAACAACCAAAGCTTGCGAAAACCAGTCATGAGACCAAAGGAAGAAGTTTCCCTGGAGAAAAGTGTGGTAGCTTCAGTTCGTTTTTTCAGTGTTTTCAACTGAAAATCAGTAGCAGTTTCTTTTCTATTTGTTCACGGGACCATTTGATACAAATGTTCCATATAACTTTTCTCTGAGCTACAGCTCTTCAATGTAAAGTAAAAGGAAGAAGGCACAGCAATGCAATGTTTTAACGATCCGTGCTTGTTACACAGAAATTCATGTTCAGAAGTATCTGCATATGCTACTTTTAGCAACTAAATATTTCCATCGTGGTAAAGAAATGTCAGTAAAATCTAGATGCTTTAAGAACATCAAATTCTTATTATACTTATCATGTGTGCAGGCAGAGTACATAATAAACTAGTCTATAGCAGCTGTAAATTTCTGAGGATTTATCTAACCACAAATACATTGAAATGGGGAAATGGGGCTATATTAAACTATGCAAGATGCTGCTGGAGCTTTGCCATTTCTGCAACATCCTGTAATTAATTTATCATGACAGGTCTGGCAAACTGAAACATCCAATACACTTGCAACAGACTTTTTTTTTTTTCACTATACTTACTGGAGATCCTGCAGTCACATAAAGTGAAGATAGATTTTCCTTTCAAACATGAGTATAGCCCCATTGTATTTACATTGCCCTATGGCCAGAGGCAGACTTATTATTGCTTTGGGATTTCAAAATAAGAATATCTAGAATGTGGAAAAGATCCCGGGCTGAGATCACGAGTTCTCGGCATTGTGTGGTCCTTTCCTGAAGAGGGACGGCCCTGGGCAGGGGGTTGGGAAGTCTGGTCTGCCCTTCCAATGCCTGCCTGATGCCACATGGGACGGGATTCCCTCCTGGGCAATCTGAAGGTCAGTTCTCTCTAGATAGCCTCTTGAGCACACCGTTCTTATAAACAAGACTCAAGACCTCCTCCTGCATCTATGTCTCGTCATCTTCTGGAAGCCACAGCTTTGCCGTCTTGCAAACGTCGAGCACAGATAAATCTGCTCCAACCCCCTCCAATCGAGAGAAAGAAAGAAAGAAAAAACCCATAACTTTTTTTTTTGGGGGGGGGCCAAAATAGATCTTTCTATATAACAGTGAGTTCTTTGTCATTTCGAATCAGTTTGAAAAAACGAGCTCATGTGTGATTTGATACAGGTGTATAGTGGTGGATGTTAAGGATGGATCGTAGTAAACAGGCTCCTTCTTGCTGGGGGAGTGGAGCTACCCACCCTTAACAAGTGAAATCTGCATTGTGTCAGTGTCACGGCCTTGCCATTTCCTTTGGGAGGCCTACAGACTACAGACCAGAGCACCCAGAGGGGTCTGGGAACCTGGATCTGGAAGTTTCCGTGAAGGGGCAAGGTCGCCGGTGGCAGCCAGTGAGATGGGTCCTGCTCAGAGGAAACAAACGTGAGAAGTAAGGCTGGGGCTGGGGCTGGGGCTGCAGCCCAGTTACCAGGACTGACCGTGAACACTTGATGTTCTTTGTATTTTCTCTAGTGATAGTCTTTCTCTGCAGCCGTACTACTGGAAATGGACCCTGTCTCAGAGGACAGGAGAAGTGTGTTGCTTGGGCCTAAGTTTAAAACAAACAAACAAACAGCATAAGTCCAGCTGAATAACCCAAGGGAAAAACGAATGAGACAATGTACTGTGGAAGAGCTTTCGTATCCTTCCACTGCCTCTACCCGAAATGCTCCTGTCAGAGCTCTTCTCCCTGGAACTTTGAAATGGGATGAGTGTGTGTGTCCCCACAGTAAAACCCAAGACCCTTCTCCACACACCCAATTAAGTATAACTTATCTGAGGTCACAGAAACCAGAAGCAGGTGCTACTCCTGTTTTCTGGATAAACATTCTCACTGAATGTACAGCTGCATCATTAAAACCTAATTCTCAGAACAAGCCCTAGATTTCCTCAGTCTCATACACAACTAATGGGAAACATCCTATACAGAGAATGGTCTACATTCAGGTAAATTCCCTTTAGAACTACGATATTACAAGTGATGCATTTGAGTGAGTGAGTGTTGCAAGTAGGAAGAAAAGGTAAGGTGACATCAGGTCCGGAGAACTGACACTTCTGTGTATGCATGGGCAAAGGGTTTGGCTTCTTTGATTTTAGTTTTCTTACTATATTGACAATTGGATAGAGATAAGGACTAATTTTCAATGGCTGAAGTTATTAACTACTTCCTTAAATATATTTTTATAATTCTGGATCATCGATAGTTTAGCACATTTAATGTTTTCAAGTGTGTGTGTACATGAATATTCTCTTATTCAACACTGAGTGTCAAAGGCCTGTCTGCCAAGCGTCAGACAGGAGCTGAATGGGCAGCTGGACCAGAAGCCTCTGCTCTTCTATAGACTCGATCACCTTGAAACTGTCTATGTTTGTGGCCACCGACACCCAACGGTGATTTTCAGAGCACCTCCACGTGCATTACCGACCTTAAGCCTGTAACAACCTTTGTTAGCACTGTACCCCTATTTTTCAAACAAGTCACAAAGAGATTAAACGACTCACCCAACAACTATTGATCAGAGCGCAACTGTGCTCCCAGGGCTGTGTCCTTTCCAACCAGGAATACTCTTCTGAGGTGGGAAATGTAGAATAAGTTACATGGAAAGCCAGTATATGTCCCCTGTGCAACTACAAGTTAGTACTAATTTACATGCGTGTCTTTTGGAATCCATTTATGATCTGTAGTCAGGTATTTGTGTTTTTGCTGCCCTCCTATAGAGACCTCGCAGGCAAGAAGGGGCTGGAAAGAAGTATTTCAAGTCATGAAAGGCCAGGACCTACATCCAAGATTGCTCTTTCCAGCAAAACTTTCATTTAGAATGGAAGGGCAGATAAAGTGCTTCCCAGATAAGGTCAAGTTCAAGGAGTTCATCATCCCCAGCCCTTATTATATGAAATGTTAAAGGGATTTATCTAAGAAAGAGAAGATAAAAAACATGTACAGTAAAATGACAATAAACTCACAATTATTAACAAAAAAACAAAAAAATAGTTTTAAAATACAAGAAACTTAAATGTGTAATTGCAACAGAATCCAAACAACAGCATATAGCAATTTTTTAAATTGTATTTTGTGGACAGAGGAGGGTGGAGGTGTGCAGAAAATTTCCAAGTCCCTTTTCCAAAACCTTTCTGTAAAGTCAAACAAAAGCATTTCATGCATTGTATATTCAAGCCAAATGGCTATTGTTCAAGTTACCAAATCAATTACATTTCCTATTAAAGGGCAATTTCCATTGACCTAGAACTTCATTAGATCAACTGACCATCTTAGAAGTACGGCAGAACCAACCTTTCATAAAATGCACACCAGACCACATCATGCCCTGCTTGGACCTTCTCCAGTACCCCCATCCACCATCGCTGAATTCACTGAGCTTTCACTGTTGAAGAATTCCTGTAAATCTGATCCTGTGCTCTCCGATATCACAGGAGACTCGTGGGTGAAATCGGTGTTTTGGAAGAGACAGCAAAAGTAAGGAACGTAGTTGATCTCTGAAAGAAGGTCCAAATGATGAGCACGTGACCTCTCCCCTGCTGCTTGTCCCCGTTCTGTGAGTGCCTGCGGTGTTCCCCTGTTCACACCGCTGCGAGGCCACGCTGCTTCGCTCCCGGGACCATTGCAACTTCAAGCCCTTGGCTTGGAAGCACCTTTTCCCCAAAGCCTTTTTGGAGTATTGCCCTTTGAGTTTCATCTCAAATGTCACGTGGACTGAGCTTCCTGTCCTCGTGACGATGGGTAATTGTGTTCTCATGAAGACACTCGGCACGTGACACTGAAACTGACAATCTATGCATCAATGTACTGTCTAACATGAAGTAATACATAATCTATTGGTCAGTGTATATCTAACATGTTTGGTCTGCCTGAAATAACTTTTATAAATCTGCTTTAGCTCAATATCACAGGATATTCTCCAGTGGAATATACTCTTTGCAGAAATTCTGAATGCCCCACAACAACAGGAAATGTAAGGAAGGAATCTAAGAAAATGTCATTAGTCATTCGACCACACCTCTCCCCAGTCACATCAGCCTTGTGTCTCTCCATCCTCTCTTCCCTTTCTCACACTCTCCTCTTTTCTTCCGGCTCAGTTTTCTTCCCTGCCTGGCATCAGCCAGTGGCATCCACTGCACTCAGCATTAATCCACTGTCTCCATTGCTTATCAACTGTCAGTTCTCTCCTGACCCTGAGGAATCCAAGACGGAGGGCCCATCCAGGCAGTGACTTCGGATACCTCTGTTCAGGCCCCCAGGACATTCTGAGCAGCCCTTCATGTACACAAAAACACCACCCTAAAATGTGGATGTAGTCTTCTTTCTGTATCTTTAACTTTTTTTTATTGAGGCAAATCATCCAGAAGATTAAATCAGATTTGCATAGTATTTTGCATTCCCATTCATCTGAGGGTAAAAATCCTTCAGAAACTTTCTGAAATTTGTATGTCTGAACTCTGTTTGTGAATCTGATAGCTTGACTCTCTTTTCTTAAAATGTCTAGTTTTCTGAGAGAAAAGATTCCTAGACTCATACAAAAAAGTCCGCAGTATCACTCTTGCTGAGTCTAAGCATCTAACTTGAAGGATTCACATTATGTATTTCATTCCAGTAAAGGGAATCCACTCGTTTCCATCACCCATATAAAAGAGAGTCTGGAAGCTTCAAACATCTCTTTGTTCAGCAAGCAAGCCCAAGATTGTGGAGCAGCAGTGTTTACATAAAAAGTGTGGAGACCCCCGAGGAGGCAGAGGGGTACGAATCCACACGGGAACCCATGGCCGACGGGAGCAGAGAGACGGGGCCCAACATCTTTTGGCAAAGGGTTCAGCTGTGTCAGGTCTGCGTATGGTCACGACGCTTTGCACTCAGCTTTCTGTTCGACTGGTGTTCAAGATGCTGCTGAACACTCTCAGCTTTTCGTCTTGATGTGCTTTCAACTTCTGATCCTATAAGTCCTCTTAGGATTAGTGTAACTTCCACTGAGTGTAAACGTTAGCCTGGTCAGCTTCTCGAGAATGGAGGCCATTGTGGGTAACCCCACTGTGACACGCACTCCGTCGACACAGCCAGGGAAGTGTGACTTGGACATTTATCCTAGTAAATGAATGTCTTCAGCACTACTGGGTCATCCCACTCAAAAAAATCATTTAACCATAACACATACTATATTTCCTTTTAAATGCAGTGACTTAAAGTGCCTTTTTCTTTCACAGTTGACAAAAAGTAACATTAAAAAATAAGAAAGCTAAATATTTAGTGTTTTCCAAATTTTGAATGCCTTCTGCAGGACAATCTTCAACAAAATAGGTTGATCAAAACTGAGTCTCGAAGTTGCACATTGCTCTGGAAATATTCACATCAGCCTTTAGCGTTGACATAAAATGTTGTATTTCTAGATTTTATATGCCACAGAGACGTTATCCCATCCAAAAGGAATGAGTAACACACCAATGCATTTCATGCCTTTTGGGGAGTTGAATCTATTGGGATTGCTTTTGGGAATGAAAAAGAGGTTTGTGTAAGATCTTCCTTTTTTGTGTGTTTCCTCTTTAACCTTCCTTCACTATCCTACAGAAACACCCGTGGTTTCTTCTGTTGTCATGACCCGTAGCACATCACCGTAACAGCCATCACATTGTAAGCTTTAGCTTGCTGTCTGATATCTTTTCATCATTTATTCCCAGTGGTTACCTCAGTGCCTGGCACATAGTAGGTACATTCAGTGCTGAAGAAGGCAGATCACAGGGCCAAAGTCTTACTTGCTCTATGTGGATAAACTGAGGATGCGTAGTATGCAGGGATATTAACATAGCATGGGAAACATGTAGCAGCATCACACCATTACAAGTGTCTGAATATTTTCCCATTTCCTCTAGTAAAACTATTTCTTCTCCCCTTTCTTCTCTCACACTTCCTCCCCCTCCCCCCTTGCTCTCTCTCTCTAACTCCCTCTCCAGGACTCAGGCCCACAGCAATGGCTTTTAAACTCTTATATTCTCTTTATTTACAGTCAAAATTGTTTGCAATGCTCCACACCTTCTGGCTTCCACCTGGTACTTGCATTCAGGTGCAAACAAAAGCAAGACAAACACATATTGCATCTGTACCTTGAAACAGCCTCAATTCCAGGTGGTTGAAAGCACTCCCTGGGGCACCTGAAATTCAGGTGGGGCCACAGCAGTGTTTCAAGTCCAGCCCGCCCGTAATTCCCCTTTCCTCTTTGCTGCCAGCAGCTGAGAGCTGGGTGTGCAGAGCTGATTGCTGAGTTCTACCGGGTGTGTCTGCCCCTCTGGCTTGTGCAGGAAGGAGTAAGGGGCAGGCTGATGCCCCGAAATGTCTTCAGCTTTGGCTTCCCTGAGGTCATGGCCAAGGGACCTCACATGTCCACATGTGTTTCCCAAAGAGCATTTTCCTCTTGGACTCAGAGGGAAACCCAACTTGCTATGGTTTGTTTTTTTTTTCTGAACAGCTGAGCTGTGGATGATCTATGGGGCCTGTGCTTTGAGAACCAGGGCACTCAGCCATTCTAGGGCCAGATGGGGAGTGCTTGGCGGGTTTTGCTTCTCCCTGTCACTGCCCATGGATACCTCGTAGGGCCCATGTATTGCAAGGCTTGTCAACACTTCCATTACACGCTTTTCTTGTCACTGATGCTTAACATTAGCACGAATAATCCTCTGGCCCTAATCCGGGCAGGAAGCAAAAGGTATAACAGTTAACAAGAAAATAATGTGTGCAAGTAGTTATAAGGTAATTATTTTCTGACCAAGAGAACCAGGTATCCTGTGGCAACACTTTTTCTAACCTCACAGTTTAAAACGTTCCCCAGGGGACAGTGGACATGAGTGAGGAAGTCCAGTGAAGTATCTAAAAAGCGAAGTGGGCTTAAAACTACAGATGCCTTCTTTTTGGTGTCTAGTTGAGTTCCTTTCTGCCAAGAAATGACGAAAACTTTTTAACACCTTACACAACGTTTCCCGTTTTCTTAATTCTTCCCAAATTCTTTTATTTAAAGTTCAGTTTTTAAAATTGGCAAATCAAGTAATAAGGAAGTCCATTTCCTTATGGCACAGCTTAATAAGATGAGACCCGAGATGAAAACCCAGAATCTCCATTCCCAGCACTGTGAGGGGGAAAATGACCAGGTTTATGCAAAACTTCAAAGGAAGCCCCTCCCTACACCCACCTCCCCCTTTGTGTGGGTGTTTCCTTCATCCCACTACCACCAGTGTTGGTTTTTGTGTGAACATAATTGTGCTTTTGTCTTGGAGTTGGCTCACCTCACTACACTCCAGCCTGAGATCCCCTGGCCTGGAGCCCGGGGTGGGGCTTTGCCTCAGCACTGTAAATAATGGTAATTACCTTTACAAACTTGGGGGGAGGATTTTTTTCCAAGGCCAAGAATATCCACAGTCTAGAGCATTCCCTATAACCCCTTATGCACAGATCTGTTAGAATGTGTGTGGTGACGAGAAAGACCGTTCCTCATGTGATGACCAAAGTGAAAAGATCACAGCCCTCAGCTGCCCACGGGTCATTCTGAGCCTGGGAGCTCTCTGCTTCCAGCTGGTGGCGGTGACATATGTCCAGGTGACAGGAGTAAATACTGAAGTCGAATTCAGGAGTTTTTCCCGCCACTCACGCAGAAGTTTTTGTGAATCAGACTGGGGTGGAAGCATGTGTGCTATGCCCACTCTGACCTCGGGTGGAGGGGAGCCACACCGCCCAGCTGTTCCTGAGGCAGTGCTTCCCACAGCACCGCTGCCTGGCTGCTGTTCTGTGAAGTTGACATGGGTCCAAGCTTTCGCCTCATCAGATTATCACCGTGGTGCTCAGCCTAGAATTTCTGCGTAATCTCGGTATTTTATTTCATGCACAATCACTAGGAGCTGGTATCCATGTCTGAGATCAAAACAATTAGTGAAAATTCAAAAATGCCAAGTTCATTAGCTTTTGGCCACGTAGGTGTATCAGTACTCATACAAAAGGTTTGCTTTATGAATGAAGTCGAGTGGTTTCCAAGCCACAGAGGTCCTTTGATTATTTTACCTGCAGATTAACTGGTTTGAGTGTGGAGACCTGAACATCTGGACAGATGCCCTCAACCTAGCATGGACTCATTTCAAAGGCCATGGCATGGCCAAAGATACAGAAAGAGTGGCTTCCTGGGCATGTTTGATCATTGGAAACTTACTGAAACTCTCACAGGAAGTGTCAGAGTTGTCTGCATGTCATTTTTCCATTCAGAAGTCAAACCATGGCTCCCTGACTGGGAGAGGTATTGAGGTCATGCTCTGCGCTCATGTCATGGTGTGTCCTGGGCACTTGAATGACCAGGAATGTTCATTGTGAGGTCTCTTGTGCTACGTGGAGGTGATTTATAATGCACCTACCAGAACATGAAATCACCTGAATCACAATACTATCCTGCCTCATGAAAATCTCTTTCCCCGGGCTTGGGACCCTGCTGAGGATGCAGAGAACTGAGGGGTCCACTCCAGGGCTCTGGAGCCTTCCCCTGAAGGGCTAACTTACAGTCAGCAGTAGCCAACTTCCCTCCTCACTAGGAGGGCTCTTGCCTCGGAGATCATTCCCCCAGGCACTTGGCCTCCTTCCAACTCTTCCACTCTGGTGGAGGTTCTGACAGCTGTTCGTGCAGCCCTCACAATGTCGGCTCATTCACTTGTCGAAGACTGCCCCCCTTCCCGTCTGATTGCTCAATCCACCCCCTTCCCCCACGCCACTTCCAAAGACTGCCCAAGTGAGCACCACGCACATGGTTCATCTGTCCGGACTTCTACACCCTCCAGGGTGACTCCCCAATGGCTGATGTCCTTGGGCCAACGCTGAAAAGTAGCCCCACAGTGGGGGTCACTGGGCGAAAAAACAACACACCAGCACAGAACCAGTGAGACGAGTCTGTTCAGTTCACCATCTTTGAGAGTTTCAAAGCTGGCCGCGTGACAGTATCTCCTCTGTCTGCTGCTCACCCTCCAAAATACCTTGTTTGATGGTAATGGAAAAAGCTGAGAGCAAACAGGAATTGGTTTTCTAGGTCAGGTCCTTGAAGACTTACTGCACATCAAGCAAATCCAACTCATCAAGTCACTCCCGTTCCAGGGGAGCTTCCTTCACACGCTGTCTCTGCCTGGGTCCTGTCAGCCTTGGCAACTGAGCTGTAAAGACCTAGGGAACGTTTTTCAAAATTTTGGTCTGAAATCGTTTGTTCCTTCTTTCCCTGAAGCTAACATTGGTTCAAAGTCCCGTTGCCATCCATTTGGGTTGAATTTCTTTGGAACAGACAGGGTAGGACTTGTTTTCTAAACCATACGATTTGACCCTGGTTCCTCGAGGAGAAAAAAGGGTTAAATCCTCTGGGTAAAACATTGTCAATCATGAGTGACTGCCACCAGATGAAAAGCAAGCTGCACCTGTACATGGGCAATTTAAGAGACTCTGGCCAGCTATTTTTCTCTGGTGCTTTGTTCTGCCAGCTGCCTCTGCGCCCTGGATGCAGGTGGAAGCATGGACTTTGCTATCTATAAAAAAATTTAATGGTGAAGATCAACTTCCGCTTCACCTCCCCAGGGATCAAAGTTTTGGGGCTTATTTTTCCCCCTGAAAGGCTAGTGGAGCAAAGCTCAGATCAGACAATGGGTATGTTGTTGAGGTGCTCATTCTCCCCTAGAAAAGGAGAAGACCTTTGGTGGGTTATATTTTTTCTTCCCAGTTTCAAGGAAATAGCGGAAGCAGGGAGGTGCAGCTTCCATCGGCCAAGGTCAAGCCTCTGCTGGAAGGAGGCCTGGAGAGTGACAGCTGGGGAGCCTTGTCACTGCTATTGCATTGACAGCCACCATTGCCAGCCCAGTGGGGAGCAGGGGAGATGCCAGGGAAGTGACAAGCTCTGTGCCTGGGAGTGGGAAGGATGCCCTCACATGCTGCCTCATCTATGGAAGCTCTGGTGTCACAAATTTCACATATGGTCAGAGTACTTTCCATGCACACAATTAATGACCAGTGAAATGGGCAGGTACAAAAGAAGCTTAGAAAGCAGATTTGCTGGTACAAGAAACTCTTAAGGGATGTACCCCACCAAGACATTATTGAAGTGCTTGCATTTATTCAACAAGTGTGTATTGTCTGCCATGTGCCAGCCACTGAGTTCGTTATTGGACATGCAGTGGTGGCTTGGGCTGGATTTGTGTCTCCTTGAAATTTCTGTGTTGAAGTCCTTATGCCCAGCGTATCGGAATAGAACTGTCCTTGGAGACAGGGCCTTTAACGAGGTAATGAAGTTAAAATGAGGCCATTAGGGTGGGCACTAATCCCATCTGACTGTGTCTTCGTAAGAAGAAATCTGGACAAAGAGACACCAGGGCCGCACAGAGAAAGGCCGTGTGAGTGCACAGCAGGTAGGCAGCCATCTACAAGCCAAGGAGAGAGGCCCAGAAGAAAACAAACCAACTGTCACCTTGACCTTGGACTTCCAGCCTCCAGACCTGTGGAAAACTAACTTTCTGTTGCTTAGGCCACCCAGCCTGGGGTATTTTGTTGGGGCAGCCCTACCAGAAGATTTTAGCAATGAATAAGACTAAGTCCTGGTCCTCCCTGAATTTTCAGACCATTGAAGAAAGTCACAGTCTCATATCCACTTGCATAAAGAAGAAAGGGAGGTGACTGGTGATACTTTTGAACGTTGTCTACACAGCCAGAGTTAGTCCAAGAACCAGGACCAGGAATTCCAGCTAAATTTTGGATGTATTTTATAACGGTGCATATGGCCATTAACCTTTACATCTGAATTAAGGGTTACACAGTATTATCAGTGCTTCAACATGAGAAGGCAAGAAATCCTGCACTGATCATGTGGTGGAAGAGGGAGGAAATCTAGCAGATCTGACCTAAAAGGTTAAATGGAAAAGAACTGTGTGGGTGAGTGCGTATCACGTGCTGCAGATGCATCGCCAATGTGTGGGCTCCAGCATCACCAGCAGAAGCGAAGGAAATCTGTATATTTTTATAATCACTACACAAGTGCTTAATTTAGGTTGTTTTCTTGAAAGTTGTTAGTTATTCCTTTTTAACCTCGCTGCCCTAGACTCCCTGGCTCAAAGGAAGCATACACTAAGATAAAAATACAGAAGTTGCTATCCGGGGTTCAACAGGTTAAAACAGAGCCGAAAATAGCTGCTAGGCATGTCATATGGTTGGGTGACTATTTAATCCTCTGACAAGTAAGAGAAATGGAAGTGTTCGAGTCTGATTATCTACCAACTGTCCATGAAGCTTTACTGTCCTCGGGATTTTGAGCACAACCCCTGGGGAACTGAGCTCTGTATTCCCAAAGAAAAGCACAAAGTTCTCATAGGCTGCCTGGAGAAAAGCATGCCAAAATATGTAATTTCTGCTGTGTGGATGATATGCTCGAGGTGTGTTCAAATATTGTGACTCTGTCCAGACAGGCGGGGCCCCCTGCGTGTGGAGAAATGGAAGTGGGTAGGGTCTCAGATAAAGGGAGAAGTCGCTTACAGGAACTATATAGAAGCTTCCTCACACCCCTGAGGGAGATATGGAGACCCCGGGCTGGAACCCAGAATAGGATCGAGTGGAAAAATGTTATTCAGTGGCAAGTTCAAATCTCTTTTGTGGTCTTAACTAGGGTTGCCAGGGAAAATAGGAGCCTCCCCAGTCAAATTTCAGATAAACTAGTCATTTGTAATAGAAGTATGTCACATATGTCATTTGGAACATGCAATATTTGAGATGTACTTTTACTAAAAAAGTCTTTGTTATTTACCTGAAATTCCAATTTAACCAGGAGCCTTGTATTTTTATTTGCTGGATGTGTCGATGCTATCCAAGTGGCAGATACCAGTCAGGCTGGAGAGGAAGTAAGATTTGCTCCTTGTTTGTGGAGCTGGGCCTACAGCTGACTCATGTGCTCTGTGAAACTGTACCCATCTTTTGGGTTGGATATGAGTGGTCTTTCTACATAGTGCATGGTGCCAGAGCCAGTAGGTCTAGAAAGATCAGAACACTATACAGCCTATACAAACCTGGTAGCTTATTCTTCCTGTGTCCTCTTGGCTCACTGGCCTTTGCTACTTCCTTAGTATTTAATGAAGACTTCTACAATTCCCAGGCTTCAGCTGCTGAAGAGACAAACCCAAGGAAAGGGTTTAGGGCCAGACCGTGGCAGGAGCATTAAAAACAAATCGCAGTCCCCTGGGGGACAGCAAGTGCTGAAATCAAGTGCACAAAATTAGAGACGTCTCTGGGACGTGTTTTATGGAGGGAGGCAAATGCTTCTCCCAAGTATGAAGAAACCACGCAGAATGCAAAGGCTCCCTGGTGCTGCTACAGCTGCTCCCTCCGCCTTCAGGCACGGGATTCCTTAATTCACCAACCCGTATGTATAGAGGGCCCCCCCGGGCCAAGCACTGTGTCACTCTGGGGATTTAACACCTCCAGACATTGCTTTCACCCCAGGGAGCCTCTGGTTGGGATGCAGGCGCTGTTCTTAGCCTCAGCCCTGGACCCTTGCCCTCTAGCTCACCATCTCTCACCATACACAGGCTCATTCGGTTACTGCCGAGTCCTCTTCAGTGTACGGAACTAAGTGCGTTGCAGACACTTGCATTGTGTTAGTGACTCATCACATAAGCCTGGAGCTGTTTGTTTTCATTCCAGCTGGGTCACACACACACACACACACAGCAGCTCAGCTGTCCCCTCCCCCTCGGGTCCCGATAGGGTCCAGGTGTACTCAAGTTGAATAACTATGTCCAGGGTGTCACACATGCCCCGTCACTCTCCATCACATTCCCTGTCTTGTGGTCCCCATTGCACACATCACTACCTGGAATGGCTTCCTTTGTTTATTTGTGTGTGTGTTTATCATATCTTCCTAAATTACAAGGAAAACATCACGAAAGAAGCCAACTCATCCCTAATTTACCACATCACCTTCAAAACTTAGAACAATACCAGATGCTGGTAGACATTTACAGTAGTGAGTACACGAATGAGAGTTTGTTCCTGTATTATTATTTAGCAATTTTTGTATTGTTTTCCATACAAACAATGGTAAACCTACTTTTGCCCACACCTGTATTCATTTAATGGATGGGAAACCGAATGAATAACTGAGTGAACAACCAAAACACCTGCCCCAGGCAACCGGTGATGTGCATGGGGTGGATCTCATGCACTGGGGCTTGGCTGTGTTTCGAACATGTCAGTGGTGTCTTCTCAGGATGGCCAGCACGTGCTCTTTTTCTCATGGGGATGGATGTCTGGTACTGCATCTGTCTTTCTTACCGTGGTCAGGGGCACCAGCTGGTCACCCACACTAGGAACCTGGGAATCAGTGGTCTCCTCCTTCTCTCATCCTCTCCCTCTACGTGGAAACTGTAACTGAGTATTGTTTATTCTACCTCTATATGGTAGACCTATTGAACCGTCACCTCTTCCATATGTGTTAGCCAAGGCTCCCCAGTGAAACAGAACTAATAGGATCAATTATGTGTAAGAGTCTGCTTCTCTTGCCCTTCCAGAAACATTTCAAAGAACCCAGTTCCCTATATTATGTCCCTTTCCGGTTGAAATACCTAGAAATTTGTTCTTGTGTATATGTATATATATGTATAATATATATACATATATATGTATATATACATACGTATATATGTAACATATATACATATATATGCACACACGCATGTATGAGAGACATTTATTTTAAATCATTGGTTTGCATAATTGTAGAGGTAGAATTTCTTCCTCTTCTGGGAATCTCAGTCTTTTAAAGCCTTCAACTGATTTGGTGAGGACACCCATGTTCTGGAGTGTTAATCACATCTAAAAAACACCTCCACAGCAATATCTAGACTGGTGTTTGACCAAGCAGCTGGGCACCATACCCTAGCCAAGGCAACACATACAACTAACTCTCACAGACGCCTTTCTGCCTCCACCCCAATTTCCTCCACTGTGCTTTCTGTACTGCAGGGTGTGAAAAGCTAAAAGCTGTATTTCTAAGACTCCCTTGCAGCTAGGGTTCTCAACAGGGCAGAAATTAGAGTGAGGCAAGTAAGGTACCTCAGTCATCAAAAAACTCAGCAATCAAGGTAAATATTGTTAATGGAGTATTTTTAAAAACTGAAATGTAATGTGATATTACTGGTGTTTCCATTTGCTTTTATCTCCAATACAGCTTGGTATGGCACCTGTGTGAAATCTGGAAGGCAGAAATGAGGTGGAAGGTATCTTTCTATGCTGGTTTCTGCTAGCAAGCATAGCTGTTCTCCAGCATCCAGCCACTTGCTGCAGTGAGGGTTGCAAAGCATGGCTGGGGCTTGCACGTTTTGCTGTTGTAAGTGCAGCAGGCACAGCATAGCTCTAGAGCCCCTGCTTGCAAGGACAGCTGCTCCTGTCTCAGGTGCAGCAGGGCTTCCCAGAATTCTGCAGTGCTGAAGTTGGCCTCCAAATTCCCCCACTTTTCTTACTGAGGCAGGGGTGCAATCCCCAGGTGGGCCACCCTGCATTGCTGTTCATTTCTAGGGGTTGTTTAAGAGTTTGCTCCTCGTGCCCACACAAAAAAAGTTTGAAATAACCCAGTTGCCTACATTGTGGCCCTTTCGCATTAAAATACGCAGAGGAATTGCTGTTTCCTATACCTGAACCTCAGTCAGTGCTATCATTGCTCTCACATTCATGCCATCCTTTCCACCCCCATCTTCCTGCCCCTTATTCAGGCCCCCTGTATGTGGTTTTTAAGATGGTCTCAACATGACCACTTACTCACCCTCTACACATTTTTTTCCATCCTTTACTCTCCACCCAGATAGAATGTCCTTTTCCCTGTGGGCTCACACTTTACTATGTCAATTCACCCTGTTCCCAAATATTTGGATAACATTAGCACATCCTGTGGGAAGTCCAATGTCAAACATCCAATATAAAAAATCTACAGAACCTCCTTAAATTCTCAAAGAGCTTAAATACCTTGTTACCTCCCATCTCTATTGAATTCTTCATTTCTTGATTTCACATATTCTGCCTATTCTCGCACGGCCTTTCTATGCAGAGAAGACCTTATCAAATAGTTACATACAAAGCAAATTGTTTTTTTCAAAGAGTCCTGTATCTTCTCTTCCATTCAGGTCAACAATCCCTGATTCCATCTTTTCTTGTGTATCTGTTGCCCCTCTGTCAGAAAGAAAAGGAAATTCTTTAATTCTCTAATTCCCTATTGTACTTCATTTCTTCCACCTTCCTGTTATAGACCTTCCCCTACCTTTCCACATCCAATTGACTTATTGAGGTTTTCCTTCTGTAAAATAGGGCTTAGTTTGGCAATATAAGCTGACAAGAGCTAACCAGTCTAAATAAAATCATTTCATCCAGGTGCTGGAAGTCTGTGGGAGTGACCTGGGAGGGGAGAGGAGAAAGAAGCAGGTGAGGAGGGGTCAGGAGAATGGCTGGGAGTCACCGTACTCCGTGAGCTGGTCTGGCCAAAGAGAATTCCCAGTGGGGCAGGGAAAGGACTTTCAAGGACAGAAATGCCTGACGTTCACTGAAAGTGCTGAAGAGCACGCAGTGTTAGGAGAGCAGGCTCTGGGCCTCTGACTATTCACCAGTACTGATCTCTAGCTCTGTGACTGGCAGATTTCTTAATCTTTTTAGCTCCATTTTTTGGTAAAATAGAATGATAACTGTTTTTTAAAATAGTATATTTCTAATGATTATTGAAGGGTTAAATAAGATAATATATGACAGTGTCTGGCAGAACAAGCCAGCAGTCTGGAAATGCTGGCCGTGATGTTGATGTAAACCACCACGCTGAGCAGATGCTCTCTCTGCTGCCACGTGAATCAACATCGTCTCCTCGAATCTTTGGTTTACAGTCTGTGGGCTTGTTTAAAAATATTTAAAATGTTCATAACTGAATTCCCCACTCTGGCTGACATAGTAATGAAAGCAAGGGCAAGCGAGTCCATAAAATGACCTAATGCCAGCAGAAGCAGTCGCTGATGGATACAAGCAGGCAAGCTCCTGAAGGAATAACCCAACTCTTTGACTTCCCGAGGCCAGGGATGGAGAACGGAGTCCATTGCTCCCAGATCTGAAAGGTAAAGGGGAAACCAAGCTGCTGTCTGTGTTAACCGCTCTTTAGGGGCCTCTATACAGATGGCTACCGCGTGGCAGGGAGGCGGCCCTTCCTCACTTCCTGCGGTTGCCGCTGGCAGCACTGCTGTGTTGAGAAGGGTTCTGAAGTCATGCTTCGGCTCAGCTTGAGCTTCCAGGGCCTTGACTGATTGCAGAACCCTGTTATGACTCCTTCACGTTCTGTGTCTGGGGTCAGCAAACTATCCCCCGAGGGCAGATCTAGCCCACCCCCTGTTTTTGTAGGACCCAAGAGCTAAGAATGCTTTTTACATTTTCAAATGGTTGAAAACATTGTGAAAAGAATACTCATTTGTAGTACATGGAAATGATATCAAATTCAAATTTCACTGTCCATAAATAAAGCTTTAAATTTGGTCAAAGGAAAAAGTAGTGGAAAAATGATTTTTCTCTCTCGTTATAAAAGTGCCTACATACTATTTTAGATTTTATCTCTTGGCCTAGAAAGCCTAAAATATTTACTATCTGGCTCTTTTCAGAACCAGCCTTCCTCCCCGTTTCATGTGGTTCGGAGGAGTGGAATGCACGGCCGCACCGCGCCATCTTCCTCTTGCCCTCGAGGCTGTGCTCATGGTTTTGAACTTGACTTTTATCGGATAAAAATTGTGGGTGGGAGCCCAAGGGGTCTATAGATTGATTTCCTTTATTTTGGTTAAAAAATACACTTTCAAAAATCATCACATCATGACAAGCACCTGGTAAGTCACTAATGCAAGCCCAATTGATTTTTTAAAAATAAATACTATAAATGAGTCATTAGCTCTCATTGTTCTCTGCTTTAATGACAAAGGTATGTCCACACCTTTCTCATAGTACAATGTCTCTTAGAGACTCTTCTGTTTTCATGGTGACTGCCAGGTCTAATTTACTTTTTCTTTCTTCAATTAAAAAAAAAAGATTTCTTCTCTGCCCACTACCAGCCTACCTCTCCTCACTGACTCATTCCGGACACTTGAAGAGCATTTGCTTTCTTAGTGAGATGTGTGCTTGGTTACTGTACCTGCCAGGTGAGTGCAGTGCTCTCACAGCTCTGGCCTTGCCCACCTTCCCCACCCCAGGAAGTTGGGCGCTTTCCCCTTCTCCCTAAACCTCTGGATGCCCTCTCTCCAGAAAAACCGTGTGACCTTTGAATTTTTCCAATGTAATAAGTTCCCTGATAATGACATTCTAATATCAGTGCAGCTTATCTTCCTTTGATTGACTTTCAGTCACACCTGGCACCGACTCCTAAAACTTTCTCCTCCTTGGCCCCACCAGCACCGCAGTTAATGATCTGTTAACAAGTGGGTGAGAGCTTTAATGGAATTGCCTTTTTAAAAAGAGGAGCCTGTGGAGATCTTTCAGAAGAGAGAAAAATCCTTCTCAAAGTGAATAATCATACCCTAATTATATGTTTGGGGTTGGGGGGGACTTTATTTTCATCTTCACATTTTCTTAGGGTATGCAAACTTCTTTTCTGCAAACTTCTCTCTTTTCTGCAAACTTCTTTCCTGAAGCTTATTTACTCATTCATCAGCCATTTACTTTACTTTTCTTAATTGATTCTACAAAGCAAGATAAGCTCTTTGTGACAAGTCAAACAATAGACTTATAAAGGAAATCACCTATCCCTCCTTCCTATAATCTTCTTTGCTGGGTTAACCAAGGATTACATTTAGAATGTCTTCCATCCACTTTGCTATATTCAACTAGGCAAAAACAAATGTCAAGAGCTGTTTTTATACCTTTTACCAAAACTAGAGGTGAACCATACATATATCACTGTGAGATTATAATCAATATGAGTGAATCTAACTCACTCCTCAGTTAGTAGCCTGTCATTCCACAGTAGAGCTCCTGATGTCTCTGTTAATAGCCTTTCCATTCAACAAGCATTTACTTTGCACGAAATAAATGCTAGACACTTCAATTAATGCTGGGGAGAGATAAATGAATGATACATCACCTTTGATGAAGTCAAGTTCAAGTTCCTGTGGGGGAGATTAAACGAATGATTTCATGTGAACTTGAAGTGCTACCGCATAGGAGTGTACGGTTATGCAGAGAAGGGATAGAGAACCTGGGGGATTCAGATTCATCTGGAGATGAAACCGACAGACAAAGTGGGAAGGCACAGTGAAGGGAATACCACGTGCAAAGCCAAGCAGCTTCATGAAACGTGACACCCTGAGGAAACTGGCAAACAGATTGTATGGAAAGAGCAGAAAGAGCAGCTGGGAAAGAGCAGAAGGCTAGTTTGGCACAGAAGTGAATGGACTTGTATACTAAGCTAGTGGGATGCGAGTATCAGGGAGATCTGCAAGGGCTTTAAGCAGGAGAATGAAATCCTGGCTTTCAGAAAGTTTTCTGAAGGGCATCTGGAGGATGAACTTGTGAGGAAAGACCAGATACAACAGGAGAGGACAAGAAGCAAAGGCAATAGTCTGATCTAGAGAAGATGATGGACTGAAGCAGGGCATTGGTGAAAGAATGGAAGGGAGAGGCTTAGAATTAGCTTTTTGAAGTGAGCCCAGGAGTAGGACCTGTGGGCAGCCAGATGCACGCTCTAAAGGAAACGCAAGAGAGGACAGGTCCATCCAGAAGGGATGACTTCCATTTTTCCAATGTTGAGTTTCAGGTGCCTGTGGAAACATCTCGAGGTCTTTGAACACTTTCCAAATACGTGGCAGTAATGGCTCTCCTAAAATACTTGATTTAAACTTGTGATAGGTTTTCCCCCTTCACAGAGAAAAAGGAATGAAATGAATCAGTAGGTTCCAACTGCTGTCTCCAGTCTCAGGAGGTGGAAGCTAACAGCAGCAGGGAGGGGTTCTACCAGCACATGCAGTTCCTGCAGCTGAAAAGCTGCAGAAAATGGGACCCTCAGGATTGATCGGTAAGTAAACAGCATCCTTCCACTGGGCTGAGGCACACAAGCCAGAGGGCAGGGCTAGGAGGGTGGACGTGGGTATGGTTTCATTGTGCCAGCCCACCAGTCAAGCACTTGTGTATAGGCCCTGCCCTGCCCAACCACCAGCGGAAGCCCCAAAGGCAGGCTCTGCCCAGTGAGTATTTTGTCTGGAGTGACCATGGTCACTAGGAACCTCCTAATTTCCTAATCCAGCCCATACTTATTCCACATCGTACTTCATTCAGTAACCACAAAACACTGCACTCTACACCAAGCATGTTGGGTTCCAGAGACACCAGAATGAACAAGACTCACCCTCAAGGTACCCTTGGACCAGAAGGACAGTCTGAGGGTACAACCCCCAAATCCCACGGCCACACAAGGAATGCTTTCGTATTAATGGGGACAAAGTATAATGGTTCAACAAAAGGAAAAGCTGCGTTGGGTAGAGTTATGGAAAGCTTCAGAGAGAAAAGGCAGAGAGACTCTTCTGGGGCCAGCAGGACTCCCCGAGACAGACAGGGTTCCGAGAGCGGGGCTCCACAGAGGGCAGAGGGGAAGGCTGTGGTTCCTGGTCACGGGCAGGGGACTGGCTCCATCAGGATCAACTGGAAAACTCTTCAGGGTTCCAGCAAGGGAGACGTTTGCAATTTAAAAAATCCGACAGTGTCAGGAAGACTCTAGACATCTATTAAACCACAAACACTTGTGTCTTATAGTCCTAGAGAAGGGGTGTCAAAGTCATTTTCACTGGGGGCCACGTTAGCCTGGAGGTTGCCTTCAAAGGGCTGCATGTAATTTTAGGACTGTATAAGTGTAACTACTCCTTAACAATTAAGCAAGAGCCCTGTGCTGCCGCCGGGTAGAAACAAGGTGCCAGGCACGATAAAACAAGGTGGAGGGCCAGAGCCGGGCTCGTGTCTTTTGTTTGCCACCTGTGTTCCAGAGGCTGGGAAGTCCAAAATCAAGGTGTCAATGGGCTCAGTTCCTGGTTCATGGGTGCCTGCCTTCTTGCTCTGTGTTCAGATGGAAAAGAGAGAGAAACCCAATCCAGTCTCTGTTCTCATAATAGCGCTAATCCCATCATGGGGACTCCGTCTTCATAACCTCGTCTAACCCTCATCACCTCGTCTAACCCTCATCACCTCCAAACACACATTCACATTAGGGGTTAGAGCATATTCAACATATGAATTTGGGGGAACAGAAACTTTCAGTTGCTTGCAGGAAGGAAGTTGAAACTGGGGAAGGGGAGGGAAGGGAAGATGGGGAGAAGGGTCTCTGGCTGGGGGCGGGTGAGGTCAGGGCATAAAGGTGGCCATAACCATTCAGCTACTTCTCTACTGGTGGGAAAGGACAAGTCATTTTAAGAGCAGTGGTGCCTGGTCCTGAATAGTACCCCATCTCTTATTTTGCACCGTCTTTAGGCCCCACCAATTCATTAGTTAAGGTGTACTATCCACTAGTTAGTGTCGGTCTGGTGGTGATGCTCTGGGAAAGAAGGTTGGGGTAAAGAGACGAAGACAGGACAGGGAGACCACCAACTGATTGAAGGGAAAAGTTGAAGAAAAGAGTTCTGAGTTGGGGTAATAGGAAAAGGAAAAAAAAAAAGAAGAAAAACCTAAGAACCCTCTCCCCTTTAACCCAGGAAGCTTCAGAACAATTTAGGAGGGAAATAAAATTCTTTTGAGAATACATATCATGGAAGCTTGAGTTCCTTCACACAGTCAGACTTTTAAGTCATCGTTTCATGTTGTCCATTGGTCCTGTCACCGGACAGGGGCCTGAACCTGAGCAGGTCTGCCTGGGGCCAGCTGTCGTTTGTGGGTTCTTGACTCCATGGAGGAAAGACTTAACAGCACGAATAATCCATTGGACTGCAAGGATCCATTTATGAGAGCTGAAGACGGTGAAACAAGGAAGGTCGTCGTAGCATAGAAGCAACAGGAGAGCCTGGGCTGGGCTGCCTTAGCTCATTGGGAATTCAGAGGAAAGGGGGCCTTGGGGACAGGTTTAGGGGATCAGTCTGGGACAAGGTGCCAGCTGCCCCTGGCCTTAGAGTTTGGGAGAGTCGTGGGGAAGTGGGGAAAAAGAAGGGGAAGGAGATGCCTCCAGCTGCTCCCCAGAGGGAGAGCACCTTTCCTCTCTCTCTTGCAGGCAGGAAATCAGGGGAGGTCTCGGGAGGGTTTCCATGGAATATTCCTCAGTTCTCCAGGTGTGCCCTTTCAGGGTCATGGTCTCCTCTGAGTGGTCAGTGACGGGACAGCAGGTCTTTAGTCATTGCTGTTGGTTCTGGCCTCACCAACCTGGTTTTGCTGCTTTTCTGGGCCTGGAGCCGAAACAAAACTGCGGCCTAGATCTTGTCTCCAGGGAGGAGAGGTTACCCTGGGGCCGCTGTCCTTGTTTTCCCAGGTTCGCCCCCTGCCAGACACTTGGGGCCTTCCGCCCTGGTGACCATCTGCACCTGGCTGTAAACCGCTCTGCCATTGTGTTCAGCTCTGTCTCAGTTTCCCTATTCCACTTGCCAAGGGCTTTTCCTAGCTTCTCACTATCCTGCCTCAGTTCTGTTCATGAAACCAAATTTAGCTAATTGATACAAACAAGAGTTAAGTCCCTAGGGCATCTCAACATTGTAATTGTTATAATGAAATTATTTTGAACAAAATGATGTTATTTGAGGAACTTCTGTATTGCTCTGATTCCAAAAAGCTGGAGGAATTGAAAAGCAAAATATAAATACAGATTTCTGCATCTACCTGCCCATGAGGTTTGGGGCGGGGTCATGCCCAGATGTCTCTGAGGTGCTATGGACACCTCTGCCATGGACTATGAGGACCAGGAAAATTTCAAGGAAGTTTCTTTTTCTTTCTTTCTTTTTTTTTTTTTTTGTTAAAAAGCTCACCTTGGTGGCAGGTAGTGGTGGGCTGACAGGGCAGACACCAAGTGGGAGGCCCAGCCGTGCGAACTCACAGCGGCCTGACCCGCAGGTCCTCCTGAGGCTTCCTGTGGGCGCTCACCTGTCGCCCTCCTAACGCTTGGTGCGACCCTGTCTCCCGTGGAGTGAGCCTGTTTCCTAGAAGCAAGGTGTCTCTCTTTCACTTGTCATTCCCACTGCCTGTTGCTGAAGGAGGTAACAAACCAGCATGTTTGTTTTTCATGAGGACACCATCTCTGGAAGTCAGGACAGAGCCAAGGCCGACCGGACCTGCTCCGGTTCCTGCGAGCTCCCAGCTTCTGCATCTGTCTGTCAGTAGGGAGCTTGCCAACTCTCCCTCCCCTTTTTTTGCATCACACAGGCCCAGCTTCCATCCCAGTTGAAGTCCTCCAAGATTTTCCTACTCTTCAGGAAAACGCTGGAGTGAAATCTAGGTGCCGCTGTGCTTACAAAGTGCTACTTAAAATGCGTCCCTAATTAAAGCTAAGATGAGGCAAACCCGTCTAGTGGTTTTTCTCCCTTTGGAAATGCTTCCTGTGCTCTGAATTTGAAGGACAAAATACAACAGTTCCTGGGCAAACTGAAAGGAATTGCCTGGAAGCCACCCAGCCTCCACCCTCTGCACCTCCCTTTTTAATGTAAATGTGGGCAATTCCAGGAAATGAGCCGGGCACGGTATTTACTGTCCTCATATCTCCACGCTGTCTATTTGGAGTCTTAGGTAAACATGCCCCCAGCGATGCAGCAAGGCTGTGTGTGAGCCCTGGAGCCCTGCGGCCTCTTCCATCAATGGCCTCCTCTCTGAGTCTGATTAGCATCTCAGAAATCCACTGTGAGCTTTTGGAGTCAAAGAACAAAAGACACTGTACTGGAACTTAACAGTAAGTGCCCTACACAGGAAAAGCCTCTAATACATGGTCTCTTCCAAACGTGAGGAGGAAACTTACGCTTCAAGGGTCATCTCACTCTGTCCATGGACACATGAACACTTTAATATATGTGTATGTGTTTACATATAAAGGTGGCTGTGTACAGTATGGGTAGGGCATATGTAAATGTGGTATTAATAGTATGTAATTCCTCGGCTATAGTATGATGTAATTCATGAATTACATATAAATACATGCCCCATCATTTGGAGTATTACATGCCAGGCTAACATTAGTACTGTTAACAGCTATAGAGCATTTAAAATGCTAATTGTCGTTTTTCAGAGTCCAGGCGCTGGTTTTGGAAGAGCCAGGCCAGGGCTTACACGGTTGGAGCAGTGTGGCCAGCTGCAGGCTTCGCCACAATGAGACCCATTGTTGGGTAAATGGAGCCCCTCAGGTGAATGTAATTATGCAAATCCTTCCCTAACTACCATTCCTCTCTTGGCCCTGTCCCCGGGCGGCCTCCCACCAGTGGGAACACTGTCACATTTCATTAGGGGAGGCCTCACTTGTTTGCGGGGAGTGCCCCCCCACATCCTCAGGCCTGATGGCCAGAAAGAACCTGCTGCCGGCCCTGCCCCCGCAGGCCTGCCGAGCCCACTGAGGAGCTCCGCAGACAACCTGGTCCTTTGTACCAGCTGACAGGTTTCTGCACTGTACATCACACATTGAAAACAGACCTTCAGTTTCCGAAGGAAGGCGGTGTTTACCCCCTGATCCAAGGCAGGTCTGCACACACAGGGAAGTCTAATGCCGGAAGTCAGAGAGGTGGGATGATGAAGTGCCTTGGCTAAAGGTGCTGGGGGTTCTACAGACCCAGGGTCAAGTGGCCTACACACACACACACACCAGTCACTCTTCTTCATTCAATCCTGAGCCACCCCTGTGTGGTTCTTGAACTAAAGCTCCCCTGTCCACAGACAAGAGAAAACTGAGCTACGTCACTTGTTTATTGACACAACTGTAGACGTACCTAGAAACAGGGAATGTGGGCAAGATCTCTTGAAAGTCCCACCCTTTTTAATTTGCACTTATTGTGCAGGGGTCATTTTCCCCACCCGTTTGGTGATTTCCCACAGACACTGAAGTAGAACTCTGCCTACAAGTGGGTCCTGCATTAATGTTGAGGGAACTCGAACTTACACTAATCTCTGTTTACTGTCTAGGACTGCCTCAATGAAATGCCAACACCAGCTTAATGATTACATATATATTATTACTAAATAATATGTTATTTCTCAAATTCTATATGTTGTACTCTTTTCTAAGTATTAACTATTGATAGCTTGAATGCAAAGTAAAATGCAATGACAGTGAACCAAATAATACTTTTCTGGAGAAAATAAAATGTCTAAAGGAATTTAAAAACACAGAATCACTAGGTACAGAATTCATGCACTTAAAACCTAACTCCACCTTGATATCAAAATGATCGTCAAAGAATGAGATATTTAAAATCCCAGAGGTCTGTAAAATCTGTAAATCGTCAGTGAGGGTGTGAGACTAAGCTTTGGTTAGTGGCAGAAAGGAGGTCAAACTTAATGGAAAAGAACTCTCAGCCTTGGCTGGTGTGCTCAGTGGGTTGAACTCTGGCCTGTGAACCGAAAGGTCGCTGGTTTGATTCCCGCTCAGGGCACATGCCTGGGTTTCGGGCCACGTCCTCAGCTGGAAGTGTGCGAGAGGCAACCCATGGCTGTTTCTCTTCCTCTCCTTGTCCCTCCCTTCTCCTCCAAATAAATAAATAAAATCTTAAAAGCGAACACTCTCATAGTCCGAGCTGCGGCCAGGTGTGATGGAGATCGGAAGGGACGACACCGGCTCGTCCCTTTGTGCACACAGAATCTGCGTGACTGTTGCGGGATGGAACGGAGAAAAACAGAAAGATGTGTGGGAGTCAGTGAATGGAGTTCTGTGCATTTTTAAGCTTTTCCTGGATTCTGCAGTTCCATTTTTTAAAAAACAAAAAGAGATCTGGGTCCTGGTAATAAAATATAGTTTTGCATAATCTTCCATATTAACCCAAGGGACCCTAGGCTTACATATATGACATGAAGATAAATCATGGATCAGAACTTACTGCCTCTATACTCAAGATTTATAAAAGGGTACGTATGTACCACATGAAATATAAAACAGATTTTCTTTTTTCAAGCTAAGTTGTTTTTTTTTTTTTAAGATTTTGTTTATTTACCTTTAGAGAGAAGGGAAGTGAGGGAGAAAGAGAGAGAGAGAAATACTGGCCCACAACCCAGGCACGTGCCCTGACCGGGAACTGAACCCGAGACCCTTCAGTTCACAGGCGGGTGCTCAATCCCCTGAGCCTCGCCAGCCAGGACTAAAACAGATTTTCTAACTGACCTGTTTAATCACCTCCATTATGATATTCTAATTTTTAAATTATTTTTAGCTGTCACTTGTTTAGTGCCTTCCACTGGCAATAAACTGTGCCAGGCACTTGACTCATTCAAACGTCTTCATTCCTTCAAGCCACCCCATGAAATAGTTACTGTCTCCATGAAACAGAAGAGGAGACTGAGCCCTGGCTACATCAAGGGAGAACATAGACAAGAAGGGAACTAAATCCATCATGAAACAGGCCCGGAAAGGGCGCAGATCCTGGGGCCTCCCGCTCTCGGGGCGTCTTCCCTGAACCCCTCGGGGGGCTGGGGAGCTTGGCCTGACCGACCCCGGTCCCCAGCGAAGACCGACACTCGGCAGCCCATCTTGAAAAGGCCACCGGGAAGGGCTGCCAAGAAGTCCTGTCCTGGACGCATCCTACAGTCACTCCCTGCAAACTAAACCTTTTTCGTCAAAGATTGCAATAATATTTTTAAGAATCACAATAATACTTATGTGGACCTAAAGATTTCTGAAAGCCACTTTTAATTCTCTGTAGTGTGATGATGCCATCTGGAAAGTGTTCTTGTTCCCTACGTACCTGCTATGTTCTATGAAATATTTGTATCAATAATAAGAAAAATAAATCCACTGAGAAAAGCGCTTTTATAAAAAAAAAAGATTACCTCAGTGTAATCAGCGTCTCAGGCAAGTGAGACATTGTATCGAATACATACACATACAACACAACTTTCTGTCTTTTTAACTGGGTAGGTACGTGAATTTACACACTCCCAGCCGCAGCCTGTACTGAGCGGTGGGACTCTTGCTCCGCCCCGGTTACCGTCTACATCCGCTTGTATAGAGCCGTGAATTCTTCACCAAGAACCAAATCACACCAGCTGTGCAATAGAGAACCGCAAACGATCTGTCTGCCAGAACTGCACCAGAAGTATCTTCAGGGCCTACAGTTAGTTATTGATGTAAAATTCCTATTGCAGTAATACTTTGCTAACTAATAGCCACCTTTTTCTCCAAGGCTCCTTTCTAGAATCTTCACTTCAGGGCCCAGTGGATTCTGGGAGACCAGGGCCAGAGTTATACAACTGAATGGCGTCCTCAGAAAGCTAAATCATACTTTGCTTTTCAAGATATTCTAAAACCGTCAATGTGAGTGCTCAAAAAAAAACCCACAACAAAACAAAATCCCAAAACACAACCTACATCACAACTTTAAAGATTTTAATAACCTGTCAAAAAGGACAGTTTTGCAACTATGGGAGTGGAAGGCAGGAAATAAGAAATCTTTTTCTTATGTTGTAGTTTTGGGCTGAGGTGTTAAAAGGAAACAGGCACTTGTAGCTTTTCACAGTTGAGGAGGCAAGAAAGCAGGTAGGGCTGTAAATCTGACATCTCTTCCACCCCAAGCTGTCAGTTCAGAAACGCTGCTGCCCACTGATCCTGAGCCAATGCAGCGGTTTCTGGGGTGGATAGAGGGCTTTTTTGTTTTGTTTTGTTTTGTTTTCTTTGGCTGCCAGGCTGACAGCAATGGAAAGCCTAGAAATGACAATTGAACAATAGAAAAAAATCCATCATGTTGTTATTAATCATTGAAAAGGAAAGCCTGTCCCCAGAGAGCAGCGGGGACAAACTGACAGCCGGGCAGACAATCTCTGAGCCCTCCTCTCTGACCACACTTGGGAACCGAGTGCTCAGACGAGGGTACGGTGGTTGAGTCGGGAGGAAGCCCGTCCAAAGGCCAGATCTTCCCATTTTCTTAGAAAAGGTGTCTTCTATTACTAGGGTGGATCCCACTGTTATCAGATGAAGGCCAGGGGAGCAGGGTGTGCAACAGAGTAACTAATAAACAGCTTCTTTGATGGTGATGATTAATACAATAAAGTGCCCAAACGTGACTCAAATCTCAATCCCTATCTAGAAGATTTTATCAGGAGCTTTTTTGAACTTTTCATGGAAATACGAATAACCATTTACCTGCGTGATCTTCTCTCGTGTGTATGTGAAAAGCGGATGCTCTTAGGCCTCTCCTGGCTTCAAAAAAATAAATAAAGTGTTCATTTTTTCTCTCTCTTTTTTTATTCTTGTCCCAGAAACTTCCAGGGCCAATTAAAAACTATTTTCCCCTTCTGGCCTAGACAAGTTGGTGAGTGCATCGGCTTTCTCCCGAGCGATGCTAGTTCTATATTACTATTGTCGGGGCCATAAAGGGACAGGAGAGAACATTTGGAAGACAGAGGGAGTAAATCCCAACTACTTTCACCCTGGAAAATTCTCCTCTCATGCTGATGATATTCCTGCTCAATGTTTGCATGGTAGCTGATTCAATATGTGTAAAGGACATGCCCTGCTTTCTTTTACTGGTTACTGAATATTAAGTGGTTACTTGCTTTTTGTAGTTTACATAGTATTTCAAATGGCTGCATTGCACCATAATTTAATTAATGCCCTATTGTTTTCTTCCTTTCTTCCTTCCAACTTCTTAACTTCCTGCCTTCCTTTCTGTCTTCCTTTCTTCCTGTCATAAATCCTGCTGCTTCTTATTTATTTTGGCTTTTTAAACCACATTTCCAGAAATGGGATTAAAAATGTTTTAATGTATACTTTTTTCATTTTTAAGGAGGTTCACAATTTTAAGTCTTTTTGTTTGCTCGTTATGCTCTCTAGGTCAAAGCATTCATTTGTCTACTGGGATTTTGCTCGTTTTCCTTATGAATTTGTATGAAAGACTTTGCTGTATTTATCATATTTACTGTATACCTTTTTTCACAGCCATTTGTATGCTTTTTATGTTGGTTAAAAGAGACTTTCTTTTTGGAAATGTGAAGGCTTTCAATGTCTCTTCAGCTAAATCTATTGGCTGAGACTTTTGTGATTCAGTCTTTTACTTGTAAGGTTAACAAAGCCATCCAGCATGTATTATTTGTTATTATTTGATAACTATTCAACTTTTGTTTTACAAATTAAAATGTTTAGATTTTTACTGTATTCTATACTCTGTGATACAGGTATAAATGGGTTTTCTGCCTAATCACTAACTATTAACCACCATCGATCTCCTTCCTGGTCATTTTATGAGGCCTCCCTTATGATGTGTTAAATTCTTACTGCTGTTAGAACTATCCCACCCAGCTGTAAACACGTATTTATTGTTGCTAATAGAGGGTAGTGCTGGCTCCCCTTCTTACTCTTTTTTTTTCTAGGATACTCTTTGATATTTTAACCTAATCCTTCTTTGAAATGAAACTTAATATCATATTATCAGATTTAAAAATATCATGTTGGGGTTTGATGGTATTTCCTTAAACCTGAGAGATTCTTTCTTGCACTGCTTGAGATAAGGTGTGTAGGATATTTTAGCAATGGCGGTGCAGAGCCGAAATGGATTTCATGAGTTTTTGCTCAGAACAGACTGAAGCAGACAGGAACGAAGAGGAAAACACAAATTATAGCCAAGAAGAGGATTCCACATCTGTATTTGAGAAAAACATCAAGAATCAGGTCCCAGGGGAGTGAGTTAGCCTTGAAAAGTAGAAAGGGTACTAAGAAATCTAGGACCCTGGAGATCAAGAATAAATCAGAAGACAGACTGCACATGATTATTGGTGCATAACTGAACCTCAGGTTCTTCCCCTTAGTAATTTTCTATAACTCCACTGAATCTCCGTCTGTGTTAGCAGCATCCTCCCGGGCCTGGCCATGCATTTCGTGAATGAGAAAGTAGCTTTCAGAGCCCTGTGAAAACTGTCTCAATGACGTCCCAGCACCTGTTATAGACTTCCACAGCGTTTCACGTGCTCAGCAGGAAGCTTGCACAAATTGTCGATGAATCTTTGATCTCAGTTGCTTCATTACAGACTTTTGAATCAGCTGAAGAAACATTTGCTTTGTGATATTCTACATTTTGTTTTGAAATGTGTACTTTTTTTGGAACCAAATGTAAGTCATAATATTTACTTTTAACTATTTTCCAACTTCGCTTTTTTTTAATCAGAAAGACATATACCCTCTTAACTGTAAACATTGTCTGCAAGGGAATAAATACTGTCAACAACAACAACACGTAGATTCTGTTTCCTGAAATCTAGAACAACACAGACTAACACGCCAGATCAGTTCCCCATAAATCTGTCTTGACTCAAACATTGCTGAGTTCAAACTCTTAATTTATGCAGGTTTTCTCAATTTCTCCAGAGTTTTTTCCTCTCTGTTAGAAACTCTTTTTTAAAATAAATAGCATCTCCATGAGTAAATATTATTTAAAAGAACAAGCATCAGATAGAACAGAATGTTGCATCCCAAAATTATTTGACCTCTCTAAGTTATCTGCAGAATTCTGGTTGAAAATGTTTTGCCATTCTTAATCTTTGGAGAGTAGTTATTGTAGACAATTATATTTTATCTGTCTATCACATTCCTCTGGAGGAACTTCTCCTTCCCCTGCCTCTAACCATGAGATCTAAATGGTAGCAGCCACCATTTATGGAACCTTATATACTTAGCCATGGCGACTACTCAAAAGGAAAATCTCTGAATTTATCAAAGATACATAGAATCCCAAGGCCCCTGCCATAGTCCTGGACAATGGAAAAGCCATGCGTAACAACCACTCCTGGTTCTCTGCACCAGTTCCCGCAGTTACCTATTTTGTGCACCGTGTCCTAGCTTTGATGTGTTTTGTATCCGAGAGCTCACACCTATGACTCTTCTGAGGCTGTCCCAGGCTACTGGAGAGGCTTGGCTTTCACGCAGCACCTGCAAGCAAGTGCAGAGTGTCAGAGCGTCAGGAATGTATGCTCTTCTGGTGGCCTGTAACCAAGGACTAGCTGGTGTGGAAGTTTGAAAGCACCTCAAACTTGTCTCCTGTCCAGACAAACTCTGAGAGCCATTTGTACTCCAGAGCTCCCTGAAGGATTCGGCTGAACCTGAAAATGACCCGAAATAGCACCCTGATTTGGTGTCTTTCCCATTCCTGTCCAGGTCCCCTGGTCCCTTTTCTCCTGAAAGCACTTACATTCTGAATGACTTGAACACGCAGCCTCTTCCTTCACGGGGTCTCCTCCCAGGGAGCCCGACCCGAGTCATCCTTGACTCCAGCTGGGTCCATGTCTCCGCCTGAGATGTTCACACCCAGAGCTGGGAGGTAGGGAGCTTGTCAGGGTGCGCCTGCCGCTGCTGGGGTTTGGAGAGAAGGAAGCTTTCCCACAGAGAGCAGCAGAGACAGCCCTGACGTGTCACAGCCCAGCCTCCAGCTGCCCTTCAGGCACCTCAGGACCTCTCCAAAAGTGTGGTTGAGATAGAAGATGTAATTCAGGTAGTTCAACTGAGTTCCTGTCATTCACATCCATGAAAATCCCAACCAGTGCCATGGAGACTGAAGAGCTCTCAAATGCTACAGAGGCCCTCGAAGGAAAATGGCACAGTTGCTCCAAACTGTGCATGTAGTTTCTGGGGTACACATTTGTGGATTCTCTCTGGTTCAGCCCCACCTGTGTGAGAACCCTCTAGGCTTCAAGAACCTTCACTGTATGAAGACTAAGCACCTACAGTTTGGCTTTTACCTTTTTCAGAATAGTGCTTGCCTCCCTGGGTAATCTCTTCAACATTTTTGAGGAAAACAGTAACTAGGGCTTTTGTTTTGGATTTTCCCCTAAGCAAACACAGTTACCAATATAGAAATCATAACTGATCAAGTTAATAAATATGAAAGTAAAAAAGGTACGTGCCAAACAGAGTTCATAGTCAAAGATGTGTGAATGTTCGCTTGAACTGAAAGTTCAGGGCAACGAGTGGACAGAACGGGGACAGGGGGTGTCACTGAGCTTCCGTCTCACACTGAGCCCTACCTTGGTGCCTGTGGCTTCTCTCTGAACAGGAGAAAAATGTTTGCACTGGCTCGAGATCCATAGAATCCTGACTTACGGTCCTCAATTCACCCCCCGGGTTTACGCACTTCCGTCAGTTCTCTCACGCGTCTAAATGAAAAACAAACACGACACACTTCCCTCGGGGGAATTAGGAGGGCTGCTGTCTTCTCCCCGCCCTGCGCCCCACAGCAGCCTTATCTCCACCCTACACACAGTGTGGTTTTTAAATGTGTATTTAATGATTTTAGAGAGAGACAGGAAATGAGAGAGAGAGAGAAAAAAAGAGAGAGAAATACTGCTTTGTTGTTCTACTCATTGATGCATTCATTGGTTGTTTCTTGTATGTGCCCTGGTTGGGGATTGAACCCACAACCTTAGTGTATCAAGATGGTGCTCTAAGCAGCTGAGCTACTCAGCCAGGGCTATACATAGTATATTATATCAGAAAGATTAAGTGACCCAACACCACTAGGCCCACAGCAGCAGCACCACGTCCAGAGCCCACATTTCTTCTTTTAGTCCCAGACTTGGGCTCAGATACACCTCAGACCCTTCTCCAGCCCTCTGACGCTCCCGTCTGTCCTGAAGGAAGCCCTGTGGGTGTGGACCGCAGGTCAGCCTGCAGCTGGGCTTGCTGGGGGTGCTCTTGGGACATTTGCCTTCCCATCCCTCCATCTCGCAGCAGACATTTGAGAACGTGCTGGGATTGGTTTGCACTAGCGCCTTGCCCCTGATAAGCTGCAGGAAGGCAGGGTTTCCACAGTGTCAGTTAGGAGATGAGCCAGGAGGCGACAAAGATCTTCGTGCCTGGCTGAATCTGCATTCTAGGATGGCAACGTAGTGTACTCCTGGGGCTCCATGTCCCTGTGGGGAACTTTTGGGGACCTGGGAAGATTTACTTCCCTCTGACCGTGTTATCTTCTGCTTTGTGAAAAGCTATCTTTATAAAACATAAACTTATATAGATCCCTTGATTTTACAAAAGAAAAGAAAAGAAAGCCAGACCCCCACATTTGATCATGCACTGGCAGCATCTTTCTGTTAATTACATCATCGTCTCATTTTGACAGGCACACGCCAAACTTGACGGCTATCTCCACCTCTGGGCCTTAGCTGAAACTCCGCTTCACGTGATGACAGTTCTCCTTATAAGCAGTTCTCAAGAACAGACTGCTCACATTCCCTGTCCTCTTTAAACTTCACACCTTTTAACTACACAGTCATATGCTGCCGCATGACAAATTACCGCAAACTTAGCAACTTCAAACAACGCCCATGAGTTTGCAGTTACGCGGCCAGCCATCCAGCGGGGCCTGGCTGGGTTCTCTGCTCAGCGTCTCACAGGCTGAAGCCAAGGTGCTGGCTGGACTGAGCTCTTTTCTGGAGGTTCTCCAAGCTCATGCAGGCTGTTGGCAGAATCCAGTTCCTTGTGGTTGGTTAGAACTAAGGTCTAACCATAGTTAGACCTTAACTATGGTCCTCATTTTCTTGCTGACTGACAGGTGCAGACAACTTAGCTTCTAGAGAATTCTCCACGGTCTTGTATGAGAACCCCTACATCTTTAAAGCCAGCAACAGGAGTCCCCTGCACACTTTGAATCTCTCTGACTTCCACTTCTGCTACTTTCTGGGGAAAAGGCTCTGCTTTTGAAGGCTGACCTGTCTCGGTTAAGCCCACCAATAGGCTTTCTATTAAGATCCACCAACTTGGAACTTATATGCAAAAAATCTTTCCATAGCAGCACCAAGATTAGCATTTGACTGAGTAACCGGGGTACAAAAACCTTGGGGGGAGGGGAGTCTTTAGAATTCTGCCTACCCCAGGAACCAGCGGAGAAGAACTTTAGTCCCCTTGGAGGGTCTTTTGCTCACATGGAAGCTCCATATCCCAGAGCTGGTGTGAGTACCTTCTCCTGGGCAATTTTAGTTTTTGGAGTTACTTGCTGCTTATCACTTAGATTTTGTCTCTATGCTTTATCATCTTATTCTGTCCTCTTTGAGTTGGGGGGTTGGAGGCTTAGGGATTTATCCTGCTTTCTTGTTAGACTAAAAATTATTTTTAAAGTATATTTGTTGACATTTACATAAAGTCTAGGTATATTACAATAAGAGGGCCTTTTGCCGTCTATAGCGCCCTATGATGATGGATGCAATACCCACTGATTCTTTATGAATTGGTTGAAGTTGTGTTGTCATTGTCATTGTTGCATGTGTGTGTGTGTATGTGTGTGCACTTACCGGTGGAGCAGCACAGCCACTGAACAGTCAGAATGGACACTAGCCGTGAATGTCCAGTGCAGATACACAGTAACCCTGCTGTGCTCCAATACCTAGGAGGCACTTTACGAAGTGCTATGGGAGATACAAAGACAAATGCAAAAAAGATCTGATATAAAAATCTTGTGGAGAAGATGAGCTACGTATGTAAAGATAATGGTGAAATTCGTAAGTGTCAAAAGAGAAACAAGAACGAAATGTGTCGTGAAGTTCAAGGGGAGAAAGATGGTTTCCAGTTAAGGAACCCAGAAGGCTGCCCGGAAGGGCATCTCGCAAGGCGCTTCCCGCAGAGCCCAGGCCGCCTGGACCTTTCGTGGACTCGATCAAAGGAAAGCCAATTATCAACATGCCGCCGGACCTCCTGCTGTACCACGCATGCCGATCTGCTGGCAAACTGGAAAAGGCACTTTCACGTCTAATTCAGGAGTAACTGTTTTCCGAGTTATGTGTAATTGTGATTGTTTAAAAATAAACCATGACGTCAGGACATCAATTTCACGGCATTAAGACACTCAGAGATAGCCAACAGATTCTCTGTTGCTATATTACCTGTCCCAAGTACTATTATCAAATATTTAAGTATTGTCATGTTGGTTTTCTGTAAAACATCTTTGTCTCAGGCCTCTTGCCTTCTGATGGGCAATGCTGACCCAGGATTTCGTCCCCGGCTGCGCACCTGTTTTAAAGGGGAAGATGTGCTGACCCTTTCTAGCAGCGTCTTCCCAGGTAAAAGTGAGTGATGTGGTGCTTGCTTTTATAGTCTGTTTGCAAATGTGGCTATAATTATTCGGTTCCCCTCTCGTGGTGACTCTGTAGCTCTCCCCATCAAGAATTGAAGTCTGTTCTCCCTCCCCGTGACTTTCAGCTGACCTTGTGGCTTTCGTTGACCAATACAAGACAAAGGAAGTGACTGAGCCCTGGTCTCTAGAGACTGTGCCCACCGCCTGCTCCTCCAGAGCCTACCGAGCCACCAGGTGAACCAGCCCAGCCCCCTGCACCAGCCCCAGAGGCCCAGCTGGACTCCGGGTGCTGGAGGAGCCCCTGCTGAGAGCAGCAGGAATGGGGCTCTCGGGAAATAATCCACGGCTGTTGTTGTAGCACACTAAGCTTGGGGCTGCCTTGTTACCCTGCCACAGTTCCCTCTCTCTTCGGAGGCAGGTTTAAAAGGGCAAATCCCACTCTGTTCTGTAGTAGCAATATTAGTGACTGGGGACAGAGATTTCTCACAGGAGCTTTGCAAGTGTGACACATTTCATTTGTTTCAATAATGGGCAAACTATCTTTCTGTGATAGATACATACAACTTTTATATAATTTACTTAAGAAGTACAGTTAAAAGTCAATATTTTATTTCTACTTTTTTCCCCCTGAGAGTGAAAAAAACATTGAATGGATGATGAGTTTCAGGGGCTTTCAAAAGGTCCATGGTGCTATTCACGTAGCAGTAGCCACACTTGGGCGTGGGGGGCTGGGGAGAGAGCACATCTGAGACACCTGGATAACAAAAAATGTCGTTTTATTCTTTTTATAAGTAATATGTATAAGGCACTTTATTCTTTATGGAGCATTCAAACATTATAACTTAAAAATGTGGGTATTATTCCCACCCCCCCATCTTACACATGAGAAAACCAAGGCTTGGAGCAATGAGTGACTCGGAAGAGGAAGGGCACATTCTCTTGACTGACGCCAAAGCCCATGCTTTCTCCACGTGTTACTAGACGAGCAGTGGTTTGGAATCTGATAGGATGTTTTATTTAAGGTCTTCAAGATATTAATCATGTCTCCTTTCACATGAAATTAATGTCTTTAATTTGGGAAATATTGAGTAGGAAGATAAGGAACTGCAACAAGTCATTTAATTAAAAAAATATAAAACTTTTACAGTCTTACCCTCATGCTCAGCTTTCGAGTGTTTATAATCCAGCACTAACCTGGCTGCTGACATTTGTGTCCATCTTTCCCCCCAACTTTTTGCGACTATTGTAACATCCAGAAGTGCTGAAATAATTTTAAAGCAAATACCTGTATACTCACTGCTAGATGTTATCATTAATATTTTACAATATTAATTAATATTTTATAATTAATATTTTACAATATTAATTATAAAATATTAATTACAAAATTTACTTGCTCTATCACATCATCTACCCATGTACCTATTCCTACTCATCTACCAATTCTTCTGTATTCACCTCTAGTCAGACCATTCAGTAGCCCGGCACCAACTACCGTCAAGAATATTGCTTTGTGAGCAAAGTTTTATCACTTCACCTTGGCAGCAGGGTCTGCATACAAAACCACTGATGATCTGAAAGTCAACTTCGAAGGAAGGGTGCCAATTAAAGCGCCAACTGCAGTCAGTTTCAAAATGACATGCACGGTCTGAATGCAGGCGCTGCCTGCCTGCTGATAGGAAGGGTTGGCGAGAATGCAACTCTTGCCCACTGGCCCAGAGAGTGTTCCTTTTACTGCAACTCTACTTCTGAGTCATATTTGGGGGCCTTTTTTTCCTTTTTCTCTCTTCTCTCTCTTTCTCTCCTCTCCCTCTCTTCCCCTCTCCCTCCCCCTCTCCCTCTCTCTCCTTCTGGGACCTCCCTCTCAATGGCGACATAAATAAAAGAAGACATGCAAGAAGCCCTAGAATCACGGATGTGGAAGGGTAGGAGACCACCTTGTGACTCTGCCAAAAGGCCCTGTGCCCAGATGAGCGGTAAAGTCGCTGATGGAAGGAAGAGGCAAGGCACCTCCAGAAGAGTGATACAGCTAGATGTTAGAAGGAAAAACGATCAATATATGCCGTGGGAGTAGGGATAGCAGGTCCTGGAAACACAGCACTACTGGTTTAAGACTCTAATGCCCACCACGTAGCCTGATCACTGATTTTCTGTCCCTGGAACGTGCCATTTCATGCCTTATTCCACTCACTTAATACAAGTATTGAACCACAGGATTTGAAACTTACGGGTTTGGGAGGTCCAAAAATTCCAATGTCCGCTGACAGCTTTCATAAATCAGCTGGGGATGTCTCATGGCCGCTGGACTCTGGCTGATGGGGGTTTCTCCAGTGAGTGAAGCCCTGTGACTCCTCTTCCCCCCACCCCCCTCCGCTAAAACCACAGCCACCCTGTTTGGGGATAAGCAGATGTTTGTAGAATGTTACTACTTACCAAGAGAGCACTCAGAGGGGGCATCAGAGGAATAGAAAGAGGAAATTTTGGAGGAATTTAAGCAATTCTCTTGCAGTATGAAGAGTACAGGAAAATTTTACTTCACCTAAGTCTGTTATTAATGTAGTACATTATTTATGAATTTCCTGATGGACAAGATTACTTGGACCTTGGCTTGAAAAATAAGGGTCTTGAATAATAGTTGGTAGAAAAGAATCCAGAAACTAAGCTCAGGATGAAAACAATCCTGTCATCTTAGCTGGCTAAGGAGATAGTATGAGGCTAAGACCAGTGTGAGAGAGACGGATGGGGGTTTGCAAGGGGTCTGCCCTCATGGTGGGAAGGTCTGTAGAACCACAGTGGACAGGAGGAAATAGCCACTAAGCTGTGGGAATGGAAGACTCCTGGGGTGACTGGACCATCACAACTGCCACTATATCCCAGATACCCTCCGTTCTCCAAAAGACCCAAGTCTGATCGTATCTTTGCAGTCTGAAGCAGCTCAAAGAACTGAAAACAGGAGACCTCGTATCCTAAGGTGCTCTCTGTACGTGTGTGAGAGGAGCAGAGGAATAAGCTGTATCATCCTCACTCACACTTTCATGTCATTCCTGTTAGGAAGCATTAGGATCCTAGATATATTAGAGACAATATAATTTTATAGTTGATTAATAGGCTATGTTTATAGTTAGTAGTTGCAACGGACTGAATTTTATCCCCTCAAAATTTGTATGTTGAAGCCCTAACCCCCAAGGTGACTGTATTTGGAGATAAGGTTTTTTTAGGAGGTACTTAAGGTTAAATAAGGTCATAAGGGTGAGGTCCTAACATGATAAGATTGGTGACCTTATAAGAAGAGGTAAAAAAAGACAAATCCCTTGCTCTCTCCACACGCACACAGCACAGAGAGGCCATGTGATGACCCGGTGATAAGTGCGCGGCCATCTTAAGCCAGGAAGAGAAACTGCACGGGACCTGACCGTGCTGATCACAGACTCTCAGCCTCAGGAGTGTGAGAATGTAAATTGCTGTTAAGCCACTCAGTCTGTGGTATTTTGTTATGGCAACCCCAGCTAATTAACACAGTGGTAGTAAGACGGAAGTAGGAACCTAGATCTGACTCCTGGTCAAACACTTTTTGCTCTTCTTGTTATCTATAACCAGCTCTTACTCATATGCTATTCTCGCTCTCTCTCTCTCTCTCTCTCTCTGTCTCTTTCCCTCTCTCTCTCCCCTCTACCTATTAATCCATGTTCCCAAGTGAGTGTTTTGTTCCTGAATTCCAGCTGATCTAATGACGATCTTAGAACCTGACAACATGGAATTTAAAAGGGTTTTTTCAGAGGACTGGGAACCACTGAGCTAGGGTTTCTACATGATGCTGTGGTGTTCCTTGTTTCCCTTTAACAATATTGCTATCCACCCTTGAAGTTTTGTATTTCTCTCCAGAGCATAAGCCCCATGAAGACAAGCCTGTTTGTCTTGTCCACTGCTATACTATAGCCTTAGCACCTAGCGTGGAGGAATCATCAGCTTTACCTTCTGTCACAATTCTCCCATTTATATGTTCAATGCACATTCATGAAAGACTCATTATGAGGCACTGTGCCCATGGAAGATGGTAATAGCACAATGTTTCTCAAAGTGTGGATCCCGAACCAGCAGCATCAACCTCACCTTGTATGTTGCCAGCTAATAGGTAGCCAAGATTGAGAACCACTGAGGTGGTGGGAAGACTACAAAAAAAAATGGGATTGAAACTGAGCACACTGAAGGGGGCCAAAGTACTAGGTTGAGTCACATAAAGTTGCCATAGTTTTAGGTCAAAATTTGTTGAGTGTTGGCAATTAAATATGGTTTAACCTAATAGATGTTCTCAGCTCCCAAACAAAACAATCATAGCATGTAACCAACAAAAGGGCCAAGGAAATGGAGAAATCATAAACTCAATTAGTCTGTTTCACTAGAGCAGAGTTCATGATCTTCACCACTAATAATAGCTCTGCTATTGTGATTTTTGATTACTCTCCCTCCAGGGCTGGGGTCACAAACTTTTTCTGCAAAGGGTCTGATAATATATATTTTAGACTTTGCAGGCCACATGGTTTTTCCTGTAACTACTCAACTGTGCCATTGTCACGGGAAAACAGCCATAGACAAGTTGTAAGTAAAAGGGTGTGACTGTGTTCTGATAAAACCATATTTACTAAAACAGGCAATGGGCCAGATTTGGCCAAAGTTCATAATTTTCCACCCCCAGTTTGATGGTATGGACTTTCCATGAGAGTGCTAGAGAAGAGATGTAAGTTGCCTAAGACTTTTGCATGATGAAACAGCTGGCTAGTCAAGTTAGGTAAAGTTACATGAAGTAGCTATAAGACACAGAGAGCTTCCATATGTTGAGTAGCTTTCAAGTGGTACAATAGAGTATTGTTGAGCTCCTTGGAATAGAAGGGCTCCCATGTAAGCAGCAATTGTGAGGCTTGGGGACAGAGATGGAAGGAGCTCCAAAGTGTGGAAACTCCTCTTCCCTTCTTATACAATTGGTGCTTAGCAAATTGCTATGGCTACCATAACAAAGTACCATAGGCTAAGTGATTTAAACAACAGAAATTTATTTTCTCACAGTTCTGAAGGCTGGTAGTTCTGAGATGCAGGTACTAGAAGGTTAGTTTCTTCTAATACCCTTGTCCTTGACTTGCAGATGGCTGTCTTCTTCTTGTGTCTTCACATTGTCTCTCTCTGTGGGTCCGTGTCTAAAACCCTTCTTCTTATAAGACATCAGTCATATTGGATTAGGGCCCACCTGCATGACCTCATTTTTACTTAATTACCCCTTTCAAGGCCCTATTTCCAAATATAGGCACATTCTGAGATGCTCAGTAGGTTAGAACTTCAACACATGAGTTTGGGAAGTGCACATAATTCACCTTTTAACAATTATGAGAAGCTTTGCCTTTATGAGCAAGACACATGTCAAAAAAAACCCTCTAAAATCACCCTAGTTCCCCATTTGCCACATCTTAATGACTTCGCTCACTCACAGATGGTGAGAGCTGAAAGGAGTCTGTCTATAGGTGAGCTTATCCAAGCTCGTTTCATAGCTGAGCAAACACAGACCCAGAGGGATGGAGAGGTTCACCATCGTCACATGGGTAGGTGGAGGTGCGGCTGTGTAGAGCTGCAAACTCACATTGTTTCATGGATTTTCCAAACACTGTTTGAGCACCTACCACATGTGGAGTGTTAGGTCAGGCACTAGAGAAAAAAGGGGCTTCCCACCCTGAAATGGTTTAGACACGCAGCAACCCATAATTACATAGTTATAGCTCATAATTAATTACATGAGCTGTAATTAATTATGTGGCTTCGATGTGACTGGGGAAAGTGGACAACGTTTGTGGTGGGCTGAACACTTGTTGGTTTTATTACTAATAAAGAACTAGGAGTACTGTCTAAGATTTCTGCTTACAAATTCCAAGCTCTTCCTTTATTTTATGGTATCATTAATTATAAGGCTTTGTGTATTTGATTATAATTTTTAAACATTTTATTTATTCATTTTAAAGAGAGGGAGGAAAGGGGAGAGAAAGAGAGAAACATTGATTTATTGATATTCTTATTTCTGCATTTATTGGTTGCTTCTTGAATGTGCACTGACCAGAAATCAAACCCACAACCTTGGTGTATTGGGATGGCACTCTAACCAACTGAACTACCCAGCCAAAGCCAACAATTTTCAAAGAAAGAAAAATCAGGCTATGGTAAAAGGTACAGCAGGATGTCAGAATGTTAAAACATACCCAAAGCAGGCCATTTTCTTAGTGCTTGGGGGTATCCAAGACCATATGGCTCTACCAGTAATTTGAAAATCATATGTATCAAATTATGTATAGTTTTGAATTCTACCTTGCATGGGAAGTGCTCAATAAATATTTGTTGAATAAGTGAGTTAGGTTCTTGTCAAATAATCTCTTACCTGTTATTTTTATTCTCTTTGATTTATATATTTATACACTTCCCCCCATACCACTCATGGTCAACTGGTAGAGTTTCCTAATGGAGTGGCATTAATTCATGTCTTCAATGTACTATATTTAACCAGAATACATTTCTAACATCTTTTCATTTTGGCCAATTTGAAATTAGGGAGAAACATTGACTGGGGATGACCTGAATAAAGCCCAGTATCTACTATCACACCAGTGGCCACCTTTGTAGTGTCCTCAGTCTGTCCACTTTGTCACTGTCTGCACGGACTCAGACACTGGCCAAGGAAGGAAGGGCAGGAGATGTCCCCATTGCTGGGTATGTGGGACTGTTAGAGAATAGGTGGGTGGGTTTACAATCTTTAGAAAAGTGACTGAATGAAAACAAACCTTAGTTCTGTCCTTAACATCTACCACAAAACAGGCTAAGGATGATTTATTAACTTACAAATATATTTCAGAGGCTATTTTCCAGCAGGAAAACCTCACAATTCTAAGTATTCAAATGTCTTTGAGCTACTTTGAATTTTGTCTTTGATCTCAGGACTTCCATATGCTGTGTAACTATATACAGAATTTGCAGAATTAAATAGTTCCTCCATTTAAATAGAAACCCCAGAGCACCGAGGTGTAAAGTGAGTTGAACAAGGGTTTTTCTGCAACTTGATTAGAGCCTGGTTTAGAACCAGGGGCTTCTGGGTGAAAACATTGTTTTGGTTTGTTTAGTTTGTGTGCTAAGCTTCTTGAGATATAAATTCCCTTTTGATAGATCATGCACAATAAAACCATATTGTTAAAGAGACATATTGGTTGTAAAATTATACTTCCTTACATACAGCAAAAATCAACAAAAAGATGGCTCTGAAGGCTAAGATTAACTTACATTAATATCTGTAACATAGTGATTCTCTGGAGTTGGGAAACTCTACTTATAGTTATGGGCTCAATATGTTCCTCACATTCTATAGGACAGTGGGCGTTATAATAAAGAATTATAGGTTCCACAGGAATGGAAAGCTAAGGGTAGTGCTAGAAGGAAAGCACAGGGTTAGGGGAGTAAAGGATTTTGCCCAAGGCAGGGTTTTTAGTGTGGTCCACGCAGACCACCTACATGAGAATCACCTGGAAGCTTGTTAAGACATTCTGTGCTGGCTGGTGTGGTTCAGGATTGAGCCCCGGTCTGTGAACCCAAGGGTCACTGGTTCAATTCCCAGTCAGGTGCCTGGGTTGTGGGCCAGGTCCTCAGTTGGGGGCATGGAAGATGCAATGTTTCTTTCACACATTGAAGTTTCTCTCCCTATCTTTCTCCCTCCCTTCTCCTCTTTCTAAAAATAAATAAATACCCCTGGCTGGTGTAGCTCAACAGATTGAGTGCTGGCCTATGAACCAAAGCATCACCAGTTCAATTCTCAGTCAGAGCACATGCCTGGGTTGCAGGCCAGGTCCCCAGGGGTTGGGGCACATGAGAGGCAACCACACATTAATGTTTCTTTCCTTTTCTTTCTCCTTCCCTTCCCCTCTCTCCCTAGAAATAAAAAAAAAATCTTAAAAACAATAAATACAATCTTAAAAAAAAACATTCCTAGACCTGCAAATGACTCATGAATTAGAAGCCTGGAGGGTGAGGTCAAGAATCTCCATTTTAAACATGTCCCCAGTGTGCTTCTGATACCCCAAGAGTCTGAAAACCACTGGACAAGAAAATGTGTTCTAGATTAGAGAGTATAAATAAAGTAAGTATAAAACTAAGCAGCTGACACCTTTAAGAACAAATATTAGATGGCTTCATTATTGGTCAAAATATCAGGCAAATCGAAGATTGTACCACATTTTAAAAATTCAATGGGAGATTGGGGTGTTTGAAAACAACAAGGAAGGTTTTATATAAATTATTGTTTATTGGTTGACATATTCTGCTCTTGAAGGAGAAAAGTTTAATGCAAACAATTCTTTCCGTACTGAATTATATACAATAAAGTATGAAAAATCTCTTACATACTTCAGATCAAAGGATTTTTTCAGAAAGATTTTCTGGAATTAAAGCACATTCTTTTGAAATGAAGAAGCAATAGGAAATGTACGATGTAAAATCCAATTCACTGGGTATAAGATTGAAACTGCAATCCTGTGGCCCTGCTAACCTGAGGTTTAATTTTATACTGTCTATGAAAGAGGGATCTGAACAAAATTGTTCATATAAATCAGGTATAAATTAATCATTTTATTTCCCTACCTAAAACCATTTAATAAGTCCCGCACCTCTCAGGACAAAGCTCACACTTCTGTGAAGAACGTTGGCTGGGCTTCCCCCTGCAGCTTCTTGCTTGTCCCATCCCCCCAGGCTTCCCTTCCCATCACTCCTCATTCTGACCTCCCGGACACCACCATCGCCTTCTTCTTCCCAGGAGCCCTCCCTCTCTCCTCCTTCCCAGCCCACAGGGAGCACTTCACGCACACTGCGTCATTACTAATAGTATCATCACTGACAGGAGAGAAAAACGGACCTGTTTAAAATGTGCATGTATTTTCAAGGCAGAGCACTCAGGTATTTCTGAGCACTTGGGTGTAAGAGGTAATAAGGTAAAGGGAGAAATGGAAGAGGACACGTTTTTGGCTTGAGGAATGAAAACATTGGTTAAGAAATTAGGGCTAATTACTATGAATGAGAAAACTAGAAGTATTGAGAGATTACAAATTTTGTTTTGTTTGGACTAAATGTTAGATGCTTGTGAGGGGAGGATGTTAACCTGGAATAGGACACAGGAGTCTGCAATTCCAGGAGATAGAGATGGTATTTAAAGCAACAGCAACAATGCAGTCCCTTCGGGGAAACGACACAGAGGGAAACGGCCACTTCCAGGCCCAGGGCAGGAGAAGCGGCGAACAGAGGGAAGCGGCAAGGAAGCAGGAAACCCAGGACAGCGGTGCCCTGACAGTGGTTCCAGAAGGGGGGGTGTTGGTTCTGCTGAGGGCTGCAGAGGGGCCAAGTAAAATGAAGCCTGAGAAGTGACCCCAGGATTTGTCAGCACAGAGGCCATTGGTGACAGGGCCAGGGCAAGCACGGTGGAGCAGGGACGATGAAAGTTCGTGTGGCGTGGACCACAGGAAGAGGCAACGAGAGAACATGGCCACCACGACCGTGGAAGATCCCTTCCAGGGGTGTCCAGACGTTCTGGTGTCTCTGGGCCACCCTGGAAGAAGCAGAATGCTCTTGGGCCACACATTAAATACAATGCAACACACAATCACACAAACACACACACAAATCTCATAATGTTTTAAGTGAGTTTACGATTTTGTGTCGGGCCGCATTGACAGCCACCCTGTGCTGCACTGGGCCCGTGGGCCATGGTTGGGACACCCCTGCCAGCAGTCACACTGAGAAGAGAAGCAAATGAATGGGGTAGGGTGATGGTGATGTGGGGTAAAGGGGAACTGTATTTTACTACTGGGAGATGCAGACCCTGTTATGTGGTAAGAATGATTCTGGAGGATGACGTTAGGATGCTGGAGAAAGAGATAGCATCTGCAGGATGAGGCCCTGGAGGATACAAGAGGATGGCTTTGTAGAGACCAAGTGGAAGGGCTGGCCAGTGACTGCAGCTGGGAGTGCTCATCCACACTAACCCGATGGAAGGCAAGGACTTCAGGACCCGCTCAGGTCTGGGGTGGCTTTGGTATGGGAAGGTGAATACTCCTACATGCTCCTGGATGGACGACTCAAGGTTATCAGGTGGGCGTTGGGTGGAGATGCGATGGAGAATCTGAGAAGAAGGGGTGTGGAACTTGTTGCTGGAGCATGAGGGAAAAGTATATGCTAGACGATATCCTCAGGCAGGACTGCCCGAGTGCCCATTTGTAATTTGAAATAAGACAGGTTATAGCACTGGGGTGCTTCCTTCTGCAAATTTCAGAGGCTACTATCACCTGCTGCCCCCTCCAACTCGTGCCCCTCCTTTAGCTTGGCTTTATCTTTCCGTCCATGGGAAACCCGCGCTGCTCCTCCAGGTCCGGATCCGCTGTGTTCAGTGGCCTCTGGTACCTCTGTGACGATCAGACTGTAATTATCCACTTACTCATTTGTAGCTGCCAGCAAAACGTAAGCTCACAGTAGGCAAGGGTTTTTGTTTTTTTTTTTAATCTATGTTGTTCTGAACTCTACCCCAACTTCAAACACAGCACTTAGCACCCAGTAGGTGCTGAACATATACTAGCTGAATAAAAGAAATGTTTCAAAAGGCAAGTATCAATGTTTCCAATTTCCACATTAGCATTGAGAACATTTGCATTAAATGTTGATTTAAAAGAATTCTTACCTATTTATTACCGAAACATTGACAAGTTCTCTGAGACTTATAGTTCAGCTTTCTCTGGCTGTAGTTCCCAAAATTACTATGCAAAATTGTGGGCAAGAGTTTTGCCAAATGAACAAATAAAACAGACAACAGTGTGGTGATTACTTGAGGGACAGGAGGTGGGGGGGAGTAAAAGGAAAAGGGAGTCAAATACGTGGTGACAGGAGACTTGACTCTGAGTGGTGAACACAATGTCACATACAGATGATGCACCCCAGAATTGTACACTTGAAGCCTACATAATGGTATTAACCAATGTTGCCGCAATAAATTTAATTTTAAAAAAGAGGTTGGCATTTTAGCTGACTTCCTTTACTCAATTCTACCCTCTAAAAATGGTGAATAAGAAAAACTTTATAACAGCAAGCATTAAAGGAGAAAAATAAGCACCAAAACTTGTATTTTAGATGCAGTGTAATTGACTTGCACATCACATTTTATCTAATAGTGTTTTTTTTGTGCAAATTAGAAACCAAGTTTAAGAAAAACTATACACCCTATTCCCCACATATTTCAATACATGATTATTTAAGAGGATATGAATGATTATGAATATTACAAATATTGAATTATGCATATTTTAAAAATAATAATTATGAATATTTTGAATGATTATGAATATTTTAAGAAGATATAACTTAGATTTAAAGTTAGTTTTCATCCAAAGAGTAAACTTAACACACAATCAGGGACACAGGCCTCAGTGGTACTCACCTCTCTGCTGATGGGTAATAGACATGTTTTTTCCTTTGACTATCAGTCATTACGGTGACCTGCCCAATCAATAGTCACTGTGACATTTTACAAAGATGCAAGACTGCATGTAGTATCTCACAGAATCTTCACAATACCCACCAAGCTTGAGGTGTACTTTTTTCTCCAATATAAGTGAAAAGAAGCTTAGAGAGATTAAGTAACAGTCATACAAAGTCACAGAGACAATGAAGAGCAGAGTCTGAATTTAAGCCAAGACTGGCTGGGCTCCAAATTGGATTTTCTTTCAATAAAGCAATGTGGTGAGTCCCTTATTAGAAGCCCCTTATGATGGCTAAGGTCCTTTCCAGTTCTAAGAGTATTGTTTTAATGAAACAAAAAAGTTCTTCACTGCACGTACTCCTCATCTTGGATTATCAGTCTCACTGGCAGCTGGGAGATAATTCAGAATCTTCTCAGCATGGGTCCTGTCCTCCAGCTTTGCACATGTGGACACAAGCTGAACACACAGTAACTCAAAAGGACAACCTTCCTTTGAGTAGTAAGTGATACTGTTTCAGTTTATGTTACTACTGGAATCTCTGCTGCAGAAAGCAGGAAGACTTAGAAAAAATGACCAGGATAAATAAATGTTTTAGAGATGCTTCTTAAATGGGAATTATATGAATGTATTTGTATATAAAACCTAAATTTACACTGCTTTTCATAAGTTTAGGTTTTTAGTTTCTAGTTATTGGTTTGCCTACTTGTTGGAAAAGTAACTTATTTACTTCAGTTCTGTATAATGCTGAGTTCCCCCTTGCCATTAGTGTAATAGTGACAGTAGGACCACTGAGTATAGTTCTGCAGTCGGCAGTGCACATTATCGGCCAGGTGCACATGTGATACACTCCATGACCTGCATCACTTAATTATGGAAAGCATATGTAATAACAAACATATTTGTATGGTGCACTGTTTAACACGTGCATTTCACAAATGAAGAAAAAAGGCACGGAGGTTAGTGGTGTGTCCAAGTTCAAACTGCTAGTCAGTGGCAGAGTCAGCACCTGGAAAATACTTGAAGAGCACACGACTATAAAAAGCTTCCTACCACTGGGATGGTGTGTTGTTATCTATCAGAAATGCGATCCAAGAATACCGAAGTTTTTGAAGACTAGTCACGAGGGGTGACAAATTCTTGGCTCTAGGAACACCAAGGACATCATGTATATGAGAATCCCAGTCTGAGTTGAGAAAGAGCGACTGAAGGGAGTTATGAGGACCTGTGTGAAAGGGATACTGTAGTGCAATGGAAAGAACACAGAACTGAGACACGAAAGCCAGGGGATGTGCATCTGTAACACAGGGAGCTGGGCTGGAGGACTTGGCCGGGACACTCTGTCCTTGACCCAACAGATAAATGTCCTTTGGCTCTGTCCGAGGAGGCTGGCTGGCTGGCTGGCTGGCTGCCTTACGTCCAGGCGCTCTCTAACTTCTGGTTGGTTCTGCCAGTGAGGAGACCCCTCGGCAGAGATAGGAGGGATGGGGAAGGAGAGTCAAGGATTACACTTGGCCGTCCCTGTAAGGTCTCCAAAGGTCACGGCTCCTCCCAAGGACTCTTGCTTTCTCTGACCCTCCCCCTGCACAGGGCAGGGGTCTTCAGGCTGGCGCCCGTAGACACGCACCACTCCTGCGGTCCTCCCACTCCCTGCCCGCATCTGCGGCATCAGTACCCTTGTGCATGAACTCTCCCCGGATTACCCCCATTCAAATACTGCTAGAACTACTGAACTTGGTATTCCTGTTCTTCTTTCTCCAAAGTAATGATTCTTGGCTTCTTCCCGTGACATTCAGATGGTGTGCCCATGACCAGAAGCAAGAAGTCTGAGTTCCCTCCATTTTTTTTTAAAAAGTATAACTAACACCCACAATCACAAATAAGAGAGCCGTCAAAAGTAAGTAAAATGAGGCCAGCGCTTTATTTCATTGTGAGGCAATTAGTACATGTCATACCAAAGGTCTGGGCTAGCTACCATGCACCAAACCCTTCCAAAAGACCCAAGATTCCCCTCACCGGCTGCAAACACAGGTTACGCGTGGCAATTCTTAAACCAGGCACTTGAAAACCATGAGAAGTGGTGAACAACGTATCGTAACTCCCGAATTAAGAGGAAAGTAAACTCAAAACAAAACACAGACCACCGACACAGATCTCCCAAAAAAAAGAAGTGCAACACATGCTTTTGTGAACCAACAACAACAACAACAACAACAAACCAAGAACAAAAGCAGAGATCTCCCAAATAAGTTTTCCAATGTATTACAAAAGGAAAAAAAAGTATGTATAAAAAATAAGAAAGTTTCACATACTAGTGCATAGTCGATTACCAAACACCACAGTTTTCTTCTCTGTCTAAAGCTTTACTACCTTCATACTAGCAGCATGTCTACAGGCTAAGACTGTAGCAGCAAAACGTATTTTTCATTTGGCATTTACAAAATTAAATTACTGAATAAAAATATAAATTTCTTTATAAAACTATTTCATACAGTGATAACTCTTGGGGTAAGCTAACAAAAAACTCATAAAATGGTTTGGTACAATAGATGTGCTTCCCATGTTGTGAACCATAAATGAGCATTTACAATCTTGATTAGTGGCTGTCACAGGCTGAAACCAACATTTATAGTAATGCATCGTGTTTAGTGACTGAGAAAAGTGAACTATTAGAGGATGGTCTTGTGCGTGCGTAAAATTTCAAAAATCTCATTGTGAAAAAATATGGTTCTGTTAGATCTTCTAGAACACAGGTAAATTGCTTCATGTTTTTTAAAAAAAAATCTTCACTACAATATTAACAACTGACTACAATTCATTACCTAATAATTTAGGTAAGACTGTTATTTATTTTTTAAAAAATCATTTTAGTTGGGTGAAATCCGATAAGACTTCATCCAACTAAACTGCACTTGGTGCCGCTCTCAACTGTTGTACCACAACAAAAATAGGTTCTTCTCCCATTCGCGAAGAGTCCCACGCAGAGGAATGGGCGCGCCCCGAGCAGACCTGCAGTGTTCTGAAACCGTAATGCTTCTGTGGGGGCGTCTCACATGACCAGAGTCCGGGTGGAGAAGGTGTTCACGTACTTCCGGGCCTGGCCCGAAGCTGTCATCTGATCTTCCATCTTCCCGCAGGATGCAGCTTCCCAGGCCCCGCTGCAAGGCTAGAGAGGGAAAAACAAGGCCACGGCAGGGTCAGATGGAGAGCAGACAGTAGCCCGCACGCGAAGCCCCAGTACCCAGTACCGCAGCGGAGCGGCGGAGGGAATTCTGACTGCCAGGCAGCTAATGGGGCACGCCAGGGAGCCTTTATCAGACCAAATCCTAACTCTGCGACAACCAGGGATCCAGCATTCTGTTTCAAATATTTCCTTTTGTTTTATTTTTTAGAGAGAGGGGAAGGGAGGGAGAAGTAGAGGGAGAGACATACTGATAGGAGAGGGAAACATCGACTGGTTGTCTTTTTGGGCACACTGAAAGGCACCCCGACTGGGGACTGAACCCGCAACCCAGGCCTGTGCCCTGACCAGGAATCGGACCATGACCTTGTGGTTTGCCGGCTGTCACCCAACCAACTGAGCCACACAGGCCAGGGCGGAGTAGCTTACTCTTTAAAGACGCACTGGAAGATACAAAAAAGGACTAATATCCAGTGGCAGCATCCAGATGCAGGTCCCGTGTCCGGCACTTAACACACACAGTCTCGTGCACAGCACAACTACCCCATGAGGGAGGCTCATGCCCTCTTCAGTCGGGCAGGAAACGGAGACTCAGAGTGGACAGAACGTGCCCAAGGCCCCTGGGAGGGCAAGTAGTGAAGGGGCAGCGAATCCAGGTCTGTCTTGAACAGCCTTGGCTCCCGCCTTCCCTGTGTGTTCCTTCAGACTAAAATATGTATTCTCTGTGCCTCACTTGGTTCTCCAAAGGATGTAAGATGCTTACAAAGTAAAGATAACAGGGCTTAAACCGTGGATGAGGCAGGGTCACAGGGAAATGTACTGAAAGTGAATCCCATGAAGGCGGGGGGGGGGGGGCGATGCGGGGGGTGGGGGAGATTTGTACACAAAGCACTGGCCACGAAGTACAGTGTACCTGCTGGATGGAAACCTCAGCCTGAGCTCGGAGCTCTCCAGCAGTCAGTGCAAAGAGGGAAATAAAAACACAAGCAGATAGAAGATCTGGTGTTCGTAAGCTCAAAATGAAATCGATGGTATTTACTTATTTACCTATTTATTTTTAGAGAGAGGGAAAGAGAGGGAGAAAGAGAGGGAGAGAAACATCGATGTGAGAGAGAAGCATCATCCACCGGCCGCCTCTGCACCCGCAAGCCAGGCCTGTGCCCTGACCAGCAATGGGACCAGCGACCTTGCGCTTCAGGGGACCAGCCAACTGAACCACACCAGTCAGGGCTAAGTCAACGGGTTTTATAAAGCACAACTATTCCCGGTATCGATGTCAGAGATTTTCTTTCCCATGGAACAAAATGACGACAGAAAGGCCTCCGCTCTCTAGAGCTTTGAGTGCCCTTTAGGAGGTAAGATGAACGCACGTGAAACAGGTGGAGAGATGCAGGCGGCGGGAGAGGTGCCAGGCCCGGGTGAGGGGGGCGTGAAGGGACACAGAGGAACTGCCAGGGCCATGCTCCAGGGCCGAGATTGTCAACCTTTTTTATCTCATGGCACACACGAACTAATTTACTACAATTCTGCAGTACTCCAAGTACTATTATTTTTTGCTTATCTGACAAAAAATAGGTATAATTTTGATTCACTGATGCCAGATGACTACTAATGTTATCATTATTTTATTTGACAATCTAAGGAAAAAGGTCTCAGGTACTGCCTGTTTTAAAAATCCTCGTGGCACACCAGGGTGCCTGCACGGCACGCAGGTTGAAAAATCGCTGCTGTAGGGACCGGGCAAGAGCAGGAAGGATTTAGGTGGACAGGGGAGAGAGGAGTGTAACCTGGGTGGAGAAATGACAGAAAGCGCCAGGAAGCGGATAGGTGTGCCTTGTTGGTGGGAGGGCCTGGGTGGGAGGGAGAGGAGGAGCAGAGAGGGTTGAAGGACAGCACCGAGCCGGTGCTCGCTACGAGCCTCCCATGCTCCCAAGTGTTTCACACGTGTCACCTCATCCAGTCCTCACACCAGACACATCACACATCGCATCTGTTTACAGACCAGGCCATCTCAAAGGAAGAGAGAATTTAGGGCACGTCCTCAAGGTCACCCAGCTAAGAAGTGAGAAGCAAGAATGCAAATCCGGGCTCTAGTGAGCCTAAGATGCTGCTTCCGTTCCAGCTCTTATCAGTGCAAAACAGTGGGGTCAGCAAGGCCTCGGAACGTAGGGAGAGTGTATCGATGGCCTGTCGAGGTTATCAGACTTTTCAGCAAAGAGGTATGATAATTCTGAATGAGCGCGGTATTTGTATAGTGATGGTGTTTCCTCAGCCAGTGGCTGGAAAAAAAATTTCAGTCACATAAGGCTTCTAGTGCCATGCGTCTAACTTGGGAACGTTCACAGGGCACAAACTGGGTTTGCCCGCTTCCGCCCACTCTGCCATGCCATCTCACCGCCAATGTCAAGGGCACCAACCACTTTTGCATGTTTACTCTGCTCAGAGGCTCGATGTAGAGCCAGAACTACTATGTGGCAAGGTGGAGTGTCGCAGTGTCTTCCTGGAGCTGTGGCTCACAAAGATGATAGGGCGAACATGACACCGGGCCCGACTCGGCCACCGAGCCACACTGAATGTTTTCCTGAACGAAAATCACCAGTGTGGTTACAGCTCTCTCTGAAGTGGCTCTGAATAAGGGGTGTTTCTCTGGTGTGTGTCTGTCCATCAAATTTCATATTTTAGTTTAGTTGATGGTTTACATGTTGTTGCTAAAATTTTTCAGTGCAGCAGTGAAACACCAAGTTGACACACAAATAACCCCAATTAAAAAAAGTGTCATGCGGTCCTTTCAAAACTGGAGCTTGTGTGTGCGGTCACTTCAGCGATGTGAATGTGGTGTACAGTGACCACCATGTAGCGCTAGGCAGTGCTCGGGGCCAACGGGGCCCGGAGAACAAAGTACGTGGATCTTAAAGAACAAGTGACTAAAAAAGCAGCAAAATGAGACATCTCAGTGTACTAATACCCTTCTGTAAATCTAAAATCACATGAAGATACACACAAAGACCAAAGATGCACGTTTTGAAAGACTGAATGCAGACACAGGGAGGGGGGAGGGGAATGAGAGCTCGAGTGAGGATAAAAGTGGGGAGCAGGGAAGGGGGTTTTCGTTTTTCACTGGTCCAGAACTTTTCTACTTAGCTGTGCTTCAGTTAATATAGAATTAATTTTTTAAATGTGTAAGCTAAGTATCCTAAGACACTTTGTTGAGACTGTTATGTTTGCTTTTACCATGCCTCTCGGTAAAAGTCACGTTCTGATTCTTGGCACTATGGTACTTAAGTGAATTTGGAATTCCCAAAATGAGTTCAGGAGAATCTCATACCACATGTTATCAGTCTGATACACTTCCAACTTGAAACGGGACTCCCGTTCTTGTTGGACCTCCCACAGGGCTCATCACTTCATTCCTGCGGGGCTCCTCCTCCAGGACCAGATATTTAAGACAAGATCAGTAGATTGAAGGTACCGTGTATTTGTAATGAGGGTTTTGAGAAAACTTTTCAGGCACATTCTCTTAAGTCAAATGGAATTTACCAAGACATAGATCAAGTTGGTGGAAATACTCAAATTGCAGGAAGCAGAGCATTTCAGGGGCATATCAGCCCTGAAGCTCAGGGCTTGCGGGCGGGGGTGGGTGGCGAGATGACCCAAAACACCTGAGTCTCCTGATGTAGACAGACACCAGGACACAGTGGCCGCTGTGTATGAGAGTCTGAGTGCTGAACAAAAAGCCAGCAGAGAAGCATGTGGGTGCCTCCTTGTCTGTACTACGAGAGCACAAAGCAAGCACTTCTTACAACAACGAATGAATAAAACTGGACAGAGTGGACACATCCCTGTGCTTTGGCATGAAAGCCAGAGAAGAAGGCTAGCTACTCGGGTAAGAAAAGAGACACTCCTATCCAACAGCCCACATGGCAGCTGCCTGCTCCTCTGCTATTTCTGTCTCTTTCCTTACCGTGAAGCCCCGGGGCCCTGGGCAGACAGAACAGTTTAACAAACAAGGATTAAATGTCTTTGTGCTGGAAAGATATTTTTTAATCCTGTCATGTAGATCTTCATGCATCCTCCGCATTCCCTCTCTTTAAAATTTAGTTTCACTTACAATAAAGGATTGATAAGAATTCCAGATTTGTGCAGGTGAATTCTTGTGAAATTATGAACACATGGTACGGGGGCAGACATGTCACTCCACCCAGATTCATTTCGGCATCAGTAATCCTACCGCACATCCTCCTGCTCCTGCCTGCAGTCACCTTCCTGATCCTGTAATCTGTCTGTAATCGCCCCTGGGCAGAAGCGAACTGTAAATACACTGTCAAAGGCTTTAACTGGGATATCCTGCTAAAGCACTTTAAATAAATACTCAGATCCTTTGTAGAAAACAGAAGAAATAAAAGGAGACAAGACCAGGTTCGCAGGTGGTTTTCTGTCAGATTATCTTCATGTTTTTCATTTAGAACATGAACAGTTTTTTTTATCATGCTGAACCACTACTTCTACTACTATTATTATATTCATACAGCAACTTCACACAATAGATGCTGATATCAAAAGCCTTTGCAAAGCATGTGCTCTACAATTCATAGGCCTAATAAGAAATCTGCATAAATCATCAAACAAATGATTTTGTAACACCAAAGCAGCTTGTGAGATGGTATTATGTTTTTCCTTTGTTGTTTTGTTTTTTAATAAGCAGGTATGAATAATGTCCAAAAGAGTAAAAGTAAGAATGATCTGATTATTCTATTTAACCTGTTTGAAGAAAATACTTTGGACTGAAACTCTAAAACTCAGAATTCCTTCCCAAAGGGGCATCTTTTGACAATGTGTTAGCTGTAAGAGCTAACACACCTGCACCTTGAACGTCAGGGATGAACCTGAGGTGAACTGTCACTAAGACAAGGTTGATGTTCACCAAACTTTCTCACACACAAATGCTACCCTAAGCACACAGACATGGAGGCATTGAGTGTCTCCTGGATCACAGGAAAGAGCCCTGAAGTGAGGGGACAGAAGGTCCAGGTAGTGACAAGAAGTTGCCCAATCTACCGGTACCTCCACTTCCCATCCAAGCCTGAGCTGACAATTGTTAACCGGCAGGGACTTTGCCTAAACTTGGAGTTTGTCCCAGATATCTCCAGGGGTCTCTTCCCTTACATGTTTATAGACTTTCCAACAATTTATTTCACATAGCCTAGGGTGTCACAAATTGTTGGAAGAATGGCCCTTTCCTTAGTCACCTATCCGTTCCAGACTATTAAGATTAAGACAAGTGCCAAATTGCTCTAAAGCAATTACTATTAAAGACAAGTCTGTCTTTGCTGGCCAGAGGTGGATTCAACATCATAGTGTTTACCAAACCAAACCAAACCAAACCAAACCAAAGACCACATGTACCCAGGGCAGGGCACAATGAAGTGGAGAGTCTGACATGCCTTCCCATTCATTTAGCCTTTCTCAGGTCAACCCCAAAACTATGCTCAGTAAATTTGCTTAATTAATTTATTTTTAAAAATTCTAATTGAAGCTTATTAGGGTAACATTGGTTAATAAAATTACGTAGGTTTCAAGTTTATGACTCTATAATACATCGTCTGTATACTGTATCGTGTGTTCGCCACCTGAAGTCAAGTCTCCATCACCATTTATCTCCTCTTTACCCTCTTCTACCTACCGCCACCCACCAGACTTGAATAGTTTATAACATATATTAAAAGCAGGTTGCTGATACACTACTGACGGCTATGTGAACTCTTGCCAGGACGAGCGGGAAAAAGTGACCCAAAGAGAGAACCAAATGCATGTATACGTATCTTGGTGGGGGGGGGGGTGGGGTGGGAGGCAGGTCAGCAAGAGCACCCTGTACTCAGAACTGCCTGGAAGGCTCTATGTCACACAAGGCTGTTCCCATATCTGTTGACATGCCGACACAAGCAGCAGAAAAATAGAGAAAACTCAGTAAATTAGTTGTTTCATCTCTGTAACACCAAAGATATGACTACCTTTATTGCAGGAATCAGTTGAATCAGCTATCTCTTTTGGTGACCCACTGACACAGTTCTGCAAGAGTGGAACAGGGAATGAGAAAGTGCGTGCTAGAGGAAATAAGACACCACAGGGCAAGGAGACGGGCTGTGGGGGAGGCCTCCTTGCCTGTGTCTCAAGAACAAGGCTGCACGTAGCCTTTGCCTAATAACAGACGCCACCAATGTACACTGGCAAGTGGGTTGCATTTTGAAAGCATCGTTGTGTCCATTTGGACTGCACGGCAACCTTGGGCGATGAGTGAAGGGTGGACTACGGTCCCAGTCCATGGACAAGAGCCTTTTGGTCTGAAGAGGTTGTTTAATGAATGAAAGGGGTGCAGTTAGAAAATGGTGGCATCCAGACCAGAACCCAGGTTCTTGTTGATGGCATGCTAATTTACTACACCCCTCAGCAACACTGATCATGCAAAAAGGTCTGCCTTATTTTAAAAAAAATTTCATAAGTAATTCTCTAAAATAGGAGCAATCCAAAACAGATGGAACTAAAAAGTGAGTTTCAGTTGCTTGCAATAATATTTTAAAATTCACTGCTGCTGTGCAAATGTTGTTTAAATAATAATGGTTGGAGAAATTTACTCAAGCTCGCTTTTTAAAAAAGCAAGGCCATGGCAAGCCAAGTCAGGAAATTAAAATTTAAGGCTGTCACTCTGTGGTTACCAAAAAGAGGAAAGTGAGTGAGTAGAAAGCATATGAACACATCTTTTACACTTGGGTTTTAAATAGGAATAAAAGGAAATTATAATTTAAGAGAAAAATACAGAAGTTCAGAAGGCTTATAACTTAAGTAGTTTCGGATCTACTAATGAACATGTCGACCTTAAAAAGTGTTTGGTGGTAAAATGTATTTATTTCAAAATGTAAAGCAAGTTGAAAGCATCCTGAGAAAATAAGGCACCTCTTTTCTCCTTGCCGAGAAGGGCACTTGTGCGCGTGTGCCTCAGGCTCTCTCAGGGTGATGCTTTTTTTTTTTAAGCCACACCAAGGATATGTTTTTATTGATTTTTAGAGGGAGAAAGGAAGAGAGAGAGAGAAAGAAACATCGATGTGAGAAGGAAACACAGATCAGTTGCCTCCTGTACACGCAACGACCGGGATCAAACCTGCAACCTAGGTATGTGCCCTGACCAGGAATCAAACCCACAGCCTACTGTTGCCCTGGACAACACTCCAACCAACTGAGCCACCCAGCCAGTAGCACTCAGGTAACTTTTGAAGAGTGCAAGGTTTCTGAACGTTTTTTGTCCTCATTTGTGATCATTTTTGAGCTTCTGGACTCCACCCTACCCCCACACAATGTGGAACAATGACCGACCAGCGTGGAAATCCCATACATTCTGAGCTACCCAAAAAACATAAATACCAAAAAGGTCTCAGAACATTTATGTTATGAATCCCTGACTACTTCTACGATTAAAGCTAAAGCTCCTTAAAAAGAAAACAAGTCCAAGTCATAATAAGATTGTGCAGCCAGCACAAATTACTTTTGGAAAACAAAAATGAAGCATAAATCATTTTAAAAAACAAACATAACGTGATGTGTGCACAATGGCTAACAACAGCTTCTAGTTGGGCATCATAGTTCATGTATTAGGAGATCTATGGAGAGTTCTGATTTATTAAAATGTATTGCTTCTCAATGGCAACACAATAAAAGGTACACTCAGCACCCTGATTCTGGTCTCGACTTACATAGAATGGTCAGCGCCCCTTGGGGAAATGGTTTCCAAGAAGAAAGGAAGGGCGTGTGGCTATTTCACTAAAGCTATTTAAACGAAATAAAGTTAAAAATTCTGTTCCTCTAGGTACATTTCAAGTGCTCACTGGCCACATGTGACTCTTGGCTGGAATACTGGACATTTCCTGTAGCATTTCCACCCAAATGCACCTGGGGCTTTTCCATCACTGCACAGCTTCTATTGGACACTGGTTTAAAGATCGAGAGATTTAAGAGGCTTAAGAATCAAATGCAATGTGTGAAACTGTCTCAATTTTGACCAAACAAATAATAAAAAGAGTCTTTTCTGGAATAATGGGAAATTTTAAATATCGCCTAAGAATGAGAAGATCAAGGAAGTATTGTTAGTAATACCGTGTGAGAACAGTATTAGGGTGTATAGGAAAGTGTCTTTACTTTTAGAGATACATAAAAGTAAAATGTTGTAGCATCTGGAAATTTAGAATGCTTCATAAAAATTTGATGAAATAAATATGGCAAAATGTTAATAATTGTTAAATCTAAATCATAGAATATTCTCTGTGTTTCTGTGTATGTTTGAGATTTATCATAATGAAATGTAAAACTCATAGCTTCTTGCATTTCTAACTTTAAAATATTACATGTATTACACATATTTCTGTATAAGCACGTATACTTATGTGTACATTTGAAGCTGAACCACAAAAGCCCAGCATCTGGGCCTCAAAAACAGTAACTGTTCTGCTAGAGTGTTATTGCCCCACTTAAGCCAGGGATGATTAAACACAGAATTGCGTAGTTACTGCAGTCTTCAATAAACTGTTCCTAGAAGTATCAGAAGTTTAAAATATTTTAGGAAGCATATTTAGTTGTTTTAATTAAAAGCACTATGATAAAGAATATGTAGATTGTTTGGCTAAAAAATCTCACTTAATATTTGATTTATTATCAGTACAGATTACAGAAGTAATAGGTTATAAAAAGTACTCAAGTCAAATCGCCTTGTCATTTAACAAAGGCACAATATGTTCACTAATACCATCTCTGAGAAATCTATCTAATTAGGTCAAATTATCAATGGAAACATACAATAAAGCACTGTTTTAAACAAACAGAATTACCAAATTGCATAAAAACCTATATAAATATTGTTGAATTAGGATTACATGAAATATAGGCAGTATATGTTTAAATATTTAAAATTACTTGATGCATTTTCCAATATTTATCATAAAAGTTTGAAACATTTTAGAAATCACATTTTTCTATGGTATCAGAAGCCAGATCTCCATGACACAAAACAAAGGAGATATTTGGTGTGCAGCATTCATTCATTTAATAAATATTTCTTAAAGTAAATTAGTTATCTATTATAAAAGATTATTCAAATATATTTGAGCAGTGTAAATCAGTAAACCACAAAATGCAGAAGGAAGCATCAACTCTAAAATCAACTTAAGGGTCTCAGTTATTTAGTTCAGTAGGACTGACAAATACCACCTTTACCCTGTGATGTGCATAGTTGGTTAATCTGCACACACAGATATCAGAATCTGTATGGTGCCAAATGGGACTCACTCATATGCTAGAAATATAGATTAATAAAGTTACTACTTAATTCTGAGTTTCAAAGAGAAGTCGTGTATTCATGAAATGAAATATAACTATGTTGATAATAAAGGTCAATACTGGTTTTTAAAAAAATGCAATAGCAATACAAACTTTAATGTAAAAAGCTGGACAACCAACATTTTACAAGTACAGCTGACCCTTTAACAACATGGGGTCTGGAGCACTGACCCACGCACAGTTGAAGATCAGTGCATAACTTTTGATGCCCCCAAAACTCAGTCATCCCTCAGTATCTATGGGGAATCATTCCAGAACCCCCATGGGCACCAATATCCATGGATGCTCAAATCCTTTATGTAAAATGGTGTAGATCAATGCACACAGTCAGTCCTTTGCAACCATAGATTCAGTCAATCGCAGATCAAAAATACTGTTTTTGATCTGAGTTGGTTGAATCTGTGGGTGTGAAACCCACGTTGTTCCCAGGTCAACTATACTGACAACCGCCAACTTTATACATCACGTATTGTATATCAGTACCATGTTCAGCTTAATGGTTTTGGCTGAACACTATCTGGTCATGCTGAAAGTTTTAGGATTTGATTTTAGACAAATAACCAAGAATTTTAATGATAAATGTCCCCAAATAGAGTTACATGTTTGCTCTTTCAAATTTAGAAAATTTGAAATTTTTTATATACTACTGTAAATGTAGGCTGAGTCCTAGGCTAAGTCACAAAACATACATAAAACTTAGTCTAGCTTAAGAATGGCACTTAGTCAAATTCTATGCTGTGGGAACCAAGGGCCAAGACGTTTAGGAAAGAAGAGGGCAAGAAAAACTGAAAGGTGGTTCCCTGGTACCAGGATCAGCACCAGGTAGAATTCTGAAATAGCCACCTTTGCCTTGACATCCTTCTAACTCGTCTTCTGTGTCCCTTTTATGCCTGGGTGGGGTTCGTGCCCTTTGCCACCTCCCAATTCTTTGTGATCTTCTGAGTCTTCTGCACAGGGGGCCCACCAAGGCCTGGCTGCCTGAGGTCCCACTGCAGGTTCCCCACAAGCACCGATGTTCCCTATCCACCCTCCAGGCAACAGTCACCTTTCACCAAAGCAGTTGACTTGGGTCACACAGCGGCCACAAGGAAAGCAATCTGATTGAATGAAACATCAAAATGTGCCTGTAGCCCTTCCAGCTGTATCACTTGCTTTGCATTATTTGTATCACTTAAAAAAATCATGCTATCTACCACAGATACTTAAAAAGGGGATGTTTTAAGATACTCAATTTGGAGAGAGAAGGCCTACCACAAAGATAGGAAAGCCATTTAAAGAAAGGGCAAGCTCTCAAAGCACACGACCCTCGACAGTACACATAACTCACAGTCCAAACGTGAGTGTCTGCTTTGGAGTGGGGGTTCTATCTATGCCCCAGGGTTTGTGAAGTTCCTCTCAGTGTAGTTCAGGAGATGGAGGGGAGGGCTCTGTAGGTGGCTAGGTTTGGGGCTCTTTCATGTTTGGGGACTGCTTTTAATAATTTAGGGAAGAAAATTTGCATTCTTGTTTACTTTGGCACAGGATTAATTTGGAATTTGTTGTATTTCATCAACATACACTGACTTCAGTGTTACAAAGGAAATCTCTTTTGATGTTAAAACCCAGCAGCAGAGGGTCAACAACAGGTTGACCACATGCCACTGACACTTGGCTTTCTTACCCTGACAGTCAAATAAATTGTAATTATTTTTAGTTACTTCAGTTCACACTTCATTTAAAATCTAAACAGTGCCTGAGTTTTGATGGAGCATAAAAAACTTGGGGGACAAAAAGTGAACTGTGCCAATGAACTTTTTACAGAATTTTTAAAAACAGAAGGAGGTACTGACACTATGTAATACATGATCTCAGTCTCAGACACAGTGAGAAATGCTTCACTTCACCATGCATTGGGAACCTACTCCAAGGACAATTTCCACTGTGTTTCATATGAGTGGCATGAGGAATTTGAGGAGGTTTTTTAGAGTTGTTTAGGAGTACCACTCATCTGCCCTGACCCATGTGGCTCAGTTGGTTGGGCATCGTCCAGCAAAGCAAAAGGTCGCCGGTTTGATTCCTGCTCAGGGAACATGCCTGGGTTGCATGTTTGGTCCCTGGTCAGAGCATGTGCCACGGACAACCGATTGATGTTTCTCTAAAGCATCAATGTCTCTGTCCCTCTCTTTCTTCCTCCCTTTTCCTCCCTCTAAAAATAAATTAAAAAATAAGTGCCACTCCTCTGTGTCCAAAATCTTTTTTAAAAATCAAAATAACCAGTTTTTTAGTGAACAGCTCGTAAGAAACCAATGTGGGAATAGTAATTACCTGCAAGGGACTCGCCAGGGACCTGTTTTTAGGTACTGTGAATGCTTTGAGGACACTGTCTTCATCCTCTGATACTGGAGTCATTAAAACGGAACTGGTAAGAATATTCTAAAGGGAAAGAGAATAATTTGAAATTTAAATAGGGTTGGATAATGTGAGAGCCGACACGGTTCTGACACTGTAGAGAGTAGATGGCTGTGACGTGACACACGTTAGTGGGAAGAAACGCAGGTAACTCGGCTGCGCCGTAACCCCGACCCGCTGCAGCGAGCACCGGCACGGAGACAAGTTAGGTGTGAGGTCGGCACTCGGAAAACAGCTGCTAAGTGAATTATTAAATACCGGCTTTGAAACATGAAAGATTAACTAATCTCTGGTGAGAGCACTACTTATTTTTTATATAAGTAGCAATTTTATATAGGTACCAACAAAATATTTCAGAGCTACAAATTAGTGGCAGTAGAGTATAGTGGTTAAAAGCATGTCATTGGAAACTAGACTTTCTGAGTTGTAACCCAAGAGCCGCCCTTACTAACTACATAATCCAGAGCAAGTGACAAAGCTTCCCTGTGCCTCATTTTCCTTCATGGAAAAGATGTTATCAACCTCGTAAGGTTGTTGAGAGGCATAAATGAATTAATGTATCTAACGCTCTTAGAATAGCACTTACCACTTAGTACATATTGAATAAGTATTAACAATTGTTACTAGCTTTGATTCACCATAAAGGATAACCATTCACAAATTACGAACTTTAAAAATGGGTAACTAAGTGTTATAAAGAAATGAACTATCAAGCCATGAGGAGACATGAAGGAATCAAAAGTACGTATTAAGTGAAAGAAGCCAGTCCAAGAACGCTCCATACTATATGATTCCAACTATAAGACATTCTAGAAAAGGTAAAGACCAAAGATCAGTTGTTGCCAAGGGCGGAGGGGGAGGATGGGATAGGCAGGTGCAGCCCAGAGAATTTTTAGGGCAGTGAAACTACTCTGTATGAGATCAATACTGTAGTGGTGGGTACATGTCTTCTACGTTTGCCCAAGCCCATAAAAGGCACACCACCACCTAATATAAACTATGGATTTGGGGTGATACTTGTAACAAATGTGCCACTCTAGTAGGGGATGTTTGTAACAAGGAAGGCTGTGTGTGGGTGGGGCAGTGTGTGTATGGGAAAATCTCTGCACCTTCCGCTCAGCTTTGCTGTGAGCCCAAAACAACTACAAAAATAAAGTCTATTAAAAATGGTGGTGACTGAAGTAACCCAATACAGGGTGCAGTACAGAGCACCTACTACAGACACTGCAGTTAGCACTACGCTGCACAGGGCCAACCAAGTGACAACTTAATAAGGAGGACACACTACATTTAGAAGACAAATAAGTAAAGTAAAAGAAAATGTAAAAATTAACATTTTGTTTTTATGGAAAAATACATATAAAAACATATATAAAAACAGATTTTTTAAGAGGACAGGACTTTCAAATCCTAAGAATATAAATAATCACAAAATCTCCAATAGAACAGAATCTGTTTCCAACACACAAACAAAAACCTCAACTTTACATTCAACATTAATCATAATAAGCAAAGAATCAGGCGAGAGAATGTCTGGAGCAGGGGTGTCCTGCCCGAGGCCCGCCGGCCGCCTGTGGCGCAGGACGGCTGTGAAGATGGCCCAATGCAAAATCGTAAACTTACTTAAAACCTTTTTTTTTTTTTGCTCATTAGTTTTCATTTGTATTTGTGTATGTAATGTGTGGCCCAGGAGAACTCCTCTTCCAGCGTGGCCCTGAGACACCACAGGCCTGGACACCTCTGCGGGGGCTGACACCACAGGAGCCCACACACCACACCGAGTTCTGCGAGGCACCCACAGCTCCCGGCACGGGCCTGCACTCACCGGCACATCTGCCACGGGCGACGCCTGTGGGAACAGCTGAGTGTTCAGGCTCTCCGCTTCCCAGTGGCTCGAACAGAAGAAGTTTCCTGCTTTATCAGTTGGAGATTCCACCTGAAAGCAGACAGGAAGTGCTTTGTTGTTTCTAGAACTAGCATTTCCCATGAGACGTTCACCCTCAAGAGTAAGTTTCTGTCAGATAAGGTCTAAGGAGCTCATGTTTAACCAGGTAACTGTAGCTGATGCCACTGTACTGCATGATCGAAATCTTCTAAGAGAGTAGTATTCAAATGTTCTCACCAAAAAAGGGAAAACTGGCGAGGTGATGGATATGTTAATGAATTTGATGGAGGAGAATCCTTTCATAATGTGTACACATATCAGATCATCACATTGTACACTTCAAATATTTTACAACTTTATCAATCACATCTCAGTTAGGCTGGAATAAAAAGAATAGATGTCTGGCCACTCTTTTAAACACTTACTCTGATATACGAATGAATTCAACAGGTACTGTGTCTAACCTATTAGAAACATTTCTTGCCGCCAAGCTAAAATTTTGATCCTTGAAAGTTAGATTCCCTGACTTTTGTACTATGAATTAAAGATGCTATTATTTTAATTTAAAATTCAATTCTTCACGACTTCTTGAAAGTTAAATATTTGTGTGTCAATTGTCTGTCCATCTATGTGGCAGTGAAACTATATAATGGAAGTATAGTTAAAAAGCTGCTTCCTTCTCTTTCCTTTATCTTCTCCAGCATGTTTCTGTTCAAACATGAAGTAGATATTAGTGGCTCGGCTTCCCAACTGAAAGGCCACAAAGCTGCCGTCTGGCGGCACTGCTGACCAGCATCGGGTATGGAAAGAGGTGCTGCTACACAGCACTGATACCAGCCTATCAAACTGCCCTCAAGGAACAAAGGGAGCAGGATTCACAGCCTGTTCCTTGCAGAGGATCTTGGATTTACCTCTTGTTTGATCTTCTTCAGTAAAGGCGGTCCATTTTCTGGAAACTCAGTAACAATTCCAGATTCATCCGCTTCCTGTTTGATCACATCCTGGAGGTCTTCTACGAGATGAGACGGGGTCTGAGGCTGGAGGGAAGAGTGGGCACGTTGGCATCAGAGGAAAATTCCTGTCTGAACTCATGTACCAGCCGAACCCCAGAACTTTGCCAACACTTACTAGCATCTTCAGGGGACCATATTTAATCTCTTGAGCTGCAAGCGCATGCTTAAATGGTGTAGGGGTTCTCGGAGAGCTTTCTAGGATTGACCTTTTGATCGCTGGAGTTCTGAAACTTTAAAAAGAAAACCAGTGTTGGTTCAATAAAGAACGTATGCCCCCGACACGGCTCCACCTACTACATTCAGTGTTTTTCTACGGAACACAACAGACTGTTATTGACATGAAACTGGGTATGGTGATTACTCATACACGTATTGTTAAAAAACAGATATTAAATACGTTACATATTTTCAAATGCACCAAAGTACTGTACCCCATAAGACTATTAAAATATTTTCCATCTCTTTTCAGTTTTTCTGAAGACACACATACTGGCTCAGGTCTTTACAATGACCATAAGCATTGTGAAGATCTGATGTCATTTACCAGTCAATTTTATCTATTCATTCAAACAGGACCCACCATAGAAAACATGGTAATCTTTTAAGACATACTTATTGTACTTGGAAATAATAAGACGAAAGGTTTATTATAACTCATATTGATCTTCACTGACATTCTTTGAATTGGTTAAGCCTTTATTGAATAAAAACGACTGCTTAATCACTCTTAGGCTTCTAATCATGTAATATTACTGGGGATGTCAGAAGAGGCCCTCTCTACGGATAAATTTCAGAAGGAAAAAATAAGATTAAAAAGATATGAACTGAAAAGAACCACACTCATTCTTATTTTGATTTCTCTTGTAATCAAAGAGAAAAGGTATTTTCAGTGAAGAAGAAAAGGCCTTATTGATCAAACAGAAAAACTGGGTGGAAAAGTTATATGAAAACTACCTCTGCATATATAGGAAAATTTGACGTGAACTTCAAAAGCTAATTTAGTTTATCCACCCACCACCCACCTTCCACCTCTAGGTAGTTGTAACAGGCCCAGGACAGACCTACTCAATGTGGAATGTACATACAGATGGAACGGACATTTGGGGACTACATTCCATTAACTAAGTATAAGTAAGTAAGATAAATAACTTTACTCTTGAACCAAGGACTTACATAGTATTTTCCTTTTGAGCTTTCACAGTCTGGTCTCTATGAAATGGAGTTGTAACAGTCAATTTGTGACCACTGAGAGGGGCGGAAGTTAAAGAAGGCATTTCCAAGTCTAAGTTTTCATGATTGCTGGAAGGGTTTAGGAACTAAATGTGGGAAGAAAAACAATTACTTCAATAGTCATTCTTTATTCAGCCCAATTTAGAAATCACACCATGATAACAAGCAAGTATGCTTTACTGACCCATTACGTAAAATAATAAAGATGCTGATGACGTGTGGTGCTGGACAGGGTATTGTTTTATTTTAATTGAGCTCCAAGATTTGGAGTGTGACTTCCGAGAAACAAAATCTAGGGCCAATGCTGGGAAACTTGCAAAATCCTAAGAAAATATTGTCAGAAAATGGCACTTGCCATTAAGGAAATGAGATGCACTCTTACTTTGAGATTAAAAGTATTACAAAAGTAATTTTTTGGAAAGTAATGATTGTTTCTCTCTTATACTCTGTTTTTCTCTCTTTAATGATCTATGAGACATTATTATAGAAAGTTTACATTGTGTGGAAAAACTCTTGAATAATAAATGGGTAGTGTCTCTTAGAACATTAATGTTCTGGGAAAATAATAGGTGTTCCTCAAACAGTTCCAAAGTAAAATAAGTTTGGGAAACACACATATCATAACCTCCTTCTGGAAATTCACAGTGCACATCAGCGTATTAAAAACTGTGGGAGGCCCTGTAATAAAGAAAGCAATTTTTAACTCAATGTAATGCAGTACTTCCCAAACTTATATACTTATATATGTAGATGTTTTTCTGGAACACCTATTAAAATCTTGCAGAACAAATATTATCCAGAACACAACTTGGAAAATACAAGCAAAAATGCAAGATGATTATTTTGGTGAGTGCATCATCTGTTCATACTTAACACTGTTCTTAACACAAACTCAAGACATTGTTAGAAAAGTGTTTTAAAGTGCCAAATTATCTACGAACTTCAATTATTTTAATAATTAAGAAACAGAAGTTTCTGATAAGAATGAAAATTTTCATGCCTTTAAAAACACTACATGAAACAAGAATATGCATTGGCAAAAACTGTGCTAATAAAATGGTATGGCACAACTCCAAAGAGCCAATGTTGAGAAAATTAAAACATAAATTGTTTTCCTTAAGCATTTGTCCTCATCCTCTTCCCACACTTTTTCACTTGAAGATGGAGTGGAAACTTTAAAATTTCTAGCTGCAACCCAACCATAGTTTGCTTCCCCCCTCCCCTGGGTCAGTGAATCACATGGCAAGTGATCAAAAAGGCAGAAACCTATTAAAGTTTTTAAAGGGAGGGAAAAGAGAAAGGGATGGAAATGTTAAACTTTAATGGCGAAGGAAATAAAAGCACATCTCATGCAACTAACCATCTTTCATATCATCCAAAAGAGAGAATTATGACAAAATCATCAGTCGGCCTACAGAGAGCCTGAACTTGGGGAGGAAGTATGACTTAGCAACAGCTTGATTCAACGATGGAATGAAATCAGTGAGGGCAGCAGTAATTAGTCATTTGTTCCAAAGGATTAGTTTCTAGATTGTTAAGGTTCAGTGGTCTGTTGAAAATTAGTAACAGCTGTGCAGAAACTGTGCTCTACCTGTGAGGGGGAGAAGGGCAGGCTTTTGACAGGGGACCGATTGGGAGTCGAACCACTGACATCAGCAAGTATGAAGGACCTAGAGTCGCCAGTGGCTAAGGGGCTGGCATGGCCCCTCCTTGTTCGAAGGATGACCAGTGGGATTGTGCCGTGCCTCGCAGGGGGTATGGGCTTGAGCAGGCCAAGTGAACCCTCACTCAACTGGCGTTTGCTAGGTTCTCTTGCAGGTCTATTCACACTGCCCTCTCCTTGCAGGAGCTGTATGGCTTTGTCTGTGTGCTGTTGGCTAGGTGAAAAGTCTGCTTCTTCAAAGAGTTCAAAACTGCTGAGGTCACACCATGATGAAGAATCCTGAAACAATGTGGGAGGCACAGAACTCTGAGACAGTGTGTGCACGATGTGTGCCATCACTGAAACACAGCACTGAGAAAGAGACGCTGAATGCAAAGAAAGCGCCTGCCTGGGCCCCTGGTTTGATTTCTTGAGCAACAGCTTCAGGATTAACAACTGTTCAGATATACTGCATGTAGGTCTGCCGTGCTGCCCCAAGGCTGGTCCTGCACCAGGGATGCAGGGACCGCTGGTTACTCCAGCATTTGCATGCAATCCAAAGCAAAAAGAAACCCTTTTCTAGATGGCACATTGGCAGTGTTCATTCCCTGCCTCCTGGGCATGCAATAAAGGCTTTTTGACCAACTGGAAAACAAAGGAAATGAACTGAGTGTCTCCTTTTGAGGGGCTGAACTCAAGTCTGTTTCCCTAAAGGTGGTTTGCTTCAGTGAACCAACTGGGACTGGCAATCAATAATCAATGTTTTGTGGAGAAAGCCATGTACCACCAGTGAACTTATTACCACTTCGAACATGTTGAAAGATTGCTTTAAGCTCTAAGTAAACATAATTTTTAATGTGCTATTCAAAAGCAAAGCACAATTCTGTAGAAGCACAAAGTAAACAAATGAAAAGATAAAAAAAAATAACTCAAAACATCATCCCCATAACCCAAGCTCTACTAATAGGTCATTAACTTTACTATTTTAAAAAATATGCATTTTGAAGAAAATGTGTGAAAAGCTACCTTTTATCTGGGTAGTGTATGAAATCAGATCTTTGAGAAAACATACACACAAAGATTAAAATCATACTTTTACCCTTACATTAATATATGCTAATAATATGATAGTTGCTATAGAAAATGGCAATGATTTGAGAAATGGGTTTCCTCATTCCCCTTCTAAAAACATTAACTTGCCTTAACAATTCTACTTACAGAATCTATAAATTGAAGTGTTTCTGCAAATTCTAAGAGGTTCTTAACATTATCCAGAATGGCTCCTTGGTGGACGATCATGCACCTTGCTGGAGAGGCGCTTTCTTCAGGTAAGGAACTGGGATCCACAGGCAGAGAAGGAGTGGAGTGGTGTTCTTCCAAACAGGAAACAGGTGCACTGTCTCCATGAGGTCTGGTGTGGTCGGCAATGGTGGTGCTGTGCCACCCGGGGTAGCTGCATGTGTGGTTCTGTGTCTAAGGAGGGGGTGGGGGAAGAAAGAAAGAGCGGGGAGAAGAAAGGGAGAAGGAACTTAGCAATGAAGTTGCACAAGGTATCAGATGCTGTTGGAGGAAAGATAAAAGTAGTTGCATCATCCAAAACTTGCGCCTATAAAACAGTTGTCAAGATGTTTCCTTTTATCAATGCAAGACCCTGCTTTTTGATAGTCTTGTGTAGGCTGTCATCTACACAATTACTTTAATTGCCCTCCCTTTGTTAAAAGTGCAAACAAAGGGACTGTGTTATAAAGCACAGCCTCCACATGGAGTTAAAAATCTACTTTAATGTAATTTCCAATAGGATCCTAAATGTTTGCTGTGAATTAAGAATTCTCCTACTCTCTTTCTAACCTCCATAAAGGCTGGAAAGTGCAAGAGTTAAGAGTCACTTTTATCTGCTTATATTCTTGTTGCTTCTCCCCCTTTCACATGCTAAGGATTGCGCTGATGCAGTGAGGGCTGCCAAATCAACGTGGTTAGGAAAGCAGAAGAGCAAAGTAACAGAAGTCTCCTTTCAGCATGACCACGCAACAGGAGAAATTGCAAAACATTCAAGTTAAAAAGTGGTCAAGCTAACATAAGCATACAATCATTCTAGTATTTAACAAAAAAAAACATTTACTCTGTATCACATCTCTTTTATTCTCTTGGCTGGTTAACTATCTATGCTATGAATTACAAGCCGCTTTCCCAGTTTGCTGCCCAATCACTAAAATAGATGTCAAAATTCAAGAATGGTCTGCACAGCTTTCACACAAGCAAACAACAGAGATCAGCTCATGTTATTGCTGGAGAGAATGTGTGCATCTTTTTCACAGGGATACACTGAACATGCATCAAATCATGTTTGAAATTATAAAGTATGAAAATCCAGGTTAAGAAAAATAATAAAGAAAAAATGAAATGAATAGGCATCATACAGATACAATGTTTTGCAAAAAAATGCATATTTTTATTCCTTTGATCTCTGATAGTCCTTGAATTGATTATAGTCCTTCTAAAGAAAAAAATCAGTGAGGATAATCACTAATAGATGTTGAGTTTCTACTGTAACATAGAGGACTAGTTCCAATTTAGTCAACATTCTGATACCAACTGTGTTCTACCACAAGCAACTTCTCATGTGTAAACGTTGTTAATAGATACTCAAGAGTCTTGATTATGTGTTATTTTAAGAGAAGGGAAAAGACACAGAACAGCACTGGAATAAAGCTGCTACCCCCTCCCCCATTTAAGCACCATTTAAGCAGTGACATCCTTACCGGTAGCGCCTGCTGCCCTTTGAGTTCATTCTCAGTCGACATTAGGAGCAACTCTAATTCCTTTATTCGCTTTTCTTTCTCAGGGTCTTCATCGTTATAGTGTCTCTGAAATGAAAAGTTCAGGGAGGAAAAAAAGACAAGGGCCTGATTGGAAGCTGTAAACACAATGGCTGTGGCCTGCGGTCACAAAGAAATACAGTGATAGGGCCTGGCATGAAACCATTGCCAGCTGAACTGGGCCGCCGGAGAAATCTCTGTGCACACCATTCTAGATGTAAGGGGGCGATGTGACCTCTGAGGCTACAGTGGATGCTGACTGATGAGTTGTTTCTAGCATCAGAGAATCCGAGAACTCCTGAGCAAGCTCACTCAAGAAGTGAAGAGTGGTAGATGGCTGGCTGGAGCTCCTGCCACCTCTGCACTCATCCCTTCTCTTTTTATTTCAGCTGGTCAGGTGACAATAAGTGTTCAGGAGAACGAAATAAAGCATGTCTCAAAACAGTACCTCAAACAGCTGGGTCTCTTTATGAAATGACCTTACAATGGTCCTACCTGAATGGCTGCGGCGGCTGGCTGAGGGACATTGACTATGTTGACATGTAGCGCGACAGGATATGGGACGTGACCAGAGACCTAGACACAAAGGCAGAACAAAGGACGAGTCATTCACGGTTGTGTGTGCTTCAGGGGACTTGGCTTCCTGAGGTTTTGCTCAAGGATAAGAAAAAAACTCCACTGATCAAATTCACATTAAAAAAACCCCCTCTATTTTGAAATTTTACCTAGGCCTTTAATAACAGCTAAGTAGCTAAAGCAACATAGTGAAAGAAATTTAAAGTGTTCATCAATCCTGGCAGGAAGTATTCCTTAATTAGGGAAAAGCACAATAAAAAATAAATCTAAAATACATTCATAAATGCATGGAAGTTTTGGTGGGAAAAACTTATGGCATTAGCTATTTACAAATAAAAATATTTCTCTGGGGATAATATGAGCTTCAGTAAGCAGCACAAAACCTCTTGTGGCACTTCGTTCACCTGAGACCTTTTGGAAAGTCTGTAGTCAAATACCTCTCAAAACTCGACCAATATATTTTGCATAGAATTTGCATGTGAGCTTTACATTCTTGGGTAAATTACACCATTTCTTATTGTTAATTTTAAGATTCGAGTTTCTCAATTTTTCCCCCCTCTTTATTCTTCTCTTTCCACCGACTAAGAATACTTCTTTACATCGGGAAATGGAGAAGGGATCACAGTGATCCCAGGGGGATAAAAGGAGATGCCAGGGAATGGTGCCATGTAACTGCTCCAGACAGGGAGTGACAAAGTAAACACAGAATGAGTAAGTCAAGACATTTCTGTTCGATCACCACCAGAATGGAACTTAAAATTATCTGTCGAATTTCAGCGTCCATCGATGTCCTCTTTAAATGTAATTACACTCACTTTCATTGTGGGAGAGAAAAGAATTTGATGACAGCTGCCTTCTTCTTCAACAGGACCTTGAGTAAGTGGTCGAGTGGTTTACACTCGACCACTAACTTCAAATTAGACTAGAGGCAGAGGCAGAACGGAACAGCTTGGATTCTAGTCTGCACTGTCTCTGTGCGAGTTGTGTAGCCCTGGACAAATCATTTACTGCCCTCGTTTCCAGAAACATATCAGGAAGAACAATATTTACCCCGTGGCCTGTTTATAAATGCTCTCTGAAAAGCATGAACCTGCAGGGTGGTAGCATTACCTAGAGTTGAAATAACCATTTTTCTCGCTAAACGAAATTCTCAGGAGTGGCTTACATTTTGTGCTTCAGAAAGGTGGTAATACGAATAGTCATTGTTCACTGAGGGCTGACCAGTTGGGGAGAGTTGAGCTGAAGGTGGAGCATGAGCGAAACCCATCAAATGACTGTTCTTCTGGAAACTTGTGGCCACAGTTGGCTGGCTGGCTTTGGAAGACTCCTGCAGATAACCTTCCTGTTCAACCTTCCGACGCATTGTAGAATTCCAGTGGTTCTTGATAGCATTATCAGTTCTGCACAGAAATATATCACATACCAATTTCACAAACAAAAATTTCAATTCAGATTAGACTTAATTGACAGAAAACTGTTTCTAACAGAGACCTTTTCTTTTGGTCCACCAATAATGTCTTTTCTTTTTAATCATTTCAGTCATTTCTGCACTCTAAAATCATGCTTCCCCTATTACCTAGTTACAAATCCATCCAGAGCTCTTAATTACATAACATGGAGTTGTAGTTTTCTATGAATATTGAAATCCTTTAACCATTTTCTTTCTTTGATAAGAGTATTTTCAATACAACAGCACTTCATGTTTGTTCTGACTGTGGTACAAGACTCTGATATGACTCCAAGTCCCTGCTGTCCTAGAAAGTTACTCCTTCGAGTCTGGCCTAGTGGGGCCTGCGCAGATGCCACAACAGGCTCTGAGTGAAGTCGGGTGGACGATAGTGATGCTGCTGCTACCTCACTGCCCTCTCTTCATCTCCAATAGCACTAGCCAGAAATTACGAGTGGAAAAAACTCCCACTTTTTGAAAACCACCTCGAATTGTTCTGTTAACCAGACAGAGGTGAGAACAGAAAATGGGATCCAGAAGGGAAAGATGCTAACTTCCAATATATTTTCCAACTGCAAAGCATTTTTACTAAAGTCTTTCAATTCTCAGGAAAACAGTTTCTCAATTCAAAAGAACCGTTTTAAGCCTCCTTTTTACTATTTCGATGGGGGTGGGGAATGTATGCTGAAGAAAGAGGAAGTTCAATTGCCCCTTAAATTTTTAGAAGAATCAACAGCACATCCTCTCAGACCATATGGGAGAAAAGGCGTCCTTTTATCAGTCTGGTGAATTCGCTGAGCTTACTCTGAGTTGCCAGGGAGGAGATGCTTTGGAGCATCACCACATAAGCCACCAGAACCCTGGCCTTCATTGCAATGATGCGTCCTCCACTTTTGGATTCTAAAGCTCAAGAAGAAAACTACTTAAAATATTTTGACTTACATATTTTTTTATGTAAGCTCTACAAAAAATCTGTTACGGTTGTTTACATAGGGAAAATGGACAAAAATGAGCTTCCATACATATCCCTCACAATGAGGTCATTTTTGTGCCTTGTTCTTTAGGAGGAAAGCATAACACTGACATTATTTAAAAACCTGGGAGCACTCATGTTAGGTTGGATAAATACACTCTTTCTTCAGAAGAAAAAATTAAGCCAAGTGGTATAATGAAATGCTAGCGAAGGGAAAATGGTGGCTGAGGTCCTTCTGGCCGCTTACCCAGCTCTGTGAAGTCAGGCCACAGACAAGCTGTCCCTCTCAGTTTCCCTCTCTATGTTTAGAGTGTTGTAGCTTACACAGTGCTTTGAAATGCATGTTACTTGCTAGTGACATTGGCCCTGTGAACTATGTTATTACTCATTTAAAAAATGGGGACACCGAGGCTGAGGAAAGCTCCATGAGTTGGCCCAAGGCTCAGCATTGGGTGGATTCTCGCAGCGCTCAACCAGATAAACTCTAAGTACCTCTCTGGTTCTGAAAGCTATGGATCTGGCTTAACTAATGAAACACGATTGATGGAATGTAATTCACTCACCATACATTGAAAACAGACTATTCAATACCCGCTCCCTTATTCTTCCCAATGAATATATTTTTTGACATATTATTACCGTCCAGGCAGTAGCTTTGCGATTTCTGCCCATCTGTTCCCCAGTCTCTTGTGTGCCTGGTAAATAATTCTGTCTTCCTCTTCTGTCCAGGAGGTTTTCTTAACTTCTGGATTCAAGTGGTTATGCCACCTTTCCCTACATTGTTTTCCAATTCTCCCCTTTAAGTGCTTGGCAATAACAGACCAACGTTTCGGACCGTATTTCTGTACAAGCTCTATCACCTTCAGATAAACACACAAAAATAACCTATGTTTTAATGTTATGTAATGAGTCAGTGTAATCATTCTGTTACAAGTTCTTTAGAAAATTTCTAAAAATCTGCTTTCATTCATTGAAAATATAGGAATAGAGTCCTCTGCTTCCTGTTCACACACTTTACCTGTTTCTTCAAGTTAGGAAACATTCAACAAGGACATTTGGGGGGAATATTCATAATTGAGATTCACATGCATCCAATGAAGAAGGAACTTACCCTCTGATCTTCTTCTTTGGTCCAAGGACCCTTGATGAGCTCAGGGTTTAGTACTTTCTGCCATCGGTGCTGGCACTGCACATCTGTTCGATTCTAGACAAAAAAGAGGATGCATTGTCATATAAATATGATATACTAAGTGCTCATGAAGACTTTGTTATAACATGAATCATGCACAGATAACATACAGTGAATATGTTCAAGAGCATACAAGGCCATGTTTGGAGAGCTCATCTATCCCTCATTACTTTACAACTAAAAAACATACAAATAACATACCAAAGTTGCATTTTAAGTGAGAAGTTCTGCCTCCTGAGGGCAATAGTCTTGCCATATGAACAAAAGGACCATCATATTGCACATATGGCTGTGGATTTAACTTAAACTTAATCTCAGTCTGTTGCATGTAGAAGTATCTAGGACTAAGATTAAGCCTTGTTAGAGATTCAATATTAAGGTCAAACTTTTATGGACACCCGCTCTCATGACTCCCATTCAAACTAAGAGATGTGCTTCAATTTAGGGACACAACTGTTAATATTTCAGATAAGAATAAAGATAGGCCCTACCTTCTAAGAGCCTGTAATCTTATAAGTAGGAAAAGGCAAATATACAATGAGTAGAAGGCAGAATTTGATTCACAGGCAAGAAGAAATCAATGCAAAATGATATTGGAGTGAGAAAAGTTATGCCTCCTTAGGAGGAGAAATTATGTTTCCTTGGGAGGAGTCTGGGAAAGCTCTTGATAGGAACTTTGGAGGACATGAAGTAACTATGCAAAACATTCTAGACAGTGGCATCAGCCGGGACAAAAGCCCAGAGGGAAAGCAGAAATGAGTCCAACTGAGTGTGCTTACGGAGAGGAAGTCAGAAACAGAATTGGCGCTCTATGTTGGAGTCACGTGGGAGGACGCTGTGTGCCAGGCCCAGGCAGTGCACTTAATTTGTGAGATGAGGTCATCGATGCTGGTTTTGAAAAGGTAGGGTTCAGCTGCCTTTTAGGAAGCTCCCCCTTCCAGTGGATAAAAAAGTGGAAAACTCTAAGTAGGAAGCCATTGTAATCATCCAGGGAAGAGGAGAGGGGGTAGGAACAGAGAGGAGAATGAAAAGAAGGGACTGCTGACAGGATTTCAAGAACCCTTGGTCGTTGCTTAGGTGTAGGAGATGCGGAGCGAGGGGAGTCTGGAAGGTCTCCAGAATTTTAAACTGCGGTATCAGAAATATGGCTTTTACAAAAACCAGGAAACTCAAAGGAAGGTGACTTGGGGAAATATTATAAGGTTAGTTGTCTACCATATAACAAATCATGAAAGCGATAATTTATATTGTCCTAACAAATGAAAAGATAAAAGAGGAAAAAATTTAAAATGTCATAAAACCCATTAATAGTAATATTTAGATACACCAATTATATGTGTTATAATATACACTACAAGTTATGGGTGAGGTATTTCTCCCTCTACTTCTTATATACAAACAGGTATGTAATGTCTTGATATATGCTCCTAAAATATCTTACTTAAAGATCTGTGTAAGATTTCCTTTTACAGAGAGAAAAACTTACTGACTTACCGGAAGATAATTGGCAATAACTTTCCAGTCATCTGTTCCATTCTGTTCCACCAGCTTCTTAAGTTTTTCATCCTAAGACATTTAAAGGCAATCCTAGGATATCAGTCATTTACTGTACAGCTCTAATCTATTCAAGCAAAGGGAAATCAATCTGATCATCTAATTCAGGAAAAAAAATCTCTCAAAATATACAAATACAAGAGATAATTAATGTAATATACTGATGTAGAGCATAGATTTACTTTTAAGTCAGAAAGACCAGAGTCTGAATATTGACTCAGTAATTGATTTCAGCAGTTGTACAAGGTTGAGTATTGCTTAGTTTCTAGGCCTTGGTATTGTCATCTACACAATGGGAAGGATGATGTCAAAAAGGTTATTTGGGGGTGACGTTCAGTAACTATGTAAAACATTTAGCATAATGCCTGGCTCCTTGAATGTTTAGTACACATTAACCATTTTTTTTAAGATTTTATTTATTTATTTTTAGAGAGGGAAGGGAGGGAGAAAGGGAGAGAGAGAAACATCAATGTATGGTTGCTGGGGGTCATGGCCTGCAACGCAGGCACGTGCCCTGACTGGGAATCGAACCTGCGGTGCTTGGGTTCGCATCCCACGCTCAGTCCACTGAGCTACGCCAGCCAGGGATGCTAACCATTTAAAGTTTTACCCTGTGTGTGTGTGGGTGGGGGGGGGGGGGCGGAAATGAACTCCAATGTTAGATTCAAGACATTTAGCTATGGCAATGGATAGGATCTGGAGTGAGAAATAGTTCAACCACTACACTATTGGAAGATCACTTTTCTTAGTTAAACTTGAAGGCATGCATGATGTAAGAAAATCATTTGGTTTTTGTATCAAGATATCCATAATTTAAACTTATTAGAACACAGAAGACACTAAACATTGGGGGGGAAATCTTTCAGTTCACTCTTTCTAAACATGTTCTAACAGTTGAAAAAGAGCCCTCACTTTCTTGCAAAGGTAACTTCATACACATTGTGGATCCCTGGTAGGACACAGACATGGGAATTAGGAAACCAGTGTTAACAACAGAACTGTGTATCTCTAAGGACCATCTAGGTCAAAATCTCCACAGGTAAAATATGCATTTCCTGTGGACCTCAGTGGAAATCCTGCCTGCCTATCAGGAGGAGCTCTGGTTTAAGAGAAGTAGGGTAGAAGAAAACTGAAGAGTCAGTACCAATAATTCTAACATAAAATCTTTTTAAAAAGAGCAAAATTTTTAAAACTTTACCTGGCTGGCGTAGCTCAGTGGATTGAGCTCAGGCTGCGAACCAAAGTGTCGCAGGTTCGATTCCCAGTCAGGGTACATGCCTGGGTTGCAGGCCATGACCCCCAGCAACCGCACATTGATGTTTTTCTCTCTCTCTCTTTCTCCCTCCCTTCCCTCTCTAAAAATAAATAAATAAAAATCTTTAAAATTTTTTTGAAACTTTAAAGATAAAGTAACTTTTCCCATATATTAATTTTTCTTCTTAAATGTTTTTTCATTCCTATAAAGATAAGCTTTTGATAAGCTATCAGAAAAAGGTAAGAAGCAGATATATCTTCTTCTACTATTGATTGCTTTTAAAACAGACCTTCATGTATATGGTTCTGTGAAATACCATATATTATATATCAAGAATGTTAAAGGAGCCTTGGCTGGTGTGGCTCAGTGGATTGAGTGCCGGTCTGTGAACCAAAAGGTCACTGGTTCGATTCCCCATCAGGGCACCTGCCTGGGTACAAGCCATGTTCCCAGTTGGGGCAGTGCGAGAGACAACTGATCAATGTTTCTCTCCCTTTCTTTCTCCCTCCTTTCTGCTCTCTCTAAAAATAGATAAAGAAAAAATTTTAAATAGAATGAATCCTTTATAACAAGACAAGTTCTATGGGAGTGTTACTTTATTCTTTTGTTTTGTTTTTGGAAATAGCAATTCATCAATTTATTCAGGGAATACTTGTTAATATTCCATCTTGTGTCAGCAATTCTGGGTTCAGGGAACATAAAAATGAACACATGTGCATCCCTACCCTCAGTAGACTTATAGTCTACTGGAAGAGGCAGATATGTCACAGCGACAATAGTAAGAACATGCATCCAAGGATTGGAGGGTGCATCGAACCTGTACGGGAAGCAAGGGATGGCTTCACAGAAGAGGTGGTCTCTTCACAGGTAATGAAGTAGTTAGAAGTTGTGGAGCAAAAGGACAAGAACAGATCAGGCAGTGGGCAACACCGATGGAACACAAAGTAAGAAGGAGTGGACACTCAAAGAACTACAAATGGGTTGGAAATTTATGGAATAGTGTACATAGCGGGGAGCGGTGAGAGGTTAACATGAGTATGCTGCACAGGCAGGCTAGGTTAAGATTTCAAAAGCCTGTGCTTGAGCACTTGTAGTTTAGCTGAAATTTTGTTTTTCACAAATGGATACATTCTAGTTTCTCCCCATGTTTTAGTAACATGATTAGTTACCTCCTCCCTGGTCCACCTAGTTTTCCCCAAGTGTCGCTTTCCAGACTTGGGAAGCAGCCCATCGTAGTCATGGTCACACATCTCAATGTCTTCATCATCCTCGTCACTACTGTATATGCTGCAGAGACACAAAAGAAAAGGCAGATATGGACTGAAACAAGAAGGTTTAAGCTACTGGGCTGCAAAACTTACACAAAAACTCCTCAGCAACCTTTTCAAAGGTTATGATGATAAAACTTTGAAAACTTGCACAACAAGATTGTTTTCTGCATTCTGTTGCTCCAGTATTGTAAACTGGTTCTGCTGTTATTGGTCTCCACAGATACAGCCAAGGACCTGGCACTTTCTTATTGCTCTGCATGTTTAAACCTGCTGTTACTGTTAGACCAGTGACAAGTTACACATTTGGCAACCCTCCAGCCAATGAAGGTTTAAGTTTAAAACTTAACGTTAAGGACAATAAAAGGAATGGGAGCACATGCCCTTTTTATAAGTATACACTCAAGGTCTTTGGCATACGTCATATCACTTAAATAATATTTCCCAAATACAATAAACAACTCAGTTCTGTCGTTCCAATGGGACTGGTGTTTTATTAAGAGGGAAAAAATCAGGAAGTAATATACCCCACAATATAATTATAGTCATCCCTTAAAGATTAGAGGATTAAGAGAATCTAAGAGGAAAGGATTTAAAAACCCGAGGAAGGATAAAGACAATCAAGGGATCTGCTTTGTGAAGAACATTAATATCAAACAATTCAGAACTCCAGACCAGGCCGACCCCACTTGTAGCCATGTTTACAACACTCAGTCTCCACAGTCACTAAGTGAATAATTAGGCCACTTGACAGTCAGAATCTTATTTACTCTTTTGGTTTTTTCTACCTCTAACGGAATGGTATTTGAAATATCTTAAAATGTACCTAATTCAAAACGGAGATATTCCTCCAGCTGGGCTTTATAAAAAAACCCATTACTGTCTTCAAAAGAGACTTTTTTTTTCCTACCTAGCTGACCAAAACTTTGAATTTGGATGACTTTTGAAGTTACTCTATACTTAATATTTGTTAATCATATGCTGAATTATACTGTAGTTTTACAGTCACAGTTTACTTTTACTTATAATTTTACTTATGAAATTAAGATATGAAGAAAGACTATGCTCTTAGCAACTTCACTAAAATTTATTTGTAATATTGAGAAATCCATGAAACTGAGACCAATAAAATAATACTATAAAGCAATATCATACCACAACTCATTATTTTTAAAGAGGAAGTTTATATGCATATCAGATTTGTCTTCCCAAGCTAACTTATAAGTATATACTGCCCACCCTTTATAAGTCAAGCAAAAGTGATTTAAAAAAAAATCCTGAATTAGATGTTCTTACAATTTAAAACTATTATTTTGGCAACAACCTGAAAGTCCAAGATGCATGGTGACAAGTAGGACGTGACCCAAATGAAAAATGCCATCATTAAAAAGGCCATTAAACTGTATTTATAATCTATAACCATTTCTTTCATCTAGTGTCTATCCCTTCAAGCAAGAGCCTAGTCCTGTTCTGCAGTGTCAGCAACAGGCTCATAACTTCTGATCAATAATTGCAATAGTTTCCCTTTTGTAAAAAAACACAAGCATCACAAGTGAAAATATTGTTAAAAGCCCAGAGCTATAGGTCAGCATCTTTTGAAAGGTTCACAGGGAACTCCTTAGAAATCCCCGAAATGAAGTGGCATCCTTGTGAAATATCCAGGATACCAAGAAAACCAGAGTAATCAAAGTGGAGCCATAGATTCAAGTCGATTTAACTTTTTAGGTTTGGCAGAATCTGGAGATCACGCTTTCAGAACTCTCTTGGAAACAGCTCAACACCCAGGAACAAGCAATATATTCAGCCGCCCATAGGGGGCAGCCAACATCAGTTGAGAGAGAACACGCATCATAGAACCGGACTAGGGCTCTGGAGGCGAAGCAGCCAGTCCTAGTTTTGCCTCCACCTAGCTGCGTGACTTGGACAAATCACTTCCTCTCTCTCAGGACCTCGGTTCCTCGCGTATACATAAAGAGTTTGGATTCTATTTCTAAGGTACTTTCCAGTGCTAATAAATAATGATCCCATGTCTTCTGTGCCTCTTAAGAGTCAAGCACAGCAGCAGAGGCGAAGTCCTGGGGGGAAGCGTGGTGTGTGACTTCTGCAGGTGCTGAAGAGGCCATGCTGGGAGCAGAGGGAGAGCCCAGGGCTGCTCGCGCAGCGCCTGTGTCGGTCCGCGGGCTGGGCAAGGGGTCTCGCCTTTGCGATTTGCATGCGATTTCCTTGTTCTAAGTTGTCTCCGGTCGCCTAAGTAGCATGATTAATTTCTACTAAGGACCTGAAATAACTTTTCCTTTATCTGTTCTGACAAGATCTCAGACCCAACAGTCAGAGAACTTTCAAAGGCTGATTTCAGGCTTGATGCACTCGACTCCCCCACCTGCTAGACCCGGTGTGGTTACAGGAGTACAACTATGAATATTACATTCTGTCAAGGAAACAAACCGTGCAAAGAAACGAAAAAGAAAAGAGGTGTTGGGGGTTGGGAAGAGGGAGGGGAGCGGGAGGAAGTGCCTTGTGGCCGATTCTGTGATTCTAGAAAAGGGGTTCAGACTCATTTCGCTGACCTGGTTAATAATCCCAGCCGAGTTGACGCTGGCCCTGCAAGAAACGGCTCCGGGCTCGCAGCCGGGTTTCTCTTCCCCCTGAGGCAGGTTCAAGGTTCCCGCCCCTCCAGGCCGCCTCCCCCCCCTCCGCTACCTGGGAGCCGCAGGGAACCGAGAGGCCCCGCCCCGCGGGGACAGGCGAGAGCTCGAGGCGCGGAGTCCCCACCGCGCCTCCTCTCCGCAGCCCTTTCCAGCTCTCTGCTCACCACCTCCCAGTTTCTGCGCTCAGAAAAAATAGGTGACCTCGGCTGTCTACTGTTAAGTCCCCAAAGCGAAGGTGAAACCACTTCAGGAGCAGAACCCGCACCCCGCTCGGCCAGACCCAGGGCTAGGGACCCAGGGCCCCCCAGTTCGCCTCTTTCCCAGGCGCCCAGCCATGCTTCGGCGCTGCTCCCCTCTCAGCCAGGCAGGGTCCGCGAGTGCCACCGCAGGGCCCACACCCACGGTCTTTGCAACTTCCCAATGCTACCCCGGGTCCCGCGACCGCCGGTTCAAAAACATGCACAAGATCATCAAACTGCCCAGGAGAAAAGAGGTTGGGTTTGCTGTGCCCCTAGAGTCTTTATCCCAGAACCTCTGCGCTAGGGTACCTCTGGTCACCCCTTCTCCGCCCCCGCGACCTGAGGTGGTGGGAGCAGAGTGCAGGAAGGAGCCGCGACCTCAGCCATGTCCACGTGTGCGCGCCGCGCGCGGACCTCCAGCCCTGCGAATTGCGTCCCGGTTGCGAGGCAGCGGCCTTGGGTGCTGCCCGCCTCCGTCCCTTTCCGCAGAGTGGCAACCGTACGCGCCGCGCAGCGAGCCCCCGGACCCCGCCGCCCTTTCGGAGCTCCGGCGCGTCCGGCCCGGGAAGTCCGGAGACGGGTTTGGAAGGGGCAGCGCCAGCAACTGACAGTTCGGACAAGTGTTTCCCTCCTTTTCTGTTCCCCTTCCCCTCCAGCCGGCCAAAACGTAAGGAAACTTCATCCACCCATCCCAAGCGCGGTGACATGTGCGGCGCGGGCGCCTGTGCAATGTTTGCATTAGAAATAGCCTCCCAGAGAATAATGATTACAACCTTCAAAAGCAGAGCTTAAAAAAAATGTTGCAAGTATAGTGATTCTTTTCCTCCCCTAAAATCTTTCTTTTCCCAGCCGCCTGTCAGCTGACGCTCATGTTCGAGTCCATAAAGAATGAATGAAACCTAAATAAACTACCTGCAGCTACTGAACAATCCGGCATTTTCTCTATATCTGCCATATGCTCTGCATTTCCAAGTCCAAACAAATCGTTGTGCATCCAGCAATTACGCTGCGACTCCCTCGCCGACAGCCACGGCATCAAGCCAGGGACCTAGTCGGCTCCCAGGGGCTGGTGGGCACCACTCTGCCCCCGGCTGGAACGTGCTGCTTTTTCTCCCTTAGACAGAAACATATCCCCGTGCAACTTGTAAAATGAGCCGCAGGGCGTGCTTCCCGACATCCTGATATATTTCCTGCACAGACTCTTTCATTCATCAGTCTTTCCAGCGGCTTTTGCTGCGGAGGCAGTGGCTCTAGGTCCTCGCACGATCTGACAGCCCCGCACAAGATCCGGGAACGAATTCCCACCTGCTCTCCAGGAGTCTGGCGCCCCGCGCGCCCCCACCTGCAGCCGCCCGCCCGGGCTCCCCGTTACCTGTGCCGGGGTCTGCGGGCCATGGCGAGGCGGGCGCCGGGCTCAGCCGGGAGCTGCGGGGACCGCAAGGGGCTGCCGCCTCCCGCTGCCCGCCGCCTGCCTGCGTCCCTCCCCGGCTGCGCAGCGACGTTCCGCACTGGCGGGCCGAAGTTTCTCAGGAGAAAGAGGAGGAGGAGGAGGAGGAGGAGGTCGAGGAGGAGGAGGAGAAGGAGGAGAAGGAGGAGGAGGAAACAGGTTGATATTAAAGTGTAAACTCTGTAAACAGAGATGCCATCAAACAAAGGGCTTTGGACACTCCCCCTCCCGCCAAATCTGGCGCCCCTGCAGTGCGCACGCGCCCTGCCCGCCGCCTCCGCGGTCGCCTGGGCTGCCGCCCGCTCCGCTCCCGGGCTGGCCCGGCCGCCGCTCCCCTTCGGTTCTCGCGCCGCCGCGCGGAGCCGGGCGCGCCTCGAGGCCTGGGCAGCGCGCGGGCGGGGAGCCCGGGGTTAAGGAGGGGTGGCCGGGGTCCGCGGCGGCGCCTTTTCCTGCGGAAACCCCGCTCCCCGGCTCGGGCCGCGAGGGCCCGCGCCACCGCGCGCTGGTGCCGCCGCACTCCGGACGCTCCCGGGCGCCAGAACCAGAACTGGGCTCTGACTCACTGTTGCGGGGGCGGCAGCGGTGCGCACTTCGGGTGGGGGGCGACTCCCGCATCAGGGACTGGGTTTTAGGCCGGCTTTAAAACTCAGCTCTCTGAAGACGCGGGGGACTTTGGCGGGGGTGGCAGTAACAGGGAATGGGAGCGTTATGTTTTCGTGGGACGTTTGACTAGGTCCTTTTAAATATTTTTTAAATAAAGAACATCTCTAATTTAACTCGTTAGTGACGAAGGGCACACATTTCGAGTGGAACTGGAGCGATCACCGCTCACTCGTGGAACACTCCGGCGGAACTTTGAGTCCCCACCTAGACAGATCCTGGAGCTGACTCGCCACCTCCGCTCCGTCACCGGGCCTCCACTCTCTCCCGGGCGCACGCCCGGCCCCACCCACCCTGCCCATCCCAGACAGCGCCCACCGCACGCCTCTGCCTCCGCACAGCCCTGGGAGTGCGCGCCCTGGATTACACACCTGCAAAATCCACCGGGTCCCAGACCACCCGCCCCCAGCAGAACTCAGAAAACCCCCACGTTTGCATCCGTGGTTTTGCGAGTTAAACAATTTGTAATACGGAGGTCCGCATCCACGCTTAGTGTAGTTGGAGGACTGTTTTACTAGATAAAAATCACCCAAGACTTTTATGTCCATTTGACTAGGGGCTCCCTAAGAAGTAAAGGAAGAAGATAAGTGCTGAATTTATAAGGATTGATGATTGGGGGATTTTAGGGGAGTTTTAGTTTTACTTCCGTTTATACACTTGTACCATTGGGGATTTTTTTTTTTTCATTCTCTGTACACACTAATTTATTTTTCCTTTAATCTTATAGGAGTTTGAGACTTCTGCTGACTGGGTTTGTGGGTGTCCCATGTGCCCCGGCAGTTCAAACTTAGCTCAGAAAGCATTTTTCTTACTAAAAAAGCATTTTCTTACTGAAATGAGTCATAATTTTTATTAAATAGTGAAGTGTGTTAGGTTTCAAGACTTTGGTGTTTAAACTTTGTTTCTTAAAAATTGAAATGTAGTCTAAATACTTATCAAAAATGTTAGTTGCTAGTAAGGTTTTAACATTCCTTTCTTCATAAGAAAAAACAACACTGACACAAAATTATTGTGAGGTATTTCAGTGCACAATTCTAAAGGACAAGTCACTTCTAAGTTTATATATTTTCAAAGCCAGTATTTATTTCTAGGTTCTGTAATAAAGTTTCTCCACATCAAAAATAAACACATTTTAAAAAATATCTAAAGACCACCCCCCTACAGAATTGCATTCTGTCTTTGGGATTACTTTATGACTCTAACTGACATGATTCCCAAACACTGAGCCTCCTCACCACAGTGAGAATATCTGAACCCCTCCCAAAGTGAGTTCATAGCCTCTTTCCCAAGATCCTTAGGAGTTAAAACTGCTCTATGATTCTTAACTCCTTTTAAGTAGAAAGATACCACATTCCTGTATTCCCTTTGTGCATCATTTTCTTATGTTTTGTTTTGAGAATTTATAGTATTTTCATTCCCCCAGACATTTTGGGATATTGGTGTACATTTTTCCTCATATGTGTGACAAAAATATATATGGGGACAAGCTTAGTCCAATAAAGGATATAGATGCAATAATTCTTGCTAGGCTAATTTGGGATACATTGCCACCTGATAATTATATGGAAGGATAGACTATAATGGGATTACCATAAATTCTCAAGTGTATAAAATATATTTTTTCAAAAACATTGCAGAATGTGTACTGTAACTATCTACATTTCTTTTATCCACATATATTACAAACACGTTTTTAGATGACTTTATATATTTTTCATTGCTCTCAATTAAAAAAAAAGTGCATCAGTTATTTTAGCTGTGGCAGGGCTAAGACAGGGCTAACTTTAGACACAGGCTTTTATTTGCAAAGGGGCCAGATTATAAGTGTTTCAGACTTTGTTGGCTGTGTTGCCTACTCTTTCTCCAGTGTCCGTCCTTCCTTCCTTCCTTCCTTCCTTCCTTCCTTCCTTCCTTCCTTCCTTCCTTCCTTTTAACCAACCCTTTAAAACTGTAAAGACAATTTTTAGTTCAAAGGCCGTATCAAGCCTGCAGGCCATAGTTGTTCAACACCAAAACGTGATCCTCCATCTGCACAGCCCCAGGGAGTCCCCTAGAGACTGTGACTCAGTAGGTCTGAGGCAGGGCCAAGAATCTGCATTTTAGACAAGTGCCTAAATGGCTATGGTGGAAGAGGTTTCCAGACCTCTGGTTGGAAGTCTTGCTATTAGAATGAGGGCAGGATGGTTCAATACATTTTTACCTCTGCCAGTCATCTCTTACCACCTTCCCCTACTTCATTTTCTTTCACCTCTCCTGGGCTAAGGATTCAGGCTCTCAGGAATCCAAATTAACTCAAGCCAGTAGGAAAGTAGGTGCCACGTGACCACAGGGCTATGGCGGCCTACTCCTTTGTCCTTTACTACTAAATCACAGCCTCACATATGAAACTTGGAAGAAAAGGAATCACTTGCTAGTTATCATTATGATTCTCCTTGGGAAAGCAAGCACTTAAAGCATTTTATTTTACTCTAAACATTGGGGAAAAGCTGATGGAAGAAAGATGTATAGAAGATACATATTCCAACTTGTTTGCTTCTGACTGCTGAGAAATCCCATGCATGTGGTAGATCTTTAATACCTGTGATCAGTGTACCAGAAATAAATGAGTTTTATCAATGACGGTGACAGATCAGGCTTTGGAGACCCTGTGTCTCTAACCTCCCACCTTTCCCCACCCTCTCAATGCAATTTGGTTCAGAGCATTAAGAAGGAAATAGTTGCAGTAAACACCAAATATTGAAAACACAGGCAATTCTTGATCATTTCAGTTGAGGAAAGATAGACAGCTGGAGCATGTATACTTGAAATCCATGGGTTTGAGAGAAACCTCATGTTGACTCACAGCAAGCCTTTTAGTAATAAGCATGAGGGAAGTGCAGTGTTTCCTAGAGTCTCCATGTGAGATCGTGACCAAATAAATAGTTCCTGGGTTTGGCATTTCCTCTGTGTTTTCACCCTCCTGATTCTCATAAACTTACATATTCCTAAAACAACAACCTGCACGGTTTCATTGCCATATAAATGGAGCCTTGAATATAAGGTATGACTTTTTTTTCACGATGGGGGAAGGACACTCCAGTGGAAGGGGAAAAGTGTGACCATAAGCACACAATCAGGAACCACAAGGAATACTGCAGGCACTGGGAACAAGGAGCTGCCTAGATTGCTCAGAGCAAGGAGAGCTTTGAAGGCCAGATTAGAGAGAGAGAGAGAGAGAGAGAGAGAGAGAGAGAGAGAGAGAGAGAGAGAGAGAGAGATTGTGTGTGGGTGTAATGGAAGAGCTGCATTTGGAAGAGTAATCTAACAGTATCCTCCGGTAGATCAGAATGGGAAGAAGGTGAAGGGAACAGGTCAGTTCATTGGTCCAGACTAGGACAGTAACCCTCATTTGAATGAAAAGGAGGGGGCAGGTCTGAAGGACATTACACAGGCAGAACCTTCAAGACTTGCAACTGATTAGATGGCTTCTGGAGGCACCATTAATAGAAATAGGGAAGTCAAGAGGGGAGGAGAAGTGTGCACAAAGGACATTCGAAGAGGAAAGTGAATTTAGATTTTGCTATGTTAAGTTTGTGGTTTCTTATGGAAGAGATCCGGGTAGAGTTGTTCAGCAGGTGGTAGAGACTGTGTGGGATCAGAGTCTGCTGCAGAGCTCGAGCTAGGACACCGGTTTGCCGGAGTGAAGTTCTGTGAGCCAGTTGTTAGACACAGATGTTAGAAAAAATGACATTATATAAGCCTACAATTAAATATATTTTTAAAGGTAAGAAGTCTTTAAAACTCATCATTTCCTAATTATTTTGCTACACTTTCCTGTAACATATGCTCTTGAGGTTATTTGTCTCTATCATATCTATATGGTAGAAAATACTGTGTAATATGTGCTAATGTGCATATCTTTCCATTTCTGTGTTCAGTAAAGTCATGTGGATAGCTTGCAATGGGCGAAGTTTGGAGTATTTACACCACACATAGTAGCAAATGCGACAAATAGGGCCTTCCCCCCGAAAACTGGTTTTAAGCCTTGACAAGGACAACCCTGAATAAATGCTATATTTCAGAGTTATCTGCAGGAAGGTGACAATTGTGCCACACTGTGGATTTGCTAATATATATTTGCATAGAGATATAACCAAGGGAAAGTCTGTGGAGAATATTTAAGAGGCTCAAAGATGAGCTTGAGACTGGCTGTAGGGCTAGGTGAATACATTTGCTGCAGAACAAAGAAAATTTTCTAAATATGTATAAGTAAATGTTTTTCTCTTTTCTTCTTTTAATGAATTTTTGTGTTTTGTAAACTGATTTTGAAAAGTTTTTATTTACTTTTAGAAAAAATATTTTGGTGTAGTGGTCTTCAAATACTTTGGGCCATGAAGAAGCCCATTTTTTATCCTTTCTCAACACACACACACACACACATACAATCAATCAATCAACCAACAAAATAGCAAACTTTCATGAATAGAAACAACAATGACAATAACATGTAAGGGTTTATAGAAGCAACAAAATGATAACGTTTCCAAGCCTAACAATGTTTTCATAGTTCCTTTTATTGATAAACACACAGAGTTTTCACTCAGTGTTGGGCACTGGGTTAGGCATGGGTTTGCAGAAAGAAAGGCCCGGGCCCTTTGTTAGATGGTCCATGCACATTCGGGGCTGCTCTTCCATTCCCCCTGAAACCACCTACTTCTAGATTATCATTTCTTCACCAAGAACTTCCATCGTAGGCTCTAACTAGTTTTCCATTCTATGGTCTCTTTCCCCCCACTCATGCTCACCTCACTATAACCACCTTTTGCAGTTTAGTCATCAGTTTAAAAACTCATAATTGGCCTCTAAATGTTGAAAAGATAAGATCTGAACTCCATAATTTGGCCTTCCCTATCCTGAGCTTGCTTTGGCTTCTGTGCCCACACAACCTTATCCCCAGGGGTAATGGTATTTAATAATTGGTGGCTCATGCACCAACCAATCAGAACAGGCCTGGCTACAGACAACCTGTATAGCTTGGCTGGGGTGCACTGGCTGAACGTCACTGTGCTTCACAGCACAACCTGTGTTCCAACCTTATCTCCTTCCACACTCTGTTCATGCCGTTTCCTCCCTCTAAAAAACCATTGGCAATCTCAGGGCCTTTGCTTACACCATGCCTCCTGCCTGCAATGCCTTCCTTCCTCCTCTCTGCTTACATAAGTGCCCCCGCCATCCTACACGCCTCAGTGAAGCCCAGCCTTCCTCCCAAAGGTATCTTAGACTTTCCTAATCCACAATCATTGCTCCCACCTGTGAGTTGTGACAATGCCTACTTTCCTAGTATTTACTGATCATATGACCTGTATTACCTTCCTTGCTATTTATTTACTTAACTACTGTATCCATCTCTCTATACATCTATCACTTTATCTTTTATACTATGCCCTCTCTTGAGTATTAATTAGAAACTGGAGGGGAGGAACAGCATCTTCTACCTTCCTACACACTAAGTTTGGATCAGGGTCCTATGTACAAGTATGCATGTAAATGTTTGTAGTGCTGATGACAGTCGATGACGGATGAGTTGGAGCTGCTCTGTGTGTGTGTATGTTTTAAATATACTTAATAATGCCTCATATTTGGGTTTTAGAGTTTGCAACGAGCTTTGTCATATATTACCTCATTCAGACCTCACAATCGTTCTTGTCTTTCTGCATATGGTCCACCCTTCATATTATTTCCCCCATTTTGGGGTGGGGGTGACTACGATGGAGAGAGGTGAAGTGATTTGCCCAAGGTCACACACATGATAAAGTGAAGAGCTGGGATTGTTTAAATCCAGGTTTCGTATTCCAGTTCCTGAGCTCTTTCTACTGCTCTCTGTAGCCTCCAGCTTTTAATTCCTACATTTTCTTGTAATTCTACTCAAATTGTGAATACCTCACATGTTCAATTCAGTCCTCAAGTAAAAGATGATAACCTTACAAATTATATTTAAACTATTGCTTGATCTTACTAGTAGTGACTTCTTTCTAATATTTGCATAGATTATTGTCATTTTGGCAACTTGACTCTGAAACTGTTTTCCTTCAAAGCATTTTTTACATATTGTTTGTCTGAAGCTTATTTCTTCCCAAGATACTCTATCATACTCATACCCAACCTATTTATCTCCATTTATTTACATTAATATATCTTTATAGAATATTGAATTCTATTTCTTTACCTCAAGGAGCCACACATTTTGAAACTAGTCATAAAATCAATGAGTGCTTAAGCCCAGCAAATATGAAAAGCTTTCTTAATCTTTGCAAAGTTCATTTGGTAAGAATCAGCATCTTTTATAATCACTAGCATGTCTTTCCCCTTCCTTCCTTCCTTGCTTCCTTCCTTGCTTCCTTCCTTCCTTCCTCTCTCCCTCTCTCCCTCCTTTTCTTTCTCTTTCTCTTTTTCTTCCTTTCTTTCCTACCTTCCTAACTTAGAAAAAAATTTCACTGCAATATACTTAAAGGTACCTTTCTGCATGTGAATATCAGAATTTTCATGACAATAATATTGATTCAAATCCCAAGAGCATTTCACAGTACATAGGTTTCTTTGTAAGTGTAATATGGGGACAGATTTTATTAATGCAAAACCTGATGCAGTTCCTGTGGAGTGATACATAAAGCCATGTTACGGCTTTATTGGTTCTTTTTGAAGACTGTCAACAGGTTTTGCATAGAATGACTCATTCAAAAGAACATGCCAAGCAAAGTTTTGAAATCGGAATAGGCTGAGTTCAGGTTCTCTCTCAGTGAATGGCTTCACACCCTTTCAGTTAGTCGGGCCAGAACCTTGGGAGTCACTTGAAACTCTCTCTGGCCCCAGCATTCAATTAGACACAAATTCCTGCTAAGTTCATTTTTTAAAAATTTATCCCAGGGTTTCCCTCGTTTTTATCCCCTTTACCACCACCTCAATTTAGATGTTTAGCCACGCCCTAATGCTGGGCTGCCTCCTTAAACCCATCCCCATCGTAGATGTCAGACAGAAAAAATTGTCAACATACACTTGGCCATAATACTCCTTTGTTTAAAATCTTGCTTATAGCAGTGGCTCTTGGCCAGAATATCTGGGTCATCAGGCTACATGTCACTCTCTTACCACCTCAACCAGTGAGACCTTCACCTGAAAAAACAACTGACCTACAGGTTAAAGATCAAAATTACTAGCATTGCATCTAAGACTCTTCCTAGCCTCATGTCATACTTATGAGCCGGTAAGAGTCTACTGCTTACATGTCACTACACATGCCACGAGGTACCCTGCTCCTTCAGACCCTCTGCTTGCTGCTCTCCTCCCATCCTGCTTTGGTGACTAGTTCCTGCATGTCACTCCAGCCCCAGTCTGAAGGCCCGCTGCTAGACAGTCTTCTATGGCACACTGTCAATGCTTCGGTGCCTCTAGCAGAATACTTACACTATATCCAACCTTTGTTTCATGTCCCTCTCACCCTTTGGAACAATAGGTCTCATATTTTAGTGGCGTAAGAATTGCCATTCAACACACAGAATACTGAATAACCATATACAGAGAGTCTAACTCAACAGGCCTCACTGGGATTCGGGAATCAACATTTTATCACCTAGAATCAGGTGACGCTGATGCAATGGTTTACGACAAGCTCCCCAGAGGCCAGTATTTTGGCTTCCATTAACCTTCATGCAACACGTTATTTTTCCCTTTGTAGATAGCAAATACATGTTTGAGGCCAACTGGATTAGACTGAGCACAGCTTTTAAATCAAGCAGCATGTCAGCCTTAGGATTGTTTTAGGACAATCCTAAGGCCCATCCTTCCACTTTCACGTCACCAAAAGTCCCCACATGCCCTTGCCTTCAGTCTAGCTGCCTCAGAAAAAGGAACATCCTTGAAAGAGCGTAAATATGAAGAATCTGAGACTTGCGTGAGTCAAAAACTAAAATTTATTGGTAAAATGAGAAGTGATATTACCTGTGAGTTTCTCTACGCAGGTGATTGGATTTCCTGATGAGCGGTGCTGCCAAATGGAACTGAACGCCAGCTGCGTGTTTACTTTAAATTGCTTCTGTAGTCCTGTTTTTAAAAGAGAAACTGATATCCTTAATTGTAATAATTTTGCAATTTCATTTTATTTCACCTGCTATATCCCAAATATTATCATTTCAATGCAAATCAATACTAAAAATTATGAAGAACATATTTGACATTCTTTTTTTCTGGTCATAAGTCTCTGAAATCTGGTGTATATATTATACTTACAGAACATATCAACTCAAATGTTAAATTGTCATCAGAAATACTTGATCTGTTATGAGAACTTATAAAATGTGCAACTGAAAAAGTAAATTCACACACTCAAGTTGTTTCAAAACATATTGAACAGTATTCCAGTAACTGAAGCTGGTGTCAGGTTTTAAATGCATTATTCAATTAATTAAAAATAAATAAAAGGCAAAACTCAGGTCCTCGGTCACAGAAACCTCAATTCCGTTGCTCAGTGGCCATATGCACCTCATGGCCACTATGTTAGACAGCATGGCCGTAGAACATGGGGTTGCTTGAGATCAGATGCTTATTTATCAACTCTCTTCAAGCTGTTGATGCCCTCGTCATTTTCTTAGGAATAAGATTTGCAGAATTCTTGAGTGCGAAAACTAAGGACATTTTTCCCAGTAGGTTTCATTTAGATGATCTAACACTAGAATTGTCCTTGGATAGTTCGACTGTCACCTCGCATGAAGGAAAGGCTGACCGGGTGGTGAGAGGGGCAGCGTGCCGTGGGGGCAGAAAGACACCCGTGATTGGGGTCAGAGTTACTGAGTGGCTCCAGCTCTCCCCAAGCAATCATATGACGTGAAGCAAAATGTATAATATTTAAGCCTGTAACTCATTTACATAATAGAGGTGGTTCCTATTCTATGCACGATCCTATAGGATCAAAGTGAGGATCAAGGCGCAATATGGATCAATGTGTTTTATGAACTGTGGATAACCTACTATGAGAACACAAATATAACACTAGACTAATAGCTACCATTTATTAAGCAGTTTCTGTATGGCAGGCACTTTGCAGGTTAACTCTAATTCTTATTCTTGCCAGGTAAGTGATGTGATCTCCATTTGACTGTGAAGGAAACAGACAGTTGAAAGTTAAAGTGCATGTGCAAAGAGACATGACCTTTCAAGTTCAGAGCCAGAATTGGAACCTAAGACTTTTTGAGCCCAGACCCTTTGGGCTTTCCAAGAAAATTTACCCATCTCCCCTTCAAAAAAGAGGTAAGGTTCCTAAATTTCTTTGCAATAATGAAATAAATAATCCAACTATAATATTTGCAAACAATGAACAAGCTGAGAATGTAACTCATTCTGAAAGGTAATGGAATTCCAGGCCTCTAGGTGGGTGTAAACAAATAGATTGTAACAAATAGAATGAAACATAATTCCACAGGGATTTTGAGTGTGATTTACTCCTGATAATTTCCCAAAGAAGGAGTATGTGACCTTCTGAGGTCAGCAATTATTGTCATTTCTGGCTGTGTGTCATGCTTGGAACCATAGAAATTAGTTGGCAGTAATTAGGCATATACTCATTAATAGAAACAAGTGGACTTTAGTGGTATTGTGATCAGGTTTCACGTAAATCAAAAAGCTCTTCTTTTATGGACCATGTAACTTGATGTTGAAAAAAAAAGGGAATCAACAGGAAATACTCAAATCATTAGAGGTGAGCTAGGCTGAAGTTCAAACATGAAGCAGGCAAGGACTCAATTATATTTATGTATCTAGATACCCATTTGATCCCCCTTTTGTACCAAAAAGGATGTGAGGAGCCATAGCGATATGGTTTACAAATTTTATGTTGCTTGGGTATAGTTGGAAAGAATTATATTTGACTTTCTTTTGTTTCTGGGATTTACAAATAATTTTCCAGATTCACAGTTATTATGATGTTGTGTTGGCCAAATTCATGTAAGTAGAGCGTCTTATTACTTTTTTGGAGGCAAACAAACATTCAGGATTTAACCCATAATTATGTCTATAATAAATATGGTACCCATAATGTATACATTATATTCAACATGCTGTAAAATGTTTTTTTTTAATTTTCTTCAAAAATATTCTTTTTTGGATATCGCTGAAGTGTATAAAATTACACTTTAGGTTCTTGTTTTCTTTAATGTGAATGAACAGGCATGCCGATGCTACTTGAACAACTTTGTGAGAACAACTACCTACATAAGTGAGGTGAGTTAATTCACTGATGACTTCAGGGATTCCACTTGTAGTCCAATATCCTGAAATGAAGTCTGTGGCCAGGTGTGTGATCCTAAACTCTGTTATTGACTTTGGCTGGCCAAGAGATTAGCTCCTGCAATTACTTGCCCGGAGGAATGAAACTTCAGGCCAATATGAAAAATGCTTTTCCTTCTCCATAGAGATCTGAGAGAACCTTGATTCTGAAGGCAGCATCACACAGCTTAACTGAGGGCTTGAGATCGTGCTTTGCCTGTCACCAAGTCAAGGAGAAGTTGCAAAAATTTCCAGGAGACGCAGATCCCTTCTCTGAAACTGGTGTGGTATCTCTGCTGCTGAGCTGCTCTATTTAGCAAGTTGTAACTTTAGGGATGATGAAAACTATAAGTACCTCTGGTTTTGTTTCCTCTTCACAGCTCCCCCACCCCCAGGTGTTACTGGGGTTTATTTGGAAAGGAACTTACCTTCAGAGCCATGCTTCAGCTTGAGACCAGAGTGCTCTGAAGGGAGGCGAATCCTGAGGTAAAGACAGAAGCTTACTCTCTGGAGCCTGCCCAGAGATCTGCTGAGGCTGCCTCAACATCGGGGAGTCAGACATGGCAACCCTGTAGGATCGGAAAACAGTGTTACCTCAGGAATATGGTGGAAAATAGTTCATACATGTAAAATATTCTGAGTCTACAGGGAAATTCATCAAAGGAAGAAAGCATGGGGGAGTGGGACTAGCAGTAGTTGTAGTATTCGTGTACTAGAAGTTGGTCTGATTTCTAAAGTAGTGTTTATGTTATCATGTTGCCAGCGTTCTGTATCACACATTAGTATCAGCCATGGTTTTCTTCCATTACAGGTTTTTTGTTGATTTCTCACTCTGCTCCAGAGCTCCTAACAGAGAACACTCGCAATCCAATAAATAATACAGATGCAAAGTGTATTTCAGGAATTCTCATGCTGGGTCTGGGAGTAGACTGCAGAGGACACTTCAAATTGCATGCAAATTGTAATGAATATATTTAACTTTATTTTTTGAGGAGGGGAATTGTCACAGTAGCCATTAGAGTCATGAAGTCATTGGTGCCCTCCAAAAGTGAGGTGTGTTGTTATGGGTCATCCTGCAGGATGAGTTTAATTCTGCCTCAGAGAATGAATTTGGTAGAAGGCAGAAATCCTAATTTAAATATAGTTGTAAATAACTTTTTAGCTCATAAATGTGAATTTGATGAAACCACGGCCAGGTATGTTATCCACTACACACAAAGATTGGAGACAAATGCAAGTAGTATGTTTTATAATTATTAAAATAAAATCATATGCTTCCTTCCAAAACTTAGAAATGTTCACTTCAAAGAATTAAAGCTCTATTTTTTCATTTAAAAAATTTTTATTAAACTTATTTGGGTGACACTGGTTAATAAAATTATATAGGTCCCAAGTGTACAATTCTATAATGCATCATCTGTCTGTTGCAGTGTGTGTTCACCACTCAAAGTCAAATGAGAATTAAAGCTTGTAAAATGTAGATATTGATTTCCAAAAAAAGATGAAAACTTGTGTAAGCTTTTGGTATAAGAACAAAGTTAACATTTTCCTCTCCCCAGAAATAAACATTAAGCTAAAGTGAATCAGAATTATGGTCATAAGCTTTTATTTTTTGCACTTGAAGAACTGAAAGCTTTCTCTGTTTGTTATATTCTGAGGGAGGGGGTTTCCTGTGTGTCTTTCTGAAGCTCTGGGGATCCCCTCATCTTTTTAGCCCTAGCTACCTTCAAGCATCCTTTGAATCAACAAGGGCTCCTGGCCACCATTTGCCATCCCCTGGCAGAGCTGTCTGTGACAGTTCTTGACTGAATCAGTGCCCTGTTTCCTGGCATTGATACAAAGCTTGAAGCACCTCCAAATGTTGACTACCGGGGCCCTGCCTCAGGGGCAGGCAGAGGGTGTCTGGTTTGAAGGCACAAAAGGCTGGATTCTCAGGCTCACAAGTCATGCTCACAATGTCTGAAATTCTATCTCTAGAAATGTATTTCTCTGAAATTGTCACTACTTTGATGTGTGTGTCCTACTATTATTAATCTAATACCTTGACTAGCTGTGTACTCATAAATGCTGAGAAGAGAGGGTGGTTTGTAGGTACAGAAGAATCCAGCAGGGAACAGTTGGGAGCTGGTCCAGCTTGGGAGACAGACGTGTCCTCCCAGCTGGGCCTTGGCTCAGCCCACTGCCCCTGCAATTCTAGGAATGACCGCTAGGGAACTGTGCCCACTTGTCAATTTGCCTTCCACCCAAGTTGTTAATAAAGGAAGTCTAAAACCTGTATTAGCTTTTCAAACCATATGGGTATGAAAGATCCATTTTCCTTTTATGCCTGAGACCTGGCACTTTAGAAATCAGAAGTGGTGCTCTAACTGCATTATTAGTGCAGAGCACTTTATTGAAGTTCAATAAAGAATTCTGTGTCTCCATTACACAGACTGACACCTCCAGACATATTTACAGTAATCCCCAGCTGATATAGCTTAATTAATGATATAAGGACATAATTACATGTTTTAATGATCTTTCACATATTTACAGGAACTGCTGAAACTAGCTTAATTAGAGTAATTATGTAAATAGCTGATAATGCACAACAAATTACAGAAAAAAAATCTCCTAGAGTCTAGTATGCTCAGTTTCTGAGCAAGCTAATAAAAGGAAAACATTTACCTCTGAGGATTAAGGTTAAAGCTATATGGCTTCTAAATTTTGTTCTTTTTAAACCAGGCAGAACATAACTGTTGGGGGTTTAACAGTTAACTTTTCTTGCTTTTGTAGCTCTGTTGCAGGCCTCATGTCCGTTGTTGTTTTATGAAATTGCTCATTTTGTTTTGCCACTGGCTCGAGTTTCGTGATGAGTTTTCTGTCATGTTGGGGAGTTACATTGCACTCACTGTGAATTGGAGACGGTGCTCAGGGAAAAGGCTGACAAACCTCACGCCTCTTTTTCATTTCCTTTCCTGTCCTTTCTTTAACTGATAGCTTCTGTTTTCATTACACTCACGCACAAAGATGTTTCTTTGGAGCAGGCTCTAAGTGCTTTTTCTCTATTTAAACACACATGTGTAGAGTCTATAATTGATACTCTGCTATGGAGATCCGGCTTTCATTTGCACACCTCTCAATTCTCTACCGTGTTGCCTTTGCTATTGAAGTGATGAGACTTAGGCCATAGGAGGAAACAAGAGGCTCCTTTTAAAGTGAAATAATGCCCCTCCTTTATCAGCTGGTGTGTTTCCCTGGGGTGATTGACACCAGGCACGCCCTCTCCCTTCCTTTACTTTTGCAGACGGCAGGATCCCTGTCATTGAGCTTCCTGTGTAAGAAGACCGAAGGCAACACAGCTGAGCCAAAAGAAATAGCGATGTTAAGTAGAGTATAGGATCAAATTTTAATTATAATTTGCTCAAATTAATGACTCTTGCAGACTTTGCACATTCATTCTCTGCCAAGCTTTTCAGCCTTCACCTGGCTCGCCTTATTTCCCACTATCCCACAACACCAAGCCTCACCTGCACCCTCTCGCTGGTCCTGTAAACACATTCTAGAACATGTGTGTTCTTTTCACAGCCCCCTGTTCTCCTGGATTCTACTCATTTCTGAGGGCCTTCCTGGTTCGCCTCCTGCATGAAGTCTTTCATTACTGATCTCAGTGAACACCGTATAAATTGGTTAATTCTGTACTGTCAGGCATTGTGCACCCGCCTCTTCTCTCCAGCTGCATGGAAGGCTCTGGAGGAAGGAAGACTGTGTCTGGTACTTCTTTATTCCTCACCAGTGCCTGTCATGGTGTGGGTTGCATGGCAGACGTTCCCTTCACGAATTCAGATGTATTCAGTGAAGACCTCTGCATGTGGCTGTGGAGGATGCGTGTGCACAAGTCTAGGAGGTGCCATCCAACAGCAACTTCACAATGCTCTTTACTGTTACGAGACATCAGCCCCTTTCTTCTCAGTGCTGCAGTCCCAGATATCCTTAGCTGTGCCCTGACCCATTAGTCTCCCTCTGCTGAAATCTGGAATTAGTCAGGCACCTCCACAGGAAGATGCAGCATCCTTCTTTAAGGAATTCACAGGCTAATGGGGAACACAGACATAGAAACACATAATTGCTCAATCTTCAATCTCGTATGTAATGGTAAAAGTATGAAAGAATAACAGACGCGGTAGAAGGGAGAGAATAATACTTAAGTTGTAGAATTAATAAGACTAACTGGATATTGGGTTGAGAAAGAGGTTGATGAAGGAGTGTAGGGTCGCTCCTAGGTTTCTGGCTCTGGAGACTTCATAAATGACAAATTACATCTTGTGGGAGACGTAGTTTGGGATAAGGAAAAGAGGGTTTGGAAAGAAAATAACAGTTTGGGACATGTGGCTTTTGAGATGCCTGTGAACGATGGGAGATGCCCTGTGAAGTACTTCTTTCATTGGCTTGGTACTGAGCAGCGGAAAATAAGGAGACCAACATCATCAGTATATGGGTGGTGGCTGTGTGGAGTGCTTGAGCTCCCCAGGAGAGCATGTGCAGGATGAGAAGGGGAGGAGGCCAAGAACAGAGTAAGAACAGGCACGCCCAGGAGCTCTAGGTATCATAGGCCATGTTATGATAACTGAGGATAGCTCATTCCAGGACCTTGCTTTAACAGATAAACATTTCCTTTCTAAACTTTTAAAATATTGTTTATTTGTGTATTAAGGCTTTTAGTAAGTTGTTATCTGTTCAGTTGAAAAATTAAGTTAAAATTAAATAACGAAGCAGGTGTTCCTCAAATGAATATGGAGAGTAGGCTGATGTGTAAGAGCTGACAGTAAGGTGAGATCATCCCGGCCCATTGACAGGCAAGAAGAAGGCAGAATTGCTCATCTTTCGGTCACAGCCCTGCCCCCAGGGCCATTTCCTGTTACACTGAGCTGTGATTGACACTCTTGACCCTGGAGCCCCTTGCAGTAAACCATCATAACTCACCCTCTTACATGTCAATGTTCTTCTCCTCTGCCTCCTTCTGCTCCGCCTGCTCAGTCTGTGTTAGGTGTTTGCCCCCTTGTTGCTTTAGGGTCTCTTTAAAATGGCTTTACATATCTTCTGTATACTCCTGTACACTTATGATTCTGAAATTTCATCTCCAGTCTGGATCTGTCTCTTTAACTCCAGACTCAAATAGCTGAAGGCCTGGTCCTCACTTCCAGACCCTTCTAAGTCTTTCCTTTGTCAGTAAATGGCAACTCCACTTTTGCAGTTATAAAACTTGGAGATTACAGTAGTCCCCCCCGCATCCATGGTTTCACTTTCCACAGTTTTAGTTACCTATGGTCAATCACCATCTGAAATATTAATGGAAAATTCCAGATATTTTGAAAGAAAACACATTCATGTAATTCTTATTGTGGTACGCTGTTATATTTGTTCTACTTTATGAGTTATTATTGTTAATCTCTTACTGTACCTAACTTATAAATTAAGTTTTATTGTATGTATAGGAAAAAAAACAGTATATAAGGTCTGTCCAGAAAGTATCCAGCCACACACTATGAAAAATAAAGACATTTATTGAAGAAGATACACAAGAAACATTGTCCTACGTGCAACAGGACAGCTCAGTCCCCTTCAAAGTGGGTGCCTTGGTAATTCACACAGTTCTACCAGCATCATTAGAAACTGCAGCACAATGTTCCTCCTGTTCTGGTAGCAGATGATGTGGAACGAATTTTCCAGTGGCATGTTTCACGCCAAGATGCTGCATCAAAGTCTCAAACATGGTAGTTTTTGGGCTTTCCAGATCAGCTTCTAGTTCTTACACTGTCAGTTGCTGATCTTTGTTGATTGCAACCCATGCACATTCAACATTCTCAGGTGACCTGCACGTTGCAGGACTTCCAGAACATGGGTCACTTTTAACAGATTCTTGACCATCTTTGAAGTAGTCATATCACACTTTTATTTGCACTGCACTCATTGCACCATCCCTGACAGCCTTCTGAATCATCTGAATAGTTTCCACAGAGGAATGTTCAAGCTTAATGCAAAATTTGATACTTGCTCGGTCATTTTGGATGTGACAGCCACACAGTGCACATGCTCACTCAGTAATACAACTGCCCCCACCGACTAGTACAGTGAAGTCATTATTATTCGAACATGTGCATCTTCTTGGACATGGATGCCAGGTTACATCAATGTCACACAAGCTGTTCTTGTTATATTAACAATGGTTCAACATTTTCCAGACAGACCTTGTTGTATATAATGTTCAGTACCTTTCGTGATTTCAGACATCCACTGGGGGTTCCTGGATAAGGCGGGACTACTGAGTTCCTGATTTTTCCATAATCCATCAAGAAATCTTGTTGGCCCTACCTTTAAAAAGTATCTAGAATGCAGCCACATCTCACCACCTCCATTGCTACCATTCTGTGATTAGCCGCTGTCATCTCTCACCTATAATACTATACTGTTCTAACCAGCTGCCTTCAGTCTAGTCTCAACACAACAGCAGATCCTTAAAAAAAACATCAGCCCCTGTTACTCTTACACTCAAAACCTGATGCTTTCCCATGTTAGAGTAAAACGCTAAGTCCCTATAATGACACATATATATGATTCACCATCATCCCGTGCCCCCTCCAGAGCTCCCACTACCACCTTTGTACCTTTAATCCTATTGTTTATGCTCAGGCCACTCCGATCTCTACAGCCTTATAGCTGGTCCTGGGAAATGCTAGGCATGCTCCCATTTCAGAGCCTGCTTCTTCTTCTACCTGGATGGTCTTCCCCTGTGTCTACATGACTTGCTCCCTCCCTTCCTTCAGGTCTTCATTCAAACTGCCCTTTTCAGCAAGGCCTTCTTGTGTACTCTAATATTTCATCTCTGCAGCCCTACGTTTCCAATGCCCCTTCCTTGGTAAATTTTTCCTTTAGCTCATAACCACCTTCTGATGTATAATTAAGTGCCAAAGTCAAAAGGTCTGAGACTGCTACCATCTCTAATTTCCCTACACCTGTATTTGGATATTTCATATATACATGTAAAAATGGGGCCATTTGCAAATGGTTTGGACCACATGTTAACAGGGAATATAATGAGCCAAAATATAGAATAAAGCTACAAAAACAAAATGAAGCATTCTTTTAAAAGCATATGCTTAGTTAAGTAAGTTGAAATATGGTAAGCACTTGTATTTGGGAGGCCATTTATTTCCATGGAAAATGAGAGACAAGATCTCATGCTGACTAATTTATTGAAAAAAAATTTCTATTTTTCTTAAAAGTCAAAGGTCAATTTCTCCCATGGTAAGGAACAGAAATAAAACTATAACTAATGTCCTTATGTCTTAAATTTCCTGGTGAGAGTTTAGTCAGTTTTCAAAAGGAAGCAATTTAACTCCCTAGGATCAAGAAAATGGACTTGAGAAATTAGACTTTTAAAAATATTTACAGACCGTAAAGCTTATACTTTGCTGTTCTTTCAGGTAAAATGAGTTATTTAATTTAACAGACTGGTGACAGGAAAGGATTTGACCATGATAATAGATGTTTTAGAAAGATAACGTGGAAACATACTTTCTTCCCAGAATAAGACATTTCAGTTCTTGCTCTTAACATCTCTATCTCTCATTTGCTTATAGAGCAAAGGTTTGGGGGACGTGGGATTGAGAATGAGTGTTCTGGTGCCAGACACATTCTAACGGCATAAACTGAAGTCAGAGATACTGAACACAGTGTTTAAAGAGACTGTTATTTCATCATGAGTTTTGTAACTTCATAGAAAATACTTGAGGAAATTAGTAGCTTATACTTAGATGAGTATGTTTTATTTCTTCAACAAGGATTTTGTAAGAGAAAGAACACTTAAAAAGTTAAGAGCACACCGCTAACTTGCTGTTATACCAGACAAATAGGAGGTTCCTTGAAGTCGCTTAAAATAACACTCCCACATAAACTTGTCACCTACAGACACTACACTTCCTTTCTTTCATTTAAGAAATTGGCAACTGGTCTTTCTAGGTCAATTACTACAGGCTTTTTTTCTTTTTCCTTTTTAAGTAGCTAATGGAAAAGAAGTAGGAGTAGATTAATGGTAGGTGATAGAAAGGGTACATTTAAATGCATGTAAGCTCACACGTGTCAGAGCACTTCAGTTGGAAGCTAAAGGAAGTGCTCTGGAATGATACAGGAGAGCACGTGTATCTCTGAGAGTGACGAAGGAGACTCCATTACACAGACCAGACTTTTGTTGTTCCTTAGCACAGGGCATTAGTTTTGTTGTTATGATGTGTGCAAATAGTTTTTTACTTTTCATACGCCTCATTCAGTCAATAACTGTTCAACTGTTCTCCTATATTTTTATTGCTCACTAAAATTAATTGAAGATAAAAGGATAAGAGAACTACAGACCATGTAGTAGTAATTGTTGCTTTGGAAAATATAGCTGGCCTCTGGTCTACCCACTGTCAAAATTTTTTTTATCCTCACCCAAGGACAACTTTTTCAGTGCTTTTAGAGAGAGGGAAAGGGAGACTGAGGAAGAGAGAGAGAGAGAAAGAGAGAGAGAGAGAGAGAGAGAGAGAGAGACATTAAGGTGAAAGAGAAACATCAATTGGTTGCTTTCTCATACGTACCCTGACCAGAAATCGAACTCGCAACCTTTTGGTGTACAAGATGATGCTCCAACCAACTGAGCCACACCAACAAGGGCCCACTGGTTTAACAAAAGTTTAAGATGTTAATGAATTCAGTGTTTTATTCCCCTTCCCCTTCATTCTTTAGTGAAAGGTTCGGAAAAATAAATTACTTTCTCTTGGTTTTTGTTTTTTCTTCTACAACGTACATCTGGAGTTTGAACCTCTTACAGCTACAATGAAAAGAACAAGTTTATAAATAATTCCAGAAATTGTCTTTCCTTAATGGTAAAAACCATGTGATCACAGTTGAAAATGTTTGCAGCTAGACACGATAAATACCAATACTTTTGCGTCCGTGTTTCCTTCGCAGTTCTCCTCAATGTACATCATTGTTGTTATCTCCCTCTCTGTGTTCTGTGAGCTGTGGGCAGTGTGCCCTGCTTTCCGGCTTTGTTCCTAAGCAAGGATTCTGCTTGCATTCTTCACTTTCTTGCTACCCTACTTTTTTGCCCCACTTTCAACCACTGCTAGTACAAGTGATGCCTTGCCTCAGAAAAAAGTCATTCCTTCAGTGTCATGGGAGTTAGTTTTCATCTTCTCTACATCATGACTCTATTGGATACTTATTAATTTACTGGCACCTGTGCTAAATACTGGCAATGAAAAAGTAAATAGATCCAAATTCTTGGACTTGAGAGGACAGGTAGCCAGGCAGTCAATGCTTATAATAAACTCTAAAGTATTGTGATCAGTGCTATGGTAAGCACATGTATAAGGGATCATAGATGAAGGAGACAAATGAAAGACTTCTAAGTGGAGGAGACATTGAGTTGAGACTGGCAGAAGTCTGCCAGAGAGGAACACAGAAGAGCATTTCCCGAAAGGCAGTAGTCTGAGGGAATAACACGGGACTGTCAAGTGCAAGGCCCTGTAGCGGGACCAGGCAGATAGAGCAAATGAACAACTGATCCAAGAAAGGGGTGGAGGTTGTGGAGAACTGAAGACTGCATGCCATATCCAGAGCAGAAAGCCACAACTTAGCTTCAGTTGGTTCCTGCCATGCAGGAATGTTGGCCCAGTGTTGGTGAATCTTCCATTTTTCACAAAAAGATATGAGTCCTGTGTAATGTCCAAACAATAAACTTTTTAAACATTATAAAGCCCAAACAAAACATGTCTGTAGGATGGATGGGTCTACAGACCTCCAGCTGACAATCTTGGCCAATAACAGGTTAAAAAATGGTTAGTTCTAGGTAGCTGGAGAAGGTGGTATGTTCCAGGGGATGGGAGAGATGGTAGAGTGGTAAAAGATAAAGATGGAGAGAAAGGTTAGAGATAGTTTATTAAAAAATCCTTCCCTTCTGTCCTGGGTAGTGTGGCTCAGTGGATTGAACGCCGGCCTGAGAATCAAAGGGTCGCTGGTTTGATTCCCAGTCAGGGCACATGCCTGGGTTGCAGGCCAGGTCTCCAGTAGGGGGTGCATGAGAGGCAACCACACATTGATGTTTCTCTCCCTCTCTTTCTCCTCCTCTTCCTCTCTCTCTAAAAATAAATAAATAAAATCTGTTTTAAAAACCCTTCCTCTTCTTTATCTGGCAGTTTGGACTTCATCCTAGAGCATCAATTTCCAACTTTTTTTTAAATTTCATAGCACACATAAACTAATTACTAAAATTCTGTGGTGCATCAAAAAGATACATTTTTTTCTGATCTGACAAAAAAAGGTATAATTCTGGTTCATTCACACTGGATGGCTATTGTTCTGTTGGCTGTTGTCATTTTGTAATTTGACAATCTAAGGGAAATGTGATCAGTGCCTCTGACTAAATAGTCAGGTATTGCATGTTTTAACAATTCTTTTTTTTTTTTGCATGTCTAATGGGCAGGCATTATTTTGCACTGTTAACAGCTAACTACAATTTATAGAGTTGTAAAACAGCCAAATGCAAAGTTGGAATGAGATAACCTGGAAGAATATGCTGTTGGCAATACAGTTTTCCCTGGAAGCAGAGATTTTCCCCCCCACAATAGTTTGCCCATTCTTTATTTAGATAACTGGTATTTATCTATTAATTCATCTCCAGCAGGTACCTCAGGAAGCTTCCCCTGATGCCTTTTACCTGGTTTTAAGTTCCCCTCTGCCTTTCACATGCTTGTGAATAACAATTGCTGTGTTTACTCTGTGGCATTACCATTTAATAGTGCCTCTCTCGATTTCTCTTCCTTGAGGCTAGGATGGTATCTTATTTTTCATTTTCATAGTATATGTGCAGTAGTTGGCACACAGACAAAATTTACAAGACATGTGCAGAAAGAATGAGTGAATGAGTTAATTAAGGAACGGCTGGTGGCTGTATGCTTGAGTGGACAGTGCATGAAAAAATGCGTAATAGGCAAACATTTGTCACCCTCTATGGTGCACCCGGGGTGTGAGTAAGGTCCAGTCATCTCTAAATTTCCCCTGAGGATGGTGTATCATATATTATTATTAAATTAAACTGCATGCTTACCTGACTTTTCTACTGCCTTAGAATTTGATCTCAGGAAAGTCCTTTATACCTCGCTATCCTTCTTTTATATTTAAAAAATACATTCTTTTTATTTCCTAACCGCCTGTTCTAGATTTAAAAATCACAGGCCTTCTCGCATTATAGTGATATATTTGCATGAATATGAAATTTTTCTATAAGCATAATCAGTGATCTTGGACTACATTAGAAAATTTGAGGTGGGTGGTCAGAGAATCTGCATTGCTCTAGTATCTATGGCAACAGGGCAAAAGCAGTGAAGCAAGAGCTAGTTGCTTCTCTTGGACTTTCAAGTCCATTCCCACAGTCTTTGGCAAATTTTCTATGCATGTGAGGAGTTAGTTTTTTAGTAGCTGATTCTATAGTCTATTAGTACTTTCTTTTCATTAACTGAACGCTGAGTTTACAATGAATAGGCAGAGACTCTATGCATGGCCTATTTATTAAGGTTTCCTCGGCCTGAGATACCAGCAGCGCTTGCTGCACACTGGTGTGCCTCTGGTGGCACACTGGCTGAGAATCGTCGTTCTAGAGGCAACCAAAGAGGACGACGAGACAACTTCGTGTGGGAAAATGCTATGGCAATTGGAGTTATGATAACTTCCTGAAAATGTTCAAAGTAATTTATTTTTAAGAGTTTAAACAAATTCTGAATATGTATTTACATGATCTGTTCACAGATGTAGTGTACCGAGGAGCAGGTCCAGTACTTGTTTGTATTTACAATTGGCGTTAATCAAGTTCTCAGGAGTTAAATGAACCATAGGACAATTCTATTACCACCACCACCACCCTTGTTTGCGGAAGCACTTGTGTAAATTGGCTGAAATTTTCTGCACTGTTAAAAAGGGTTGTCAGACACCCTCCATCCTGAGCATTCAATGAGAATCGGCCTCACTAAATATAACTTGATACACACAGTTAGAATAAACAAGTCAGGAAGCATCCTTAGATCTTTACCTATTTGTATGCAGAGCTGAGCCAGAGTAGGAGTGACCTCATGCCAGAAGGATGTGGTTAAGCTGTAACCCACTGTTTACCTGCCCTCATGGCCATGGCTCCTGGCATTGATTTAGCCACAGTTGTCTACCCTTGCCCAACCCCATTACTCTCTTATTTCTGCTCCCTGAGTCCTGGTAATGAATGGACTTGAAGGAAAACCTGTTTTCTCTCAGAGCTTCTGCGCCAGCGCAGTGCATTGCCATCGCTGCACACGCAGTCGGACTGCAGGCTGACATTCAAGTTCAGCACTGTTTCAGGCATGCTGATGTGAAAATAGATAATGCCCTATCGCGTGTATATAGAGGAATCTTGCTGTTAGTGTGGTTTAGAGTTCCTGGCCTCCAGTCCTGGGTTGGTGACAAGCACTGTGGGAACGATGTGTTCTCTCGGCCCCCCACGACTGTGGGTCTCTGGGTTTACAAAGGTCCAAAGTGAGTTTTGGGTCAAAAGTGGAAACTAATGACTAAAGTTGGACTCTGAGCTTTTAGTCATAACAGGTTTTAGAGCTAGGCCACAGTGAGCATGTAACTTCAAACCTCTGTCAGGGTGGAGGTAACACAGTGAGAAAAGTCACTTCAGAGTGGATCACATCGGGGATGATGTGATCAGCTTCAGTTGGAGATCTTTGTCGAATCGCTTTCTTCTCAGTCTCTTGGTTGGTCCAGCTGTAAAATGGAAACCAGTATCTGTCTTTCCTATTTGGTGGGAAGGACTATCCCTTGAGTGTGTACTGAGATGTAAAGGGCAAAAAAGTTCTTGAAGAAATACATTATTATTTAGTTAAGAATTACGCTTGTATTAAAAAGAAAAGAAAATCTCCTTATACTCTATTTCAGTTATGACAAATATTTCATTTTAGAAGACTAACCATATAGAAGTTAGCCTTTAACTTGACTTTAATTTTTATTCATCTCTAATGAGTGGTATATTGACATTGTGTCTCTGAAGTATAATATAAATGGTAAAAGTGAAAATGAAAACAATCTGAAGAATAGATGATGCAATGGAAAATTTCTGGCCTTTTTGACCCTTCTGCAGATTGACATTCGGGGGAAAGACATAACCAAGTTTCCTGACAGATGTCCATATAAAACCAATCTTCCACTCTCACTTTCACCGAAAAAGAGGGAAAAAATCCCTGATTAGGGGGAACTTTGGGACTCAACTCTTATGGTTTTGCCAACTTCCCTGTTCAAACTTTCACTACTTTCATTATCAGTATCAATCAAGGCTGTATACACTGGAATCACTTTTGCTCATTTCCATTTTTAGCTGGTGTGTGTATGCGTGTGTGTGTGTGTGTGTGTGTGTGTGTGATTCTTTTAACTCAGTCTTCATTTATTCTTGGAAAGACTCTACATTCTTGTTTTCCTCACCATGTTTTTGTCTTCTTACTCACTCCTTACCTTGAGCGGGTTTACAAGGAAAGTTTTTTTCCGTTCATTCACTGCACAATTCTTTGATCTTTCTTGCTGAGAGAAGTGGGCCACCTGCTGCCGCCTCTTGGTATCGCTTCTGAAACTAGAAAATTCCGGTGGCAGAGCTTAGATAAGTTTGTAAAACGACCAACAATCACAAACAGCCACATCCGCTTATACATTAGGCCTATTAACTAAAATGGCTTAAAAACATCAAAAAATTTTCTGTACCCTTATTATACAATGGAGTTTTATTTGTTTTGGTTTGTTTTGCTTTACTTACATGGTTGGGGCGGAGAAAGCAGATGAAGGGCTTAAAGAGCATTTAAAAATCACCAGGCCCATGTCCCGCCTCTAAGAATTTCTGATTTAATTGGTCTGGGATGGGACCCAAGTATCAGTATTTTATTGTATTTTATTTTATTTTAAATTTCAGTTTACGTTGTATTATTCTGAATTACTTTCAGATGCACAGCATAGTAGTTAGGCAATTATACACTTTGCAGAGTAGAGCAGTCCTCCGACCCCAATATTTCAGTGTCCGCCTGGCCCCATGCATAGCTACCACAATATTACTGAGGTGTAATTTATACCTGTGAGACTGTCCTGTAACTAACAATTTGTACTTATGAATCACTTATGAATCATCTTTTTCACCCAACCCCTCAATCAGTATTTTTTGAAAACTGCCCAGATCATTTGAACATGTCAGAGTTGAAAACTACTTCTATGATCCTGCTGCTTCTTATTTCTTGGAACTGTTTCTCTCTCTCTCTCTTTTTTTGTTTGGGTTTGTTTGTTTGTTTGTCTTTTCCCAGTAAACAAAGTGGCTGCTTTGTCAGGCTTCTTACAAAGCAGAAGCTCCCTCATGGAACATGAAGGGTCAGTCAGAGCCTCCAAATAAAAATTTCCTTTTTAACTTTTTTTTTGCTTTTTGATGAACTGTGTAAACGAGACAGAAAGAATTTTGTTCAAAGTTCTGCTCCTCCTTTCCCTGAATGTGGCAGCTTGAGCCAGTTACTTCACTTCTTAACTCTAAAATGAGGATGTAATAGTAAGTAGTCACATGGGGTTGTATGAATTAAATAGAATAGTGCATGGGCCTCCCTACTACTGAGCCTAGTGCCTGACACATGGGAAGTTCTCAGTGAAATGAGAATTATCAGTAAAGGGAATTAATTGTACCGTGGCGAGTGATATTTCTTTAAAGGACATTCTCTAAAATGTCCTTTAAATTTTTGCTTAAGCCTGGCTTGAGCCCCTAATGGCTTCTTTACAGAAAGCTGTATTAAGTGCATATGGGCCACTCTTGACTTTCGATGCATAGCTAAGCAGTTTAACTAAATTTAACTATGATTTTACTGCCAAAATATGCTTCTACTACTATGAGTAGGCAGGGACACAGCTCATACGGTTACAGAGGGAAAAAGCTGAAATCTACCCTTCCTCTTAGAATTCTTACCAAGAGGCTCCTGACAGTGTGTGGGTATGTTTCATAGGTCTGAAGATACAAGCTGTGTTTTTAATCCTTTAAAAATTGCTCTGCAACAATCTTAAATGAAATTTTAAAAGTAAAAATGGTCTACCTATGTTCCTATCCTCTTACCACTAGCATGGTTATTTAAATTTCTTCTTGCTTTCTTCCAACTCTACTTGAATGCCTTTATCCATACTATGCCTTCCCTGACTGAAGAGTCACTATGCCTACTTTGCAATTGATCTTTTTCCCGTGGGCTGCAGGGCTCAATAATTAAAAGCATGGGCTTCAGTGTCAGGGTGCTTACCTCCTGACTCTTTGCCATTCCGGCTGTCTGACCTTGAGCACTTCCTTTAACTGCCCCGTGCCTCATGCAGTTGCTATGTGAAGGCAGTACATAGATGCTCCATACATTTTAGCTATTGTTTAACAGTTTCTTGGTAAAAGCTTTCAACTTGCCACGTGACTTAAATATTCACTTAATTAAATGCTGATGTTAAGTTTCGCTATGAAATGTTAATATTTTGAAATAATATTTTCCAATGTCTCTTAGTGTTTTCCACATTCAAATAATTTTAATGGGCTATGTCCAAGTGTTTTGAGCAGGTATACGGAAAGAGAAAAGAATGAAAAAATACAGTCATTGGATGAAAGCACTACCAGGCAACCACACCAAAACATTGTTATGGATCTCAAGGCCACACAAAATGATTTCTAAGCCTCTGCCCGTTTACTAGGTGGTTCTTCAGATATAAAGAAGTTGTAGACACTCTCACCCAGGTGTGGTGTTGATGAGAAGAGAGATAAGAGTAACTTTCTGTGCCCTACACTTTTCATCTGCATATAAAAAGTGACCAGTTGAAGACTTACTAGGATTGGGGGTGATCTGTGATTGCCATTCATTCAACAAATTGTCTTTGCACACCTGTTACTTGCAAAGTTATGCATTGTGAACAAAAGCAGATGGGGCTTGACCTCTTGGAGTTTACTGTCTAGGAGGGAAACAAGTATTATCAAATGATAAAATGATCAACTGAACAAGTGTAAAATTATACCCGTAATGTAACATAGTCTAAGAAGGAAACACGGGTGGCACAATGAGAGTCTAGATTTAAGGTACTTGACCTGGCCAGGGAGGTCAGAGAAAGCTGCCTAAGGAAGTAAGTCACAGTTGTGCTGAAAACAGATGAATAGACATTGATTAGGTGAAAGGGAAGGAAATCACTTCCTAGGCAAATGGAATAGAAAGTACAAAAGTCCTAAAGCAGGAGGAAGCAGGGCAAGTAAAGGGAATTGAAAGAAGGCCAGGTGGCTGGTCCTGAGACAGAGGGGAATGACTTGTTGTCATGTGGTGTGCTGGAGCATGCTTATATCAGCTTCTGAGACCTGATTCCATGTATTACTTCCCAAATCCACACTGGGTGATGTAAAGTTTATAGCTTGAAATTGGCCAAGGTGGGTGTATTTACACCATAAAAAATCAGCCAACTCTTTCCCCCCACCCTCCCCCATATGAGCCAGTTTAGTAGCACAGCACTAGATTGTATCATGTAACATAGCTTGTATCAAGCTATGCTCAAATTCAGAATCCAAACACTTTATTTATTTTATTACGATTATTTTTCTTTAGGGTACCCTGACCAGGGATCGAACCCATGACCTTGGTGTATCAGGACAATGCTCTAACCAACTGAGCTACCTGGCCAGGGTCAGAATCCAACCACTTTAGATGGTTCCTAACCTGAGAATTAAATAAGTGTGGAAACATGTCTTGGGAGAGAGAAAGAGATTGTGATTTCCGGCCTTCACCTTACACAACAAGAGCAAACTAGGTGTGAAAAATGTCCTCCAAGCATTCTGGCTTTATCCTTTTTTCCTTTCTGTGTATACAAATAAAATGACTTAGACATTCATGCCAAACACTGAGAGAAGCTTAGTACTCTCCCTGAGATTTGTAGGAATTCCCAGGAAATGGGTGCCTTCTTCCTCATGGCCACCTCTCACCTGGTGCTCCTGCTGAATTCTCTGAACTGTGTGTGCTCTCTTCCTCCTGCTGCATCTGTCTTCTAGCACTGGTCCACCCTGCTCTCACTCCACACAGTCATCACGCATCACCCGGCCATCACCCATTTGCTCTCAGTCCCAAAGCAGTTCCAACCCCAAGAGCAGAAGAGAAGTTGCCTTGGACTTCAGGGTTAGACCTTCCCACCCTAAAGGTCCTGCCTTGGCTGGCCTTTTTCTAGGGCTCCCAAAGCCCTAGTGCATCTCCTCCACCGCCCCAACCTTCTCTCCCTCATGCCCACCCCACATTTTTATAATATTATTTAGGAATTTTTCCTTTGCCAATTTTATTCCAGATTAGCCTCAGTGTGTACCTTTGCTTTCCAGAAAGCTCACCATATTGTTTGCTAAACTAAAGAACTGTCCATCAGAAGGGCTCTCAACAGGGGAAAGAGCTGATGGTGCGTTTGAAACGATCATTGTGCTTTATAGGAAAGGTCATATTTTTAAGCACAGTTCACTTCTCTACCAAGCGAGGGCTTTTCATCTTGGGTACTAAGTCTTCATTTTACAAAAAAAAAACATTAATTTTCCTTCATAATCCCAAGTTTGTTATAGTTGGAGAACTGGAAACACTATCTCTTCTCTAAACCTTAGTAGCCTCAGTTCAATTTAGACTGTTACTGAGATCTTATTTTTTCAGTTCAGACTCCCTGGCACAAGTAGAATGAACTGTTCTGCACCCCTCCTCCCCCCGGGGCCTGGAACCCTGGACGCTGGCGTGTCGCTGCAGGTTTCCTCGCCATCTCTGCCAGCTTGTGTGCTATTAGCAGCATGCCCTCCTGGGCATGGAGGAAAAATTTACCTCTGGCTCAGTCTCCTCCACCTCTTCACCTTCTTATGCTCCTAACACAGAATTCCTGTGTAGACTGTAGAGAAGAGTCTGTATTCCATTTCAACCATAGAAGAAAGAAGCTGCTACAGGGTGATAAAAATGAAAGCAGCCTTATTACTGAGAAAATACCTGGCCAGGTAAAATTTAGCAGAGTTTATCCTTAGCTCCTCAGATTTCCTTTAGGCTTTCTTTGCCCCTCCCTTCCCCATGCCCAGAGAATCCATTCAATTCATTCACACTAAGGTGTAAATGACTGATAACACATGGTATATTATGGCTCTTTGCATTTCATTAGGAGAAAAGCACTTAGCCAAAAGAGCATCTTCTGTGACACATTCAAAATTATTTCTCCCACTTGAAGGGTTACTCCTTGGGACTAATATGAGCAGAAATAAAAGGCTTATATTTTCTGGAAGGGGAAGTTTCTATTATATTTAATTGATATAGATGATATAGAAAGTCATCTTCCTTTTTAGAGCTCAATTGAACAAGCCTTTCTTTTTTAAGGCAAAACTCTTGGAGAGGTTGAGAGAAAGGAGTTAGTGGCTGCAGTTCATTCTCTTAATGTGCATTGCCCATCAGCTGGAGCCCAGCGCTCATCTCAGTATACAGTAAGCTGGGTCTACAAAGGACACATTGAAAGTCTGTGTCGGTCTCGCTATGAGAAGAAGGGGTCCTACTGCTTTTAACCCATATCTTTCAACAGATCAAATTCAAACAAGGAATGTTCCAAAAGCTGAAACTCTTCCTTTTATCGCCCAGTCCTCATTCACACTGGTAACTTATATTTTAAGGCCCTGGCAGAATACTGAGGCCAAGTCAAACGAACGCCACAAGGTCACGACTGGGTTGGATTTGGCAATTTGATCTGCTAATTCCAGAAATGAGGACTAGAGGCCTGTGCAGATGGAAATGAAGGCCAATTAGACATGATTAACCTGTAGATTCAAAAATAAGATAGCACAGCATTTTACTCTGAGACTTTGCCAGTGTAGTTTAATAAATTAAAATGAAATGTAGTCAAGTTGAGACATTAGAAAATGAGGTTAGGCAATATTATGCAAACATCTCAAGACTTGGTTAATAGATCCTGACACTTTGGGAAGATGGATTCTCTAAAGCCCAACGGTGGGTTCTTTTGGTTTTGATGGTCTTGGCACTATCTGAGAGAAAGGACCTGCATGACAAACAGGAGAGAAGACAATATTTTTGGTTCAGGTAAATATTAAAAGCTAAAGATTCATATAAAGTTTTAGAGTTGCCCAAAGCTTTTAAAAGTTATGAATATTTAGGAGTATTTATTTTCCTTTATTTTTGCATAGAGTCTCACTCCACAAGATCTGCTTGTAACGATACTACTTAGCTGCTACAAATGGAAAATTTAAAAGTTAAATAAAGAATATATTATGTGGGCCTTGGCTGGGTAGCTTAGTTTGTTGGAGAATTATCCTGTACTCCAAAGGTTGCAGGTTCTATCCCTGGTCAGGGCACATACCTAGATTGTGGGCTGGATCCTGGTCGTGGCGTTTACAAGGCAACTGATCGATGTTTCTCTCCCCCTCTCTCTGTCTTTCTCTCTTCCTCTCTCTCTAAAAATCAATGACTATATCCTTGGGTGAGGATTAAAAAAATTGTATTATATGAATACAGAGAGAAGGTGATTAGGAAATAGAACTAAGGATCCTAATTCCTGAATTATTTTTTTAAGTCCTTCCTTTACTCCACCTAAGCTTTCTTTTTCATAAAGCTTTAAGCTGTTATAGTGCAAATTGCACCTTGCAGCAAGATTTAGTTAATGACTACCTGCAAATCACTTTAGAATCTCAAGGGAGGAATGTTATTAGAGTGTAGCGCAGTAAATGCTCTCTGTGCAGGGGAAAGCTTCCCCAGCTCATGGCCCCAGGCTTTGATATCATCAGCGCTCATGAATTGCTGCCTCGTGTTTTATAGGGACTTGCTTTTAAGGAGAGAAAAACAGTGCAGACATTATCTAATTCCCCCTGGTAACATTCATGAAAGTTTGGGTGGGGCAGGCGTTATTATTACCCAACCCATTCTGCAGATGTCTGAAATAAAATTGAAAGTTAAGTGACTTTCCCAAGGTCAAAGAGAAGCTGAATGAGATCCAGGAAGATTCCGTTTGGGGTTTCCCAGTTGTCAGCCGCAGAGCTTTCACCTGCCGACTCTGGAGTCACCAAGCAGCCTTGGGGGACCTGCAGGTCATGCAGGGCCGGTTCTGCACCAGGGGGCTGGAGTGTGCCCCCTTCTGCACCAACTGTGTGATGCTGGGCAGGTTCCTCTACTTTAAAACAGGGCTAGATTAGAAGTGTGTGCCCCCAAACTGCTGGATTAGATAAAATCATGCATTTTTAAAGTTATGGCACATGATGAAATATGTCCAATCACATTAATGTACCAGAGGGTAAAATCTAAAATCGTGAGGTTGAAATTCACAAACACAGATGTGAAAGTTGATAAATTAATTTACTTTATTATCTAGATTTATTTCAAACGTGCAATCAAAATAGCCCATCATGGAAAAAACAGCCCTGTTGATGTTACGTGACTTTAATGCAGGAAATGCACGCATAAACTTATGTCTTTGATACTTTCTTTTACCCATTGTTTTATGACCCTCAGACAGTCTCACCGGTTGCTCACAATAAAAGAAGTCCTACCAGCTACCATGTTGTTCTGTCATTTTCCCTTTTTCCACGCTTTTCTCCTCACCCATTGGTGTCCCCCACAACTCCCTGCGGTGCCTATGAGAAGTCGCCCTGCCAGGCACAGCCGATGCCTGGAGCCTGGCAGGGCCTCCACCGCAGCCGGGGTGCCAGGGTTCTCCCGGAGCCAGAGGCGCCCCGAGTTCTCCGGAGTTTTCTAATTACCATGGCGCAGCAGTGTCCTACGCCAGAGTAGGGGCTTCTCTGCACCTGGGCTGGGTTACACCTTTCCCCATGGCTCTTCTCCCTGGGTCCCGATGGCATAAGGAGTTCGGGACAACAGCTTCAAAACCAATACAGCACGAGCGGGCTGAATCAGGGGGAATACGGAGGAGCAGTGACGGTGCTGTACCTTCTCTCTCTGGCCCCCTGTTCTCTGACCACTAAGGCTTAAGAAAAGAAAAAAAAAAAGACTAGATCATGACTATTCTTGTCTGAATATTTTTTAAGGAAGGGTGCCTTAAGATCTCCTCAGAAGACACCTCTGACATATAAATGATCCGTGGTCGGCAACTAATGTAGGATAACAGACATGTCTGAACGGAGGGTTGAACAGAGACCTCATTGGACATCGCTCCGTACCTGTGAAGTGAAAATAGTAAGGCAAAGTTAATAAATATGAGCATGATTGACGGTTAGCTTTTTACTCAATATTTTTTATAAATCCGATGCATGCCTGGATTCAACTGATTTTATTTAATAAATGAGTGGTGTCCCAGTCTATAGTAGCTACTCCTTCCCCTTACAACTAGTGAACATGAAAAAGAAATATTTATTGATCACATAGATTTAAAGTTTTGGAGATTACAGTATATATTAGGCCAAACAATGTCCTACCTGTCCTAGTGGGGAAGCCTGTGTTTCAATAATTTATAGTCATTTTGTGGGGGGGAGTGGAAATTATGTTGTCTGTCTTTTTCCTTTCCTTCCTCATCTACTCCATCTGTCCTATATCCAATCTCACAGCTGGAGAGAGGAAATTTATAGATTTTAAAGTGAGACTAATTGACAATTTGTTTTTAGAGCGTGAAAACTTTTTTCCCTGGAGAAAAAAGCTAATGAGGGTATTCCAAACTGGATTGTTTGGTTTGTGCCAGGTATATAATATCTAAAACACGATCTCGCTTCGTTTTTTGGCTTGAAATATCTGGAAGTTTACTTATTTACTGTACTGGTATTATGGTTTCTTGTTTCATTTTGTTCAATTATATTCGAGATATTGCATGGAGCAGAATTTTCACGGAGCTTGAGCCCAGGAACTGAACACACACCACTGCACTCACGCGGTAGTTTGGAAGCTTGGCTCAATCGTCAATTCCAGAAGAATCTCTGCGTCCAAACCAGAGGCCTAAAGAACTGGAGACTCTGTTGTATATCTAGACTAGGCATTTAAACATATCCTCATTAGAACATAAAGATTTATTATATTCTCTCTTTTTTTGCAACATTCTGTTTCAGGATGCTAAAAATACTGACATAAAAGCATTGACATTTGGTTTCCCAAGTTTTATTTAGGACCATATTTGGATGACTGGATCAGGGGAAAAACAGAAAGATTTATAACCAAATGAATGCTTATGAAATGTCCAGTCCATTCTCCTTGGACTAAGAATGTTAGACTATATATTAGGAAGATGTGTGTATGTGTGTGCTTGCTCGAACTGACTCTTCCCTAAGGGAGTAGTTACGCTGACTAACCTCCTAATTAAAGGCCTCATAGCTGAAGGCACTGAGGCTCATTTATTTTATTTTATTTTTTTGTGCTCTAGACTTTTGACTAGCAAACCTTCACAATATGCACACAGGAATCCAATAATCGAAATTTCACTGCGTAAGTCATTTTGAATGATCAGTGAGAGGTACTTTCCCCCAAGTGCTGTTTACTACTAGAGGAGAGTTTATCCTTTCGCTGCATTCATGACTCCTATCAGCTACACGGCATATAAATAAAGGTGTTAAGAAAAGCGAAAGAACTTCCAGAATGACTGTAGGCTACAGGAGCAGTAAGAAAGTACCAGTGAAGTGGCATATTCATAAAAACTGGCTGGATGGGATGGAGAGAGAGTTACTTTCTCTCCATTTGTCCCGGTGCAGAAGCTGTTAAATCAAGTCACAGCCTGACCTGTCTCACAATTATCCCTGTTGTTCAGTTGTAAAAGAAGAGAAGGATTTTTTGTTGTTATTGCTATATTTATTTTGTTTTGATTTTAAGAAGTGTTTCAGCAAGTTTAGGAAGAGGAAGTTAAATTTATGCCAAGTTATCACTGAGTTTTGTGGGTATTCCCTCTCGCTCTCTTCCAGAGCTGGGAATTTCCCTACTTAGCTCCAGACTTGCCCCACCCGCTCACCCCTGGAGTGGCTTTCCCCGGGACCTGCTCCCTTGCGGGGAGTCCGTGCCCCAACAGAAAGTGTTTGATGTGTTTGGATACAGTACAATAATTCAGGCAGAATTTTATCCTTCAAAGAATCTTTTCTCCCCAACCCAGAAGATAATTGTCCATAGGCACAGAACATTTTCTCACCTGAGTGTCTCAAAGTCAGCATACACAAAGACATGTGCAATCGTTTTGTAATTTAAACAAGAACTTTACATAGTTTCGTAAATTTAAATTAGTTTTATAGTTTGGAAGTTTAAATTTTTGCATATTAATTGTTACTCATAACAGAATAGAATAAAGTATGAAGATAATAAACTAGTGCTTTTCAGTTTCCTCATTCACTGAACATTACTGAATATTGGCATTTGCCATCACTTGCACTCATATTTTTTTATTTAAGTCTAAGAGTAAAACAATCATCAATAAGAAAATAGTGATTGTTGTTAATTTCCAAAGATAGGGATAATTAAAGATAATTTGAATTGGGAATAATATTATTTTATGTCTTTAGGCTGGCTATAGGACAGTACAATGCCGGGCACAGATTGTAATTGTTCTTGTATACATAAGTCCTTGTATAAGGCATTCATATGTGTGTATTAGTTACCTGTATACACTGAAGTTACTAAAAGAGAGTCTTGATTCTACTCTGGGGTTAAGTATGGCTCTGAGGGCCAAGGAAATGAAGACATGCATCTTGAATTATTCATCTTCTCTACACGGTAGGCCCAGGGAAAAGGATCAGTTCCCTAATCATGCCTCTGCCTCAGGCCCCCATAGGGCTTAGTAGGGCCCAGGTGCTGACCCTGTCTTCATGAAAAGTTTTGACAATTCGTTCATCATGATATTTTTTGCATTTATTTAGATTTTTATAATTATTACATTAAAATATCATTTCTTTAGATTACTGAGCTTTTTTGGAACCTCCTTAAATTTTGTGTCTGTTTTTGCTTTGTTTCTCTAACTCTGAAGAGTGAGTTTTGTGGCCATTTCTGATTGAAATGCGTATTAGTTGGAAAAGTGCTCGGCATAGAATCGATGTTTGATAAGTGGTTAATGATACGCTGATAAAGACTAGCTGATTGTTTAGGCCTGGTCTCTTCCAATACAAAGAGTTCCGTCAAGGGTCCCTAACAATGTGCTGCATGACCTCTCCTTGGAGGTCGGCAGTTCTCCTGGAGAACACTAGGCTTATTGTTTTGGATTTCTCCAGAGAAATACCAAGAAGTGGGATGTGCTGGCCAATTCAAAAAGATATATACACCCCTATGTTCACTGCCACATACTTACAATGGCCAAAATATGGAAGCAACTTAAGGGCCCAGCAATAGACAATTGGGTAAAGATGTGGTACATATATACAGTGAAATATTAAATGACATAAAAAATGAAATCTTCTCGTTTGTGACGACATAGATGGACCTGGAGTGCAATGTCAAAGACAAATACCATATGATTTCACTTATATGTGGAATCTAAAAAACAATAAATGAACAAACAAAACAGAAACACATAGATACAGAGAACAAACTGATGGCTGCCAGGACATAGGGGTAAAGGGCTAAGTGAAGAAGGTGAAGGGACTAAGGAGTACACACTGGCAGTTACCAAATAATCTCAGGAATATAAAGTACAGCATAGGGGACCTAGTCAATAGTATTGTAATAACTGTGCGTGGGGTTGAGTAGGTACTAGACTTATGAGGGAGTTCATTTCTTAAGATATAAATGTCTAACCAACATGCTGCGGTAGGAGTCCCTGCTACCACATACACCTGAAACTAATATAATATTAAATATTAACTGTAATTGAAAAATTGGAAAAACAAAGAATAGCACGCTCTACTACTACTACATATAAGCAATTGCAGGCCCATCTTGAATGCAGCTCCTGCCTGCGAACGTGACCAGCGTCTACCAGACTGCAGAGCAGAACCATTGGAGAAAGAGATCCCCTGGGCTTGCTCACCAGCTGCACGACTCTGGGCAAGTTACGTCGCTTCTGTGCTCAGTTTCTCTACGTATATTGTGGGGATATTAATAGGACCTACCTCCTGCCATTTCTGTGAGGATCAAACAAATTAGTAGATTTGCCTTAGAGTAGGTTCTCTGGAAAACTGCCTGAGGGAAAGCTCATGTGCCAACTCGATTAGGAAATGAAAGCCCAGGAAACTGGAGTGAGAGGAAAGGGAATTGGGCAGGAAAGGAGGGGGAGCAGATGCAAGAGGGTGTGCCACGGGGCTGGCCACAGTATACTGGGTACGTGGTCTCACAGGACCACTCTGAAAGATTGGATGGAAACATGTAGATCCTCAGAGAAGAGGATGAGCAAACAGTTTGTCTTCTGGCCACTTCCTGTCTCTTATCTTCCCTTGGTCAAAGTTGGCCCAGGAGGTTGTAACTTCCTCACGTGCCTGGATTGCATTAGCTGGCACTCCAGGCAGCTGCTAGAAAAGCCGGAATCAATGGATCTCACCCAGCCCCGGTACAGGTTGGGTGCTCTCTCCCTGTTGGGCAGAGCCTAGCACTGTGGCTCCTTCGTCTTTAGTGGCCGCTGTGGCTCTGGCTTGACAGCCACAGGGATCACGTGAACCCTGTTTCAGACTCTGGATTCTTGTCTGTAGCCCCAACACTGGCAAGTAGCTGCTGCTCCTTCAGCAAAGTCATCTTTTTTGTATGACTTTGTAAGTCATCTTCTTTGTATGTTTGAGGCAACCACTGTTTTTTTTTTGTCTTTTTTCTTTTTGTATTGACTGGTCCCTCTGCGTCATAGGCAGTTCTTGTGATTTTCAAATGTCAGGATTTTTGGAGTCATTTTTAGCTCAACTCAAATGGTACCTCTTCAGAGAAGCCTCCTAATGACCAGCACAGCTTTACTTATTACCAGGTAAAGGGACACATTGACACCCTCCTTTTCTTAAACTTGTTTCCTTATTTTAAAAAAGCACATACCTTTGCCCCACAAATGAAGGGCATTGTATGTCATAAAAGGAAAGGGCGTGAATCCGGGCCCTCAGCTTGCTCTCACACCCTGCAGCCTGACAATTCACACAGCCAAACCACAAGTGGAACTAATGTCTCATTATGACTTCCCATCGCATCTGACCTGTTGTGAATCAGCCCCCTTCCCTATCAATATCGAAATGGGCTTGTTCAGGATGTGAAGAGATGTCATTTCTCTTCCTGTTTCTTTTTTATTCTCTTCAGAACAATTAATTTTGACTTTGAACTCTTGGCCTGTAGCAGATTTAAGGCTGGCGACTGAAACGCAGAAAGCAAAATCAGCAAAACACAATGATAAGAGATGCTTCGTACATTTTTTCCCCTTCATCTCTTTGCCCCCTCCCCCACAGAACAAACGTCTGGTGGAGTCCCTGCTGCCACATCATCAGTTCTTCATTTCAGGCACCTGTTTCATTCAGGGTTTCTGACTGTCTTTTGTCAACACATGGTAAATAATTCACAAGGCCCAGGAATTCATCTTGTGGCAAATATAATGCATAATAAAAAATTAAAATAAAATATTCTAATATTTCCCCATAATTATGGTTTAATGTAATGTAATCATGATCCTTCAAGGACAAAAATAGGTAATTGACCAATTATAGTCCCTGCTTCAAAACTGACAGGAGTCTTCTTAGCCTCTGTTTTCTTATTTGTCCCTCTGCCAAGTAACTTCTATATAAAGGAGAATGACCACCACTGGCATCTTTATATAACAAATTCAGAAATGAACATTCTCACTACCAATTGATTCCTCAGCTTCCATTTGGTGTAACCATCTGCTTGTTGAACACATTTCAAGGACATCTTGACCGTGGTTACCCATGTGCTAGCTATGCGTATGCGTATGGAACCCGCCAATGATGGCAATGTACAACCACATGAGCTGCCTTTCCATTAGAGAGTCTATCCCCTTGTGACATTGGCCCACTGATTCTTGGTCACCCTTGGAAGCAGTGTTTTACAAAGTGCACTCTGTGAATCACCTGCATCAGAGTCACCTGGGGTTCTTGTTGAAATACAGGTTCCTCAGTCCTCCTCCAGACAGGGCCATCTGAGTGGCAGGTGGTAGCTTTGGAACCCAGATCCATGTTTCCATAAGTTTTAATAAACTGCCCCTATTGGTTTATGTTTGAAGACAAGGTCAGTGACTCTTACACACCTAGTCCTTCAGATAATTGTCATCTGTTTTCCAGACCAAATGTCCCTCATATGCAATGGTGCCAAGTCTCATTCCCTTTGAACTGTTTTATTTTATTAGAGTTTGTCCTAAAATGTGATGCCCAGAACCAAAGATAAAGCCCCAGCTGTGCCCTGGCGGGGGTGGCAGGTGGGGCAGAATGAAGGAGCTAACTCCTTCTTAGCAGAGATAGTGTATTTCTTATAAAAGAAACAAGTAATGAAATTAAATACATTCATTTGCTTCAAGATCTTTAGTTAGCCATTGGAGATTTGGTCTAGAGAGAAAAAGCATGAGTATAACTGGATTTTCAGAGAAAAATATTTGTATGTTAGCTTTGGCACTATGTTTGGTAAAACCTCACCGCTCTGATTTGCTGATTTTGAATTTTCAGTTTTGGCATGGGGCTAAGATAAAGATGATCTTTGGCCTCTCTATGCTAGGTGGATTCAATAAGCAAAAAGGCCCCATCCAGTTACTTGGAACATTATCCTGTGTACCAAAAGATTGCAGGTTTGAGCCCCAGTTAATATGGGAGGCAACCAATTGATGCTTCTCTCTCTCTCCGTCCCTCCTATTCCTCACTCCGCAAAGTCAAGAAACATATCCTCAGTTGAGGATTTTTTTAAAAAGGAGCATAAAAGATTGTAAGAATATAATTAACCTACTTGAGAGGACATATTTTTCAAGTATGTAGTTTGATATTATCTGTTTGTGTACTCTCAACTTATATATTAAGAAAGTAATTCTTGTTTATGAAAGCAAGTCTATAAAAATATCTACTTGGCAGTACTTTTTCTGGACATGATATAGATATCATAAGATACTATTGTCTATATATGAAACAATAATATTTCATTTGTTTGAAGAGTATAATTCATAATTTTCATTAGCTTAGACTAGCCTCCTCCTCAGTTTTTCTGAGTTGAACAAAAGTTGACTGCATGCAACACTTGGTAGACTAGCTAAAGTTTGATCATTTTCTTGACTTAAGATTTACATGTTTTTCCTTCTTATAACTTGGTGGTTGTTACTGTCTGTGTGAGCAAGTATTTCTAAAAACTGAACAAATACATGATGATTTGTAAGTCTTTCCCACAAAGCCATTTAATATTTAATAATAGAAGGCCGTGGTTTTTCTGCTGATTCTCTTACAGATTCTTAGTCTCCTTCCTATGGTTCCTCTTCCTCCTTCCCACTCCCTGGACCTGGTGCTTGATCCTTAGCTTTCTCCATTTAGCTCGCTGTCTTTTGGAGAATTCCTTTACTCTTAGAACTCTATCTCCACTTAACTTCTGCCACTGACTTCCCGGTCTCTTGCTCTAATCTCTGGGCTCACTGCTGTTATTTGATTTCAAAAACAAAGTAAATTTTTATCAAGCATCTTCTCTGTGGTCTCTTCATAAAAATAATCTTATTTTATCCTCATAACAACCTGGTAGGTTGGATCACTCCTGTTTAAATGTGGAGAAACTGAGGCTTAGAAAGTTATGCTCAACATTGCTTTAACCCAACATTAGTGAGGACCAGTTGGTCATTGTCTGTCACCATGATGTCTTCATGATGTTCAGAGACCATAACTGCCTTTGCTCAACAATTGTTTGTACTTGACTTGGTATACAGTAAGCACTAAATGAACATTAGAGAATGAGTGAATGAATGGTCAGATATGCATTTTAGGTAGATGACAGGTAACAATTAGTATGATCTGAGGAGTTCAAAAGCATCAGGGAAACTAGGAAACAACTGCAGTAGCTCAGATAAGAGATGATGTACCTCAGTAGTGGTGGTGTCATAGAGAGATGGTGCGCTGAGCTTCTAGTTTGCAGGACAAAGAGCACTTCATTCAGACTGGACAGTGCTTTGCAAAAGTCTTTAGGTGCTCACAGTCACAGGATTTGGAGATTTACTAGATTCCAAATTTTCTACCTGGCTGACCAAGTACATGATACTGCCACCAACTCAGTTTGGAAATAAAGGAGAAAATCTTCAGGTCTGTAATCATTCTGCTGCCAGATTTATCTCCCTTAAATGCCATTCTCATCATGTTATTCTCCTGGACAAGGAGGATCCAAAGTGATCTTTGATGGACCTCAAAACAGATAGTGATTTTTTTAAGGTAGAGAAGGCAAGGGAGGGAGAAAGAGAGGGACAGAAACATCAATGTGTGGTTGCCTCTCATGTATCCCCTACTGGGGACCTGGCCTACAACCCAGGCATGTGCCCTGACTGGGAATTGAACCAGTGACCCTTTGGTTCACAGGCCTGCGCTGAATCCACTGAGCTACACCAGCCAGGGCAGATAGTGATTTTTTATTTTGGTACCCAAATAACTCCTTTTAGTATTTGATGATTTGATACCTTCTCCTCTCCTGAATACAAATGAATTATAAATCCCTATGGGCCAGGAGAATATCACTAAGTTTTTGTTGCTATTAAGTGTAGGATTCCAGCATAATGCTGGGTGAGTAGTATGTGAGTAGTACTAATTTGTTCAAAGTACTTGAAAACAATAATATAATGTAATGATACTTTGAAATTCATGATTATAAGGATGGAGTGATTTAGAAAAATAATAATGTAACTTGCCTTTAAATGAATCTATGTTATAACTTATAACACAGTTGACCTTTGAACAACATGGATCTAAACTGTGTAGGTCCACTTATACATGAATTTTTTCAATATTTTCTCTTCCTTAAAATTTTCTTAATAACATTTCCTTTTCTCTAAGCTTACTTTATTGTGATAATATAGTATATAATTTATGTAACATACAAAATATGTTAATTGACTGTTTATGTTATTTATGTGTTCTGGTCAATAATAGCCTATTAGTAGTTAAGTTTTGGGGAGTCAGAAGTTATATATGGGTTTTCACCTGCACTGGGGGCTGGAACCCCTAGCCCCTGCATTGTACAAGGGTCAATATAAGTAATAGAAAATGCTTATATAGTATATTTTATATGTTAGGTATTAATTCTAAATGCCTTGCTTCTATTGACTTACTTAATCCTCATAACAACCCTCCCTATAAGATAGATGCAATTATTATCCCCATTTTATAGATGAGGACATTAAGGAGGTTAAGGGTATTATTTAACATTGCACAGCTAGTAAGTATAAAGTTGGGATTTGAACCCAGGTAAATATTGTTTAAATGTATACTTAAGTACTACAACATGTATAACATCTTAGAGATAACTCAGGATGTGTTGATTATTATAGTTACAAGTAGTTACCTCATTTATCAAAAGCACAATACCTGATTAATAAATGCTGTAAAAAGGTGATAAAAATTTATGATACCCTTGAGCAAATATATATCCTTCCATTTCTCCCATGATCTAACATGCTCGTGCTTAGTATCATTAAAAATAATAAAGGATTAAGTAGTTCTTTCACATTCAAAATTCATTTGATTCTTAGAAGCTGTGTGGTGGGTGGGTGAATATTATTATCCTCCATTTAAAGAGGAAGGTGATACAACCAGTGCTGGAAGAGTGGAGATGCTGATAGGGCTCTTGTTTCTCGTCCAGTGTTTCCATAGCACTAATGATTGAGTGTTGAACCCAAAATCCTTCAACAAAAGCACACTTCTGAAGGGACAAACTATAGCATCCAGTGTTTTCATACATGTAGGAAATGTTGAATTTCAGATTGAGATTTCCTAGGTCAGATGAGCAAGTATAAAGCATTGAAATTCAATAAGAATTCTTGCTAAATTGTCTTATTCAAAATAATCCTATATTGTGTTTTGAATTTCTGAACCAGTTAACTATTTTAAGTATATTTTATTGATTATGCTATGACAGTTGTCCCATTTTTTTCCTCCCCTTTATCCCTCTTTGCTCTGCATTCTCCCACCAGCATTACACCCACGGTGACTTAGTTCATGTCCATGGGTCATATATGTAAGTTCTTTGGCTTCTCCATTTCCTATACTATTCTTAACCCCCTCCAGTCTATTTTGTACCTACCAATTATACTTCTTATTCCCTGTACCTTTTCCCCCATTCTCATCCCTCTACCTCCCCACTGATAACCCTTCATGTGATCTCCCTTTCTGTGAATCCATTCCTGTTCTAGTTGTTTGCTTAGTTTGTTTTTGTTGGTTTTTAGGCTATATTGTCAATAGTTGTGAGTTGGTTGTCATTTTACTGTTCATAGTTGTGATCTTATTTTTCTTAGATAAGTCCCTTTATCATTTCCTATAATAAGGGCTTGGTGATGATGAACTCTTTTAACTTTACCTTATCTGGGAAGCACTTTATCTGCCCCTCCATTAAAATGATAGCTTTGCTGGATAGAGCAATCTTGGATGTAGGCCTTGCCTTTTATGACTTGGAATACTTCTTTCCAGCCTCTTCTTGCCTACAAGATTTCTTTTGAGAAATCAACTGATAGTCTTATGGGGACTCCTTTGTAGGTAAATGTCTCTTTTTCTTTTGCAGCTTTTGAGATTCTCTCCTTATCTTTAATCTTGAATAATATAATCACGATGTTGTCTTGGTGTGTTTCTCCTTGGGTCTAATTTCTTTGGGCCTCTGAGCTTCCTGGACTTCCTGGAAGTCTATTTCCTTCACCAGATTGGGGAAGTTTTCCTTCATTAGTTGTTCAAATAAGTTTTCAATTCCTTGCTCTTCTTCTCCTTCTAGCACCCCTATGATTCAGATGTCGGGACATTTAAAGTTGTCCCAGAGGTTCTTAAGCCTCTCCTCATTTTTTTTGATTCTTGTTTCTTCATTCTGTTCTGGTTGAATGTTTATTTCTTCCTTCTGCTCCAAATTGTTGATATGAGTCCTGGTTTCTTTCCCTTCATTGTTGGTTTCCTGTATATTTTCCTTTATTTCACTTTGCACAGCCTTCATGTCTTCCTCTATTTTTCGACCATACTCAGCCACTTCTGTGAGCATCGTGATTGCCAGTGTTTTGAAGTCTGCATCTGATAGGTTGTCTATCTTTTCATTGTTTAGTTCTAGTTCTGGAGTTTTGGTCTATTCTTCCATTTAGAACATATTTCTTTTTCTTGGCACACCTGTTACATTATAAAGTGCAGAGCCTTATGTATTCGCCAGGGTGGGGCAACCCACATCGCTGCATTGTGGCACTGTATGTCGGGGAGGGGTCCAAAAAGGAACAGTGCAGCTTGCTAGGCTCTCGCCCCACTTTGAGTCACTTGCCCCACTACTCACAAGTAAATTGGGCCCTTCTAGTGCTGATGCCCAGGTGCATGGATTTTGTGTATGTTCTAGGGCCCTGTGGGTCTCTCCAACAAACTCTCCTGTGAGACTCGGAGTTTCTCTTGCTGACACAAGCCTCATAGGTTTTTACAGCCAGAGGTTTTTGAGGCTTTCTTTTTCCATGCTGGAACCCTGGGTTGCGCAGTCTGTCTGACTCCCCAGTTGTTCCTCCTGGGTTGTCCACATATGAATGTGCGACTGACCCATCCACCAGCCTGGCTGCATGTCTTCTGTGCCCCAGCTCCCCATCTCCGCCCCTCCTACCAGTTTGGATAAATGTTTCCTCTTTAACTTCTTGGTCATCAGACTTTCATACAGTTCAATTTTCTGGCAGTTCTGGTTGCTTTTTTGTGTGTGTTTTTAAATTTGTTGTTGTCCTTCTTTTGGTTGTTTGAGGAAGCAAAGTGTATCTACCTACATTTCCATCTTGGTTGGAAGTCCTTGAAATTAATAACTATTTATGACCTCAGCTTCAGGAGCTATCTTTCTTTATTTCACAGTTGGAGGAAAGTTTTTTAACCTAATAATCATAGCTTTTTACTACCTTGCTAAATTGCCAATAATTATTATTGATATCAATTGTTGTGATTTGGTGAATCACAATTTAAGTAATTTATTCACTAGTAAATAGTCTAGGCTTATCAATTCATCAAAAGAGAGGAGAATAATAATAAGTATCTATAATTTAGAGTTAAACAGGATTGGCTGGCTGTATTAAGTTATAAAATGTTTGAAATAACACTAGGTCCACAACAATGTTTGGTAAATATAAACTATGATTATTATCATTATTATTATTAACATATTACTAATGGCCTATAACAATGATCTTTTCAGGGGAGGATTGCATTTTAAATAGTGACAGTAAGAACTGTTTTATAGAAGAAGGTTATCTGTATACCCAAGGATCTCTGAGGGCTCATTTGAGATTTCTCATTCATTATTTTCTTTTACATCCTTGTTGAGCCCAGGCTACTGCTAGGGCTGATAATGTCCCTGATCTTACTCTCTGTTATATAAAAGTAGTATTTTTTCCCCAAATATATGTTCTGGGCAATATCTGGAAATCAACACCCTAAGTTCAAATCTAGAGAAAATAAGGATTTATTTGTAGTATAAAAAGTATTTTATTGCAACTGACTACTTGTTAATAATTTATTAATTAAAGAAGATAAAAATTTTAGTCATCTTTATCAAGTGTACCCTGTAGGATTCACGCCCTGGGTGGTTATGGCTTCAACTACTTTTACACTTGCTACATCACTTGACATTGATATTGTTTAACGAACCAAGAAATAAAATATTCAAAACAAAGAAATCCACAAGAAAAAGATTGTGACTCATGAAAGGGATACCCCTAACTTTCCTTGATGGGTAAAATGAATCATTACTAGGTAATGACCTGAGGACAAACTTTTTCAAACAAAACATAATGTTTTCATTTTTTTTCTTTGAATTTCACTCTTACGGATTTGTGGTTATAATGAAACACCCCTCATATTTATCTCAGAGTTAGTTTCTGAGACTGGAGCCATTTTAGCTCCAAAGCTATAAACCTCAGAGATGCCTGGCCATATACACTGGGAAACTGGTGAGAATAAATGAGCCCATGAACTATGGTGTCTTCTTTAACACCATTGGGAAACAGTCATGATTCCTCCCAATCTTTGGGAATTTCTTTCCTCTCTACCTTCTGCCTTTGTCTTTTACCTTCATTTTTACCTTCCCTGTTTATCTCCTTTTCCCTTCATAGTATTATTTTCCCTTATAGTAGTCTTTCCTAATGCCCTACTTGCTTTCCACAGTTTCAGCTATTATCCACCATGATCTTAAAACATTAAATGGAAAATTCCAGAAATAAATGATTCATAAGTTTTTGTTCTTGCTTGCTTGACCTATTTCCATAAGGATTTAGTTCTAGCAGAGCTTTTAGGTCTTGACTTACTCTTGCTTTTACAATCCTGCTCTTAGCCCTACCCATTTGCACTTCTCATCTGTATATGATCTCTCTCTTTTTTACTTTCAGACTACTGGGTTCTGTTTATTATCACATTTTGTGCCATGCTTCTATCAGGCTGTCCTCTGGGGAGTCCCAACAGGCTCTGTTCAGCCTGCTTCAAGATGCGGGAAGGCATCTTTTCAGCTTTCTTCCTTTCCCTGATATTTCCTAGGTCAATCCCATCTTCTAGGCTCAATGGTTCAGCTATTAATTCATTATAATACTTATTCATTCAAAAATATTTATTGAGCCCTATACATGATAATAAAGTTAAGGGTAACAGACCTTTTCTTTTTATATATGTTGCATGTTTTTCTAAAGTTTTCTACTATAAATTCTACTGACTCAAAGAAAACAAGTATTGTTATACATTTCTTCTAGCCATTGTTGGAATAACAATGCCAAACAATTAATTTTTGTACAAAATTAAACCTAACATATATTTAAAAATAAAGTATAATCCACATGACACCAAACACTTATTCATCTTGTTTCATTCAAATATGATGTCCTTCTAAAAAAAAAACTAGATGATTGACCAAATTCTTTATTTTTAGTTAAGACATTTTTGGTCGTGCTTAGAGCCTCAACCTTAAACAGATGCAGTAAGAATGTAGTATTAAGTATATTTCCCCCACTTATTATTATGATTATTATCATGCATTTACCAAAATGGGAAAAATTACATGAAAGATAGTGAGGTCCATGAGTAATCTTCCTTATCTCAAAATGCACACATTCGCAGAAAAGTAAAGTTTTTAAAAGTTGTGTGTGATGAATGGATGAGAGATTGAGATCCTTGGTTAGTTAGAAGGAACAGCTTTCAATCTGACTCACAGTCACAGACAATACTCAACATCCCTTACTGTATATCTCTGTGACTTTAACCCTAAAGGTCTGAGCCAAATTCTTTTAATTTTTATATTTTTATGTTAATGCTAACAATGTCATTAAATTGCTTACAAATATAAGCATGGTTAAGTATTCATTTGATTTTCTTTTTAAAATAATATTTAACAATGAATGTTTTACTTGTGAAGCAATGTACAGATATAAATTATGAATATACTATTTTTAGTAAGATTCTCCTTAGCTAGGACAGTACTCTAAACCAAGTGGACAGCATGAAATCATGTTGACTCTAGCAAAATGAGCATTTTAAAATGTACATCCTAAAAGAGAAAACAGGGAAATTCTTTGATTCTGGTGTTTTTGCCTCAATGCAGAACTACCATATTGCTTAGGACAGGGGTCCCCAACCTCTGGGCCTTGGACCCATACTGGTCCGGGCCTGTTAGGAACCTGGCTGCACAGCAGGTGATGAGCTTGAATGTAATCTACTTGAATCATCCCAAACCATTCTTCTTCCTTCCCCCGCCCCCCAGCCTTGGACCATGGAAAAATTGTCTTCCAAGGAATGGGTCCCTGGTGCCAAAAAGGTCGGGGACCACTGGCTTAGGACATTGAACAGAGAAGTGGCACCACATGAGAAGGCTAAACAGTTTTAGCAGTTTTCTAATTCTTCACTAAACTATACTGGTTTAAACCTAAAATGTGAGCTGTAGTATTTTCTCTTAAGGAACTATTAAGGGTAAAGAATTAACATGAACTGAGTCTCTAGGATGTGCATTGTTTCATTTATTCCCTTATCACTTTGAGGTAGATATTAGAATCCCCATTGCACTGGGAGGGAACCAGAGCTCCAAAAGGGTAAGTCAGGTGTTTAAGATCTTCATGGCAGAGACATATTCAAACTTAGGTCTACGAGACTCTAAAATCCATGCTTTTTCCCACTCTCTATTATTTTTCTTCCTCCTGCTTGTGTTTGGGTCTATGAAATAATGTCACACTGTCCTCCATAGTTGTTGCAAACTGCTGCTCACTGGCAGAGCAGTTCACCGAGCACTGGTCGCTGAGGACAGATCAGCCTCCACTCTTGAGAACTTTCCCGATGTGCCAACTCCGAGCACAAGGAGCACAGGACTGGGCGAAGGAATCCTGGAGCATGCACAGGGACGGTGGGAAGGGATAACAGAGACCCGTTGACAACACTGTCCTAAAGTGGGCGATGTCGAAGGCCAGTCCAAAAGTTTCAGCAGGGAGGTTAAGCAAAGAGGCAGATGAAGAAAGGATGGGGACAGGTAATGCCAAATAAGCAAGGGGACGGTGGTAAATGGTTACAGCGGGAGGTGAATGGGGGTTATCAGGAAGGCACACGTAGGGCTTTGTGGTAAGAGGAGAGGGTGGAGGGCAAGGCAGAGATGAGACAGGGAAGGAACTTTGCCTGAAGAACAAGTAAGAGTAAGTTGCAGTTTTATCTTCATTAGAAAAAGTGGAAGTTAGTCTTCTGTGACAGGTTGTTCCAACCCATTGTGTTGTGCTAAGATATTGGATTATCTCAACTGTTTGCCATTAGAAATGTGTAGATTCCCGGGGCCACTTTATGGGCAATGCTTAACAACATGCCAGAGCTTGTGGAGGTTGCTGTATGCAAGGGTGAGGTGAAAACAGCATGTGATGATAGCCACCTGCTTTCTCATCAATTAAACCACAATCTTTCCTATGTAACAAAGTATATGCAGATGAAAAATAATTTTACAAAGCAGAAATACCTCATCTCTTGGGGCCAATTATATGTGATTCACAGATTTCCTGGAGGTAAATTATGGTTTAAAGTATAACATTCTTCACCAGGTTCTAACAGTCCTGTTTAAGTTGAATTTGTTGGAAACTTTGATAAACTTCCTTAGATACTCAAAGGTCATTCTAGGTTCACAGCCCATTTTTCTGGAGGTTTGCAAACCTTTCAGCAACGCTGAATTGGATTTCAGTTGAATTGCATGCAAACTTGGGCCAAGTTTCAAGGGAACATTGGGTGGTTCTTTCAGGTAGAAGTCAGGTGAAACTCTAAGGGTCCAAAGTGGGTTTTGCTTTGAGTTTCTTTTGGGTTCTGCTTGAACTTGACACTCAGAGTGAAACTCAGGAGAGCTGAACCTCTTGCAAACTCAGGCTCAAAGGGAGGTTTTTGGAAGCAAACTTGCATGTTGAAAACGCTGAGCTAACAATGCTCATTGGTGCTTCAGTTTGCCTTACCCAAAGTTCTGAACAGAGTTTCATCTGGAAAATGAAGCTTTCTCTTAGCATGTATAGAGTTAAGAAAAGCTTTGCAAGAGATCTTTGGTCTTGCTGACAGATAAATTGCAGTAGAATGCACAAATTGCCATTGGCCTCTGTGCTACAAATAGCACAGGTTGCTGAGCACAGTCCCCAAAACAGGTTATGGAACGGATCAATCAAGTTCTCAAATCACATCCCTGAATTGGGATTATAGGCATCTTGGATAGCTTATCTGGGCAATTCAAATTAAAGCTGAATCTGTTATGTGCATTACCTAGATAGTTGGTATTCTAGAGATTTGATCACAGTGACATAAAAGTATGATCTTTTATCAGAATGAATAACTAGAAAGAGAATCCTTGTCCAGTTCCCCATTAAACATATCCATAAAGATCAATGTATTACATCCTTTAAAAGTAAAGCCACAATAAACATATGTGATTAGCTCATCTGTATGTCTATTGTGGCTTTACCTTTCTGAAACGTGCCTCTGACCCGAGTAGGGGTTGGTGCTAGGGCAGAGGAGATTTAATTTACTTTTGGCAAACAAGTCAAATACTAAATTAAACTTAACAGAAATGAGGGGTTTTTTTGAGAAAGGAAACAGGTTGGCAGAATTTTGGCATATCAACAAAAGGAAATCACACAAAGTAAAGGATTAGTCAAAATAAAGATCAAATGAAGATCAAAAATAAATTGGCTTCAACCCAGGAAACATTTGTTGCGTTTCACAAGCAGGTCTTTCCTTTCCGAGTGTGAAGAACAGAGGAACCACCTGATCCTCCCCAAAGGTCATCGCTGTGCACTGGTGATGACACGCTCTGGGGCTGGAGCGAGCCCGGCGCAGGTGGGGCAGTCCTGAAAAGACACAAAAACCTCCGAGCCCTGACCCTAGACACGACATGAAGGCCTTGAATATCAGTGAGCAGATTCTGAGAAAGTGATGTACCAAGTATTTGTACTACCGAAATATACAGTGCCGCTTCAGCAAAATGAATAAACAATATCTATCTCCCTATCTCTCTCTTTCTATCATCTTTGAATAGAGTAGGCATTCTCAAAGATAGTGAACTTTTTCACACTTCAGAGGATCCTGCTTGATGTATCATTATGACCGACACCATCTATCCTGGGGGGCCTAGCACAAAATGAAAAGGTAGAGACCCTTGCTCAAAAAGCAGGAACAGATGCAGTTAAAGCCATCTATGAGGCTTTTTCCTTTCTTTCGGGGTCACCCCACTTATGCCGTTTTTTGTTTAATTTCCCATTTAACGTGATTTTTTAAAATCTTTAAAAAATTTTTAATGTCGTTCAAGTACAGTTGTCTCCATTTCCCCCCCATCCCCCCCCATGACCTTACCCCCTTTTGCTGTCTCCATGTGTCCTTTAAACATGTTCCTTAAAGTCCCTTCCCCTTGCCCCTCATCCTCTCAGGCTTGTGATTTTAAGGAAAGAAGAACTAAAAATTGAAATTATTAGTGTGAAATCTTACCACTTATCTTGATTTTGTGCACAGCCAGTCTAAGAGCATTGCGTTTGTAGGTGGGATGACTGAAATTGCACACTAGTATTTTGTAGTTAACACGTGTGCTTTTCATTCTTACCAGAACAGTGGAAATGTTCCACAGAATTAACTCAGTTGTTTTTATTTCACTTCTAAATATGCCCCCCTCCTACCAACAGTCTCTACCTTCAGCTTACTGATGAGGAAGGTCGGGCTGAAAGGAAAAGGGACAATGGGGTCACACTCTCCTTCCCGGAGCACAGAGGGTTTACAGCAGGCTTGCTGGAGGGGGTGACAGCCGAAGGCAGTAGGAGTAAACTATAGACAGGAGAATTTCAGGATAACACAGTTCCGGTAAAGAGGCGATTACTAGATGAGATTAAATAAACGAGCACAATTGATGGTTTTATTTTTGGCTTCGTTTTTTTTTTCTTGTTCTTGCATCTTTTGGATTCCCTGTAATCAAATGACACATTTGGTAAATGAGGTGTTCGTATTCATCATGAGAATTAGATTGCCATCGGTGTCATTCAGAAACTTTCATCTTTAGGTCACAGATTATAAATCCAATCTTGACTAAGCCATTCAGACAAATATTCAAGATGTGTTGGCAGTTCGAGAACCTTTTCTAGAATTATGTCTAAAATGAAATTGTACTAAGAATGCTAAATCTTGGGTTCAACAAAGGAGCTAAAAATGGAATGATGCTTGAAATTGAAACATTATTTAAATCTGATTTGTGGCCTTCAGAGAAATTGAACTCTGAGATCCTTATGATACTCTAATTATTCGGCCTGTTTAAGGGGTGGAGGCTCCAAGTTTAAGAAACTATTAACCTTGTGTTTATTGTACTTACTTATCTTTAGGTGAAGAAATACAAATAAGATTTTAATATACCCTTAAAAAGTGTTATATATTGATTTATAAGCTTGAAATACATTTACTCTTAAGTTGTTTCATTATTTGGAAAATAAACACACTTGGAACCTAAATTACTTACACACACATGCATTCACTTTACTGGTGTTTGTGAGTAAATAAATATAGAGACATATCTATTTGAGGAGCTATTATACAAGAATGTTTAAGTTAGATGAGTGTGGGCAGGAAGGAAAAACATTCTCAGGGCATACGCTGCAGTATGTCTTCAATTTTGTAGCCTTGGACAGCTGGGACATGCAAGCAGCGATGGACGGGCCTGGCATGAAACAAGGAAGCCTGCAGCTACCTCTTGGGGGAAAGTCTGTGCAGAACCTGAAGAACTAATGGCTTGTCTATTTTTATTGGAGGCGTAAGTCCAAGAGCCAGTGTAGAAAGCACAGTTTGATTGTTTTTATACAACACAATACAGTTAAATAGACCATTTAGAAAAATCAAAATGAAAAAGAAAAGAGGAAAATGGAGGCCAGTCAGCCAGTTCTGTAGAGCAGGGGTGTCAAACTCATGTTCACCGGGGGCCACATCAGCCTCACAGTTGCCTTCAAAGGGCCAAATGTAATTTTAGGACTGTAGAAATGTAACTGCTCCTTAATAGTTAAATGAGAGCTTGGTGCTGCTGCTGGGTAGGAAACAAGGTGCCCTGGATAAAACGAGGTGGAGGGCCGGATTTGGCCCATGGGCCTTGTGTGTGCCACCTGTGCCGTGGAGCACGTTCACAACAGGGTGTCGGTCAGGTTGGCACTGTGCACACCACGGCCACAGATATTCCCCTGAATCATGCCCTCAAAGCTACGCTTCATTAGTCATATGGAGAATCACAGAGGACAGTGTGGGTTAGTTTGTGTGAATGAAACACTGCTCCAGGAAAAAACAGCTCACAGTGTGTGCTCTGGTGACCATAGTTCAGAAACATTTCACACATGGGAGAAATGTTTTATAAACAGCAAATGCCATATGCTTTTAATTGTCTCTAGTAGAAGTAGCTCTCTATCCTTTTTCAATTTTCCTTGTGACCAAGCATCTGGTCTCAGTGCCATATAGCAGTGGCCACAACCCCTATATTTAGTAGGTCTGTATTTAATTGTTAAACAGAAATAAATTGCCCATTTAAAATTTATTTATTATGACCTAGGACTTACCTTGATTATCTGACTGACTTTTACCACTACAAACCTGAAGAAGAAAGGCAAGTTTAATTTTGACACGCATTTTTGGACTTGACTTCTGAGACTGTTTGTGATCCTCTTTTTCTTTTTGTGAATTTCTCCGTGGGAAGGACACACCTTCAAAAGCAAGTGGTGAGCCTCTGCGGTCTGTCTCCTCAGACCTGCTTGGCAGTGCCTATTCACAGCCTGACCCAAGTGCCATCGACAGTGGCACCAGTGTGACAGAGCAAAGGAAATGTCAACCAGATTAATATGAATCAGAAAGTCCAAGGCTGTCTTTATTCCTGGAGTTTTCACAAATTTTGGAAAGTGGCCAAAATTGAGCAAGTGAATTATTCTATTATCGTGAAAATAGTTTGATCACATGGATCCCTGAAAGGGTTTGGGGAAGAACACACTCTGAGAACCATTGCTGCAGCAGCGGTTACCTCCACCGATGACCATCGCCTTGCTTGGTTTTCACTTAACAGTGTCTCTTACAGATCTTTTCATGTCAGAGAAAGGATTTCCCTTCACTTGCCATCATAATAGCCTAGGATTCTGTTGTTTGGATTCATCAGAATTTATTTTAGCAGGTCTCTTTTGATAGACCCTTGGGTTCCTTTTGCCCCATGTACAAATTTTTCTATAACACACAATCACAATGTAAACACAGAATTTTATATTCAAGCAGGTCTATTTCTAGGGGAAAAAAAATGGCAGAAGTGCAATGCAGTGTGCGAGGCCTGGCCAGAGTGCCATTCGTGGAGTTTGCACGCCTTCCCAGAATATGTGAACACATCTTCTCCCCCAACTTGCTGCTGAGAGGTCTGCTGGTGGGGTAGGGGAACAATATTATCTTAGAGTGGTTTTAGTGTGCCTTTCTGTTATGAACAGGGTTAAACATCTCTTCATGTGGTAGGGCCCTTTGGATCTCCTTTTCTGTGGACTGTAGGTTTTCTTTCAGGTTGTTGATCTTTTTCCTTCTCAATTTCTAGGAGCTCTTGAAAGAACAGAGAAAGAATCTAGGGACCTTTAAAGTATTGCTCCTGCTGTGAATTTCAAATGCTGTGTCTCAATTTGTCCTTTGATTTTAAATTTACTCATGGTGTCTTCTGCCATGTAGAACTTTCCCATTTTTTATGTATTCAGCTTTATTAACCTTTTTCTTATCCTCGGATTCTGTATTTTAAAACTTGGTTAAGAAAGGCTTTTCTACTCCAAGGTTATTTTTCATTTTTATTTATTTATTTTTTTAAATTATTTATTTATTTATTTTTAGAGAGAGAGAGAGAGAGAGAGAGAGAGAGAGAGAGAAACATCAATGTGCGGTTGCTGGGGGTTATGGCCTGCAACCCAGGAATGTACCCTGGCTGGGAATCGAACCTGCAATACTTCGTTTCGCAGCCTGTGCTCAATCCACTGAGCTACGCCAGCCAGGGCCCAAAGTTATTTTTTTAAAATGCACATATATTTTCTTCTTCTACGTTTACCTTTTATTTGAGAATTTACATTTAATTATTGGTACCTTTGTAGAGTATCTTGTTATATAGTGTAAAAGATGAATCCAAATTAATGTTTTTCTGTTATGCTACCCCACGCTTCACAATATTACATGTGGAAAAAGTCCTTATTTTCCTCTCCAAGAAGGCAGGATTGAGAAGTGGCCTTTATCATGTAATAAATTCTTGAATACATTTAGTCCCAGTAGCATATGAAAGATTAAAATCTCATAAATTAGTAGAAATACAGTCCAGCACTAAAAGAATCACTTAATATTATAAAATGTTTTTATATAATTTATTAGATTAAAAGATCTCACACTCACTATTTTGATATATGTCAATAGTTGGATCAAAGTGACTAAGAGACCAGACAGAGGCATTTCCTGATAAATCAAGAAAATTTACTTATCTAGGAGCTACAAAAGGAAGTCATTTTAATATCGGGATATACAGCAAGAGGCCAGCAGTATTCTTCAAAAACAGAATAGGATACTGGCAGGTGTACAACTGCAGATAGTAAGTCCAAAAGAGTGAGAGTCACATGAGAACTCCTTGAAGTTCAACTGACACTCTCCAAACCCAGCCTTCTATTTTCGAGGCTGTGGCAATTCTACAGGTTAGAGTGGGTATTTGTGAGGGGCCGTGGCATCAGTCTTGGGTGTGTTATCAGTCTTGGTGGAACCCAAAACACACTAGGCTACCTGGCATGGTACAGGAGAGTGTGGTTTATTTGGTATGTTTACCCCCACCAGCCTCTTTAAGATACACATCTTGTTTCGATTATTTTTCAGGACATAATGCTGTGGAAAAGGAGAAGCATCAATTATAAACTTCTTCAGTGGTAATGTTGACAACCTTTAAGCTGTTAAGGCACAACCAATAAAGAGAAAAATACATATGATTATTTCAACAGGTATAAAAACATATTTACAGGTAAACAAAAACTCATAAAAATAGAAATCTTAATAAATTAGAGCTTTATCAAGAACCTATAGCCAACATACTTGTGGTAAAATATACCTACAAAGAAATATTCTTGTAGTGAAGGATTCCTACAAATACAAATATTTCTGGTAAACTATTGCTATTCAGTATGTATTGAAGGCCCTAAAAATACACTGAGAAAACAAATTTGAAAGATAAATATTAAAAGTAAAGAAGTGAAATTACCCCTTATAGGAGATATGATTTTCTATACAAGAAATTAAAAAAGAACCAATAGATGAACTATAATATCAAATACAAGAGCTCATTAAGGTGGTGAGATGCAAAGTTAGCAAACAAAAACAGTGTTTTATATAACTGATATTATATAGCTGCTATCCAAATTAATGTTTTTCTGTTATACTGCCCCACTCCTAGGGACCTTTAAATATAATATCAGTTATAGGGGGCTATTATATATCATATTATATAAGGGGCAATTATATATCAGTAATATATATTATATAATAGTCATAACTGATAAAAAGAAGGTAAAAGAAAAAAACCTATTCACAACAGTAACACCAAATGGTTATAAGATACCTAAAGATAATGATAATATTAAATATGTAAGACTAATGAAGGATATAATCAAACTTTGCTTAAGGTTGTCAAATAAAACTTTGAAAAAATGGAAAAATAAGTCTTGTTCCTAGATGGGAAAACTCAATATTATATAAAAAATTATTTCTACCATAATTCAGGTATAAATTTAATGTAATTCCAACTAAAATATTACTAGAATTTTAAATAAAATTTAATTATATGACCCATGGACATGGACAACAGGGTGAGGATCGACTGTGGGAGTGGGGGGAGCAATGGGAGAAGATTGGGACAAAGTAATAGAACAACAATAGAAAAATCCAGTAAAAAATAAAATAAAATTTAATTATAAAATTCTTCTGGGAGATAATTTTAAAATTCAAAGAGAAAAAAATGTACAAAAATAGTTTTCAAAAGATTAGGGGAAAATTACAATCACTGGAGCTTGCATTACTGCACATAAAAACAAAGGTTTATTAGTCAAAATAGTATGCTATTGCTATTAAAATGACACAAAGATCAATAGACAGCCCAGAAGTCAATCTCTGTTGATGTATTGAATGCAGTAGTTTAAATCTAATGGTGAAGGTTAATAAATGTTATTGAAAAAATTAGTAAATAATTTAGAAAAATTAAGGTTAGGCTCCCTAACAATCCATTCACACATAGACATAACCAAGATTCAGATGGAATGGGGGCTATAGATAAACAAAAACAAATTAGAGAGAGGTCAGATGATTTCTGACTTGCCTAGTTAATTCAAATGAGATATGTTAAGAACCTGGCACATAACAGGCCCTCAATCAACAGAACTCTTTATCTTCTTGCATTGCCCAGTACAGCGTCATATAGCCTATAGATGTATGTTCAGAAAAGGCGATGATGCCCTTTGCTCATCATGTAAGCCATCTTTTGCTGTGCTCTAGGCTCTGGTCTAATCAACAGCATCTTCCTATGGTAGGTACTCTAACATATTGCTCATCTGGCAACGAATGGTTTTTGCTTAGTTACAGCATATCATGGATCAAGAATGTTCCTTTAGGATTGAATGTCTGGGTTTTAATTTGATTTTTTTGTGCAGGCTTCATATAGCCAGAGCGTCCATGGCTAGCACACACATGGTTTGATCAGGCTTTCTGAGAAACAGAGGAGTGAAATACTTATAGTTAAATCTTCAGACTGTCTCAGACTGTTCTCCTGCTGGGTTGTTAAAATTCTCAGGATGAGCCCAAAGATTCTATCCTCTTCAGAGTAAAGAGAAAATGCATAACCATTGGGTGAAAATAGCCATAATAAAAGTAAAGCATTTACTGGACGAAATGCTACTGGTTCTAGATACAATCTATAGGAGAACTCGAGGAAAGTGGCTCTTTCTCCACAGGCCCAAGTAATTTTAGCATTTTTGTGCTGTATTTCATGAGTACATTTGTTGATGTTGAAGTTTCAATGTAAAACGGCTTTCAACAGCTAAGTCTTGACATTTTTCACAACTCGCTTCATGTGTACCAACTTTCATAGACTAGTACATGTTCAGTGTCAGGGAGTGCTTGAGTATTTCATTCCATATTTGCTTAGTGTTGCATGTCAATTTAACAGGTATTTTATTGAGAACATAAAAGGGGTTTTATTTTTTCATTTTTCGTACCTTACCCTCCAAAGCAAGGAGTATTGCATAGGTTCACTGAAGTTGTCAAAACCCAGGGTGTTTTCTCTGGACACCCACTGCTCCCCTTGAGTCAGCATAGGTCTGTGTCACATCAACATGTTTGGTGATAACTTTCTTAATCACTCTCTGGATGTTTTAAACACTTAATAACATGAATCAAACACAATGTGTACTGATTGTGACATGGAATTGGAAATCTTACCATAAAGCCAATAAAATAAATGAAAGGAACAATAAAAACAATTCCATTTTATAGACAAAGATATTGACAAATGATGACCTACTAGAATTAGATCATTAACCAAAGAAGAAATCATTGATAAGAATGATAACATAATGGGCATTTCAAACAGATTTATTTGCATATTAATAAATTAAGAGGGCACCTTGGGAAGCTAAAACTCTTGAGTAATTTTAATGGTTCTTACTATGATCATTTGGCAAGAATCAAATAGGTAGTGAATGGTATAGCCTACTAGCCTGCATCTTTGACAGAAAACTTGATTACCGTACAAAGAATCAACACTCAATTAGTTCTTTTAATAAATACTGCATAACTGCAATTTCACCTATCTGTGAAATACAAGATGAAATACTTAGTTATATCAGTTTTGGCTACATAAAACAATAAGATAACTAAACCTTTTGTTTTTACTCTGTACATGATATTTGTTTTCTATTTTAAGTAAATTGACTTTAACTGAGCTTTTTCCAGGACAAATTATTCTCTCATAATGAGGACCTACAGTTCTGTGAACCATTAGCTCTACATTGTGGAAGCATCTGTGAAGAACAACTTGAGGAAGAAATGGTCACCATGCGAAAGAAGCACATCGTTCAGTCAATATACATCTCAGGGCCTACTTCTGTTTGTTTCATGACATGTACGCTGTTTTGCGGGGGAAATCAGGGATTTCCCCCTAATTCCTTTTTCTTATTCTCAATGAAACTAGTAGGTCCAGGACCGTGGAGACAATGAGCTTAACAATGACAAATTTGAGGTGGAAATGTCAGCACTTTATTAAGCAAATGCCACTTATGTTTTTCTTGTTTACATTATATAAAGGATTTTGTGTGTTGTTGCTGCTATTTGATTGAAAACTTTTTTATTGCTTGCTGAGATCCTTTATAGATAATGATGATGTAAACTTAGAGGGAAATTGGCTTTTCTGAGGAAGTTACATTATGACATTTGAGCATGAAGAGCGCACTTGAAGATTTTCCATCTGTGTTTTTTTTTGAGGGTTTCTGTTCCTTCTGGAATATGTTGGGAAAGAAATAGAGATCTTTGCTATAGCATTAAAATAGTTTTTTTTCTCTAAGAATGGAATTAAAGGAAAAATTCTGAATGTGACATAGATGAGTTGTTTCTTACACGTACAGCTTAGACAGAATGGTTTCAGAAATGACCTTCCTACATTAGATGATTGTCAGTGACTTTTAAAACGTATTACTAGCCACGGTTTTATTGTTACTAGTAGAAGTTCTACTTCCTACAAAAGCTGTTAAGCCATATGTATTTTTATGTATCATTATAATTTCTCTCTCCACTTATACCTCTATCTTAACATCTGTAAGAATAGAAATAGATACTTGTGTAGGTGAAAAATATTCATATCTGTGTGTGTTTGTAACTACAGTTTCTAAATAATAAATTACATTTGCAGTCTCACTCAAAGAATTATATTCCATTCAAAGCTTAACTTGAGGACTAGACATAATGGACAACGACACCATGTTTGCAGTTTCTGAATGAGATTAAGAAAAATAAATTAGAAAAACAGAAGATTCTATTGATTAAATATTTTTTCATGACAAGACGTATACATTTCAGAGGTAGAAGAAGGCTCTTAGGAGGGCCAAAGGAAGTTATGCTATTCGTTCTGTTAATTTGGTCCCTAGCTGGGTCCTAAACTCAGAAGCATTGTTTTCTTTCCTGGCTTTCAAGGTTTGATATTCAATTCGAATGTGACTCGAGTTATTTAGGCAGAGGTTAAAGTTCTCTCAAACCCACATTTTGCAAATGACCTCGGAAAGTGCTGACCCCCTCCAATGTCTCATTCTATAAATCCTAAACAACCCACAGACAAGGCCTCCTTCTCTCTCACCGCTGTTGTCCTGGCTGCTCAGCTGCCCACATTGCTCCCTTCCATCTAAGTCTTGGAAGGGCCACCTGAACTCCCCCAGTCCTGTTTCTAGACCCCAGCCAGCCCTGGTAGCTGCCCAGCATCACGGACTCAGCATTACTAGGCGGTGTTCTGGGGCTTCTCTTTTCTCCTCTGCCAAAAATTGTTTCCCTCAACACCCATTGTTGCTATGGATAAACTGCCCTTTGTCATTCATTGCCACAATGGATGCTCTCTTCCAGTGATATAGAGTTGAATCCTATGTTTTTCTACTTTTAGTAGAATAATAAAGAACATGCAAAAAATGTGTCTCAAGGGCATATGCTTTAAACTCATCTGCTGCCATTTTGCGGGTAGAAGAAAAAACTAGAGTCAATTTTTCTATTTCTTCTGTTCTGCCCCATGAACGTCTGAGGTTGCCAGACTGTGTATCTTTTGGTGGAAGTGCTTCCTGTCCTTCCTAATCCACTGCTTGTTTCATGGGAGGGAGCAACATTCTATAGGCACCTTTCAATTTAACAAAAGGAGCTTCAACTCTTTCTCCTGATTACCCGCCCCCCATTTTCAAAAATTCCAACAGTCTAATCTTCTAGCAAGAGGAAAATCAACTCACTTTGATATCTCTGGCCTATGGAGTCAGCCTTCCAAGGCACATACAAATCTTTGATGTGATTTTTTTTTGCCAAATTGTGCTTATTCTGCTACTTATGCTAATGTGCATTTTATATTATCACTGTTTTTTCATTAGCAGATATTTTTAGAATTCATCAACATTTATTAAAAACTTTCTGTGTGTCAAGAACTATACGGTATGCTATATAGGAACTCTTTATGAAAGATATTCAAAGAAAAGCAAAAGAAAGAAAATAGGAACAAAAGGAAAAATGAAAGGCAGCAATGATTAGGCTGGCCCACAACTTGGTTTTTCTTTCTTATTCTGCCTTGTGGTCCTTCTGTGCGCTGTCTCCTCACTGCCACACCCCACAGCAGCTTGTCCCAGATGGCAGTAGGGACCAGGCAGCAGGAATTACTCAACTCTGAAAGGCTTTCTCAATGTATGGATGAATGGATGGGCGATCATGTGTTTACTTTACTATTTTTAGTGTTTTGTTTTTAAAGTTAGATTATTGGCAGCATGAAAGATCTAGGCAGCCTTTAGCCTACAGGTGTTTGTTAGTCATGCCTATTATATTGTAAAAAACAGAAACAATTTGGCTAGTGACCATTTTGATGGGTGACACAGTCTCTCTGCTCAGAAGCTTCCATCTTATTCTCATCTCACAACACAACACAACAAAGCAAAATGAAATAAGTTCTTTTAATGATCTACGAGATCCCACCCAATTTCACTCCTACCTACCATTCTGACTCTACCACCTGCCATTCTTTTGCTTTCTCGCTACAATCCAGCCAGTAATGTGCTGCTATATATCCTCTTATCTCAGAGCCTTTTCACTTACTCATCCCTCTGCCTGGATGTCCCTGCCCCTCAGATGTCTTCTAGGCTTTCTACCTCATTTACTTAGATCACTGCTCAAACATCACCTTACAGAGAGACTTTCCCTAACTATCCCTTCTAAAGAAGTTCCCCATTCCTACCATCTAACTTTCAATTCCCATAACCAGTATTGCTTTTTATAGAATTTACCATCCTTTGTTATATGTTAGTTTATTGTCTCTTTTCCCCAACCAGACTATAAACTTCATGAGCCTGGATTTTGTCTGTGGCCTATATTCCCAGCATTTAGAACAGTACCTGGGATAAGGTAGGTGTGCAAACTGTGCCCCTCCTCTGGATTGTAGTATTTAAGTGTGCTCTGGCCCAACTCCAGCTGCCACTGCCACTCCTCAATCTTCGAGCTTTAGGATTCTTTCCAAGGCCATTTTGCCCACCCATGCATCCAGCTTGAGGATTTACAACCCTCTCCCTATAAAGAATGGCCCTTAATTGATGACTCTTAGCATTTGCTGCGTAAATACTACAGCTCCATTGTCTTTCAGTGAAGGGGATGGGAGTAAGGAATGAGGGGAGTACCTCTAAGACTGAAGTAGCTGTCTTAATAATGCACTGTTTATTGGCTGTCTTCCCTTCCCTCTATCATTTCCCTAAGTTCTCTACAGGTTGTACCTCTCAAGTAAATATTTACCCTCAGGTTCTGTTTGGGGCAACCCCAACCAAGACAATAAATATGAATTACAGTAGATTCTAGATACATATTTAGAAAAGGGGCAGAAGAGCGGATAGTTGCAGCATGCATTCACGGAAGGTGGAAAGTTAGCTAAGCACCCAGGAGATGGGAGCTACCAGCGATAGGAAGGAGATAAGGTGGTTATACTATGGAAAAAATGAGCATCTGAGAATCTGTATCTGTAACTGAGTTCTCAGAAATCTACCAGGCTAAGCAGAGAAACAAGTACACATAATGCTGACTCCATGGGTGTGAAACTGTGCAGTTGCACGGGGCTGCATGCTCAGAATGCCCTTCTACCTGGTGTAATGCTCTGCTGTTGACATTTTGACATTCTTCTCCTTTTAACATTTTTTAATAGTTAATTTTTTATTGTACTTTTTCCATTACCATTAATCCCCCTTATACCCTCTTCCACTTCCAACCACACCCCCTCCCCTGTAATCGCTGCACTTTTGTCTGTGCGCATGAGTCCTTTTCCTTTTTTGCTTGATTCCAAGACTTAAATGTTAGACTCAAAACCATACCAATCCGAGAAGAAAACATAGGCAGTAAAATCTTGGACATTGGTCATAGCAATATTTTTTTCTGAAACACCTCCTCAGGTAAGGGATGCAAAAGAAAACAAAAACAAATGGGATGACATCAAACTAAAAAGTTTTGTGACATCTTGAAATTCTCAATAATTTTTGAACAAACAGTCCTGCATTTTCATCTTATGCCTGGCCTCACAAATGATGTAGCTAACCCTAGGTCCATACCGTAGTTTCTCACTACAGTTGAGAAAGAGGAATAGAGCACAAAGGATTTGGAATGCGAGAAAGAGATTTCATAGAACTAGGTGGTAAGTCACTAAGAAATTCTCAGGATCTTCCCATAGTCTACTTTAATTAAGAGTGCTGATTTCTTGTTTCAGTCATTGTAGCAGGGTTGGTACCAGAAATAAGTAATCTAGCAACATTTTCATGGTACTAGTGATTTGATATAATGCATGAAAACATTTTTCATTGAATGTAATGTATATCCTTAGTTTATAATTTCATTTTTTCAGAGAAGAAAATACAATTGACACTAACGACAAAACCTATGATGGAATGAATACTTAACAAAAGAGTTATATTTTCCATCTTTTATAGATTTGTACTATTCTGTTTTTGTAGTATGTGCCCTATTTGCTGTTGCTGGCTTTTAAACTGATCGTTCATTTGGCTTTCCAGCTGGAAGGTTGTCAAGAATTTTTAATATTTCCAGTTTGACAATTGGCATGTAAGATGTTATTTTTAAAATATGCCATTTTGTTTATTTCCACTTAAAATAGTGGAGATTTAAAATAGTATCTTTAAATACTAAAAAGATTCCTTTTGATATATAAAAGAAAGAATTATTTGAGAAAAAAAAAACTTATCCCTTGTGGGAAATTTTGGCTTGTGGACTTTCAACCAGGGTGGCAAGTCAGAAAAAATTACAGCATTTTCCACTAGCTAAAAACAGCTGTCATGTGATGATGGGTGTTACATCTGCTGCTGACACCCACTTCAAAGAACAGGTGCCTCTAGATGTTTAAAAAAGGAAAAAGCAGCTTTTGTACCAGTCTATAGCTGTCTTCAGGAAGTGACGAGTGGGAGCACTGGGAAGACTGGCTCATTGCAGCCTGGGCCACTCTGTCCCGAAGGTTCATCAGGGCACTTAGGTTCTCACTGCACTTCCTCCTGGATAAGCTTTCAGAGTTGGAGGCCAAATTGTTCGATGATGACATTTATTAAAAAGTAATGACTTTAGATCCAAAGGAAAGAAGTTGGACCCTTGCCTCACATCATATACAAAATTAACTCAAAATAGGTGAGTGACCTAAACAGAAGAGCTAAAACTATAAAACTCTTAGAAGAAAACAGGGGAAAAGCTTTATGACATTGGACTTGACAACAATTACTTAGATAAGACAAATGAAAGCACAGGCTACACAAGAAAAAATAGATAAATTGAACTTTATCAAAATTTAAAAAGTTTATGCATCAAAGGACTCAGAGTGAAAAGGTAACACACAGAATGGAGAAAATATTTGCAAATCATGTATCTGATGAGAGATTAAAATTCAGAATAAAACCCCTCCAACTTAATAATAACAACTACAAAAAACCCCAATAACTCAATAAAAAAATGAGCAAAGGATTTGAGCATGCATTTCTTCAGGGAAGATATATAAATGGCCAATAAAAAATACTCAGTATTACTGATCATTAATAAATTGAAGTCAAAACCACAGTGAGATATTTCTTCACACCCATTAGGATGACTATTATCCAAAAAACTAAAAACAAAACAACAAAAAAGAAGGCAAGTGTTGTCAAGGAATTGGAGAAATTGGAACCATTGTGCATTGCTGTGGGAATGTAAATTGATGTAGCCTCTGTGGAAAACGTTGTGGTGGTTCCTCAAAAAATTAAATATAGAATTATTATATGATATAACAATTTTGCTTCTAGGTATATGCTCAAAATAATTAAAAGTAGGGACTCTAATAGATATTTTTACACCAATGTTCATAGTTGTATTATTCACAATTGCCTAATGGGGGAAATAACCCAAATCTCCATGATAAATAAGAAAAATGTAGTGTATACATACAATGCAAAGGAATGTTATTTAGCCTTAAAAAGAAATGAAGTTGCACATGCTACAACATGGATAAACTTTGAAAATGTTATGCTACTTGAAATAAGGCAGGCACAAAAGGACACATATTATATGATTCCATTCATAGGAGGGACCTAGAACAGAAAGTAGAATAGTGGCTACTAGGCGCTGGAAGCCTAGGAAGTAGTTACTGTTAGATGGGTATAGAATTTCCACTTGGGATTGTGAAAAAGTTCTGGAGGTGGATAATATTGATTGCTGCACAACAGTGTGGATGTACGTAATGCCTCAGAGCTGTACGCCTAAGCATGGTAAAAATGGTCAATTTTATGGATATTTTACCTCAATTAAAAAAGAAAAGAAACCCTTTGATTGATCAGAAAAGGATAATGGCCTTATTCGTTTTTTTTAAATGGCAACATATGCATATTAATTTTAGACAAAAGAGAAAAGTACCAAGTAGAAAGCGACAATTGCCTCCCAGTTGCCTGAGTTCATGATGAGCATAATTTCAGACATCTATCTCAGCATTTCTTTAAGATAGTTGAGTGAATGGTTAAATGGATTGGCAGTTGTATGGATGACAAAATAGGACATAACTGATTTAATTAAAATGAGATTATTTTATACATACTAAATTTTTTAAATGTTATTTATTTATTTTTTAGAGAGATGAGAAGGAAGGGAGAAAAAGAGGGAGAGAAACATTGATGTGTGATTGCCTCTCACATGCCCCCAACTAGGGACCTGGCCCGCAACCCAGGCATGTGCCCTGACTGGGAATCAACCAGCAACCCTTTGGTTCAGAGGCCAACAGGCCATCCACTGAGCCACACTTGCCAGGGCTTAATTTCTTTCTTTATCTTTTGAATTCACAATGAATATTTCAAGCTTTTTTTCATTCAAATATCAGGTAATTAGCATTCATTTATATGAAAAATATATGCATACATACATAAATACATTCATCAATACATTGTGATCTATAGATATTACAATATATAATGGTATAATTTTGGTTTTCAATTTCTTTTATCTCTCAAGAGCAGGGGTCAGCATGCTTTTTCTGTAAAGGGTCAGGGAGTACCTTGCCCTACTTTAAACATACTGTGATTCTAGGCCTGAATCACATAGGTCACACTTTCAGAAATATTGTGGGGAAAAATCAACACAATTTTATGACTAAGTAGGAATGGGCCCAACACCTTGTTTTCATGAAATGACTATCCTAGAATTAAAGACATAGAGAAAATAATTCACAGCTTTTTCTACTACCATGTTCCATTATCTACAACCTTATTTTCTTCCACCAATCAAAAGTATTGCCATTTTTAATGCTTTGTGGAATAAAATATTTTACTAGACCACTAATGGACAACTAGTAGATCCTTAGTTTTATTTATTAAATTTATTAGAATGACATTGGTTAATAACATTATTTGTTTCACACGTATAATTCTGAAATACACCATCTGTATATTGCATTATGTGCTCATCCTCTGAAATCTAGTCTCCCTCTGTCACCATATATTTGAAATCCTTAGCTTTAAAAGTATGTTAAAATAACTTCTAGATTTATTTGGAAGGAATCTGAGACTTGCTATGAATTTTATAAAATGAAAAACAATGAGAGAGATTTGTTCAATGAGATTTTAAAAAGTGCTATAAAACAAGCACAATTAGAATAGTGTGGAATTAGTATAGGGACGAGTAGACAGCAATAGTACAAAAAGGACATACACGCAACTGAAAATAAGGATGTAGTACGTACATAAAGTGGCATTTCAAATCAATGGGGAAATTGACAGGTAGCCAATAAGTGGCCTTATAACAAATGCCTAACATTGGGGGAGAAGACACAAAATGTATATTGTATATATCCTTTTATGTAGGAATCTCTATGTATGTGTGTGTTCCTACCTCAAGTAATATCTAAAAAGATCTCAGAGATATTATGTTCTTAACTTATAAAACTAAAATCTTTAAGTGCCAGAGAATAACTTAATATTTTTATACTTTTTGGGTGGAGTGTGAATTTTTAAGTTTAGTGGCAAAGGCAACAGATTAAATTACATAAAAAGGAATGAAAAGCTTAAGTTTTTTTTTATAAAAAACATCAAAAATTAAAAATCAAAAGATAAGCACTGATCAATATATGGCTACGTGTATAACAAAGGAGTACTACCTAGACAGTTCACATAAATAAATAACAAAAAATGTCCAGTATAAAAGTGATGAGGTATATTAATAGTCATTTCACAAAAAAATATAAAATGAGAGATAAATATGTTTCAAAATTTGGATATTGTTGGTAACCATAAAATACAGAGTTTAAAACTCTGTTTAAGAAACCTAGAAATATATCATTAAAAAACAATACATAGACATATGGTTTTTAGTGATAACATTTATTGTTGGCAAGGTTCACTCAGCGGTGGAAGCACTTTGGCAAGCATTAAAAATACTTAAAACCTTTGACCAAGGGATCCACTTGCAGCATTTTATCCTGATAATTCGACTGTGTGCGTGCACAGGAATCTTCCTAGCAACACTGCCTGTAAGTGAAAGAATTGTGAACAACCATATGTTCAGTTAACTAAATTACTGTGTATCCAGACAATGGAATTCCAAATTGCCTTTTAAGGTGGTTTGTACAAGGATATTTAATGACATAAAATAGTCTATTGTAGAAGTAAAATGCAAATTAGAAATATTGCGTATACTTTAAAACAGTTCCATTTCCTGCCCCCCTCCCGCCCCCCCAATCAGGTCTGTGCTTTTCCTTAGGGGCGGTATTTCTGGAGATTTTAGTTTTACTCTTTTTTCTTTGTGCTTTCTATAATTTCCACCATAAACTCTAAGAAAGAGAAAAGTGTTACATTTTTGAGAAGTGTCATAATTTTTTTGCCAGTAAGTGTCTTCTGAGGGAACCGCCCTGATAACATTTTGTGGTTTTGATATAATAACATCTGCTTTCCAGAGTGACCTTAATGCTGATGCAGTGTCAGTGGAGTTGCTTAATCAGAAAGACCAAATTGCTTTGTTCTCTTGGAACAACACAGCATTATTTTCACAATCAGGCTTAAAAACAGAACTTAAAAATGGTGTGTGTTGAAAGTATGATGCTGATATTAAGTAGATGTAAAATCTATTTATTTAACTTATTTAACAAAGTTAAATCTATTATTTAACTTTAAATGATACAGAGGGGAAGAATAATAATGAATGTCTACACAGGCTGCATTGGAAATCAGAAGACCTAGGCTGTAGTTCTATTTGTTCCATCAACCAGAAGTATGCCTTAAAGCTAGTGAGAATAATAATAACAATTACAGGCATTATTATTATTACACACTTGATTATAATATATTACTTTCTGCAGTGCTTACTGTATTATCCCTAATTCTTGCAACTTCTTTCTCAGGGTATTAAGTATTCCTAATTTACTGGTGAAGAGACTGAAGTCCAGAGAGCTTGCTGACTGTTACTTAATTCTAAGTTGCAGAGCTAGGTATGGTGATCTTCCCAGTTTGTTTCGTTCAGCAAAGTCCTGATTGCTCCAGTAAACATCACCAGTTAAAGGCGGTAGCTTTTACTTTGCTGGCAGTGGCTTATGAAGAAAGGCTCACTAAATTATGATAACCAAAAAAATGTTCACTGTTGCTATAGTTCTATTCAGCAAATACTTAGCAAGTGCCTCTAAATATAAGGTACTACGTTCATCCCGGCAGGAGTCCATGCTTGTTGAAAATGACCCTTGCTGTGTCTGTACAGGCTTAAAATCCAGACTGTTGCCTCGGGTTCCCAAGGTCCTTCACTTACTAGCTGTGTGGACCTTGGGCTTTAACTTCCCTATGTTGTGGCTTCTTCACCTGTAAAACGAGATAAATAATACCACCTATCTCACAACTTCTTAGTAAGATTAGAAGTTATTTGCAATGTGCTTAGAATAGTATTTGGCACTTATTAAAGTGTTAATATTTGCTTATTAAACAACATATAGACCCTCGTATACAGGGTGGGGCAAAAGTAGGTTTACAGTTGTGAGTATGTGAAACACAGAGTTTATTCTTGTATTATTATTATTTATGAATTATTATATTATTTTCTATACCAACAACAGTAAACCTACTTTTACTGAGCCCTGTGTATATAAACAATCCAGTGGCTAATTGTGTATTGATAATAGTGTCCACTAGTCGTCTACTTCTTTGAATTTCGTGCCTGTGTGATTCCTTCTCGCCACACTCACATTTCTCTGGAGCAAGGTCCCTGTGCATACAGTGAACTGACTCCTACCTTGTTCCTACCTGGCCCTCTGCTTGACTGCAGTATCTGAAAAATAGAATCAGTGAACTTACCAAATTCATCATTTCATTGGTTAATTAAATGGTACAAGATAACTGGAAAACTTTTTTATTAAACATTGTATCTATGATTAGTTTGGATCAGTCAGTTGTCTTCTCAGTAGCTTTCTTTAAATACAGAAGTGTCAGAGAAAAATAAAAGGACTAAAAATCATAATTAGGATCAAATCTAGAATTAACTCTTACAACACCATTGTTCCTAAGTGCCTGAGCGGTTTCTTTTTAATATATTCCAGATACACAAGACAGTGTGATTGATGTTCTCTAAAATGTTACAGAACTCTGTGAGAAGGTATCAGGTGTAGGTTTTATTTTTATACTTTAATACCCTTGAGCACCAGCTTTTAATGAGTTTGTGATGCCATACAAAGTTCTGATGATATATCCTACCTAGGTTGGCAGGTGGAAAGTATATATTAGTGCATTTATAAAGTCAGAAAAGAGATTCTTATTTTGTAAATAAATAAAAGAGTTATGAAGAAACCAAGGAGTAGTGACTCGGTTACACGCATGCTGCAAGCTAGCGGCAGTGTGCGTGAATTAATAAAGTTCTTGGCAAAGCACTGTTTCCTGCCCATGGAGTCAGATAACATTATTAAAATACATGCAGCAAAGAAATGCCCGCTTTCTCTCTGTTTGCCTTATTTTCCTGTGATTTCATTACAATTTGAAAAGATCACACCGAACAGCGAACTGCCGAGTGCCAAGTCCCGTGGTGGACGCGTCGGATTACAGAAGAGAATGAGGGCCGCGCTCAGGGGATCATCTGGTCTGTGGAGGATACGCTTTCGCATTCCCTTAGAGCATTTCAGGTTATTTCCTTATTTATAAATAATCAGGCATTTAAAAAAATAAACTTAATTGCTTAGTGGAGAGTTCAGTTGCATGCAATCTCCCATCAGAGGAATCCACTCATTAGTGAACGTGTGCAGCAGTGAGACTATCTGAAGTGGTTGGTGTGGCAGGAGATTCCCAGCCTCAGGCCAGGCCATCTTCACTTATAATTTAACCATAATCATGCACATGTCAAAACTCATTTACTATAAAACTGATATTGGTTTTGAAATAGGTTAATATGTGTTTAAGTAAAGACAAAAATATTTCATAAACTTTTCTTTCCCTCCCTCTCTCCCTTGCTTGTCTATAAGGACTCAGCATTTGAAATACACTGATATAGCATTTTTTAATAATATATCTTTAGAAATTTTGCTTAATAAACTAATCTGTTATTTAAAAAAAACTTTTTATCCTCTCCAAAAATGATCAAGAGCGGAACTTCAAAATACATCCTATATTACAAAAATGTTACCAAGTCTCATATTAGATTTGAAAGACTCTGAGCATTTAATCTTATTTACATTAAACAATGGAATGAAAATCCAACAAAGCCTCGAGGTTTAAAAAAATTGTCTTTGGAAATTAAAAAAAAAGCTTAATTTAGGCAGTAAAGATAATTATCTCATACTTAAAAAATAAGTGGCAGTGAATCACCAAGGACCATTTTACTATGAGTCATAATGATATGTGGTCAGAGTCTTTAGTAGGTATGCTTTTTTTTAACACTACCCTTTGGTGGTTTTCTTCTGATTTCAGAGTTTTCACAATTTGGCATTGCTTTCTGGGGCTGAGACTCTTCATGTCTAGAAGATTCACTGCACTATAAATACAGTCCTTGTGGTTCTCAGGGCACAACAGAGGTGATCATACAGATGAATCCCCTTCAGGGTCACCCACTCGGTTTCTTTCTCCGCCCCATCCTGTCTCGTGTGCAGAAATGTAAAATGTTCAGTTGATAAACAGGATGGTTTAAGGTGAAAGGCGAGAAGGAAAAAAGGATCCTATGAAGTTTTTCAAGGGTAGATGTGCTACATCTTTGTAATCTTCCTTGCCAATAATGAGACATCATGTCAGTAAACATTTGTTGACAAACAGAATGAATGGAGAGATGAGTAATCTTTGAGAATGGTTTGCAGCCCCTTTTACTGTAATTGAGAGAACAATTTAATTAAAACAAAATTATAAACAAGGACATTGGAGTAATAAATGTTAATTGTATGGTATAAGACATATAAAACACTTTCACATATTATAATTTATCTCATTTAAACCTCACAAAACTCTTATTAAGGAGGCGAGTGTTATTATAGATGGAAAGTATAAGGTACAGGATCAAAAGATGACAGTGCTTACCTTCAGTATCTCACTAACAAAGTACCCACTTCTGGGAGTGTCCGTGTCTGGATAGCATGTCATTAGTTGTGGTTGTTGTGGTGAGCAACAAACCATTCAGAAGATTAGAATTACACCGGTTTAGGGATGAAATAATTAGTCCAACAAGTAGCCTTCATGTGTACATGGACAGAATGGTGGGAATGGGATGGGATAGAAGCTTGTAAACTAATATTACACAAACAGTACATACGTAATGAGGATGTACTATGCACCAGGCACTTTGATAGCTCTGTTGTCAAAGATTTGCTTCATTTCAAAAGTGGAAAAAATTGAGCTCTTAGGACATGAATGACTTTCCCAAGGCAAGTATGTGGCAGGGGTGGAATTCTAATATTCAAAAAGTGTGACAAAGGTTCCTGTCTTGAAGTACTAGAAGTCTGGTTGGAGGAAAAACCATTAGTTACACACATCAACTAGATAAACAGATACACAGCACAGAACAGACTTGTGTCTGAATGACTCAAACAGTGGACACCTGTGCTGTGAGCTCGAGTGGCTACACTCTCAGTAGAGGTGGGTTACTTGAGCTGACCCTGAAAAGGAGAGGAGGGTTCAGACAGTTTGCAGGTGAGGGAAAGGTGTTTCAGGCAAAAGGAAATGCGTCAGTAAACTGCCAATAAGGGGTGGACATGACAGAGTTAAGGGACAATAAAACACCTGGGAAGGTCTTCAGATTACAGTGGCCATCTTATGTGATTTAGGGCATGGTTCATGAGTCAGAAAATTCAGAGGCCTTTGACATGTGACACCAGGGGTCAGAGAGGACAACCCTGGCCTGAGTTGGTTGATAAAGGTTTCATGGGTGAGCTGGATCTTCAGCTCAGTTCTAGCAAACTCCTAGAACCTAGACAAGCATAGAAGAAGAGTAAAGAGAATGCTCTCAGTAAAGACATGCAGGCTTATGGTGTGTTTGTGGAGAACAACATTGCTTTAAAAATACATCTTATTCTGTTATCTTATGCCTCCCAGGCTAAGGAGTTTATGCTTTTTCAGTAAAAATTTAGAACCATTAGAAGTTTGGGGTTGCTTGTCAAGAGAGACAGATACAGGCATGACTTTGTGTAACTAACAGAAGAGGAGAAACAGCAGCTAGAGTTTGAATCATTAGTAGACTATGAAAATAGTTAAGCCTTGGCCTGTGGAATGGGCGGTGGAAAAAGAAAAGATGGGTGGAAAGATCTAAGTCCCTACTGGATGTGCATTGAGGAGGCAAGGGAAAAGGGCGAAAAAAAGGCTGCTAAAGATTCCAGCCTGGTAGGCTTGGGGTATCATGATCATCTGCATGTTAATCTGTAATATTCACACGTTTCCGTATTTATGATGTGACTCCACCCTACATCCTTATGCTGAACCCATAGAGTGGATATCATTTTTCCTGTCTACAAAAGAGGAAACTGAGAGGTTAAACCAGGGACCCCAGAGGCCAGGCAAGTAAAGCCAGTAAGCATAGGAAGGAAGCTGGTGGTAGGGAATGGTGAGGATGATGAAGAAATGGAAAGCACAGTTCCTATCATCCACATTTAAGATTCTGTTTGCATTTTAACATTTCTGAAACTGGGGTGCATCTCACACTCCTCCAGTCGCTGTCAGTGAGGTGGAAGCTGTAATGTAGTCGTCATCACTAGAGCATGCACGAACTTGTCATAGCTGGTTGTATTATGGTTGATTCAATTTAATTAGGTGCACACATTACTGACACTACATGTACTGAGTTTCATTGTTAGAAAAGATGTCTTTTAAAAGAGTATAGTATTATTTGACATTGAAAGAAGTGCATACAAAAAAAGACATGTACACTAAGCAGTGAAGCATACATTTGATAATAGTTTTCTATTTGCTTCTATAACAAATTTATAGATATTTAGTGGCTTCAAATAACACAAATGTATTATCTTATGGTTCTGTAGATCAGAAGTCTGACACAGACTTCACCAAGCTAAAATTAGATACTGGTAGGGATGCATTTCTTTCTAGAGACTGTAGGAGAAAATCTGTTTCTAGCTTCTAGGGCTGCCGGCAAGCCGTGGGGCACCGGCCTCTTCCTCCATCGTCAACACCAGCAACAGCGGATTAACTCCTCAGGTCACATTTCTCTAACCCTCTTCTCTATTCACATCTCCTTCTGGCTCTGGCCTCAGCTGGGAAGGGTTCTCTGCTGTTAAGGATTCATGTGGTTGCGTTGGGTCTACCTAGATAATCCGGGGTAAGCTACCCATCTCAAGGTCCTTAACCTTATACATCGTTACATCTGTAAAGTCCCATTTTTTTCCCCCTTGTAAACTAGGCACATTCACAGGCTCAGGGGATTAGGACTTGGATGTCTATGGAGGCCATTAATCTGTTTTACCACGATCTATACATAAATATTTATGTTTTGAGAAATGACGATAGTTCCATATTTTCTTGCCAAACAATAACCAATACTTTAGGGGACCCAAAAAAGGAAGTTATCACAAAGCAGATGCCACTGTCTTGTATTTGGTTACTGAGATATTTGCAGAAGATTTTGTCACAAGCCAAAGAGGGCAACTAAGTGAAGGGGAAAGTGCCTGATCCTTCAGAATGGGTATTAAATATTTCAAAGCCAAGAGGCTGTCCTCATGGAGATTCAGGACATGAGAAGGGTAATGATTTTCTAGACTATATACAATCTAGGCCACGTAACTTTTCACTGTTTTAGTGTCTGCATTTGTCCAGCATTTTTTGCCCAGTTAAGTTCTAATGTATTTCAACCTGGCTTTATGAGAACTGTAAATTGTCCTCTCTGTGCCCCTTGACCTCTCACTGTTATAAAAGAACCAGACAAGCTTCACAAGTCAGAGTATGTGTTATTCCTGGGCAAGAGTACGTTAGTGACAATTTCCAGTGTGGGTGGATTTGAGCTTCTAAAGGATGACTATTTTCCAGTTTGACTTTCTAGTGACATCAAAGACTCTAGTGTCATATCTGCCCTCATTTACAGCTTTAGTCTTGTACCTATTGTATGTTCTCAACCTTAAGATCTCTTACAGAGGTCTTATTTCATATATTTAAGTTTACAGCTAATCAAATGAAGGCTTTTGGCATATATACCTGTGCTAGAGGCTTCAACATGTACCAGTGTATGGCAGCATTTAGTTTTGAGAGTGTATCCAGGAGGTTTATACCCCATTACAGAGAGCAGTGTCTCATTTGTTCCCGGTAGTATCAACCAGGTTAACACTCACTCGAGCTATAGTCTAGACTTAGCTCAATGCGATGTTGGCTGTACCCAAGAATCAATCCTCTTCCAATGTCAAAGTCAAAGATTTGCTAGCATGGAGGTAACTGAAAGCTCCAAAGACTCTGTAAATGTTGGAAATATTGTAATACATATAGAACCCCCTCCCTCCTCAAGGCTACTTCTTTTAAGAAAACAATAGGCATTTAAATAATTGGCCTCTGGTGCTTTTACTTAGCAAAAGTTAATGTTAATTTTTAGTCATGTTTGCATGAGAGTTGCAAATAAGTAAATAATTAAAACTAACCATTTTTTAGATCTAAATCTCTAGGTCCTATAGATTTTCGCAACAAATATGATTGCTCGATAAATGTTAGCATAAATACATAACTAAAAGGTAAAATATTAGGCATGGCCTAATCTAAAGGCATAATCTAAAATATTAGGCATGGCAAACATCTAAAGAGAAGTCACTGGCTACCCTGTGAGGAAATACGCAAATAATAAGTGTATAGCCCATAACCTGTGTATGCACGTTTCCAATCCCCCTTCCAGTACTTCTGCTCCCCTACATTGGGGCCCACTGAGCCTATTTCTGCTGGTTCTTATTTTCCCTTCCAGTGAAGGTGTTGCCTGATGGAGGATTAAAGTGCCAGTGTTTGGAGGGCCGATTTGCCAGCTTTCCATTGCCATGGGTAATTTCTATTTTGCAAAGGAGTAAATATGCACTATTCCTCAATTAATATTTACTTACTTCATCTTGGCTTACCCCAAACCAGGTCAGCTGAGCCATCGCCTTAAAAGTGTGCAGGATTGCAGGCAACAGGAAGACCTGCCATTGTTAACAAGTACATATTGAGTGCCTGCCCTACACAGTGGGTACAGCGATGACCCAAGCCGGGCATGGTCCCTGCTCTGATGGTGCTTTCAGCTTGGGAGGGGAGACTGATGCTATTCAAAGAACATAAATAAATATAAAATTTAGCATGGTAAGAACTGTGAAGAAGAGATACGCAGTATCACCAGCATGTATAATAGGAAGATTTTCCCTGGCTAGGAAAGGAGGGAAAGGCCTTCCCTAAGTGATGATGCCCTGAGATTTAAAGAAAGAGCAGGATTTAAACAGACAAAACTGGAGAGGTACACAGTACCTGGCACACAGCAGGTGCTAAGATCAACGGTGGGTAAATTGTATACTGCTCATGTACTAGAATCTCTGTTCAACCTGAGTAGCGATTTTCTGAGAAACCTGGGTTTCTTTCCATTTCAAAAGCATGCCATTCTGGGACAAGAGTTAGAGGTGTCTCTTTGACCCCTCTATAGTCTCTTTTAAAAACTGTTTTTGGGGTCCGTTAGCACCTGCTCACTGGAAGTACTCCAGCTCTGTGCTAGATCATGTGATAGGAGAGACATGGCCTTTAGCTGCACACCAACCACATAAGTAGCTGTGGTTTGCCTAGTTAAAAAAATGTACTTTAGAAGCCCAGAAACTGCCAGCCTCTGGAGTTGTTGTGACGCTGTCTGTCTTCACGTCTGGCTGTTTGGCTGTTTGTTCCCATGTGTCCCGTGACTTGTGTTCTGTCTTGTCCCTTTGCCATATGGTTTACAGAGGTAAAATTCCCTTAAGGGGGAAAAAAAAAACAACCACATGATCATTATTAAAATAGTGGAACTTATGAATATAAGTTAAATATTCACTTACTTGAATATAAGTACCTGTGGGATGTCAGAATATTTTGCTTAAAGAAATAAAACACAATCGTAACAAAGAGTGAAGGTATTTATTACTGTTAGTGAAAGGACAGGAAGGTATGGAAAGCAGGCGGAACACAAGTGTTTAGGGTGAAAGTCATTGGTGGATGTGCCAGCTGAGATCTGCTGGGGGAGACCTTAGCTGCCTCCTGAGTGGACAAAGCTCATGCAGAGAGCCACAGGGTTTATGGGTTAGGAAGGGAAGGACGTGGTTTTCCCCAGCCATCTGGTCCAGCTGTGTAATTCAGCCACCACGACCCTGACATTTAGCCCTCAGCACTCCCAGCTTCTTCCCAGAGTCTCACAAAAGGAAAGAAAGTTCTGTCCCTTAATTCCCATGGCCATGACGTTGCCATAGAACCGAAAGTTTTTCTCCATAGTCTTCATAAATACCCTGGTCTGGTTCTTAATCACTGTCCATATCATGCGTGGGAAGAGGCCCTCCTCATCCTAATAGCACCCCTACACCGAGTATATGCTGTGTCAAGTAGTAGAGTTCACCCATCATGCAGTAATTCTCATGGCAATGCCCTGAAGGAGGTATCCTCTTCATTTTATAGGTAAGGAAACTGAGATGTCATGATATTAAATAGCTTAACAAAATGCGCTTACCCAGGGATTTGTATCTACTTGGGGCTCTGAAGCCTGTACTCTTTCTACTGTGCTAAAACAGTATTTTGTTTTTCTGTTTTTTGTTGTTGTTTGTTTTTTGGGCGGGAGGGGGACATAATCTAGTCATTGTGGATAAGAATTTGGAATAAATTACTTAGTAGCTTTTTCCAAATTTCAGACTAACTACTTTCCCCAGTTTTAGCAATTAAGTAACTGTAACAATATTCAAGTGATGGGTTGAGAATAAATTTCCTTATCCTCCTCAAATGTTGCTGAAATTAAGTAAAAATAAGTGTTATTCTTGTAACACATGCTTTAAATATAAAGGTACTTAAGGGTTTATGAGAGCCTGGTGTGTTCAAATGAAAGTTATCTGTGCCGAGCTCCTGCTGATGGGCTGTTTTAAACAGAGCCACTGCGACTGACTTACTGTGATTATCTCTGAGGCTTTAAAATCCGGAGGGTAGAACCACAACAGTAGTAACAGACACAAGGTGTGTAATATAGAAACACAAAATTGAGAGACTTTATCAAATTCATAATGAACTTACAACCCAGCGAGCTTGAGGAAATTATTACATAAAGAAAAAGAGAAAACGCATTAAGAAAACTAATGTGGGAAAGCAAAGTGAAAGCAGCTGAATTTGTCTTTCTACGGTATGCTTGCATATGCAGAAACACAATAAAGCATCATGCTGAGTGAGGTGACCTTGATCAGGTCATCCTTAGAGTCTGTCCATGGCGGCACATCCGTCTGTGTCTGCAGCCATGGATAACAGGGATAAGAAGTGTGCCAGGGATGCCAAATGGGCATGCACCATCCCACATCCCCTGCTGATGCGCTCCCTGCTGGCCCTAAGGAGGACAAATCAGATCTTCTGAAATTGGCTAGGGACCCACAGGCCCAAGCCAAGTCCTTAACTGGGAGTAATTTTAAAGCCTGGCTTATTTATTTGTGGGGAGGGAGACCTCTGAGTCTGATACAAAGACATATACCAATGTAGAAGAAAATGTGTTATAATCATCATCTTCCATCTCTTATTTATCCTGGATAATCTTTGCTTTGACAATCCAAAGCCAATAACATAGATTTGTGTTCTTTCTTAGGGTTTTCTTGGTGAAATATTTCCTATATACAATTTTTAGTAAAAGGCACCTCTAAGGTCATAATGATTTTACGTCTGCTTGTTTTGATGATGAAATCTCCACCAAATTTAAGGGCTTTTGGTGAGCATCCCCACCAAATTTACGAGATTTTTCATGCATTTTGATATTTTGGGGGGAGACATGCTTTAAACTTACAGCATACATTTCATTCTCACCAGGCTGGGGAGAGTGAGGGTTGACTTTCAGAACCTGCTATTTATGCCTTCATTCTTTCATTTATTTTTGCCACTGTTTACCAGATTATGGTTTCCTATATTTGACAACTACAACACTGCTTCTCATTAGGTTGTTTTCATGGTTATTACATAATAGATAAAATACATTGACTTCAAGTATTTATTTTCTTCTAAATAGGTGAAGGTTTGACCAGCTGTAAATAAAACCTACAAAATGCTGAAGAAAATATTAATTTTTAGCCATCACACTTACTGAAATTAGCTGGGTATACTGATCAGAGGTATGAAAACACTAAAAAACTATTATTGTATATTTCCTTTGACTGAAAGGTTTCCTGGAGTGTCACCTCAATGAATAGTTCTAAGAATTTTGAGTACTTGTAAGAATACCTCAAAGTCTGGGGTTGCTGAAGTAGAAATGAGTTATTTCTGAAGAAAGCACTTAGCATTAATTTTCAATCTATTTTACATAAACTCTTTGGCTCGTAGCAAAGTCCGATAAAATATAATATTTCTGAGAACTGGACACTAGAGCAGAATCAGGACATTTCAGGCAAGGGGGTCTCAGATAAAGAAAAAAGTAAAAAGGAGTTTCATTATAATTATAACTTTTAAAGTAGTGAAAAAAGAAATGATCCACTTGTTTTCACAGTCCATGCTGTGTGTCCCTCTCTGATCCCCGCTTCAGGTACCTGTCACTGCTGACATCCTCCCTTCATCGGGCGCTCCCAACCACTTACCTGTAAGAGCTCAAACCATACTCTCTGCAGTTAGTAGCTGTGCAAAAGTGACTTAACACGTCTTAAGTGAAAAACACGTGTTTGTGTTTTTTCCTCTCTGCTAGGCCTTCCAGATAGTAGTTGTTCCAAGAATGTGCTATAAATCAGTCTTCTCGTGTGTTAGGCCTCAGGAAGATAACCATAATATGCTGCTGAGGGCCCCGCAGGCGATCTGACCATAGCACTTCTTTACTTTTACTTTTCTTAGAGAGGTAATTGCGTGCTTCTTCAAAGTGCAATAATGTCAATAGAGCGATAAAAATAGGCATTTGATACGACACCCAGTGATATCATGAATCATTTCAGATGGCATCAGCACTGAACGCATGCGTGAAAGAATGTGCTAAAGGAGGTGTTGGTCAATCGTGGTCATCTTGTCACCTGTGGGAATAAAGTTTCCTTTGTTTTCCCTTTTAAGGAAGTAATATTAGAAGAGAGATAAACACCAGAGTTATTTTTTAAAAAGTTAGTAATATGTTGAATAGATACGTTGTTGTATTTGAATAAATTCTATTGGAAAAGTTATAAAAGTTTTCTGGCAATTGAATAAAAACTTGGGTAACCATAGTCATATGTCCATTATGAAAATTCAAAGGGAACAAGCCTTTACCTTGCACACTGAGTACCTCTTCTCACAGCTTTAGAACAAACAAAACCAAAGCTTCAGAAAGAGCAAAGAAGTTTCCACTGGACAGTAACAGATCTTTAAACTTTTTTAGTTTTCAGCAAATAATTATGAGATCTGGAAATGAAATATTATTTATGTACTATATATTCTTTTGCTGAAATAGGTTTTTCCCATTAGTCTGAGAAACCTGTTCATCTAGCTTAAACAGAGGGTGGATGTACCACCAGTTCACCACCCACCTATAGGTTACATCCATTTTATTTTATGCCAAATGAGAGCTACAATGAACATCTTTGTAGATCTAGCTTTATATTGGTTATGAAATAGATTCCCAGTAGTGAGATGGCTGACCTAAAAATTTGTATATTCCAATTTTTAATAGATGCTATCAAAATACTTCCCAAAAGGTGTCAATAGTTCACATTTTCAAAAACAATTAATTTTTCTGCATCCTCACCAGTAGTACCATAGTACTTTCAATTTTAACCTTGTCTGACAGGGTAAATGAAATCTATAAAAACTACTAGAACTAATAAGGAAATTTATCAAGGTTGCAGAATACAAGGTCAATAAAAGAAAAATCAATTCTATATCTTTATATTTAGCAATAAAGAAATTGAAAACATACAGATTATAATATCATGAAACACTTAGGTAAGTTTAACAATATATGTGGAAGACTTATCTAATAAAAATTACAAAACAGTTCTCCTCAAATTGTCCTATAGAGCCAATTAAATCTCAAACAAAATATTTACTTGGTGGTAGTGGTTATATTTGAGTAACTAAAAGCAATTTCTCATAATCAGATTGTATCGAAATGTTAAAACATAAGGTCTAATTTGCTCTAGAAGTTAGTAGTCAAATATGAATACCAAACAATGTTTGATACAATATAAACTAAATTCATTATTCAAAATACCTAAACATTTCTCTTAAAAAAAGGTAATCTTACATTCTGTTTAGCCAGAAAGAGTTCCAATGTATACCATCTGTGTTGACATAATTATTAATAATGTTTTCTGTCACTCTCAAAACTATTGGACTGGCCAAAAATTATGTTTAGTTTTTCCCATGAAATAAGAGACACATATCTTATTTTCACCAGTAACTTCATTGATTTGGGTATTTTGAGTATGTTGGCTCTCTCCCACATGGTGTATTGTTGATTGTTCTCAATGTCTCATTTTGATCGCTGTCAAATTCAACTGGTCTGATTGTGAAGCATCTTTCAATGAGGAATCTCCAGCACAATATCACAAACCATTTTTGACACATTTGATCAGTCACAGCATCTTCTCCATACGCTGCACAAATCTTTTTTTGCATTTCAGTTGCTTTTTAATTTTCCTTGAAATAATAAAGTATAATATGCTGAAAATGCTTATTTTCTTCCATCCTCAGTATTAAAATGGTGACACAAAAATTTACCAATTTTGATAAGATTTTTTAAAATGTACTCTGATATGACAGCTGTCACAATACAATCCAACAAAATTGTTTTGAATGAAATTGAGAACAACTGAGCAATTATGATCATCTTACCTAATAGGAGTAGTGGTTTAATTTCACCACATTAAGTTCAAAAGTTGAATGAAATTTAATCATAATTACCTGTTTTTATGTTAAACTGCTATATTCTCATGTAACAGTTTAATTCCCTTGCTGTGTGTATATACAGGGTGGGGTAAAAGTAGGTTTATAGTTGAGAGTACGCAAAACACAGAGTTTATTCTTTAAAATTTTTTTAAATTCATTGATTTTTAGAGAGAGGGAGGAGGGGAAAGAGAGAGAGAGAGAGAGAGAGAGGAGAGAGAGAGAGCAATTTATTTTTCCACTTATTTGTGCATTCATTGGTTGTTTCATGTATGTATGTGCTCTGACCAGCGCATACATACCTGTAAACTTAGCATATCAGGGTGATGCTTTAATCAACTGAGCTACCTGGCCAGGGCCTTCAGAGTTTATCCTTGTATTATTATTTATTAATTATCATATTATTTTCCATACAAACTGTAAACCTACGTTTGCAGTACCCTGTGTGTGTGTGCGTCTTTGTTACTTTCTTAGTGCTTTCCTTGGAGGTTATCATTAGCATGTACATTGAAAACTATATTTTTGGATTAAAAGTGACTCAATTCCAATAGTATACAGACATTTTCCTTCAATGTAGCTCTGTTCTCTCCACCTTCATTGTACCGTCATTGTGTTAGAAATGACATCTTTATAGATTATAAGTCCATCAACAAGTCATGCGATTGTTGTTTATACAGCTGTGTTTTAAATCAAAGAGAAGGAAAGAGCAAAAAAAAGTGCACCTATGGCTCTTTTATATTCACCTTTACTGGTGCTTTTATTGCTTCTTGTGCATTAGAATTACTGCCTAGTTTCTTTCCTTTCAGCTCAAAGGTCTACCTTTAGCATTTTTTGTATTTTGTTTATTTTATAATTTCTTAATTTCTTTTTCATTTTTGAAGAATAGTTTTGCTGGGCATAGAATTCTTGGTTGACTCTCTTTTCTTTCCTCACCCTGAATATGTTATTACATATTCATTACATATTGCATCTGGAATTCATAAATTCTGACTAGAAGTCAGATTTTTTACTGAGGATCCCTTGTACATGTCACTTTTCTCCTACGCTTTCAAGATTCTTTGGTAATCTTTGGCTTTTGACAGTTTGGTAATGATTCATCGAGGTCCGGATCTTTTTGGGTTTATCCTACTTGAGATTTATTGAGATTTTTGAGTGTGCAAATGAGATTTGGAAAGTTTGTAACAATTATTTTCTCGAATATTCCTTCTGCTACTTTTCTGTCTCCATTCCTCCTGCAAGTTCCATTTTATTATCTCGGTACAGCTGATGCCCCACAGGTCTCTGAGGCTGTGTTTATTTTTCTTCACTCTTTTTTTCCTCTCTGCTCTCTAGGCTGGGTAATCTCAGTTGACTTATTTTCCAGTTCCACTGATTCTCTCTTTTGTTAGATCAGATCTGATATTGAGTCCTTCTAGTGAAATTTTCATTTCAGTTGCTGTGCTTTTCTACTCCAGAATTTTTACTTGGCTCATAATTTCCAATTCTTTTTCTTTAAATATTTTATTTATTTATTTTCAGAGAGGGAAGGGAGGGAGAAAGAGAGAGAGAGAGAGAAACATCAATGTGTGGTTGTTGGGGGTCATGGCCTGCAACCCAGGCATGTGCCCTGACTGGGAATCGAACCTGCGACACTTTGGTTTGCAGCCAGCACTCAATCAACTGAGCTACACCAGCCAGAGCATAATTTCCAATTCTTTATTTGTATCTGTATCTCATGAGACATCATTGTCATACTTCTCCTTAATTTTTCAACATGATTTTCTGTAGTTCTTTAAACATATTTATAATATTTCAAGTCTGTCTAGGCAATCCAATGTCTGTGCTTCTTAGGAATAGTTTTTATTGACTATCTATATCCTGTATATGAGCCAAACATTCCTATTTTTGTGTCTTATAATTTTTTATATTGAAAATAGAACATTTCAAATAATATAATGGGGCAACGGTGGAAATCTTGAAACCCAAGATTTGAGGTTGTTGTTGTTGTTGTTGTTGCTACTACTGTTTGTGTATTTAAGTGACTTTCCAAACCCATTCTATGAAACCTGTATATTTTGTTGTGTGTGGCCACTAAAGTTCCTGCTCAGTTAACTTGGTGGTCAGAGAGCAATTGGTTGCAGACTTTTAAAAATGCCTTAACTGGTAAATTTCTGCCCTCTGCTGAGGGGCTGAGCATGTGTTTGTGTGTGTGGGAGGCACACTTGTGACTCTCAGGCAGAGAGTTTTCATTATGTAAAAAAGGAATTACTGTTGCACCATGTCATATACTTCTGTGTCTTAGGTTAAAAGTAATGTAAAAAATCCCTAAAACAGTAAAATAACAAAACTCAATGCTCCTTCTCTATAGTCTATGCATTGCTTTTGTTTGCTAATTTTAAAAAAATGACTGTCTTACTGTGTTCAGACAGCAAGGACCATGTGGCAATGCTTACAAACACCTTCTTTCTACAGAAAAATACTTGCTGTTCACAGAAGTGAATGCATTATGCTTACATTAGACTAGAGTGTAATAACTGAGTAGGCAGAAGTCTTGAACAGATTGTTTGTTTAAATATCATTATTAGCATAAAAAATCTTACAGGGAAACCATGCTTCTAACAATTCACCATAATATTGCAATATGCCCTCTGGCATATGGAATAGCGATGTTTCAGAATGTTTTTAAATGTTCTGTTGCATTTGATGTCTTTTTGTGCATAACCCAAAGCATGATCAGGCTTCTGTTTAAATTAATAAAAATTCATTACGAATAATCCAAGAACCTATAAAAAGGATATTGAGGAAAAAATTCTGAAGACACTAACTATGAAAAGCATCCATAAAGGCGTACTTCATCTAATTTAAGTTTAAAAGTTTTTAAGGGAAATTCATGTTTAGAATTTGGTGGAACAGCTTCCATGTTCCTTTTCGGATGGTTTAACACACTGTGTTTTATAGTAAAACACGTGCTCGGTGCACAGAAGCTGCTGGCTCCTGCAGTTCCTTATGTGTGAGACTCAGTGGGAGAACAGCCTCCCCAAAGCATATTTACAATATGCTTTATTTACAAAGCATATTGTATATCAAAGAATGATATTAAATTAGCTTCAATATTTGTGGTTTTAATGTCCTGTAATTAAGAATGTCTAACAGAATTATCACACATTTTAACCGAATCAAAATTTCATACCAGGTATTTATATCCTCAATGGGAACTGACAAAGGTTTCTGAATCTCATCCAAGAGTTTGTGCTGTAACAATTATTTTGTGTTAATTATTTCTATTTTAATCAATCTATTCATTACATAAATGTTTTGTTCTTTATAAATGTTGAACTGCACCTATTCGTGTGTTAATTTAAAAAGTATTTATTGAGTACTTTGCACAGGCATTGTAAATGTGCAAGGTGTTAGGAATATCATGGCAAAAAAATCAAGATGCTCTCTGCTTTGAATTTCAAAAGATAAATGTAAGAAAATTGTTGGGTTTCATTATAAGGAAAAACTGTGAGTGTATAACTGGTGTACCTACCAAGTTCATGAGTTGGAGAAGGGCTTTCTGAAGGTGAGAGACAAGCTGACACCTGAGGGAGGAACAACAGTTAAAGAGGGGATAAGAACTCAGGTGGGGAAGTGAAGGAGGAAGTGAGGCAGTCAGTATGAGGGAACTGGGAGGGAGGCAGGAGAAAGGGGAGTGGAAAAGAATGATCTAGGTAGACAATAGTTCATATTCATTGATAATGTTTTCTCTAGATCACAGTTTCCTTACAGTTTTACATTATTTTTCATTTTTCAGTTTGTATCTCCAGGTGCTAAGGAAAGGCTGACCATGTAGCAGATGTTCAGTAAATGAATGAAAAATACATGAGTGAGTGTGTTTTCCCTTTACCCAAAATATTGAACCTCACTGACATTTTTTTTTTGTGCGTGGTTTTTGTGTGACCAAGATTCCAGCTACTAGGTCCTCATATCTATAGATTTTGGCATTTGTGTTTTAGGAAGCCCAGCTGAAAATCCGAAGTCCTCACCCTTTAAAAAGAAATAATACATTGAGTCATATTCAGTCAATAATATAAAAATGGAAACAATGCTATTGTTTTAGGATCCTCTGAGGCACTAGAGGTTTAGGGCTTCAAAGACAAAATCAGACATTGTGATCTTTTAGCTTTACTTAAAACTTTTAAATATAAAATGTCAATATTATCTGTTCACTTCTCTAAAATAGAATTAGAAAACATTGCACTACTTTATTTAATATTTTTTAATGTTTGCATTTTAAATAGACATAGGAATGGAAAGTTATTTATTAGTCTGTATGAATTTTTCTCACAAAATTTTTAAAAATGTAAGAGGCGAAACGGTATTCTATGAATATAATAGTAAAAATAACGTATGAGCTCTTTCACAGCACCGCTCTGTCTGATCAAATTTCTAGCTAGAACAAACAAATATGCATAAGCCCACAATAACAAACTAAACAAAAATATTAAAAAGCAAAATAAAGCAAGTTCTTTAGTTAAATTTCTAACTTCTTAACTAGGGTAAATGATAAGAAAGAAGAGAGGACTGAAAAGAAGGAAGGAAGGAAAGAAGGAACTTGGAAAGGAAAGATAACCTCTTTCTGTCACCTGATATTGTGGTAAAATCAAGTCAAAGTCAAGCAGGTATGAGAAAATTCAGGTTGCCCTGGCTGGCATAGCTCGGTGGATTGAGCACGGGCTGGGAACCAAAGTGTCACATGTTCGATTCCCAGTCAGGGTACATGCCTGGGTTGCAGGCCATGACCCCCAGCAACTGCACATTGATGTTTCTCTCTCTGTCTCCCTCCCTTCCCTCTCTAAAAATAAATAAATAAAATATTTAAAAAAAAGAAAAAGAAAATTCAGATGCAGAGCAATTCATTATACATTCACAAAATAAGGATAACAGCTTAATTTACTATAATTAAAAAAAATTAAGTCCCTGAAAATAATAGAGTACCTAACCAATATATTGAATAATAATAATCGTGTTCACCTATGCATGTGTGGATCTGATTTCTGAGGTACTGAGGGGCTGGTTGAATTAATTAGAAAAATGTGGCTTTGTTGGGCTGGACTTTGCAAATTTTTAAATGTGTTCTTATCTTAGAACTAATTAGCTTGCAGGGGAGCCGCTTCTTGAGTAAAATTGTGCATAGTTAACTTAAAGTGCCCTATTAAAGCATTTAAAAAATGTATAGAAGATAACCTTCACTATCAGTTATAGGCTTTTGGACTTGGCCACTGGTTTCTACAGGTAAAGTTATATTGAAATAGATTCACAAATAACTTAAGATTCTGGGCAAGAAAATAGAAGAAACCGAGAAACGCTGGTGAGCGAGAACACATTTTCCACAAGCGGAGTTAAGAGACAGCTCTTCCTTCCCACTAGTGTACAGAATTGACTACTGTGTTTGCTACAAGGAATAGTTACACTCCCAATTTCAAAGGTGACCTTTTGAGAATGAGTCAACAATATGTATAACCTCAACTTTAAACTAATGGAAGCCAAAGTAGATAAAACCTTTCTTAAGTTTTACTAATTTTTCAGGCAAATTGACAGTTTGTCTATTTAAAGTCTAAAAAAACGTATTAAACAATTTTTGCTTGGAAGTTAAAAAAAGTGTTTCTTCTTCTCATCTTGTGGCTAATGTTTTCCTATTATCAAGACTTTGCATGTTTTAGCACCCACCCAGCCCCGTCACATTATTATTTGGGGGGTTGAGGTCTGAGTGACAAGTACATTGATACAACTGAATCATCCTTCTGCAGGCATGTCTTTGTTATCAGATTGGTTTTCAAGTAGATTTACATTTTAAAAGTGCATCCGTTGAACAAGATTAGTCTTTGCAAGATGTGACATTTATCCTAGCAATGGGTGATAGAATTTTATACTTTAGACATGTGAACTGAACTAGATAGTAAGCTGACATGTTTTCAAGTAGTTCCTTTCTTTCTGGTTATCAGATTAAACCACCAAAATGAAGCTGAAAGGGTGTTATCGTGAAAGTTAATTGGATTAGGGCCAAGTTTCCACCCTCCTAAAATGCCAGGATTTCCCAGCAACCAAGCCAAGTTATGTCTTGCCTTAATATAATAGAGAATTCAGAAAAACTGACAACTCAGAGGTGAGGTAAAGAAGCAAGCAGGAGTTGGTGTTTTCTTGAATTTCTCTGGTGAGCCTAAAAAGCATTCCAGGGTGAACAAATAAAATACAAGGGAAGCTGAAAGCTGCTTTCTATCATTTTAGGAAAGAACCTTGCTATATAAAAATAATCATGTTAAAATATATTTCCTAATCATGATGCCCTATAAACATATTACTAACATAATAAAGATCCAAAATGTTATTGCTGGGGAAAATGCTAACACACTAAAATAATGAGTATTTTTCTTGAGGGATATAAAGAGTTCATGGACTAATCTAAGAAAACTCTAAGAATTACACTATACTGCATAGTTTGAACAACTCTGGACACATTTTATTAGCTTTTGAGGAAGCTGAGTGAAGACTTCCTTCAATTAAACCGCAGAGGATTTAGGCAGGGAGAATAAAGTTGTTTGACTTGAAACTTGACAGGATGTGAGGATATTAAGCACAACTTCTCCTTAATGTAGTGTGTAATCTTTAATAAATAAAAATGTGTGAAGGGCTCAGATTTTACTGATTTTCTTATATACTTATTTAAGCGTTTCTGTCTCCCCAACTCAAAGGAGTCTCTCAAAAAATAAAAAATATGGCAGAACCCATATACTAATATTAACTATTTTCATGAAAAGTATTGTTTGGCTTATTTTAATTGTTACCAAATTCTTCATTAAGCACAACAGTATCGACTGCCATGAGTAATGCTGTTGGATCTTGTAGCTGCCTTCTATATGCTGGTGTTCTCTACAGTCAATGTCACTGGTGTTGTTAGTGTTCAGTTTTAACAGACCACATTGCAGACACTTAAAGATGTATGATACATGAATGGTTTCTCTTTGCTGCAGTTGAAAGTTGTTCATTCTCTAGCAGTTATGGATGCTTGAGCAAGTAACTTGATTTCTGAGGACCTCAGTTTCCTAAAATATATATAGCAAGGGGCCCAGACAAGATTATCTTTGTAGTATTTATTTACTCATGTATTTATTTATTTGTCCATCAATCCCAATCCTTTTCTTCATTCCTTGATGACCATTACTTTTAAGAGAATCTAAGAGTTTTTCTTCATTCCACAACGATCACTCCCTTAGTATTCTAACACATTTTATAAAAAACTACTTCGTACTTACAGAGTTAATACATGTACTTCATTGCCTGAAGTCAGGGCCGATACTTTTAATTTCATCATGAAGCATAAATGCATGTGAAAGATGCATGTAAAAAGTGTTGAAGATGAGAACAAATGAAAATTTATAGTGGATTTTCCAAAAATTGGAACTCACCCGAACTATTAATTCATCTTGATGCCAGCTGGTAGTATATGACGCTTGGTACATAACAAAGTCTTAAAAACATTTCTTGAAAAAATTACACAAATGCAAGGAAGAGAAACAGGCAAATTTACAATGAAATTAATAAGATTAAGCTTCAGGGCCCCTAAATGCCACGGGTTCCTTTCTAGGCTTTGGGAGAGGCCCTATTTGGTCATTCACACTTTCATAAGTTTTTGTGAGATTTCAGAACTGACATATTCAACCTAATTGCTTAAGACTTCTGTCTCTCTTCACTTTGACTTTCCCTCCAACAGAGAGACTTAAAAAAACCCAGCTTTTTCTTTTTGCTTAATCCCTTCACCTTTTTCACATAACCCCCCAAACCTCCTCCCCTCTGACAGTTATCAGTCTGTTCTCTGTGTCTATGAGTCTATTTTGTTTGTCAGTTTATTTTGTTCATTAAGAGTCCACATATAAGTGAGGTGTTAGGGTATTTGTCTTTCTCCAACTGGCTTATATCACTTAGTATAATACTATCCAGGAGTATCCATCCTATCACAAAATTAAGATTTCCTTCTTTTTTGTATAGCTGAGTAGTATTCCTTTGTGTAAAAGTACCACAGCTGTTTTATCCACTTATCTACTGATGGACACTGGGCTGCTTCCAAATCTTGGTGATTGAAAATAATGCTGCAATGAACATAGGGGTGCATATATTCTTTTGAATTAGTGTTTTGGGTTCCTTTGGATGTATTTCCAACTAGGTCATAAGGCAGTTCCATTTTTAATTTTTTTGAGATAACTTCATGCTGTTTTGCACAGTGGCTGCACCAATCTGCATTCCCACCCACAGGAATGTAGAAAGTCTTTTTTCTCCACATCCTCCCCAACACTTGTTATTTATTGATTTATTGATGATGGCCATCCTGACAGGTGCAAGGCGATAGATATTTCATTGTGGCTTTTTAATTGGCATTTCTGTGATGATTAGTGATGTTGAGCATGTTTTCATATGTCTATTGGCCATCTGGAGGTCTCCTTTGAGAAGTATGTATTCAGGTCCTTTGCCCATCTTTTAACTGGATTGTATGTTTTTTGGTGTTGAGTTGCATAAGTTCTTTATAAATTTTGTGTATTAAACCTTTATCAGATGTATCATTGGCAAATATATCCTCCCATGCAGTGGGTTTTTCCATTTTATTGATAGTTTCCTTGACTGTTCAAAAACATCTTAGTTTGATGTGGTTCCATTTGTTTATTTTTACTTTTGTTTTACTTGCCCTAGGTGATATATCAGAAAACAATATTGCTGTGAGAAATGTCTGAGATTTTACTGTGTATGTTTTCTTCTAGGAATTTTTTTTATTGTTTTGAGTCTTACATTTAAGTCTTTAATCCCTTTTGAGTATATTCCTGTGTATGGTGTAAGAAGGTGGTCTAATTTCATTGTTTTTGCTCATATCTGTCCAATATTCCCAACACCATTTATTGAATAGACTATTTCTACTCCATTGTATGTTCTTGTCTCCTTTGTCATATTAATTAACCATAAAGGCATGGTTTTATTTCTGTGCTATTCTGTTCCATTGATCTACATTTCTGTTTTTATGCCAGTGCCATGTTGCTTTGATTACTATGTTTTTGTAGTATAGTTTGATATCAGGCAGTGTGATTCCTCCAACTTTGTTCTTCTTTCTCAAGATTTCTGTGGCTATTTGGGGTCTTTCATGGTTCCATACAAATTTTTGGAATATTTGTTCCAGTTCTGTAAAATACACCATTGATATCTTGATAGGAATTGAGTTGAATCTATAGATTGCTTTAGGTGGTATTGCCAGAGGAAAAGAGGGGTGGGAGGAAGTAAAATAAGGTAAATGGGGAATAAATAATGATGGAAGGGCACTAGACTTGGGATGGTGATCACATGATACAGTATACAGGTGATGTATTATAGAATTGAATGCCTGAAACCTATATAACTTTATTAAGCAATGTCACCCCAGTGAATTCAATAAAAAAACATAGAATGGGGGTCAGAGCTGAAGTTTCAACTGTGATTAGAGACCAGGCATCTGTAATGATTCTAATAAGTTCCAGTTTCCTCCATTGACCAAGGTCATATTCTCTGAGCATGAAGAGGGTTGTAATCATTGCAAATGTCACAGTGAAAATAAGCTGAGAATATTTTAAGGGAGAGCCCAGATGGTTCATGTGAAGTCTATGCAGAATAGGGAAAGAAGAGAAGGTCTTGTGTAGGGCTGATGGGGGAGTAGCACAGTGTTGAAGGTAACAGGAGATCTCAGCATGGTCAGGACAAATGAGCTACGAGTGATGGCTGCAGCTGGAAGGAGACAAGACCAAGGGCAGCAGGATATGGAGCCTGGGACTTTTCAAGTCAGAAATTTGCAGGTGGGTATTTTGGGAAAACATAAAATTTTAATTTTAATACATATAAGTCAACTAAACTCTAAAAACTTGTCTATATGATAGACAAGGAGCTATATTATAGTCAATATTCAATCTATATCCTGAGTCATTTTTCTTCTGTATCTCAATTAAAGCATTTTAAAGTTGAAAAAATCCCCGAGCTTTATTGATATATAATTAACATACTATACAACTCACCCATTTAAAGTGCACAATTTTTAAAGTAGTTTTGGGTGTATTATAGAATTTAGCATCATGATTTTAGAACATTTCCATCACCCTAAAAAGAACCCCCCATCCATTAGTGGTCACTCTCCATTTGCCCCAACTATCCTTTGGGCTATATGCAACCACTAATCAATCAATACTTTCTCTCTCTATAGATTTAAATATGCTGGACATTTTATATAAATGGAATCATGTAATGTGTGTTTATTTTGTGATTAGCTTCTTGCACTTAGCAAAATGTTTTAAAGGCTCATTCATATTGTAGCATATTATCGACACTTCATTCCTTTTTTTTGTTAAATGATAATCTGATTTATGGATAACCACATTTAATTTATCTGTTCACTAGTTAATAGAAATTACAGTTATTCCTACTTTTTGAATACTATGAATAATGCTGCTATGACCATTTGTGTATAAGTTTATGTGTGAATATATGTTTCATTTATTCTGGGTATATATAAAAGACTTTTGTAATCTAGGTGTTTCTACTCACAGTCTTTATTTCCACATTACCCACTCTCTCTGTCATTTTTTGCAGTTTCATTCTCTAGAGTCTTATTGATATTGATGTTTCCAAAGTCATGAAATTCTTCAACCTTACAAATATATTTATTTTACATGTTATACATTTATTCAACAATATATATTTTATTTATTCTAATTTATTTATTGCTAATTTTGTACTAGCAATTATAATGGATGCTGAAGATGTAAGATAAACTTAAAAGTGTTCTGCTTTTAAGGAATTTATATCTAGTTGGAAAGGTGGAGAAGAGTTGAAGCTAACATACATTATAGCAGAGACAGAAGATATTTTGAGGTTGTAGGGTGGGGGTGCTTATTTTGTCTGAGTCAAAGAGGTGTCATTTAATGTGTGATGCTACTGGGGATCTCCTGAGCAACTTAAGAGGAGATGCAGATGGAAGGGCATGCTAGGCCGAAGGAATAGCATCTAGATGCCTTGGTGCAGGAAGACCATGCCTGCACTTGAAACCCTGAGACCCTCTGTGCTCTAGGGTGGTGGAGTGGTGGAAGTTAAGATGGAAAATCTGGCAGCAGTGAAATCACAACAGACTCCTTTGTCTTTCTAAGGGTTTGGACTTACTTCACAAGTAATGTGGCTCCACTGAAAGATTTTAAACTGGAACAATGTGAATAAGGTGAACAAACCTTTGAAAAGTGAATCTTATAAAGAACTCATGGACAGTATTTATTTTATTATTATGATTCATGATAAAGTGCTCGACAGCTGACTAATCCTGGATTCACGGTTAAAAGGACCTACCTGTTGAGGAAGAAGGTTTTGCCCCTGAATTATTTCTTTGCTGGTATTTCCCATCTAGTAGTGATAGCTAACTATAAAACTCTTGACTTCTGTTTTTTTGTTCTTGAGAATCATTTTGCACTATGAAGTTCACGACCCTACCATTGCCTTTCTAAGGTTTTGTTATGTTCTGCAGTAAGCTCTGTAATACCACACAGAAATTAAACATCACCCACTGATCTCCTTTGAAGATCCTGTTTCAGCTTCCCTGAATACCTCCTTGTTTGTTTAGTTCTGCTGTCATTGCTTCTGTCAAGCATGGAATCCCTGGACGGCCTCAAGCCCTTTGGGAGCAAAGCTTTGTCTTGATGAAGGACCTATTCACTGGATCATGCCAGTTTTCACTCAACTAAATTTCTGCCTTAAATAAAAAAAGAAGAAAGGAAAAAATAAATAATGTGTGAAGAAAGTCTGGAAAGTCCATAGAGGAGGGGAATAATATCATTAGGTCAGAAGTTAGTAGAACTAATTTAGGAGATCAGTAGGAAAATTAAGTCACTTGTTTATAGGTTTTACAGATATTTGGCAATAATAGGATAAAAAGATTTGTTATTAATGTACAGTCACAATCAGAGAACTGCAAAGGATGCCAAAAGGATCCTCCTACACACTTATGTGGTTTTTTAGTGTGTAGTATAGGCCTAATTTCCTGGGCATTTCATTAGAAAACTGTAGCACTTTTTTTTTCTTTTTACCTTATTTTACTTCAGATGCTGTCAAATATCTTTCAAGATAACACGTTTTATTATCTCTAAAGTCACATGTAATTGTTACATAGTGAGGAGAGTTTGTATTTAGAAATTGTATTCTCAGCTGGAAAACGTTTCCAAAATCCCGACAGGTTTGAATTCAATGTAAGCATGCTCGAACACTGCACTGTAGCTTTCATAGAATGGAAAGCAGGCTGAGGATGCTTAGTAGACTCTTCTGGACCTACTATCTTCATAGACTTCTGATATGACGTGTTTAATGTCACAATTACAGTTATCCTCCCTCCCTCTCTCTCTTTGTTTCCTAATGTTTAAGATCAACTCCTATGAGTGTTTAAGTAGCTACCAAGAGCAGCAACAGAAAAAATTAAATTTAAGTCCAAATGGATCAAAAATTGTTTAGTTTAAAAAAGAAAATAAAGAATTGATTGCTGAATGAATTCTAACCTAGATATGTAAAAGTACTTAGCTTTTATTCATATTTTTAGAATGCAACACTATGAAGGCATAAAAGAAACACTTCAAATGTAGATACATATATATTTTAATTTATTTTTATTGTATTTTTTCCATTACCATTTATCCCCCTTATACTCCCCTCCCCCTGCAATCACCAGTCTGTTGTCCATGTCCATGAGCTTTCATACATATGTATTTGATATCAAAAATAGTTTGAAAATTCCATTGAATGTTTTTAAATTTTCTTTTTATTTAGTATTTTTTTAATGAGGTACAACATATACTTCAAGGTAAATAAGTCTTAAATATGTAGAACAATAAAAATTTACATCTGTATAAAACCTGTGTGATTTTTCAATGCTATGTGGTTTCCTATTGAATGGATCCAATTGATTTATAATTGATCAACATTTGGTTTGTTTATAATTGAGGGCTATTATGAATATTTCTCTAAACATTCTTGTACACAAGCACTAATATTTATTGGGTTTGCACTTCAGACTGGCATTCTTGGGTCATAGGACACACATACTTTTTGCATTGGGACATACTGCCCGAAGGTTTTCAAAGTGGTTGTACCCATGTGCACGTGCACTAGCCATGTCTGAGACTCCCAGTTGCTCCCTGTCTGTGCCACCACTCACTGTTGCCAATGCTTTCATTTTAGCCATTCTTGTGGGAGTGTACCCATGATTCTTTTATCTATATCTTTTAAATGGTTAGTGATGTTGAGGGCCTTTTCAATTGCTCGGTGGCCCTGTGGATGTTCTTTTTTGTGATGTGTCTGTTTGGTACTTTTACTTATTAAAAACATTTTTCACTCGGTAAATATTTAGATGGGGTGCACAAGCTTGGTTATATATTCTGCATATGAGTTCTTCGTGAGAGATACGTGCTGCATGTTTTTTCTCCTGGGCTGCAACTTGCCCTTCTATTTTCTTCATGTTGTCTTTCAAGGAACAGAAGTTCTTTGTATTTTTACTGAGATGTAATTGAAACATAAAATTATATTAGTTTCAGGTATACAACATAGTGATTTGACATTTGTATATATTGCTAAATCATTACAACAATAAATCTAGCTAACATGCATCACCACACATCGTTACAATTTTGTTTCCTGGGATGAAAACTTTTAATATCTATTCTCTTGGACAGTTCTAAGATATAACTTTCAAATATACAATACAGTATTATTACAGAAGTTCTTAATTTTAATGAAGTTCAATTTGTAGATCTTTTCTTAAAGATCTATATAACATAAGTTGTTCTAACATAAAGATCTAACGTAAATGGTTAGTGCTTTCTGTGCCCTGATGACAAATCTTTGCCTACCTCATGGTCATGCAGATAGTTTCCTTTTTTTCCCCCTCTAGATTTGTGAACAATTTATTGATGAGAAGAACTGCAGTGGTGCCTTAGTTATAAACTGGGTGTTCACATACGTGCAGATCTGCTTCTGAACTCTCCACAGTGTTTCAATGTTATAATTGCCTATCCTTGTATTGATGTATTGACATCACACTGCTTCACTATTGCATCAGAGCAAGTCTTTGTGATAGTGTAGGTTCTCTAACTTCATTCTTTTTTTGACATTGCCTTAGCCCTTCTAGGATTTTTGCTGCTCCATTCAAACTACAGAATCTGACTGTCAATTTCCACAAACACATTGCTAGGATTTGACTAGGATAACATTGAATACAGATCAAATTGGGAGTAATTGACATCTCTTCCATTTATCATAATAATAATGATACGTTATTATTATTATGTCCACTAACATAGTATGTGTCTCCATTTAATGTGAATTTCTCTCTTAGCAATGTTTTCTAGTTTTGGTTTAGGCCTGTACATCTTTCTTTGTATTTATCCTAAGTATTTGATAATTTTTTTATGCTAACATAGCTAATGTATTTTAACTTTTATTTTCCAACTGTCCCTGTTATATACAAGTACAATTTTTTTGTGTATTATGGTACTGATTAACTTATTAATTTTAATAGTTTAATTATATACTTTTACTTTAAAATTTAAAAAATTACTATAGAATAAACATATGGGTTCGATATTCATCTATAATGTTATAAGATTCAAAACTAGTTAATTTCTTCTGTTGCTGAGCAGTGAGTATATCTTGAGAGACATTTGGATTATGCCCAGTTTTTGTCTATTACGAATAAAGTGCTGTTCTTGTAAAAAAATATGAATGATTAGAATTAAATCTTCATTTCAAGACCAGTCACTGAAAAGTAGAAAGCACTACTAAGAAAAATTAAAGAATACATGTACGCGGAGAGACATATGACAGGCATGTGTTGAAAGACTGCATGTTTGTAGCAATTTTAAATGTCAATTTTCCTTCAAATTATCTACAGATTCAGCAAAATACCAGTAAAAGTTACAGCAGGAATATTTATAGTAATTGATAATAGCACTTTAAGATTTATATGGAAATTCCAAGGATACTACCTCATTTTAAGATTTATGAAGCTGCAATAATTATGACATCATGGTATTGGTGTCAAGGTAGGTCAATAAATCAATACGTTAGTGAAACAGAATAGAGAGTCCAGAAATAAGCCATGCATATATGGACAACTGATTTTTTATATAATTGCAATTCAGTGGAGAAAAGACTTTCTTTTCAACAATGGTGCTGGCACACTGATTTTTGATATATATGCATTTTTTGACATATATGTAATTCAGTGGAGAAAGAACCTTCTTCTCAATAATAGTACTAAGTTGAATATATACACATGTAAAAATGAACTTGAATCCAACCTTATACCATATACAAAAATCAACTGAAAATTGATCATAAATCTAAATTTAAAACCCAGCACGGTGAAAGTCATTTTTAAAAAGAAGAAAATTTTTGTGATCTTGGGATAGACAAAGACTTCTTAGATACAAAATCAATAGCATGGTCCCATGATACAAAAAAAAATTATAAATTAGACTTCATCAAAAGTAAAAATTTCTGCTATTTGAAGGACACTATTAAAAATTAAAAGAATAGTTACAAACTGGGAGAAATATTTCCAAATTATATATCAGATAAAGAAATTATATCCAGAATATAAAAAGAAGTCTCTAAAATAAAAGTAAAAAGAAAACAAACACCCCATTACAAAGATTCAGACACCATACCAAAAAGATATAGAAATGTCAAATAAGCATAACATCTTTAGACCATAGCAAGTGATATTGAGGTGGAGAAAATGGAACTACACTGATGGTGGAAATGTAAAATGTTACTACCACTTTGGAAAATAGTTTGGCAGTTTTTTAAAAAGCTAAACATAACCTATCACGTCACCCAGCAGCCATCCTGCGCCTCGGTATTTACCCAGGACACATTAAAGCTATGTTCATACGAGGAGTTGTACATGAACGATCACAGCAGCTTTGTTTATTGCAGCTAACATTGAAAACCCAATCTCTATATTCATTGGCGAATAGAAAAACCAGTTGTGGTATAACCATACAATGATGCAATTCCCCTCTGCAATAAAAATGAATGAACTATTGATTCATGTACCTACTTGAGTAAATGTAAAAATTATTATAGCGAACGAATAAAGTCAGGTAAAAAGAACACATATTATATGATTTCCTCTACATCACATTTTAGAAAATACAAACCGATCTATAGTGACAGAAAGGCGATCAGCTGCCGGAGGCCAGGGTGAAGAGGCAGTGGGGAGCAGAAGGGAGAGACTGAGGAAACTTTAGGGAAGCTGGTTCACTATCTTAATTGGATTGATGGTCTCACTCATGACAGCATGCGAGAGCATATCAAATCATATAATTTAAGTATGTGCAGTTTATTGTTTGACAAGGATTCCTCAATAAGATGTTAAAACTTTGCAGTAATGTAGTTGTGTTACTTTCATTTATATTTTTTTGACAGATTGATATAATTATTTTTTAACAATTTTATTTATTTATTTTTAGAGGGAAGAGGAAGGGAAGGAGAGAGGGAAACATCAATGTCTGATTGCCTCTCACAGGCCTCCTACTGGGGACTTGGCCCGCAACCCAGGCATGTGCCCTGACTGGGAATCAAAACAGCAACCCCTAGGTTCACAGGCCCGCACTCAATCCACTGAGCAGCATCAGCCAGGGATAAAAATTATGTGTATACTCATTGATAGCATTTGTTAAATATCTTATTGCCAGACACTATATTTATCTTTTTTAATTCAGCAGTTCATTCAGCAAACATTCAAAGTGCCAGACATTAGGGTGTTGGACAAACACAGGTGAAACTTTCCAATCAGTGTGGTGGAGAAGCAGCATTTATTGAGTACTGAAGGAGTTCTCCCCAAATTTCCCCAAATTTGAGCTAAAGGAACTTCAAAAGCAGCAGATGCAAGAAGGGCTCTTTCGCCTACCCTCTTCTATATAACACAGGCCATGGGAAAGGTGCTGTCCCTATACAGAGAGGTGCTGGACCTATGAAGAGAGAGCATCCTTCTCATCAGAGACTGGAAATTGATGCCGAAATGGATCTGTGCAAACTTACTGAAATAACCCTCATATTCTACCAGTTTTGCCACACCCCCACCTGTACCATATATCTTTTAGTTATTTTCCAATATTTTGTTACCCATAGCCCAAGCCCCATTGTCTTGTCAATTTTTCATAAATTTTTGTTTCTTTGTCTAAGGGGTATAAGAGCTTTCTGCTCTAGTTACTTCCTCAGGTCTTCATTGTCTTGTGAAGGGGTCCCAGAGAGCAGTAAAAATTTAAACTTGTATGCTTTCTCCTGGTTACTTGTTTTATGTCAGTTTAATTCTTAGACCCCCATCAGAGACCTAAAGCAGGTAGAGAATTTTTCCTCCCTTATAGCATCTATTATGTAACAGTTAATGTTATTACATTCATCACTTTATTTACTTTTCACGAAATAGAAGGCATATCTTCTTATATCCATTTTATACATGAAAAAATTGAGCCCAAAGAAGTTACCACACAAAAAGTGGCAGAACAGTACTGAAATCCAGGTTCCTATGACTCCAAAGTCATGGTACTTTCCATCAAACCTCAATACAAAACTCACAAGCACATCTGAAGATGTGCTTGGAGGGCACATGATAAAATCCCTAAAACTTTTTGAGGAAATCAGTGAAGACTTTGCTACTAAAACCTTAATGCTTGAGATGCAATCAAGGCTCTCAAGTACTCAGAATTTTAAGGGAGCGTATTTTTGATGACTCAGAGGGAAATTATTATATAGTTATCTTCAGGCAGAAGTGATGTTTTCTTCTCTATTGCTCCTGTAGTTCTGTTTGTGTGGCCAATGTGTAACTCTTCTACCTCATACTTCAATGAGTTGTACTGAAGTTTGTAATTGACAATTTATAGTGGCTGGAAGTGCCATTTGTATTTTAATAACATCTGAAATTTTAAAGAACCTATGTGAAATCATCTTACATAAATTTATTATTCACAACTTTATGAGTTTTACACTATTACTATCTCTATTTTACTAATAAACACACTGTACCATAAAAATGATCTACAAGTGTAAAACAAAACACTTAAGCCATATAAAATTAACAACTTTTTTTGGTAAAATTTTGTCTTCGAGCTACAGCAAACAACAATAACAGTTCAGAACAAACTTTTGGTAGCCAGACACATTCAAGTAAATGTATAAATTACACTTCAAGCCATTTATGAATTGAATTTATGTTTTTCTTTCTATTATGGATAAGCTGATTAAGCTTTTCAATCTAGATTTTGAGAACTTATCTTTTATGTAAAGTATTATTTCAAAAACACAAGCTAAAATTGAAGGGTAGTTTGTTCAGTAAGATAATGAGATTGTTTTTTACATAGCTTGATTCACTCTGTGTTCAAAGAAATGAGGACATTTAATAGCAGGTTATAGATTAATTGATCAACATGAATCATTTCCGTAAGTGGCCTTACATGTGCTATGTCTAAAAACCTATATTTAATAGTTTATCATGTTACAAAGGATTATGTGTTAAATGAATACTCAGTGAACCCTTTTTTTTTTTTTTTTTTTTTTATGACGCAGATAATCCTTTAGACAGCCAAGGGCAGACGGTTTACTGGAGGTATTAATGAAGGACTCGTGTATATGAAACCATGAATCATGAAAGCCTGGTGATTTATTGTAGCCAGATTCTCAATTTAACCATATATATGCACTTAAAAAGAGTATGTTTTTCTCGTCTAAGGTTTGGGCCAATTCGTTAAAAAAAATATATACAAGTTTGTTAGCGCTTATTATATGGGTCTAAAGCGGCCTCAAAGGTGAAACTTGTAAAAGACAGGATGCTGGCTCTTATTCCGCACACAGCGTTTTCACTAGATTATCAGAAACCAAATTTGGAAAATAATCTGGAACGCGGGTGTGTACGAATGAGACACTGACCAGTAACAGTGGGTGCAAATAAACAAATTGCGAGCCGTGGAAACCCGCCTCTTCGGTATTCCGTCAGTCAACCTGCGTGTGGGCGGGGCCACGCCAAAACACAACCCCAATCTACACGAGTGCGCTTGCGCTCCCAGGCGGGCGGATGACCCTGCGCAGTGCGCAGACTCGACGTCGGGCGTGCGCAGGCGCTCAGCGCTGAGGTTTGCCGGAAGCTAAAATGGCGCTTAGGTGTTCTCCAGGCTGCAGTTGGCGCGTTATCAGTTTCTGAGCCGGTGTTTTGTAAGGGGCAGTGGCGACCGCCCTCTTCGCCGCCATGGCCCGACATAGGAATGTTCGAGGCTATAACTACGATGAAGGTAGGTGGCAGGCTTATGCCGGATGTCATTTTCTCCGTTCCAGCCGGTATCCCAGCTTACTGGCATTTTCTTTTCTCTTTGAGTTCCTGATCAGTTGTATGTGCCTGCAAGTCAGAACAACTGAGACATCAGTTGGAGAAAATAGTAGGCCATCTGCATGCCAGAGAATGGCGTTGTTTTATGTCATGATTTCTGCCTTATGGGATTGATCTTACTTAGGATGGGGGAGGTCCTGTACGGCGTCATATGGGAAGGACTTGGCGAGGTTGGGACTCGGTGTTATTTATGCACGTAAGCATTGACACCTCTTCCTCCCATTGTTTTCTCCCAGGTCCAGAATACACTGCTTATTTTTAGCTCCTTTCCCCGACCCCCTAACTCCCTTTCAAAAATGCCCATGAAATGTTGCTTGTTTGTAAAACACAGATTGACTTAATGGTCACATATGCAGCTGTTTGCTGCTACTATGTTCGACTTACACAGTAAATCTTTTTGTTTTCATACATATTAAGTACCAACTGGTTAATTTATTTTCTATTAGTTTCAAGTTAAATTGGAAATTTAGGAGATGGTAGAAAAGATACATATTAAAAAGGCCCAAAGAATAAGTCTATTAGATGATATTGGGTGTATACCGAATTCTTGGTTGATTATTCTGAATATAAGCGTATTTTGGAATGGAAAAAAAAGCAATAATAGAAGAAAGAGGGCTTCATAAAGGACTTACTGATTTAAAAAAATGAAGTAAAAGCAGATACATATGAACATTTTCTAGGAGTTTAAAAGAAGTTAGAATTAGTTTAGAACAAGCACAACATCTCTGTGCAGTGAATAATTATGGGCCACGCTAAGTGTCATACAAACTAAAATGATGACAAATATGATCGAGTACAGAAGAGGCATAAAGACCTATTGCTTTGTAAAGTGCAAAGCATGTAGTGTGCTTAATATGTTGGTGGTTATTACTGGCTCTCCCAGCAGGTTACTGCAGAACATCTGTTATGCTCTTAACCATAATGGAGGGTAGCTAACACACTGAGCTACATTTGGAGGGTAACTCAGTCAGACTGGCATATGTTAGTTAGGTTCCTAGTGTTCATTTCACAATGGAGGCTGTTTTAAGTATTGCAGTGGGTGGTGGTATTGGATGTGGGTGGACCACTGTTAGCTGCGAATGACTTTAGCCTGGGAGATATTTTTGCAGATATGCTATATAGACATGAAGAGGCCTAATTACTTTAATAAAGTAATTTATTAAATACCATTTCCTTAACCAACTTTAATTGAGTGCTTAGAATACTGTTCTAAGCTTTGGGGACCGATGATAAGATGTTTGAGGGAGTCTAACAGGAGGAGATACACAAGTAACAGGTGGTTAGAGTATGATATGGTTCAAAAAGTACTCACAAAGTTCCATGGAAGCTAGGGAAGTGCGAGCACCTTATTCAGAGTGAGTTAGAGGAGTTCGAGTAGGAGTTCTCTGTGAGGAAGGCTTCCTGGAGAAGTGCTTGGCCTGAAGGAGTGAGTGCTAAGTACTCTTCTTGCCTTGGGAACCCCAGGCTAGGTTGTTAAGTTTTCTTGGAACAATTGATGACATCATACCCAAGCCATTCCTTAGCATGGGAGGGTCATCCCCTTTTCCTGTTTACAAAATTTCTGCTCATTTTATGAGTTCAGTTGATTTCTCTTCCTCCAAATTGAGCTTTTCCTTTTACTCTCAGAATAATATAAAAATTCGCAAAACTAATATAACTTCATTGGAGAGAGTTTGTGTTCCAAAACCTATTGGTTCCTCTATTTAACTCTTGCTTTGTTCACTGTAATTTGGATAGCACTTTACATGACTGCTTTAGTTACTAATTTAAAAGTTCCAGGAAGGCAAAGTTCATACTTGATATTTACTCCAGTAGTTGCCACACTAATGGCATGAAGTAAACACTCCCAAATTTTTTTGAGAGAAAGAACTACTTTACAAAAATCCCAGGAAAGAATTCTCTGTCTTTTTATATTGTGTTACTTTTAGGCTCAACTTCAGTATTGAAAAACTGAGCTAGTAAAAAAGATTCTTGTTGTTTTTTTATATCTCAAAATATTTTTTTGTGGATGGCTTTTCATTTATTTACTAATAAGTTATCATTAACTCAGGATTGTGATCTAATTTATTGAATTACACATTTTAATCCCATAGTAGCATTCATGTAATTTTTCTTTGCCATAGACATATGGTCTCAGTCTTTGAACATGCGTTCTTGCTACATGAATACCTTCAGAAACCAGCTAACTATCCTTTGGAATTGGTTTAAATATCCCTGGGATCTTTCCCTACTACCCTACTCCCAATTCTATTTTTGTCATTCATATGTGTGTTCCAATAGCTCTGTATTTCTCATGTCAAACACATGTCATATATGGTTTTGGAATTGTCCATTTTCTTGACTGTTCCCTGTTAGATTTCAGGTTTGTTGAGATCTGTGCCTGTCACTCGCTGTTTTACCCCAAATGTCTGTAATAGTCCCTGACATATTGTCAGTGTGTTATTTGTTGAATAAATAAATATTTTACATAAACCTATTTATGGTCTTTGTGAATTTTTTGTTTTAAATGGTTTGATTCATTAATTTATAATAAAGTATTAATTTAGTGCCAAACATGTGCCAGGTAGTTGGCTAGACAGAGTCTTGCACTGAGGAAGCTTATGGTCTCATGGAGTGTAACAGGTGTAGACTACATTTGAAGACTTTGAGTTGGAGGAGTGCACTAGAGAGTGAAAGTGTCAGGGGGCCTTCCTGCTTTCCACCCAGACTGGTCTGGGAAGACGCCTGCAAATGGATGACATTTGAGTGGGAACCTTAACCAAGAGGAGGAAAACAGCCTTAGAGATATTTGGTTAAAAACATATTCTAGTCAATAGGAAAAAAGGCCAATTAGCCAAAGCAGAATGACCTCAAGGAGGTGTTGAATAAATTGGTTTTTATAGAGATTACTTTGTTTTACATGAAGAAAAACTGCTTTCATGGTCTGATTATATACCCTGTACTAGTTATTTGTATGAAAAATAAATGCTTTGGTTATACAGAGCATTTGGCAAAAAAAAAATGTGTGGATTTCATGTTGAATGTTTGTCAACACTGGAAAGACAATTCTAAGTATGCAATCTGTGGGATTATGAATTACTTTTTGATCACATGAGGCAAAAAATTGGAATAACTTAATAAAACCCAATTAGCTTAAAAACTGAAGAACCATGTATGTCTCTATAAATGTGTAAATATATAGAGTCAATAAATACCTACTATGTAAGTAAAATTTTTAGAATTTTTTTGAAAAGTGTACATTCCAAGTTCCTTTAATTTTTTTTGAAGATTTTACTTATTTAATTTTAAGAGAGAGGTGAAGGTAGGGAGGAAGAGAGGGAGAGAAACATCAATCATTTGCCTGTAGTACACGCACCAAGCAGGGACCAAACCTGCAACCCAGCCATGTTCCCTGACTGGGAATCGAACTGGCAATTTTTTGCTTTCAGAATGAAGCCCAACCAACTGAGCCACATTGTTTAGAGCCCACTTTCCTTTAATTTTGATGAACAATTTAAATTCTTTTGGAAAAAATTTAGATGTTTTCTTGTTAATAACTAAGAATATAAAAAGAATTATAAATGAATTTATCTCGTGGTTTTATTTTAGATTTTGAAGATGATGATCTCTATGGCCATTCTGTAGAGGATGATTATTGTATTTCGCCATCAACAGGTGAGAAATAATTTGATTTTCATTACTTGGCTGTTTAAAAATGTTTAGTAAGTATTACTGTCATTCTAGTACTAGAGTGTTCCATAAGACTAATATTATACAACATTTAAAAAGGTAATTATATATTTACTTTTAAAGGTATATAAAATAATTTCTTTACTTGTGGATAGAATTTAAAGTTTTGATTCCATGATTTAGCTTTACACAATTTGAAGAAAACTTAGGAAACTGGCTTTTCCAATATTCTTTGCAACATGCAGTTAATCTAAATTGTACTAAAATGGTAATTTTATCTAAAACTGAAACTTCTGAAAGCAGACAGCAGCTAATTATATATTTTCAGGAATCTCCTGAACATTAGAAACATTGAGGTATTGTGTACAGAATTTCTTTTACGTAGTACTTTAGTCTATCTCTTGTTAAACAGTTGGGCAGATAAACAAGATACATGTAGTTCAGACTTCTCATGGAGCCATAGAGTGATTTAGAGTTCAAAGTCCTTTAGGATTCCACATCAGAGCTGCCTCTTCTGTCGGGTCTGCCAAAAGTTTTCTTCATTGCCACCGTATAAAGAAAACACTCATATGTACTTTGATTCAGACTTGTCTCTCACTAACTTCTCTTTCAATATATCTATCTTCAAATTTCAGTTCACCCTATAAAGAGTTGAAATGCTCTATTAAATTTTACTATGTTATAAAGGGATATAATGAAGTATAGTTAGGTACAGCATAAATATAATTCGTAAAACTCATTTTCCTCAATTTTAAAGGTGTAATGTGATTAACATTTTCATTTTCAGAGTCTGACTTTTTTTTTTAAGATTTTATTTTTTCTTTAGAGAAGAAGGGAGGGAGAAAGAAAAAGAGGGAGAGAAACATTAACATGCGAGAGAAACAGTAATTGGTTGCTTTTCACACACCCTCAGTGGGGACCAGGCCTGCAACCCAGACATGTGCCCTGGCTGGGAATTGAACCAGTGACCTTTTGATTCACAGGCTGGTGTTCAATCCACTGAGCCACACCAGCCAGGGCTGTCTTTTCTTTAATATACTGTGGTTTGCTGAGTTATCCTATAAACCTGTATCACTTTTTTAGACCAACTATGCTCCTTTGACTTTATAGAATTCCCATTTTCTTTATAAAGCCACAGGTCCTCCAGAAGTTGTCTTAATACTTCTGGTCTTTCTGTCATTTTTTCTTGTTACTAGAAATACATATAGCTCTTTTTAAAATACTTTTCTCTTATAGCCTAACTAATCAGGGCCTTTCTTCTTTTCCTTTAATATTACACTCTTACCAGTCAGTATCCTGTTAGACAGGAATTGCATCAGTTATTTTGCCAGAGAGAATTTAATATAAAAAGCTGTTAACTGGGTGGGTATTAGAGAACAAAACATGCAACAAGGACAAAGTATCAAGGAGGCAGTGTCTTCAGGAAGCATTTACCGTCCTAGTTCCTAGTGGAACAAATGGATGAGGTCGAAACCAACTTCCTAGAAGCATGTGGAGGGGCTCCTCAGAACTGAGACTTTGACCTACATTGTGAGGGTTCTGCTTTGTTGCTTTACCTTTGAAGTTCAGAAGAAGGGCTGTAGGGCTGGGACTCAGACCTCTGAGGAGGACATGGCTGGTGCTGGTGTCTCTGAGCTGGGATTCAGCCTTTGAAGAGGCAGTTCTAGACAACTGGCTGATTATAGTGTCTGAGGCTTGGGTGGGGGGCAGGGCACTTGTAAGCTGCTTCTGGGAGTTCTGGAAATCGACACACTGGTATTAATTGCTATTACTAGAACAAACTACTTTAAGGTGAAGTGTTGCTAGGGTGACAGTCTCTGGATAAGAAGCCAAAAGGAGAGGAGCATTTGTTTTCCTCCTCTAGCCGTCCAGTCTTCCTTCAGCATCATCCTGAGGGCTGGTCCTGAAAGAGAGCCAACTGTCAAAGAAGAAACATGCTTCTCATACACTTCAACCCTAGTGTCACAAAACAGTAAAGAAGGCTGGTTAGAAGCAGAGAGGTGGCTTAGTCGGCATTCGTTTAAGCTCATTCAGGGGTTCAAAAGATCACATTTTGTAGAGCTTGAGGATAACCCTTTTGGGCTCCTACAATTCGTTGTCATAGTTAACTAGGTGACAGTGATGTCTGATAGTACTGATTCGATCACTCATTGTAAATGCAGTAGAGAGCATGGCATGTTCATGGACTGAGGTGATGTTGTAGCTGTGATAATTAGGAGATTCGAAAAAATCTCTTCTATATAATAGAATCTGGATTGAAGGTGATACATGTGTGGAGGTATGTAGATTAGTTAGGAGATTTTTACACTGATTTGGAAAGGGTGGAGATACTTTAGACAGTGTTCCTAAAATGTAGTCCATGTACCATTAGCATCACTTGATAGTTTAAGTAATTTTTGGCCCCACTCCAGAGTCAGAAACTCTGACGGTAGGGTATAGCTACTGTTTTAACATGCCCTCTGGGGTATTCTGAGACTTGCTTTGAGAACCATTTGTTTGGGACAACGTTGATAGCATCGGATTTGGGAATATGAAGTCTGCCCAGAAAAAAATTCAACCATTGTTAATACAACAAGAACAGTTTGCGTGACATTCATGTAACTTGGCAGCCAAGGAGAGTGGACTGGAATGTGCATGTGTGAACAATGACGACTTCACTGTACTAGTCAGTGGTAGATGGTAGAGTGAGCATGTGTACTGTGTGACTGTCAAATTCAAAACGATTGAGCGAGTAGAGCAGTAAATCTGCATCAAACTTTGCATTAAGTTTGAACATTCCTTCGAGGAACGTTGATGATTCAGAAGGCTGCAGCTATGGGCAGCTGGTCATTGGCAGCTTCATCATGACAGCTTACCCACTCATGCATCACATTTCGTGCAGAGTTTTTTGGTGAAACATCACGTCACCCAGGTGTCTCAGCCTCCCTAACAGCCCAGATTTGGTGCTGTGTGACTTCTGGCTTTTACCAAAACGAAAAATCACCTTTGAAAGGGAAGAGATTTCAGACTGTCAGTGAAATTCAGGAAAATACAATGGGGTAGCTGATAGTGATTGGGAGAACTGTGTGAGGTCCCAAGATGCCTACTTTAAAGGGGAATAAGGTGTCATTGTTCTTTGTACAGTGTTTCTTGTATCTTGTATCTTCAATAAATGTTTCTCTTTTTCACATTGTATGTCTGGATACTTCTGGACAGCCCTTGTAGGTTCTAAGAGATAATTACAGGCATTAAGGTCTACAGGACTTGGAAGTTGGTTGAGTATGGCTTGCACAAGTGTGAAAGCCTTCATAGTGAGAGGGAGTACTGAAAAACATCTTACTATTTCAGGTTAACACATTCATTTATCTAGTGTTATCTGGATAAATCATGCTTAATCTTGAGTAACTAGCTATGAGTACACAAGGTTAGGCATTCTGAGAGTGCTTTTCTGAGATTTGCATTTATGACCTAGTTTTCTTGAGGTCAGAATTTACCTTCTTCTCTGCCAGCTCTTGATGTGTGTCTTGTGCGTGATTCACATCCAGGATGGACTGACTCTTGGAGAGTTACTTTTGTATACAGCAGGATGTCAACCAATTTTATCAAAGCAAGAGAAATGGTTTTGAATTTCTTCTGTGACAAACTGGTATTTTTAACTTAAGCATGTAGTTTTGGGTTGTTTTAATTTTTCAAAACACGTACAGTTGCGTACTACATAACAACATTTCAGTCAGTGACAGACCACATATATGGAGTTGGCATACCATGAAGCTTAGGTGTGTAGTCGGGTGGCCATAGCCTCTGAATTTGTTTAAGTGCACTCTAGTGTTTGCATATGGACAGAATCTCCTAATGCTGCATTTTTCAGAATGTATCCCTGTTGTAAAGCAGTGCCTGACTGCATAAAATAGCAATGTCATATCAGAAATTTTTCCTTTTTAGTGGCATATTTTTCAAGTGATTTTTAATGGAAAATGAATAGTTTTAGAAGGATACTTTCTTATAGAAGCAGCTAATGTCATTAAAGAGATGACTGTATTCTTGGCCTAATGAATTTTGATAATTGAGTGATCTTATCAGTTAGTCAAAATTTCTATAATTCATTAGCAAATGTATTTTTTTAACTCCACTAAACACAGTTTTCTTCATGAAAGGGTGATTTCTGAATGTTAAACTTCTTTCCCTTTTAGGACGATTGACTTTGATACTGAGTATTGAACATTACATCAAGGAGTTGGACATAGCAAAAAGAGCCTATACATAAAACTTTATTTGAACAGTTCTGAATTTTGTTTCAACTAATACAGTTAGAAGTGTTAAAGATAAACTGAGGCATATTAAAAAATTTTTAAGAGTTTGTTTGAGCAGACAACAGTTTGAATCAGGCAACTCCAAACTGTAAGTGGTCAATAGTGCTCCACTATAAGAGATAGGGTCAAGGTTTTTATAGAGAAGACACAAAGTAAAGCAAGGAAGTTAATTTGCTTATCCATGACTTAAGTGGTTACATTATTTGGGAAAGCCTAGTTGGCTTTTTGTGGTTGGTTGTTTTTAATCCAGAGGCATTTATGGGAAGTAACTCTGGCTTAGTTTTCCACTTGCCAGCAAAGCCTTAGAGCCGCCTCTGTCCAGTGGCCTACTTCTATGGTTATTTTAACAGTAGTGATCCTTATTCAGTCCATTTAAACTCACAACCAGTTCTGAGCCTTAATTAACATGTAAGAAAAAGCCTGTTGTAAGAAATTTATAAATTAGTGTAGTATAAGGCAGCCAGTTAAAAGTCCCATTCACATAACATACACACACAGCATATACAACAGCATGGTGGGTAAAGAAATAGTCCTGCCTCAAGGAGTCTGGGAAGGCTTCTGGAGGGAGGTGGGATTGAGACTGGTAAATAGGGCTGTAAGAGTGGCATCCTAGATGGACCAAACAGTGCTTGAGTAGTGGCCTCTGAGTGAGGTGTGTTTGGGAAGACTCCGGTAGTAAGTGCAACTGCAGAAGGAGCTGTATTGTGCAAGGCAGTTTCTAAGGCATGTAGGGTCAGCGTATTAAAGGTTTTTGAGTAAGGGGGTGGTATTTTAGGAAAGTAACTAATGATGTGACACAAAGTGGACTGTCTCCAGGTGAGACAGATGAAGGAGGAGCCTTGTAGGCTAGTGCTTTCTAATCTTCCCTGAAGATACCAATCAGCCTGGAGTGATTTTAAGTATACAGAGTCCCTGCACTATTCCAGCACCACTGAATCCAACTGTTTCCAGGGGAAGAGACCTAGAAAACCAAATATTTTATGAGTACCTTACATGATTTTTATTTTCAGGTGTTTATGAAATAGTTTTAGGCCATTTCAGGAGTCAGGTTTCGAATTCTTTGAATTTTTATGTTTGTCAAATTGCCTTAAATTTAAAGGTTACAATGGGTGCCCAGTTTTTTAGGAAGCATTTAAATTTTTTAGAAAGGAATAGCATTTTATATTTACTTTTTTTTTTACGCTTGTTTTTCTCTTTAGGGTATTTGTTACCTTTTGGGCTGTCATTTCGGCTTCATATATTTGGACATTTTTCTCCCCTCTAACTGTCTTCCTCCTACCCCACCACCCTGGAAATCCACCCATTACTACTTCTAAGACAATGGCCACAGTATAGGTTTCTGAGTTGATTTGTGTGTGGGTTTGGGGTAGAAGAACCCCTTGGAACAAAATAGCTCCTAGGAGATAGAACAGTAGCCTGGACATTGGCAAGTGTCCTTTCTCTATCAATGGTTCCTAAGTGATAATTGTTGAGGGAAGTATCTAATTTCTTGCCTCACTTAATCAGAACTATGAGAGGAAATTGGGGAAAGTATATGTTACTTGTATTTGTTATTTTTAGGCTAAACCGAAGCATTTATTTCATACAGGAAAGTAATTTGTAAGTTACCAACCACAAAATGGCCCAGTTTACATTTAGTACTACCACATTTTATTTAAGATGATGTAGATCATAAGACATACCATTATTTTATGGTACCACTACTTAAAAAAAATCAGCCATCAGTCTTAACCATTACATAATGCTCAAATGCCATGTAATTAATTGCAACATTCCCTCCTTCTGCTACTTTAATGTGAAAAACGTGGTCATCTTAAAGAGTATCTCTGAAGTAGGATGTTTCTTTTTGCTGTTTAGCCAGGCTGACTGTATAATAGCAGCATTATATTCTCTCTGCATGAGGGGAAAGTAGAAATATTTATATATATATATATATATATATATATATATATATATACACCCACACACACACACACACCCACACACCACATAATATACACATTCTTGAAAATTGATCACCTTGTGGTCTTCAAAATTGTATGCTAAAAAGTAACAGAACTTCTGGGAAAACATAGTGTCATGACAGACCACTCAACCTATGAAGTACTAACAAAAACAGTAATCATCTTAATAAAAATTCTTGTACATTTGAAAAGATACATTAACTTCTTAATAACTCTTCCAGTAAACATATGACATGAGAGTTAAAAGGTGAAAGCCTGATATAAATATGAGGTCTGTGTGAAAGATAGCCAGCCATTGTTAATATAAGGAGAATGATTTCCACAATATCAGTGTCACCTGGCAGCCAAGAAGAGCGGACTGGAAAGTGCTTGTGTGAACACTGATGACTTCACTGTACTAGTCAGTGGGAGCGGTAGATGCTGTTGAGTGAGCATGTGTACTGTGTGGCTGTCACATTCAAAATGACTAGGTGAGTAGAGCAACAAATCTGCATCAAATTTTGCATTAAGCTTGAACGTTCCTCTGCAGAAACTATTCTGATCATTCAGAAGGCCGAAGCTTCATCACAACAACACGCTCGCTCAGGCATCACATCTTGTACATTATTTTGGTGGAATCACATCACCCAGGTGACTCAGCCCCTCTACAACCCAGATTTGGCGGTCTGCGACTTCTGGCTTTTACCAAAACTAAAGTCACCTTTGAAAGGGGAGAGATCTCAGGCTATCAGTGGAATTCAGGAAAATACAACAGGGTAGCTGATGGCAATTGGAAGAACTGTGTGAGGTCCCAAGGTGCCTACTTTGAAGGGGACTGAGGTGTCATTGTCCTGTGTACAGTGCTTCTTATATCTTGTATCTCCTTCAATAAATGTTTCTCTTTTTCACGTTGTATGTCTGGATACCTTCTGGACAGACCTTGTATGGTGTAATGAGTAGTGTTGTAAAGGCAAAATGTTTATAGATCTTAGAGAAACAAACAGTAAGCACACACAAGTACAAAACACATGGACAAACTGACCCAAAGAAAGAATGTGGGGCTATCTGGTATTACAATATAATTACAATTATAGTCTAGTCTAGTCTAGTCTGCAGTTGGTGTTATTGGACTTTGTGCCTGCTGCTGTTATGCAGTGATGCAAAACATTGAAGTATGGAGGCGGGAATCTTATAAACCAAAGCAGCTTGAATGTTATACCCTCATTATTCCCCTTTTAGTCATTTGGCATGAGCTCATTTAAGGAAATGTGCACTATAGCGGAATAGATTGAATTCTCTTACCTGCTTTTTAATTCTCTTATTTTGTTCTTGTATAAGGTGTCTTCCACCTCTCCAGTTTTTCTGATAATCTTACTTCCTTGTTAGAAGTACTCCAGTCTTCAACAGTTACTTCGTCTTTTGTGCTCTTGCAGCACTTGTTATCTGTACAATTAGCTGGCTTTTAAAATATGTCATTACTTTTTTTTTTGCGTGCCTTCCTGCTAATCTGTGAGACTGATTTATATTACAAATAGATAGCAATTATGCTATGGTGTTCTGAGTATAGGTTTTACACATAAGTCATAGTATTGTCTATTGTCTACATATTCACTATCTTTAAATTTTGAATGTAGGTGGTTTTCCTTATTTTCATAGTGACTTCCTGAAAACATGCACAGAAGTCAAGTGTGGGAATGCTAAGCAATAAACTTATATGTCACATGTTCTTCCAGAAAGCTAAATAGTATAAAACCCCTAATAACACCTCACCTTTAGGATACCGTATTGATATTTCTATCCTTCTTAACTTATTCTTTAATATTATTCCTTCACAATTGAACTCAGTCTCCAAGAATTGAGTCAAGTGGGCATCGAGTCCAGGCGGAGAAGTTGATGCTTTGGGCATGCTTGGTGATTTTCTTCTGTGCACACTTGTGCTTGTATATGATACTCAGGCATACATTGATACTTTGATATTTTGTCTTTCCTCCTTTTAATGAAATATATAATACCCAATTACATATTGAATGATAGCATTGTACCAGTATGAGTGATTACACTGGGCCAGTAGTACAGAGTAGCAGAGTGGTGTCGGAAAGTCAAAGTTAGATGTAAGACATTAGTATACAGTATCAGTGTATGATTGAAAGTATGAGATGTTCAAAAGTTAGGACCTATGATTTTAGTCAACTCTTGGGTTCAGGCAAATTAGCAATTCTTGGAAATTGGAAGCCTAGTCTGTTTTTAGTATTTTTTTAATTACCCCAATAAGCAAGTTTGATACGAGATTTGGAATGTTTGTACTAAAGAAGAGAAAATTTTAAGGAAGATAGAATAGTAGGCAAATGAGATATTAGGAAAGGTAGTTTTGAAAACTGTAGAAAAAGTAGGCTCAGAGGAATGGTTTTGGAGACAGGAGGAAAGAAGAAAGATGATTATAAGAGGCTAATAAGTAGTTAGGACAGTTGGCTCCGAGCAGGGGTGTACAACCTTTTGGCATCTCTGGGCCAAACTGGAAGAAGAAGAGTTGTTTTGAGCCACACATTAAATACACAAACACTAACAAAAACTGATGAGAAAAAGGTTTTAAGTAAATTTACGATTTTGTGTTGGGCTACTTTCACAGCCATGCTGGGCCATGGAGTTTGACAACCCTCAGAGTATGATATGTTTTGTCTTTGTTTTGATCCATTATTTTAGAATGTAGATAAATGGCTATAGGTAGTAGATAAGAATACCTAATTTTTACATTTACTTTTATTGCAAAGTTATTGAGAAATGGCTGTACAAAGCATTCCTTAATCATTTTCTTCCATCATTTTATATTCCAGCTGCTCAGTTTATTTATTCACGACGAGACAAACCTGGTGTTGAGCCTGTAGATGAATGTGATTATGAAGACCTGAAGGAATCCTCCAATTATCTTTTAAACCATCAGCTAAGTGGATTTGATCAAGGTAAAGTAAAAATAGTCGGTATTTCTTGTATAATGATTAATAATGAGTATACCAGAATTTACCAGTTTCATTGTGATTGTTCATGATAGTGATTGTGGGTAGTAAAGGTACAAATACACCTTGTATTTTTAAAGAAATTTACATTTTATTAAGTACATTATGTGTAGAGTATATGATTAACTGTATATTGGAAAGTTGGCTAGACTTCTGGCAAAGCTGGAGGTGTAGGTAGATACACCATGCCTCCTTACACAACCAACAGAAGGACAACAACCAATTTAAAAACATAAACAACTGAACTGCCAGAAAATCAAACAGTATGGAAGCCTGCCCAACCAAGGAGTTAAAGAAGAAATATTCATCCAGACTGGTAGGAGAGGCAGAGACGGGCATCGGGGATGGAAAGGACGTGCAGCAAGGCAGTGGCTGACAGGTGGGTGGTCCCACATTTGTGTGTAGATAAACTGGAAGGAACAACTGGGGAGCAAGACAGACTGTGCAACCCAGGGTTCTAGTACAGAAAAATAAAGCCTTAAAACCTCTGGCTGTAAAACTCTGTGGGGGTTGTGCTGGTGGGAGAAACTCCCAGTATCACAGGAGAGTCCATTGGAGGGACCCACAGGGTCTCAGAACGTATATAAACCAACCCGCCCAGAAATCAGTAACAGAAGGGCCCAGTTCACTTCAGGATAGCAGGGGCAGTTACTGAAATAAGGGGCATGAGCTGAGGAAGCAGGATTGTTTCCTTTTGGACTCCTCCCCCACATACAGTGCCACAACACAGCTACATGGATTGCCCTGTCCTGGTGAATACATAAGGCTCCTCCCCTTACAACATAACAGGGCCCCTGAGACAAAGAAATAAGGACTAAATGAAAGAGCACATCAAAGCTCCAGAAAAAATAGAACTAAGCGATGAAGACATACCCAACCTATTAGATGCAGAGTTCAAAACACTGGTAATCAGGATGCTCACAGATATGGTTGAGTATGGTTGCAAAATAGAGGAAGAAGTGAAATCTTTGCAAAGTGAAATAAAGGAAAATACACAGGGAACCAACAGTGAAGGGGAGGAAACTGGGACTCAAATCTATGATTTACAACAAAAGGAAGAAATAAACATTCAACCAGAAGAGAATGAAGAAACAAGAATTCCAAAAAAAATGAGGAAAAGCTTAGAAACCTCCAGGACAACTTTAAACACTCCAACATCTGAATCATAGGGATACCAGAAGGAGAAGAGGAAAAGCAAGAAATGGAAAATTGATTTGAAAAAATAATGAAGGAGAACTTCCCTAATCTGGCAAAGAAACAGACTTCCAGGAAGTCCAGGAAGCTCAGAGAGTCCCAAAGAAGTTGCACCCAGGAAAGCACACACCTAGGCACATCATAATTACATTACCCAAGATGAAAGATAAAGAGAGAATCATAAAAGCAGCAAGAGAAAAGGAGACAGTTACCTTCAAAGGAATTCCCATAAGGCTATCAGCTGGTTTCTCAAAAGAAACCTTACAGGCAAGAAAGAACTGGAAAGAAGTATTCAAAGTTGTAGAAGGCAAGGACCCACATCCAAGATTACTCCACCCAACAGCGCTATCATTTAGAATGGAAGGGCAGATAAAGTGCTTCCCAGATAAGGTCAAGTTAAAGGAGTTCATCCTCACCAAGCCCTTATTATAGGAAATGTTAAAGGGACTTATCTAAGAAAAAAATGAAAAATGTGAAGAGTAAAATGACAACAAACTCACTACTATCAACAACTGAACCTAAAAAAACAAAAACAGAAACAAAAATGAACTAAGTGAACAGCGAGAACAGAAACAGATTCACAGAAACGAAGATCCCATGGAGGGGTTATCAGTGGGGAGGGGGAGGGAGGAGAATGGGGGAAAAGGTACAGGGAATAAGCAGCATAAATGGTAGGTACAAAATAGACAGGAGAGGTTAAGAGTAGTAAGGGAAGCGGAGAAGCCAGAGAACTTATATGTACGACCCATGGACAGGAACTAAGGGCAGGGGATGCTGGTGGGAGGAGGGTGTTACAGGGTAGAGGGGGATAAAGGGGAGACAAAAAAGTTGGGTCAACTGTAATAGCATAAATCAGTAAAATATGCTTAAAAAAAGAAAATTGATTGTATGGCTATTTAGTAGCTGGAACTTTTTTATTGAAATCCTCATCTGATCTTAGGAGACAGACTTTTGTTGTCTTTTAATAATATTTATTGTTTTGTATGCTCTATGTAGAGCTTATGGTTAGATTAGAGAAGTTCATTTCCTTATAAAACATTAGGTTCCAGAAGGCTGTTTTTTTATTTTTTTCTCTTTTAAAATATTTTAGGTCCAAAGTAACACTATACAAGTGCCCTGATGGGTCATATCCATGTAAATTAAGTTTCAAGATAGAACTTGGGAATGGTAACAATATTCGTTCTGAGTTTGATTCTTCCAGTTCTTAAACATTTTAATAGAGATATTTGTGTTTTGGCTTTGGTCTTTTATACGTAAATTTCAAACATGACATAGTTTCAAACATATTACTCAAGCCTTAGATAGGTACACAGTGGAACAGAGCTGAAATGGCCAGGCATCATGGTGAAACCATCTCTTGGTAGTGAACAGGGTTGAGCTGATTTCCTTTCTCTAGAGTATGACTTTGTTCTAAAATGTTGGTAAATTGAAAGTTGGTAACAATTATTTGGAAAATAAAAAGGAAATTTAAGAATCTGAGAGCTGATCATTTAATATATCAGTGAAATATATATTATTTGCTAACCAAACCAAGAAAAATGCAGAGAAAGCACAAATAAATGAAATCAGAAAGGGAAACATTATGATGGTGATGTCACTGAGTGATAGAATTAAAAAAATTTCTTTATCAATTGCAAATACATTTAATAATTTGGATAAAAGTTTGTAGAGAAGCTGCTATATATACTCTTAATAGTATTTGGTTGTGCATTTGAAGAAAATGTTATAGTTGTCATTTTGGAGTGATAGGGTGGGAATAGAGTAGAAGTCTTATACTTCCACTATGCCTCAGAACCTTTGAGAAGGTATGAAATAAAGTTATGTTTGAGAAAGAAAGTTAATCATTCCCATCTGACAATTAATTGCATGATAATAATAATGATGGTAGCTAACTTTTACTAAATGCTTTCCTGGTACTCTTCTAAATGTTCAGGTATTAATATGTTTAATCTTCACAGCAACCTTATGAGGTAGCCCAGTTAATTGTCCTCATATTAGAGGTGAGGAAAATGAGACACATTGTACCAGCTAGTAAGTGGCATTAGGGTATGAATCAAGATAGTCTGAGTTCATATTTCTACTCCTTATGTATGTGTAGAAAATAGTTGCTACAGTTAATTAGAGGGGGCCCTGATGCTAGCTATACTAAATATTCTGTTCCAGTTTCAATAATTCATGTATTTATGAAATAGATATGGCATAATTTTTCAAGTATGTATTATTAGTCTAAAATTAATGTTGGACTCAAGCAAGGGAAAATTACTCAAATGTTTGAGAAATTTATTTTTAATACAGTTTTGCCCCACTAAATAACAGGTTACGTTCTGAGAAACATGTTAGGTGATTTCATTGGTGTGCGAACATCATAGAATGCACTTACACAAACCTAGATAGTACAGCCTGCTGTACACCCAGTCTGCATGTATGCCTATTGCCCTTAGCCTGCAAGCCTTTTAGCACGTTACTGTGTAAAACACGAGATAAAAAAAAAGTGAAGACTCAGTAAATGAGATACGAGGCTGCTGCCTGTGTAACATGGCATACTGTTTTATAGCAAACATTTTTTATAAGTAGAAAGAGTACACCCTGCAGCAGCAATTTTCAACCTTTTTCATCTCATGGCACACATAAACTAATTACTAAAATTCTGCGGCACAACAAAAATATGGATTTTGCTGATCTGACAAAAAGAGTATAATTTTGAACCGTTCACACCATACAGTTACTGTAGTCGGTCGTTGTCCTTTCTTTTATTTGATAATCAAGGTGAAAAGGGCGCAGTTTCCCTGATGAAATTGCCAGGTATTGCATGGTTGGCACAGTGGTTGAAAATTGCTACTCTAAAGTAATGATAAAACATATATTAAATACATAAGCCAGTAACAGTCATTTATTATCATTACCAAGTATCGTGCAGTGCACTTTGTTATTTGTGCTGTACCGTTATACGACTGGTAGCTCAGTAGGTTTTTTTACACCAGCAATACCACAAACAAGTGAGTTTGCATTGCTCACAGGGGTCCAACCTTTTGGCGTCTCTGGGCCACAGTGGAAGAAGAGTTGTCTCGGGCCACACATTAAATACATTGTGACACATAATCAAAAAAAGTCTCATAATGTTTTAAGTACATTTACAATTTTGTGTTGTGTCACATTCATAGCTATCCTGGGCTGCATGTAGCCCACGGGGCCATGGATTGGACATCCTTGCATTGGACATTAAGATGATGATGTCACTAAATGATAGAAATTTTTCTGCTCCATTATACTCTCTTGGGACCACCGTGGTGTAATGGTTCATTATTGACCAAAATGTCATCATGTGGCGCATGCCTAATTAAAAAGAAAGCAATGGAAAAAGTGTGAAGTACTCTTTTTATTTTTAACAAAGGTAGGGTATTGGCAGTACATTCCTGTTCAACATGTAAGCATATAAAATGCAATATAAGTTGCATTTTGTGGAATGGTTTTATGGGGTAGGGAGTCTATACACCTCAGTTCTGTTTAAAGCTTCTCAGTAGTGTTTGATTGAATTTTTAAAGAACGTGGTTATTGTCATTGTAGGGTGTAATTCCATGATATTCAATCATATCTGTGAATTAGAATTTGCCTGATATATCTAGGTTATAGAGTTATTTTGAGGACTACAAAATATATAAACTATTTTGAAAACTGTCAAATGCTGTACAAATAAAATTAATATATTCATCCATTTTTATTCAGTAGTGACCTCTACCAGGTCCTGTTTTAGGATCCAGAGATATAATTCTCATGGAATTTACATCATTAATGAATATTATTAGCATTAATTACTTTTTAAAAGTAATTAATGTGGTCATCAGAAAATAAAAATTTTTAAAAGATTAGAGTTTCAGATTTAAAATATTTATTTTTTAAATGAATGTCCATTTTCTTAATCTATTGGACTTCCTTATTTTTATGACATTTTAATATTAGCTTATCTTGCCCATTTTAAAAGAGTTATTCAGTGTAATTTTAGTTGGCTGGGGAAAACTGAAGCTAGCCTAGAGGAAAATTTAAAGTAATAATGATTTAATAAATTTTAAGAAATATACTTAGTGATTGACTGGTTTCCATAACATCTAGAAATACTTTCACACCTACCCTTCCCTTTGTACACATGTATAAAGTCAGTGCAAACATCATCATCATTGACAATAGATACTAATATATGAGGGGGAGATCCCCCAAAACCAGAATTATCTTGTGGAGGGTGGGACCCTTGTAGTACAGGCTTTCCCCTCTCGGTGAGTGTTCTAGGAACCCACCTGTACCAGTGGGTGCTTTTGCAGGAGGCTGCATTCAGCTTCAGTGATTTTTTTTGAAGACTCAGCACATTTGCCCATTTCATGATGGGTGATTTACAAGCACATCTGCCTGTACTGCTCCGAGTGTTCAGCAGCAGTCTTTTGACCATGGCATGACCCTCATGTGCCACCTCCCCTGTTCACCTGATCTTGCCCTGAGTGACTTTATTTCCCTGGATAAAAAAAGCCCTTAAAGAGAAAGGTTTTGCTGATGTGGAAGAGGTGAAACAAAAAAATGGCAGAAGCACTAAAAGGCATCAAAATTGGGAAGTTCAAAAACTGTTTTGAGCAGTGGAAAAAAGGTCTCAATAGGTGTATTGCATTTAATGGAGAGCACTTTGAAGATGACTGAAGTTTAAACATGTTAGAATAAATACACAATTTTTTATAAATATATTCTGGGTTTTTTGGAGGGGTTCCCCCATGTATACAGTTTACATTTTTTTTCAAGCATTAGTCAGTGTTATTTAGGAGACATTTATTATAGTTATTTCTTGATTAATGAAATTATTCCTTTGGTAAAGGAAGATAGGTATGTTGTGGATAAAAATATAAATAAGTTGTGGAGGAAAAAGGAGAGTTGAACATCCTATTATAGTTTCAAATTCTTCTTTCAGTTTTGAAGATTCAGGTTTTTTTCATGACACCATTTTGTCTAGCTTTTCATTCTTGTTGTCTATTCTAGCTCGTCTTTATTCATGCCTTGATCACATGAGAGAGGTATTTGGAGATGCTGTGCCAGAAGACATACTGATTGAAGCAGTTCTGAAGAATGAGTTTAATGTGGAGAAGGCTTTGTCAATGGTTCTGGAACAAGATAAAATGCAGAAGTTGAAGGTCAACAGTGAGGGAGCAATACCTACAGGGAAGATAGCAAAAGGTATGCTTTTACTTGTTCTTTTAGTTGTTTTACAGTAATGCTTTAAAAGAGACTTTTAAAGGAAATGGGCAGAAAATTTTGCATGTTACAATAACTCTAGATTATCATCAATTGATTTTCTGGTTTGCAAAGTTTTAAGCTGAGTGCCATGTTCCCTCTGTCAAAGCCTGTTGCCCCCCCCCCCCACCCCCCTGCTTGTTTTCATAAGTAACAGGATATAGGGGAAATAGAATCCTATTAAAAACAATAAAAGACACTTTTGCTTTTTGTTACTAGCTTAGAGAGCTTCTAAATTACTGTTGTTTTTTAACTCTAAGGGGTAAGGTGATGGAAATTAATAGTCCAACAATGTCAAGAAATCCCTTTATGTGTATAGTACTTATACATGTGATTTAGTTTTATTTATATATTGTAAGTATCATAATTATACTACTCTTGCATTTTATAGCCAAATGTTTAATTTTCAGTTTGTAGAATTTGGGGTTAAATTTGGGATTTAGTTGACATCGGTATGAGATCTGTTAGTAGGAACCTGAGGACTTGTTAACTGGGTTGATATTTCCTGTAAACTGAAGACTAGATTTTTGCCAAAAGTTACATGCAGTCTGCTACCATGAAGTAAGGGTGGTTTTTATTTTCTATTATAATTTAAAAAAATTTGAGGGGGATGTACCTTTAACTGACCAATGTGAGAATGGGTTTGTAATTTGTCATCAGTAGTTTATCCCAGATCATTGTAGAAATTAAATTATAGGGTGGTGTTTGCTTGTTTTTAATACATTAAGAGTACAGAAATTAAACTTAGTTTAGTTTTTAGACATTTTGACTTTGAGACAATCCTGACTATAATTGAAGTCTGTTAAAGCCTTACATTAAAAATTTTGTGGAAATTAGAACACTGATTAACTTGGTACTTACATTTGTACATATCAGTGAACAAAGTAGAAAGGTCACTTCAGATGGTTAAAGGAAGGTAATATTCTGTTATTACTGATTTTTAGACTATTCACTTTTTATGAAATAATGACTAAGTATCACTTTATTCATGTCATAATCAAAGAAACATTTAGTAATTAAATGCCTCATTTCATGTTTCCTTTTGGTTGCTGTGACTGTCTTCTGCATGTGTGAACCTATTCATCTGAAAATTAATGGCTCTTGTAAGGTAAGGAGTCTTATTATCTTACTCTGAAGTTTCAGCTGATGATGTTCAAAGCTCTTGCCCTCAGTCTGCAAACCGTTTGGATTGCAGTAGCAAAGCATTTGATTTTTCTGGTCCAGTAGCAAAATGTGGATTGTATCGTAATTCCTCAATTGTACCAAGTCACTTTTTACTTCATAAAAAAAAGAAACTTGACAGGCTCAAAAGTAAAAAGAAACTAGAATCATGTAAGTTAACAAAAGAGCTGTCACTAGCTGAACTAATTGATGATATGCCAAGAGATTCTTGTAAAAATCAGTCATCGGTCAGATTATCATCCACAGATAATCTGGAAAGTCTAATTTCAAAGAGTCTAGATGCTGATTTGTTAAGTCCTCGTGCATCTGAATGTGTTTCCAAAGATGACTCCATGTTCAAAGTAATACCAGATTTAAAATCCTCAGTGATAAAGAAAATAACACTAAATTACTCTTTATTTACTCAAAATGATTCACTACCTGATTTGCAAAATATTTCAGTACAAAGCAGTTCAGAAAGTTTAAATAATCCTTTGCTCTTAACTAGCTCACTGGAAAATATGGCTCTTGATAATTTAAATGATCATAAAATGACTGAAATTGGAAATGTTTCTTCAATTGAACAAAGTGCAAAGAATTGCATTTTTAAAAATGACAATTTTCAGTTTTCTCAATGTGGAAGTCCATCTCTAGCTGAACTGTGTCAGGACCACAAAGAAAACAATTCAAGTCAATGCTGTTCTTTATCTGATCTTTGTAACCAGCCATCGGCCAGTTTCTCCGATCTAAGTTTGGGATCCTTTCCCCTATCACAACTAGCAAATCGGTGCCAGTCTTCAACCGGAGTATCAGAATTAACAGGATCTCTGTCATCTTTGGCGTTTCGCAAAACTTCTCCTACAAGAGACTTTGAGAATTTGTCACTTTCTGATTTGATTGCAGAAACGATTGATATAGATAATTCTCAGATTAAGAAAGATTCCTTTAAGCTCGGTTTATCTGAAATGAGGTCACCTGAAATAGATTCAAATATTGATCTTAGCATTCTTATAAAAACCCCAGATTTTGTTTTAAAACCTGTAGTAGACCAATCAATTGCTCCAACTCCAGGAACTCAGGTTCTGAGTTCGAAGCTAGGGAAAAATTCTATGTCTGTTAAAGATAATAAGAAAAACAATAAAGGCCCTCAGGCTAGGAAACCACCTTTTTCTTTGTCTTGGACCAAGGCCCTTGCCGCTAGACCTTCAGCTTTTGCTTCAACACTGTGTCTTCGTTACCCATTGAAAGGCTGCAAGCGTCGCACCCTTGACCTTTATAAGACTTTTCTTTATAGTAGACAAGTCAAAGACATAAAAGACAAAGAAATAAGTCCTCTTATAGCAATAACACCATTTGACTTCAAATCAGCATCTCCTGATGACATCGTAAAAGCTAATCAAAAGAAAGTTTTTACTAGAGAATAGTAACAAAAGGAAAACTTGATAACTTATAGAACTTTTTATTTTACAGTGATTTAAAGTCTTTATGGGATGACTTTATATCATGGATTTAAGTTGTGATTTTTATATTAAAATAGTCTTAAATCAGTTGATAACTTTAGTCGATACATATTTTTGCACTGAAATTTCAGTTTTACTCTATCTTTTTTAGTGATAACTGGCTTTATTTAAGTTGATAGCCTGTAATGGGTGTATGTTTACAAATTGCATATGAAAACTTGATATTGTGAAATCAAACCTCAGAGACAGTATTTTTGTTTCAAGTATCGACATTTTTTACAATGAGACATTATTTTTTGTGCTTTGTACTTAAATGAAATGCTACTACTTAGGATTATTATAGTTTAGTGATGAAGATTTTTTTAAATCACTAAACATAAGCAAGCATAGCTGAGACATAATTACATTTTAAAATATCGATATGATCCCTAGTTTCATTAATTTTCTGTAGGTGACTCCTAAAATTTTCTATTGGAAAAATCTTTACATTCCTGACTTTGAAGAATACTGTGGAGGTTGTTGAAATACATTTTTGATGATAATAAAATGAAAATCCTTTAAGGGACCATGTAAATATTGAGGTTGGATTAATACAGAAATTATTTTTATACATTTTCAAAAACATTTTTCCTAAATGCATACTTTAAAATAAATTTATAGAAAGTGTTTTCAAGTCTGGTTGCATGTTCTTTGAATAGATAATTTTATCATACCTCTTTTTTACTGTAAGTAACGAAATGTGGACTTTTCCTCTTTGCTCCTGACAGCTGTGCGCTACAATCTAAGTTTCAGCAGTGGCAGACTGAGGAAGCACTCTTCTGGTCTGTAGAACCAGTGTGTTTCTTCATACTAGCAGTCAGAATTGTTGGGGGAGTTTTTCAGATACTGTGGCTTCCCCTGAGACGTGGTCACCCAGTGTTTGAGGGTGGCGTTTGGGAATGTGTGTTTTCACAGTAATCCCAGTGGGATTTGGATGTGTTACTTCTATTGGAGAGCTACTGCCTTAGAGAAAGAAATCAGTAGAATGGAAGGAATTGCTAATTCTTAGAATATTATTTGACCAACTTGAATTTATAATTTATATTTTTGTAGTAATCAGGAATACCAAAAAGTTACTAAATAGAAATTATGGTCTTTATGTAAGAGGAAGTTGATATTATAGTGTTTCTTGGAGGAAAAAGATAGTATTTAAAATATTATTTTTTAATGAAAAGAGAAATAGCAGGCCTTTTACCAGTAAAAAAATATATTTCTCTGGCAGCTACTTCACTATACTTTTGATAAACTTTTTTTGTATTTGTATTTTCTATTTATTTGCAGAATGACATTCCAGTCTTTTATATTATATTCACTGTTTTGAGGGGAAAGCCTAAGCCAGCATTTTGTCTTTATTGTTTTTGACCAGATACTTTTCTTAATGATGTCTTCAGGTTTTATTTTTAATTGAATATTTCAGTGCCATTCATACTGGTGCTTAGGTCACATAAATCACATATTTTATGATTGATTTTGAAGTTTGAATTACTTCAGCTGTTGATTTTGTTTTTCTAGATAAAACATCTTAGTTATTTTGAACTTTTAGTATATGACTCATACCTAGATTTATATATAGGCAGTCTCCAGCTTAGAAGTGAATTGTGTTCTAAGAGTTTGTTTGTAACTGACAATAATTCCTGATAGAGTAAGTGCTACATATGTGGTCCACTTTGCATGTGAATCCACAAATGCTTCCCTAACCCATACTGAAGTTGAACTGTATCATATCTGCCTTTCAACAAATCAATTTTCAAGTGGAAACACAATGCTTTTTAAGCCACATAGTAGATCTTGCAGCATGAGCTAAATCTCCGTTTGCTGGCTGGTTAGGATTATAACTACCATTTATGAAATTATTTTAAGGGGAAAAGTCTTATATTACAGGATGATAGGGAAGGCAATGACTTTTAAATGTCTCCCTATTCTTTTCCTGTCATGGCTACTGGTCTGTCAGGCATGTACATGGTATGCACTTGCCCTGCTGACGAAGGAAGTGTCACAATCTTGTGATTCAGAGGGCGGAATTAAGAGGAACCCCTGCCCCTTCCACCCCTGGCCTTGAGTCCTTGGAAAAGGGACAAGTGGCTGCTTATTCCTGGATATTCTTGTAGTGAAACGCTTGTTCTCAGTGCACATTCTGTACCAGCTGCTGCTCCCACCACTGTCTTTGGGAGCTCAGATATGCTAAGTGTTTTTGGTTTATTTTCCAGTGCAAATACCAAATTTGAGGTGCAAAGCCATTTTTATTTGCATTATGATCAAGTGCATTAATATTTTACCTTAGGAATAGAAATAATACTGTAATTACATTCTAAATGATATAAAATAAAAAAATTTTAAATTACCATTTTACTCTTAATTTTTTTGTTATTTTTTAAAAGATCTGATGTTCATAGATGTTTTATCTTTTTGCATTCTAAAATCTTTGGTTGGCTTTTTTGGTTATGATTCTTACCATTGATTGCCAAGTACTAGTGTTTTACTTCTGTACCAAGCACTTTGCTTAACTTTTCCCTTTACATTTTACCTTTTTTTTATTTATTAGTTTTACTAAAGTGGCATTGTAACCTGTTTTTCTCCTTCTGGCTTTGAATCCTTATTTCTTGAACTTTTCCTTCACATGTTTTCTTATCATGTAAGTGGTAATAACTATTCCCAGTGTCTAATATATTTAATTTTTAGTATTCATTGGGAGGTTATGCAACTAATTGTCACACAAAAGATAAAGTTAACACAGTGCTTTTCTCTGTATGTAGAGGAAGCACTATTAGGATAAACAAGGAGGAAAATAATGGATTCTCATATGATTATTTACCTTTTAGAGTGACCCCGAATCTCTGTGTGGACCATTGCAAAGAAACAAGTACACAGTTATATATTCAGAAGAATTATGTATCAAGTTTTCTGTTTCATGTTCACACAAATAAATATTTGCTTTTAAAATGAGTTTTGTAGTAGCCTACAAAATGTTTTCTGTTACATATATAAACACAGATAATGTTGACTAGACAGGGGTTGACTGAATATCTTTATTAGTTTTTTTTATGTTATGTAAGCCCCAGTTGTATATTATAATTTTTAGGGTCTAGAAAGACTTGTCACTTTTTGAGTGTATGTGTACATTTTTATAAAAGCTGCAGCAAAATAAATGATAATTCTAAGGTTTTCTTAAATCAAGTGTGAAAACATACCACAATTTATCCATTAGGGTTTTTTATATAAGCTTGGTATTTCAGAATATATTAATAATTCATGCTGAAGGTATTGCTTTATCTTCCTATAAACAAATTAAAAAACAAACTCCTTAGTTATGTAGAATTCTTGTAGATATTTGTCATTTAGACTCTTGCTTTCAAAAAAGTAAAATTACATACATTTGTACTTTTCAGGATTCACATAGAAACACTGTTATAGGTTATGGTGAATATGAGTCATGTACTTGCAAAGATGGCAGTGGAAGTTAATAGAATTGATAAAGTGCACATTTCGGGTGTTGACATGTCTGGTTTATATTATGTAACTTAAAGGAAAGCATCATTTAGTTGCAGAAGATATACCAAGATGAACAGAGATATTCTTCACTCCAAAGGGAGGGGGTTTGAGTACTTAAGCACATGATTACATTTATTACAGTGTGGTAGACATCACATTGTACTCTTCAGAGCTGATGTCTTTGCCTTCCTGATCCAAGCGGCCACCACCTTCTGTTTCCCATCTTTAGTAGTAGTATCACCCGCTTCCAGTTGCTTAGGCTAGAAACCAAGCTAACATAATCTTTGATTTTTCTTTCGTTTACTTTTGGTAACTCATTACCAGTCCTTTTCGCTTTACAAATAAGTAAATATATGTGCATACATATACAGTTGTTTGTTACTTGTGGTGGTTATATTTTATAAAGTTATATACTAGCGAACACTGAACGAAATGTGTGAACACTGAATGTGGGACTACCGAACCATAGCTCCTACAAGAAATAGAAGGTTGGCTTCCTGTGAGATTTTTGGTCATGATATTTTTGTCAGCCAATTTAATACATAACCTTATTTTATCTACTTATTTAAAGATACTTTAATACTTTGTTTATGTATTATTGATTCATTAACACTGAACTCATGGCCAGCAACACTGTAAGTCTTGCCCAAACAAAGCTTATCTAACACATCTTTTATTTGTAAGGCACGTCACAGCTGCCTTGCTGTGGGAACACTAAATAGCACTTGAGCATTACTCTTTGGAGGCCATTTTAAACAGCAAAATTACAAACTAAAAGTCACAATGCCAAAAATGTGGCAGTAAGCAGGTCGTGGAAAGGACACTTCTGTACAGTATGAGAGCTGAAGCAAGATGGGGTGCTGCCTTATTGAACCTCAGCTGGGAATGTCACATATTTTGTTCCTCTGCACTTGTCTGTGAGTGACTCTGAGAGTGCCACAGGTGACTTTGGGGTTATAAGTTTTAGCAAGTGGGTGAATTAGCTAATTTGGAATCTGAGAATAATGAAGATTTACTGTATGTTTTTTGACTTACTACTCTGTCCTTATTATTGTATCTTCTCATAAAGCGCCTTAGCTTTGGACAAAGCTATTGAAACACCTAACTGTTTTTTTCTCAGTTTATTTCCTCCAAAACACTTTTTATACTTCCTAAAATACAGTGTTAATTTTCTGTTTCCATGTAGAAACCTTTTAAATTATTTTATAAGACCTTTTATGAACTGGTTTCTGTTTCTGTGCCCCCCTACCCAAACCCACCCAAGAACCACCCACCTGAATTTTCTCTGCTTTGCTCCTCCTTCCTCTACCATCATTTCTTCCCTTGGCCAATTGCTGTTTAGGTTGTAGTTTACTTACCACTTTACCCCTAGTCTTGTCAAAGGGAAACCTTCATATGCGTGGTATTTCACTGTATTCCTTTTAATACCACCACCCTATGTAAAAATCATATCTCCCCCATACAAGTAGTCCCTTTCCTATTGTTCCATATGGCACTTACATCATCTGCCATGGTTTGTGTACACGAAGTTGTTTGTTATCTGTTTCTTCACTGCTCCCCATTCCTTTAAAGTGATTTGTACAACGGCAAGGATTTTGTGTGTGTACCGCTGTATCCCCAGCTTAGAATATGCCCACATAAATGTAGGAAAAGATTTAAAGAAAAAAGTGAGTCCCTCCTAATACAGTTCTACAGTCTTGTTCCCCACAGGAAGTTATAAATAAATCTGTAAGCATGTTGTTTATTTTTCTAGAAACTTGCATGTTGTACATATATAAATGTACATATATATCTTTACACAAATGGGAGGATACTAGACACTTCTATATCTGTATTACTTAGAAAATTTTACAAGTCTTTCTGTTACCAGCATACAGAGATCAATCTCATTGTTTTTAAAAGCTGTATTTAAAAGCTGTGTAGAATTCCATAATGTTTGTACATTAAAAAGGCACTGTTGATAAACATTTTAAGTGTTCTTAGTTGCTATTGCTAATGACCCTAAGATAAATAACCTGCATTTCTAGAAATTGAGTTTCTAGGCCAAAAAGTGTATACTTTGAAATTTTCGATAGCTACTGCATTAATTGTCCTTAATAGAGGTAGTAGTAACTTTCTAACTTCTTTCCCATGGGTGTATGAGTGTTTTTCTTCACATTCTCATAGATATGGTTATTTTTTGGTGTTATGCCAACCTGATAATTAGAAAAATTGTTTTCAGTTACTTATATATCTTTAATGAGTGAGGCTGACTGCTTTATTATATACTTAAATTGTTTGTATTTCTTTTTCTTGGAACTGTTCCTAATCTTTGCCATTTTTCTGCTGGTTATATTTCATAATGACTTTCAGGAATGTGTGAGTGTATTTAATACATTTATATTTGATTTATATATTTAAATACTAAGTAAATCAGTGTTTTGTGATATGCTTTTTCTGATTGTCATTTTTTAAAGTCATTAGAAGACAGATGGTTAATTTTAATATATTTGTATTTATCAATCTTTCATGGGTTTTTCTTTCAAAGTTCTCTACTAAAAGATAATTTTTGAAAAATTGTTTCTTCTAATGTGTATGATAGGTTCAAATTTTTTTTTTTTAATATTTGAATCTTTGATCCAGCTGCTATTAGTGGGTAAGCTAGGAACTTGGTTTCTCTACTAACACCCTTCCTCTTTTCAGTAACTGGGTTTTTCACAGTACCTTTTGTTGACTTACACATTCTCTTTTTTAACTGGATTTGAAATGCCATCTTTGATATACTAAATTCCTCTCTGTTCATCTGTTTGTCTATGTGGGGACTCTGTTTCTTTGTTTTGTTCAATGCCAGTACCACATTTTTAATTACTATAGTTTTTTATTACTGTTAGATTTTTAAATATTTTGTAGGCTATCTTTCTCTCTTTTTTAAAAATTGTTTTCACAAGTTATCTCACGTAGCTCTTTTATGCACTTGAGCTTTCTAGAGAGATTGTCAAATTACTGAAAAATTTCTAGTTGTAATTTTTTTTGAGATGTTTAATGTTTTTAAAATATTTTACTGATTATGCCATTACTGTTGTCCATTTTTATCTCTCCTTTATCGCCCTCTGCCCTGTACTGCCTGCCGCCACCAGCATTCCTCCACCTTAGTTCCTGTCCATGGGTCGTACATATAAGTTCTCTGGCTTCTCCGCTTCCCATACTACTCTTAACCTCTCCTGTCTATTTTGTACCTACCATTTATGCTGCTTATTCCCTGTACCTTTTCCCCCATTCTCCTCCCTCCCCCTCCCCACTGATAACCCCTCCATGGGATCTCCATTTCTGTGAATCTGTTTCTGTTCTCGCTGTTCACTTAGTTCATTTTTGTTTGTTTTTGTTTTTTTAGGTTCAGTTGTTGATAGTAGTGAGTTTGTTGTCATTTTACTCTTCACATTTTTCATTTTTTCTTAGATAAGTCCCTTTAACATTTCCTATAATAAGGGCTTGGTGAGGATGAACTCCTTTAACTTGACCTTATCTGGGAAGCACTTTATCTGCCCTTCCATTCTAAATGATAGCGCTGTTGGGTGGAGTAATCTTGGATGTGGGTCCTTGCCTTCTACAACTTTGAATACTTCTTTCCAGTTCTTTCTTGCCTGTAAGGTTTCTTTTGAGAAACCAGCTGATAGCCTTATGGGAATTCCTTTGAAGGCAACTGTTTCCTTTTCTCTTGCTGCTTTTAAGATTCTCTCCTTATCTTTCATCTTGGGTAATGTAATTATGATGTGCCTAGGTGTGTGCTTTCCTGGGTGCAACTTCTTTGGGACTCTCTGAGCTCCTTGGACTTCCTGGAAGTCTGTTTCTTTGCCAGATTAGGGAAGTTCTCCTTCATTATTTTTTCAAATCAGTTTTCCATTTCTTGCTCTTCCTCTTCTCCTTCTGGTATCCCTATGATTCAGATGTTGGAACGTTTAAAGTTGTCCTGGAGGTTCCTAAGCCTTTCCTCATTTATTTTTTGAATTTTTGTTTCTTCATTCTCTTCTGGTTGAATGTTTATTTCTTCCTTTTGTTCCAAATCATAGATTTGAGTCCTGGTTTTCTCCCCTTCACTGTTGTTTCCCTGTGCATTTTCCTTTATTTTACTTGGCATAGCCTTCATTTTTTCCTCTATTCTGTGACCATATTCAACCATTTCTGTGAGCATCCTGATTACCATTGTTTGGTACTTTGCATCTGATAGGTTGGCTATGTCTTCATCACTTAGTTCTATTTTTTCTGGAGCTTTGATCTGTTCTTTCATTTGGGCTATATTTCTTTGTTTCGGTGTCCCTATTACGTAGTAAGGGGTGGAGCCTTAGGTATTCCCTAGGGTGGGGCAACCTATCTCACTGTTGTGGCATCTTATGTGTGGGAGGGGGTCTGAGAAGGAACAGTGCCACCTCCTCAGCTCTGCAGGCTTTCAGTCACTTCCTCCTCTACCCATAAGCAAATTGGGCCCTTCTTATGCTGATTCCTGGGTAGATGAATTTGTGTATGTTCTAAGACCTTGTGGGTATCTCCAATGAACTCTTCTGTGAGGCTGGGAGTTTCTCCCACTGCTGCAACCCCCACAGGATTTAATAGCCAGAGGTTTTGAGGCTTTATTTCCCCACTCTGGAGCCCTGGGTTGCACAGTCTGTCTTGCTCCTCAGTTGTTCCTCCCAGTTTATCCACATGCAAATGTGGGACTGCCCAGTCTGCCAGCCACTGCCTTGCTTTGCGTCCTCTCCACCCTGTCTCCCCCCCTCCTACCAGTCTGGATGAATATTTCTTCTTTAACTCCTTGGTTGTTAGACATCCATACAGTTTGATTTTCTGGCAGTTCTGGTTATTTTTTGCTTTTAAATTTGTTGTCCTTTTGGTTGTACTAGGAGGCATCTATCTATGCCTCCATCTTGGCCAAAAGTCTGAGATGTTTAATGTTATCAAAAAATTTTTGGAGAAAAAAATATAGTCTTCATAGATGCAAAAGGCTTTAGACATTATACTACTAAACATTGTTATTATTTTAATAGATTTTCTAGTAGTGATCTAGTCTTGTAACATTGGAACAATTCTGATTGGTTAGGATGGATTAGTCTTTTAATAGATTTTATTTGCTGTAAAACAAAAAAAAATTTCTTTTTTAAAAAAGTTTTATTAGACCCTTGCTAGCAGATAAAGAAGACCTGTCTTGGGACATGGAGTCTACATCACCAGCAGCTTGTCGAGGTAGGGAAGACAGTTATGTCCATCATCCCAGAGTTTTACAGTGTTTTCAGACACGCAGTAGCTGGGAGAACAGTGAAAATTATTCAGAAAGGATTCACGGTAGCTGTAGACAAGGGGAATGGGAGACGGGAAAGAGGTGCTGATTCTGGGACAGGCCCAGCAAAGTCCTCAAGGAAGAAGGGCCAGCTATCTGGGTGCTGTAATTTTAATTTAAAACATCTCAGATTTGCTTTTTCCTTGCCATTGCTAATATTTTATTTAAGATTATTTTTATTTATTCATAAAATGAATTTATAGGTATGTGTATTTGTTTTCCTGGCTTTCTTTTTTCTTGTGATGCTTTTATTGAACATTTAGAAAGTTTTTCTTTTTCCTTAAATAATTTAAAGGACATTCAAATTATTTGTTTCATGATAGGATTTATCATTCTAAGTATTCTGTGGTCAGTTTTGAAAATTTTAATTTTCTTAGAAAACGATGCATTTTATACAGGTTGACAGACGGGGCTAAAAACATTACTTTTCCTCCCACCTTCTTAAGTTATAGCCAGGCTAATAATTCAAAGACATGCAGCAAAATAAAAGGACAAAAATAAAATTTTAATATGTACGCGTGGGGAATTCACATAGCATGAAAATTTCCAAAGACAGTGAGGTAAAATTAGGTGTAGATGTTATCTTGGACAAAAGGCCAGAGCAGGGTTCTGAGATTCAGAGGAAACAGGCAGTTTACAGGTTGCAGAAGAAGAGCAGAACACACAAGGCAGGCACCTCGCTGTTTCCCTGTGACACCGAGGGTGAGTCGCTGCCAGGGCCCTGGCAGGAGCCCTCCCTCCCATTCGCACTCGGTTAGGCTACTGTTAGGCTATGGTTAGCATCCCAAAGTGATGTTTTTTTGGAATAGGCCTTATCATTGACTCCCTTAGGTAGGAAGTAGGGTTATCAGTCCTTTCTGAGTCTGGTTTCCTAATACCCAGCTTAAAATCAGTATCCCAAAACGCATAGTTTGGAATAAAACAGCCTTATTTTCTTGAAGATTTTTCTATATTGTAGTTAAATCTCCATTCTTATTTTAAATATTGTCTTTTCTCTACTTTCCCCTTTTGCCACCCCTTTTTTCCCCCCTCTTGATTTATTACCTTGTAATTTATTTTTCCCCTCAAAGATTGGCTCCTAGATAGGTAATTAGTTCTGCTGCTTTTAAATCATTAGTTAGGGAGTTTACCTATTTTATATAACACCTAATCTGTTTTCTGTGTGGAACATTTCATTGAATTTAAATGTATTTTATATTATTCATTTTAAAGGTAATTAATTTATAAAGTTTCAAACAAAATAATATAACAAATACATTTTATTTATTCACATTTTCTTTTGTTGTCCCTCTGCCCCCACCCCACACCCACACTCACTCTGTGTTTTGTTGGGAGAAAAATAGGATAGAAACATCTTTACTTTGTTTCTTTAATTAGATATTTTTTCCCTAATATACTTCATAAGATTAAACCCCCTTTTCTCTGGTGACACTACATTGATTCGAGAGGCATGTGATTTCTGCCTATGCGTGTGATATGGCAGACCTTGTCCCAGAGGGCTACATGCTCAGTATAATGATTCCACCACCCGTATCATCACATTTTCCTGAACAGTCTAGAAGGAAAGTTTCTTTAATTACTCATTTAGAGAAGTTTTTAATATTTTTATAATTTAGATTTTGAAATGAGAACTTAAATACTTATATAAAAATTAGCCTTTTGTCATGGTAATAAACTAGAACTGTAATTTCTAAAATAATATATTGTGTTGGTATGCCTCTTTAACTTAGATAAACATTTTGGTTAATTTTGTTAATATCGAAAGTTACCAATAGCAAATACAAGTAAACTTAGAATGGGTTATCATGTAACTTCCTGATAGGTTTATATGAATGGACTCCTAAACAAATGAATATTTAGGGAGTAAAACTGTGGGACAATCTTTCAGTTTTTTGATGGTATTTTCCTTTTCATCTTTTTTTTTTTTTTTGAGTAATAATGGTTTTAATTGAAAAGTGATCAGAAGGGCAACGGGGACAGGAAGTTGGTAGATGTGGGGACGAGAAAGACAGTGGCAGAGACAAGGCTGCAGATGATCAAAACTGCCTGGAAGAGTCAGCTCTCAGGTACAGGGGTCCTGAGGCAGGAAGAGAAAAGGGAAAGGCCGCTTTCTGTACCACACGAAGCTGAAATAATGAGTGGGACCGTTGCCCTTGGCCTAAGGTCACCTCACCTTTTCATCTTAAAACACCCAAGAGGGAAAACAGCCCCAAAACTGTAAAACCCAGTAACATAGAGTATTATTTATTATTCCACAAAAACTGGAGCTTGAAATACATATACAGTATTACTGTTAGAAAGGGACATCTGTTGTAAAAAAAAATAATAAAACCAAAACCATATACTATTTATGGTATAAAATTTTGTAATTAGTCAACATAAGTTGAAAGAGAAATAGTTTTGACAAAATGCATATTCTGAGAAGTGAGGTTTTAACTTTCGATTGCTATTGAGCCTTTTTCTAACCTTGGGTTTATTTTGATTTTTTTGGAAAGCAGTTGATTTTAAAAAAGTAAGCATTAAGAAAAAATAGTCTACAGATAAGTCAAAGGAATTGTGTAATTTAAATTTAACATTGTTTAAGGTTCTTAAAATTGATATTTTCATTGCTCACAAATAAAGTAGCCAATAAGTGTTTATATTGATCAGACCATTAAGAGAATTGGTTGTTTATTTTAGTGTTGAAGGCTTTGGAGAAATATATTTTAATACTGGACTGTACAGTTGATCTATTTTTGAAAAGATTTGTTGTAGTAATACTGGTTTGTTTTGTAATGTTTAGAAACCTATTGTGCATCATTTTCCTTTCCCTTTGAATTTCATCTGGTTTTCCCTTCAAGTAAAGTTTCATTCAGAAAATAAAGCCTAATCTTACAAAATGAAGATATAGCTATTTGATAGCATTGTTTTTGGTTTTATAGTGTCAATAGTCTACTAAGCAAACTTCATGTAGTATATTTGTATACATGTATAATATATTTGTATATTATAAATACTGCAGGTTGATTTTCATATTTTTGAGTTTTGATGGCAGGTTCTATAGAGAAGATGCAAGAAATTAAAGATGCAGCAGAATTGTAAACACTTCCAACAATATCATTTTTTTCTATTTATTCATTCTCTTTCCTTGACGTTACCTGATTAACTAAATGGTAGAGAGAGACACATTAGATTTTTAGGAGGTGATATAACTTCTTTCTCCTTTCTCAGGTCAAATGTATTATAAGATTTTATCCTTATCTTGGAAATAAGTCCTGTGATTAATTTGGAAAGTCTCCATTACAAAAATATTATCAATATGGTTGTTATGAATGCTTCTAAATCCATATGAACTTTTCAGTAATGTACTTATACATTTCATCTTAGTAAATCCTTTTTTGTAGGCATATTTAACAATAATTTTTTGATGTTCCCTTTTAAATACGTTTTTCTTAGATAAACTGGTGAAAAAAATTTCAATCACTAATTTTGTTCAAGCATTTAAAGTAGTTTTATACTTGTACAGAAAACTTCAGAATCAATTGGCTTCTGCTTTAAAATTATGTGGGCTTTTGAAAGGAAGTGGTTTATTTGAGTGAAAAAAACTAGTTCAGAATGTTCTCATATATGTCTTAAGATTCTCTTTGTATATACACCTACACTGGAAAAATTGAAACACGAATTGCTTCATTTAAAAATAATTTGCTGCAGACTCAAAACACCTTATCTTCATGAATAGCCAGAACCATATGAGAATTGCATGAATGTTAAATGCAGAGTTTTCTTTTAATCTTAATTTTTTTTTACCATTCAAATTATAATCAGGTTAAACATTTTTCAGTGTACTTTCTTATTTCATCCCAAGGCAGTTATAAATAATTTTAATATTTTTTGTGTTTGCTAAGTATTCTAGCAAGGGATAGAAAGGAGGGACGGGATGAAATTCAGTTTAGCCAGCATTTATTACATGTTCACTTTTTATCAGAAAAATGTGGTTGATGCTGGGGACATAGTCACAGACTTTCCCCTAGAGCTTCATAGTGGTCCTTCAGAGGCGAAGTCCGATTTAAGAGCAGTGCCAAGTAGAGACAGGTGTTTTCTCCCTGAACGTGTTGCCTGTTTCTTTTTATTAGCTATGTTTAAAGTATTCTGTCCTGGGAGCTGCTACCTTTCAAGGGAAGAAAGGGAAGTGAATTAATGTGTTCAGTGTAAACTGTGTGTTCGGCTTTGTATATATCTCGTTTGGTCGATATGAGATAATTCTCATATTGAGGTAGATTAAAGAAACTGAGGCTCGTAAATAATTTGCCTTATTCCATGTGACTACTGAGAGGCAAACTGTAACTCAAACTGAGTTCTTTTGAACTTCCACAACCACTTCATTGCATATTACTTATAACAAAATTTTATATTGTAAATAATTTTTCCTTGTTTGGTTTTTATTGATAGGTATTTTCAGCATAAAAGCTGGTTTGTTAGGGAAACCAGTTTTATGATTAGTGAGGTATATAAAACTTACTTTCAAGTGTATTTTTTTCTGCTAGTAAGTATTACTTAGGAGACTTTGACATTCATATATAGAGAATGGGTATCAGTTTCTCAATATTTGCAAATTAACAGTTTTAGGAAATGAAGTCCTTTTATAGGTTATTTAATTTTAAATCAATTTTTGGTCTTTGATTCCTTACTTAAGCAACAGTTCTGTTTGATTTAAAATCCCGAGTAATGTATTTTTTAAAAGTTGCTGGCCTGGTGCCATTGTTAGGCACGAGCTTCAATAAGTAATATTTTTATATTTTTGAGTGTATGTGTATTGAGTAGAAAACTCAAATGAGCTAGCAGTAGAAAAAATATTGTACTAAACTTTTATATCTGTTATCTCATTTAATAGTCACAGTAACCATTTAGAGTAAGGATTATTTTTATCCTAGTTTTAAAGCTGGAGGCTCTCAAGCTCGAAAGTGGGTAAACATCTTGTCAAAGGCTTCAGAATAGTAAATGGAACCAACGTTTAAAATAAGATACTTCTAGTATCAAAGCCCTGCTCTCTTTAACCCTTTGTATATGTTTTTTTACATACAGGGAATGTAAGTTTTTTAAAAATGTGAGGACACACTTTACTTTTAAATCTTTAACTTAATCACATGTTAGAGGAGTACTTACAAATATTTTTTAAGAACTTGGTTAAATTTTATTTTTAATTGTAAAGTACATATAACATATTTTACCACGTTAGCCATTTTTAAATATATAGTTTGGCAATCGTATGTATATTCACATTGTTGTGTAACCAGTCTCCAGAACTTTTTCATCTTGTAATACTGAAACTATAGTCATTCAACAATTCTCCATTTACCCCTTCTCCAGTCCCTAGCAACCACCCATAGATCTTTTGTTTTGTGTACCAGTAACTGTAGGTTTCTTAGTACTTTATTCTGTTATTCTATTTAACCACTTATTATAGGGATCTAAGTTTTTCAATTTATTATTTAAAATTTTTTTTTAAATTTTAATCATTGTTCAAGTACAGTTTTCTCCCTTTTACTCCCAATCCAGCCCACCCACCCAACCCTCCCCACTTCCCTCCCACTACCACCCTCCCCCTAGTTTTTGCCCATGTGCCCTTTAAATTTGTTCCTGTAAACCCTTCCCATTCTCCCCTGAAATTCCCTCTTCTCTCCCCTCTGGTCACTGTCAGCCTGTCCTCTCAATTTGTTATTATAAAAATGCTTCAGTAGACATTTTTGTACATTTGTGCATTTTTTTTTCAAAACAGCAGTAATGTATACTTCAAAGTTTTTTAATTTGTACTTCAAAGTTTATGGTGATTTTTCCTTTAACCTAGCATCTACCATATAGTAGTCTCTTAAAACCATGTTAGTTTCCCTTTCCTTCAGTTTACTAATTGCTTTGAGATTCATTGAATTTGTTATTACGGAGTTATTTCTGTAAATAAAATAACACTGGGTATTACCAAGTTTTAAACTGTTCAGGAATGGCTCTTGGTCCCATATATGAATTCAACATGATGTCTAGAGATAGTGTGTGACTTATTGTCTATCTTTCTGAAGCTTAAGTATGTGTAGGATTATTCAAATACAGTAGCCGCTCTTTATCTTTAAGGTCCTGTTCTTGGAAATTCCAAAGGCAGACTTTAGGAAGGAAGTTCAGAACTAGGTTGAGATAAGGATTAGATTGAATCTGTGTAGACCTTGTATGCGTGTGTATATTTTATAGTAACTAAAAGCACAGTGTAAATGACACCTAACTAATGAGATGATGAAATTTAATACCTTGTAGATTTGATTAATAGTTTAATTTTTATCATTTGTTGCTAGTTGGACCCCTGTCTTAAATTTTTCAATGTTCTTGTAAACTTTTTTTCTTATTTTAGCTCATATGCATACTATGAGACTTTTATTTCCCCTGTACTTTTTCCTCTGTTGCAAATATTCAGTGTTTTTCTGACTTTATGACTAGAAGTTGCTGATTCTCACTGCTAGTTCCCACAGTAATTTGGAAGAGCACTTGTACTTGTGTAGATTTCTGGGATTTATATTCCAGCTGAACCACTTAGCAAATTACTTACCACCTTGTGTCCCTGTTTCCTCATTTGTAAAATTAGGATAATAATAGTTCTTACTTTTTAGGGTAGTTGTGATGTTAAATGAAATACATGTTAAGCCAATTCAGCATTTCTTGACACATAATAGGGGCTCATTAAATTTAGATTATTTTGTATTGCTGAGTAGGTTATTTCTCAAATATACATTCTTAGCTTTGCCCATAATAACATCATGCCTAAAATGAAGACATGAACGATTAACCTGATTTGTTAGGGAGATGCTTAAGGGTAGATAATTTCAGGGATGGAGAGGGAGGATATAGATGGGATCCCTCAGGGAGAGTTTTTAGGAAGTGAAACAGACGGTCAGAAGAAGCATGGTGAGGAACACTGATATGTTTGTGTAGTATTTTTTGAAGGGTTTTGATTTACATCGTTTCATTCTGTAAAATAAAAAGGTTTTGTAGGTTATCCTCTTTCTGGTCTAATAAAATTTTTATCTCAGCATTAAATATTTACAAATAAGATGTAAAAAGATGTAAATGTTTCTCTCTTTTTAAGAAAAATGATTAACACAATATTGCCTTTATTCTTTAACTCTTCAAGTAGCAAGAATTTCTGTTGATTTAGAATGGTCCTAATATCATAAGTTCATTGTGTGTATTAGATTATAAATTGTGTATATGCTACTTTGAGGTATATAATGCAATCTAACATACAGGTTGAAATCACCCAGAGTTTATTAATTAAAAAATTTGCTAGCTCAGTTATAGAAATTTGAACCCTGATCCCTATGAATCTTTTGGGGAAAAAGTATTTTTCTTCTGTGTGTCAGGAGATTAATGCTGCATGATGGATTTGATGAGGCAAGTTATGCAATAAAGGATGTTTTAAAGTGCAAAATAATTCATACTGAATTATAAATCACAGCGCATCTGTATAATTGAAGGAAGTGGTTTATTCTCTGTAGCCTGTTGGTGTACTTTCTGAATGTACATCTGATAACTAGAAATTAAATGTGTAGTCAGATTCAGTGAAAAGACTTCATATTTGAAGTAATTTTTCACTGAAAATTTAACAGTGATTTCTTTGAATCTCATTTTTCTTTATATCTACCAATATGCACTAGCATATTGAAACATTTATAGGAACAATATGGTTGATAATTGAACTTAGCTGTAAAACTTGTTTTTTTCGTTTTCTAAATAACCTAAAAATGTTTTTTAAGCTCAAGGTGTTTTGATCTGAATGACTTTAAATTATGAATTTGTTTTACATTAAGAATTTATTGTGAATTTATGTTGAATATTTCTCTTAACCATATAAATATAAAAAATTACTCCCGCCTTTGAAGTCTTTCAAATCAGCTATTAACTTACTATTTTCCTCAATGTCAAGGTAATTCATTCTTAATGTAGAAAAAGGGGGAACAGTTGCTTATGATTTTCTTACCCAAAGACAACAGTCTTGTGTTTTGCCATATTTTCTTTCCTTTTTTTCTATGCATTTTTATTCTTTGTTGTTAAGGGTTTTACATACAGTTATACAGATAATTTCATATCCTATATATTTCTTCTTTTTATTTATCTCTATGTATATTCCTCCATCTGCCACTCTGCACACATTTTCAAATGTGGAATCATTGTTTTAGATCCCATATTGATTCAGAGAGTACTTTTAAACTTTGATTAAGAAATTGTAGAAGACATTTTTAATTTAAAATAAAAACTAGTGTTCTGAACTAGTATTTTCACATCTTTACTGGTATTGTTCAAATTTGAAATTACTTAATGCTGTCAGATAAACAAGCTTACCTTTAAAAACTGTCCTTAGTAGTATCTCTTATGTTTATTTATAGATTTTATATGAAAAAACTCCAAACCCTGATTGTTTTTTTATTGGATTTATGAATATTATTTCCTCAACAACAGTTTTCATTAACTAATAACCTATTTGATATGTGTGATACTATTAAATTTTCAAAAAATATTCAGTTGATGTTATTTAGTGATTAATGATGCATGTGTGTGTAGGGGGAAGAGATTCTCACTGAATAGGTTAAATAGTTATTTTTTTTTAAATAAGATTATGAGAACAGGAACCTTAAAAGGTCATCTGAACTAATTTCCTGATTTGTGGCAGCTCTTTAAATGTCTTTTTAGTTACGAAGTTAACACCAGCCATCCAGTGCTAAGTAGTTACAATTTGCAAAGAATGTTCAGCTGGGTTTGACAAGTTGTATAACTTACACAAACCTCACCTCTTCATCTGTAATACTAGTTTTATACCAGCTATGTCATTCACAATCGTTTTTTTCCTCTCCCAGGACACTTGAGAGATAGAACACTTTCTTGTTAACCTTAGTTCCGCCAGTGACAGTGATTTTCAAAGGGACAGAGGCAAGGGTGTCTTTGTTTTATTTTTTTTGATCTCCCAAGCTGAGACTCACTGGCTTAAAGACTATATTACTTTTTTTCATATATAGGATTATATAATGTTATCAAATGTTTGAGTGACTAATATGTGTCTGGCACTGGATTATATAATGTGGAAAATATCAAAAATACCCTTCTGGTTTCATAGGTTAGTTGGAGAGGTCAGGCACATTCTTGATGTTGATATTTTATAATACAGACAAAACATGCTACATGAGGATATGCAATAAAGGTTTTTGGTTTCAAGCCATATCATTTTTGGACTGGAGTTACCATTTTCGAGAATTGGAGGTAATGTGTGACCAGAAATTGATAGAATTCCTGGCAGGTGCTTTCCCCACCTAACGTCGGCATAAGTGACAGGTATGAAGGTAGTGTGCAGGCGTTTGTTAGGGACAGCAGTGTGGCTTTCTGGTTTCCCATCAGGAGCTTCAGTTGTATTAGAAACCTTATTAAGCAGAGAATGGTTTGACTGCTAGGCTCTAACTATATAAATTCTTAGGAGATGCAAATATTAAACCAAATCAGAATTACTGATTTTATTATTCACTATTGTCAGAAGTGTCTGAAGTGATCATTATGAGCCTCACCAAAAATCACAAAATCATAATCAGGACAAAGCATTTTATAGAGGTACTTGATCAAGTAGTTTTTATATACATTTAATTTCAAAAAAAACCTGGTTCAGTCATCTTGGGAAAAATCAGTTCCGTGAGGAGGTACAACCAGAAACGGAGTGGAAAGGGGGCGGGGGGTGCCTTGGAAGCAGCCTGGAGAAAGCAAGAGCAGAACTGCCTGATTAGGCTTGTGATCTTTATGGAATTTACTTAAATTTTCATCTGTAAATAATGGGTTGAGTCAAATGACCTCTTAAAAAAGTACAGGCCACAAAATTGCACGAGTGTATAAATCTAAATTCATGTAAGGACTTTACAAGGAATATGACTATGTATTTTCTGCCTGCCTCTTAGAATCCTTCACTGGCTGGCCTCTCACCTTTTGTCTTCTGTGGGCTCTCTCATCCATTCCCAGGTCTCCAGTTGCTTTATGTGTTTAATAGTACTCTCACTTTTGTTCTGTACACTTGATTATCCAGGTTTCTGTCCTACTTCTGTCTGTCTTCAAAGAATCTCAAATCCAATGTGTTTTATGTTCATATCTAACATAGAGTCCTAGGAATTTAGGTCTCTCTTTTTTCTTTGCCTCCCTAACATTTATTACTGCTGTGCCTGTCCTCCTTTATTCATTTTCTGTGCTCTTGTACTTGCTCAGCTGCAGTCATAGCACTTGTGGTCTCCTGCAAAATTCTCTTCCTTGTCTGTGTTTTCTTTCCATCTTGTTTATCTACATGCCCATCACATCTAGAATGAAAGCTACCTGAAAGAAAAACGATTACTCATTTTTGTGTCCTCAGTGCCAAGAACATGTTATAATTTAACGTGAAAAGTGTAAAGACCTGAAGTATCTAGGAAGCGTTTAAAAAAATAAGTCTTTGGTGGCGATGCCCATTTATTTAGGGGAAGCATTTCCTCTGTGCACTGCTGTAATTTTGCACTCAATGAGAGGACCATCCGAGAGGAGTTAGCTCCTGACAGCAGACTTCTCTCTTAGTTCTCTGCGTTCTCTGGAATTTGTATTCTCCATTTGGTGATGACATAGCCGTCTTCTTTCTTCCTTGCTAGAAAACTCTGAGGACTGTCCTTTCTGGCACCTCCCTTCATATGTCACAAGGTGTCAAGTGTTCCTAATTTTACCTTGTAATATCTTTTAGATATCCCTTTCTCCAGTGTTCTTTGATCAGTCCATAGCGTTTCTTATACATATTAGCACAACTTATTAACTGCTCCTCCTTTAGTCTTGCATCCACAATCCATTTTTCATGCTATGGTCAGAATAAGTTTTAAAATCACGGTATGATATTCCAATGATTAAATTATTTTAGTGGCTCTTACATTTGAAAATCAAGTGCCGAAAGGTTGTTCATGGCTCTGAGTGAGTTGCCTGATTTTCTGTCCATAATTATGTCTCACCAGTTAATTTCTTTCCCTATGTCTCAGCCATGCTGATGGTGGTGTGTTCCCTGATCCCTTTTCCCCTTATTTTTTTTGTTCTGAGATTCATTAGGAACCTTTTGAAGGAAAGGTTCCTAATTTTTTCAGTGTGAGTGGGTTAGTACTTTTATGTGCACTCTCACTGTGCCTGCATATAGCAGTTCGCATTATAATACTGTGCTTGTGTCCCAGTACCTAGCATAGTGTCACATAGTTGGCAATTCCCTCTATTCTATCATGAATTAATATGTGACTGCTAGAGAGTAATTTGTGTCTGTAGATTCCTGGTGTCAAATGAGGAAAAGAAAGTTGATATTTTGGTGATATCAGAGACCCAGAGATTATATTGCTTTGGTGATATCAGAGACCCACGATTGTTTATGTCATAGTATGAAGTGTTGAGTACTTAATATATACTAGGTATTGCTCTAAGCACATTACATATAGTGACTCATTTAGTTCCTCTACATCACTATTAGGCAGGTTCTATAATTGTCATTTCATAGATGAGGAAGCTAGGTACAGAGAGAGGTTAACTGATTTCCTTGAATTCACATGACTTGTAAGTGGCAGAGCCTGGATTCAACTCAGGCTACCTGGCACTGGAGTCCATGTATTACCCACTTTCCCAAACACTAAGTTACCAATGAATGGGAAGGGTTTGATGTGTAGTGGTTACTGGGGCTCTCCTGTGGGATCATAAAAGTATGCAAGCAAATTTACATGTACTTTATTAGTAGTTTTACCTCATAGGTTTGGTAAAACTGCGTGGAATGAATCCAGGAGTCTTTGGTCATACAGTGGTACAGTTGACCTCTGATTCATGCATTATCAAGAAGCCTTGACTTCCCTTGTGTTACTAATTTTCATGAAAGTAATGGCATTTGCATGAACATGGAAATAGTGTGGACCATGGCCACGGACGTGAGATAGCAAAGTGTTTATGCCAGGGAATCCTGGTCTGCTGTGGGAGTAGTAAGGGAGTGATGAGTCTCGAAAGGTAAATTGGGGTCATGTTTCAGAGAACTATAGAAAAGTAGATTTTATTTTTGTTCAGGGCCACTAAATATATTTTACCCGGTAAGTGAAATGATGCGAAACCTCGAGACAGTGGTAGGACATGGTTTCGTAAGACAGAAAGCAGACAGACCTCGCATCTAACATGCAGGCCTGAGATCCTGAGGGCCTGGCCCAGGTAGATGGGAAAGGAAATGACAAATCTGAGAAATATTTATGAGGGAAAATGTAGTAGAATTAGTATTAGTTGGATAGAAAGGTTTTGAGAGGGGAAACAGGTCAGTAACTGGGGTTTCAAGCTTGGCTGAATGGGAAAAGACTAGAATTGCTCATTTTGTTGGCAAAAGGATAAGATATGTATATGTGTAAATATGTATATATGTATTAATAATATATATATTTGAGATGATGAATGTGTGTAGGGTTTGTAATATGTATTTAATTCTTGCTAATAACTGTTTAGAGCAGTAGTTCTCAACTGGAGGTGATTTGGCCCCAGAAAGGGACATTTGGCTGTGTCCAGAGACATATTTGGGGTGTTGCTCAGCATCTTACAATGCAGAGGACACCCCCTAAAACACAGAAATACCCTGCTCAGAATGTCAGTAGTTCCAAGGTCGAGAATTCCTACTGAGAATCCCAGAAGGACAGGATGGATTTTACCACGATTTATATATTTAACCCAGTAAAAATACATGTTTAAAGGAGTCAACATTTATAATTACCTTTTAGTTTTCACCTTCAATTCTTTAGGAATTTATCCGAGCACTGGAAGACCTATCAGGAAATGATTTTGTACAATGCACCAAATACTTGGGTGCTGGAAGTAGAGAAATCCAAATGATGCAGTCCCGCTGTCCTGGAGCCCCGGAGTCTAAACAGGGGGATTGATTAATTAACACTGAAGACAGAATTGTTCAGAGCATTACTTTCAGCCTTACTAGAACAGTCAGATTATAAAATTGTCATTGCATGATTGATCAGATGAACTTTGTAACTTTGTTTCAAAACATGAACTTCCCAGTGGATGTTTCAGTATTATGTTGTAATCAGGGTCATTGAAGGAAAGTGTTGGGCTTGTGGTACACTAATTCTAAGTGTTATTGCTAAATAGGTTTCAATTCAGTCTAAGAAAATTCAAGACAGAACACATCTCCAGAAGCATACTGTACATCGTAATAACTTTTGATTCCCTCCCATTTCTTCCTGCCCGAAGTGGACCAGATGGTACTCCAGCCAACAGTGTCAGCGCTCTTCCCCCACTTCCTTTGGCAACACTCGATGCCCATAAAAAAGTAGAAATACTTTTACTTGCTCCTCCCCCTTCTCCGTCCTTCTAGAGTACCCCTCTTCCACTGCCTCCTCTCAGTCCTCCCCGCCCCCTGGTCTTCCTTGCCCCCTCTCCTCCCTTTTTTCCTTCAATAGGTTTGTAGGAGCACTTTCATTATGTGTATTAACCCCTTGTATATTTTCCCCACGTACTTTATGTTCACTTGTGGTAACCTTAATCAGGGAGACATTTTAAAATATTTATATAAGATTCATCAGTCTTATCTGAATATTATAAATATTTTTATAATTTTCTTCTTTGTTAATATTGTTAATCAACCAGAAATTTATATGATACACCATGGACATGATAGAGCCCTTTACTCAAATGAATGGTCAGTGTTCCCAACAGAGCGTTGGATAACCCGTCTTTTTCCACTGACTTGAACCCTGTCTTTGCAAATACTGAATTCTGTTTATGAGTGTATGTAAGATATATTCTCTACATATTTTTCTATACACTGAAGTATTATTATTGTGTATAACAAATACAAATATATTCCTGTTAATTGGTCTGTTTGTAGATACTCTGTTCTAATTCATCAAACTGCTCTTGTGCCATTGCCACGTATTAATTTACTTCAGCTTCATAGGAGGTCTTGATACCTGGTAGTTCTGTTTCCCTGTCATTCTCAGTTTAAACTTCTAGTGTACATCCTCTCGCATTTACTCTTCCAGATGGACTTCAGCATCAGCTCGGCCTGTTTTCTTCTCAGATAGTCTCATTGGTTACTTTTCGCACTACTGGGTCTTTCATGGTTTGTTGTTTTTTTCATGACACTTAAGTAAAATAAAAAAATACTAAGTTCAAGCCAAGGTGTGGCACACTTCTTTGGGTTCCAGTCTATGACTAGGTGCATCTAGCATTTGTTTACCCTATAATCACCTAAAATCACTTTAAAAAGAGATTAATGGGTGCAGCAGTATTCAAACTAAAAAATAACTGCAGGAAATATACTGACCGAGGACTTCAGCAACTATTTTTGATTTACTTTTCTGGCAAGGATTCTACATGAATAATGATGAGGTAATTCCATAGAAGGAAGGTTTTGTTTGAGAATATTTAAAAAAAATAGTTGAGTGCTTTCACATATATTTGTTACAACATCTTTGTGAGATGGGCTATGTAGGTGGTGACATCCTCATTTTTCAGTGGAATAAACTCAGTCTCTGGAATATTTGATGATGATTTGATGATGGCTTAAGTTCTGGAATTTTCTAGTGGTAGAGCCTTAGATTTCTAGCCATACTAGACTAATTAGAATTGATTATTTCAGGGTAGACAGTATCTGTTCAATTCAAATAGCACCCTAAGACTGAAGCTTGGGGTGTCTAGGTGGCTTGGGAAGAGGAAAGTTATTATAGAATGATGAGACATAGTAGATGAATTTATGAAGAAATCACATATAAATTTCTATGGTTTTTCTTTTACCTAATCTGAGTGTGGCCTTCCCCATTTCTAAACAGTCTCAGTAATTATCTTTCCTAATTTAGAATGTTTACTACTTCTCTTTTATACATTTTTACTTATTAGATGAGAAAAACAGAATCCTTATAAACAAGTCTATAAAAGATATTTTTTCTTAAAAAAAGGCCTTTCATGTAAGCCTCAATTATATAGTCTTACTATAAAAGTTGATTGATCATTGCCCTGTCTTTTTCAGAATTTTGCCCCATTTACTAAAATAAGTGCCTTTCATCATGTTACTTTTGTCTGTTTATTTTTTAGAGTCAGGTTAAATCTCATTTCATTAAGTTCTTCCATAGTCACTCAGGTACATACTTTGAATTATCTTGCTTATTGTCTCCATAAATCATCTCCACAACCTTTATACTTATCAGTAGTGTATGAGCTCGTTGATAGTAGCTGTCATATGATTCGTACCTTTTTTAAAATTCTGGCTAGGTCACAGGCTGGATGGCCTTGGGCAACTCTGCAGTAGGAATAAGAACCTGCCCTTACGGTTGTTACGAAGGTGGAGAGCATGTGAAGAGCACCTGGTGGAAGAGCCATGAAAGCGCCTGTGGCAGGTGCCAAGTTGGCTTTCTGATCCCAGATCTCTGACCATTAGGAGGTAGCTGGTGTTCCATGCAAGAAGTAGGTAGAGCTGGTAACTGAGGAGGTTATTGTCCCAAGAAGAGATCTAAGATAACTTGCAAAAACAATAGAGATCAACTCAGGGTTTGAAAATTGAAACCATTAGGGTTTAATCACTAAACTCTGTTTACTGAATGCTTGTCAGCAGAGCACTGTGTTAGGGTCGGTGGACTAGGTGAACGTACCCGTGAGGCAGTTTCTGCCCCCAAAGAGCTCGCAGTCAAATGCTGGTGTGTTTAAAGACCCGAGGAAGGAGTCTGAAGAGGATGAATTATGTTGATGTGCAAGCAGAAGATTTCATTGAAATTCACAAGAGTCTGAAATAAAAGGTTTAAAATTCACTCTTTAGTGGTGGTCTTCAGATCCATAATAGCGAACTTTTTCCCTCTAAAAAAATACTTGCACTCATGTAACCAAAAGTTTGAAATACTACATCTTGAGTTTGATGTCCTATAAATAATAATCACCAGGAATGAAAAATACATTTCTTGTATCCCCAGAAATATCATATAATCATGCTATGATTTCTCTCTATGCTTAGAGACCTTTTATGTTACGATCCACCTATTTTTTTTAAAGTCAGAATTACAGTATTTCAATGTGCACAAGTGGGTCCAGAAATTTTCCTCATGCAAAATTGTTGGAAGGTATTAAAATGAATCAAAGGGAAGTGGGGGTTAGTCTTGTATAGCCTGTATTTAGACATTTTCATGCTTTATGGTCTTCTCCCCTATTAACAGAAGCCAAAACTCACCTTGCCTCTTTTTCTTGTCTTAATCCTGGTGTTCTGCCCCCACCGTCGCCCTCCAAACACACACACAACATGTCAGGATAGTGCTCTCGGTGTCCTCCTCCTAATCCTCTCTCGTCTTTCACTTCACTCTACGTTTGCTATAACTCCAGGAACTACTTTTTTCATGAAAAGCACATCATCTCTTATTTTCAGTGTTTTCCTGGTATGGGTATTTTTTTTTTCCACTTCCTTTTCTTACTTCATTTATATCCTCTGAAACCTCAGTGCCTAGAAGGTGAACTTTGTTCTCTTTACTGACTTTCCTGACATTGCTATTGCTCCATCCTTTTTATTTTCTTTAAATCTCTGCTCCCTTAAAGTTCCTGCCTTTTTGCCTGAAGCAGCAGTTGGTCCTCACTGCTGTCATCTCCTGAACAACCTCATGGCCACTTTTTCATGTTCATGGAGACTTGGCAAGCTGGCTGGCAGTTTTCTTCTCCAACCTAAGGTATCATGACCATAGATTACTTGTGCGTCGATGGTGGGAAAACACCAGGTTAGACACCCTGGGCTTTCAGTTCCTTGACCATCTCATTTCTAGTGACCTTCACCTCTTATCAGCAATTCGTTAATGCCCCTTTATTCAAAATTATAAATTCACACACTGCATTCTGACCACAGCCACCTGGTTGCGCTTCCCTTGCCATGACCTTTTCTTGACCCCTGGATGTCTCTGCTTTCCCCCAGTGCATCAGTACTCTTATATTTTATTCTTTAAAATCTAGTTTAGGGTTTATGATTTGTAATTTCAACTTTCTCCCTTTGTTACTGCCTTCAACTACTTGGTCTTTCTGCTTTCTTTTTGTACCTTTTATTTAGAAACTTAACCCTGGGTGAGGCATTTAAGTGTCTTGCCTCTTCCTGAATTGCTGAGCATTGCTAGAGAAAGTCACACCGAAGTGCAGGTTGATTTCATTGTAAGTTTATTGTTAGAAATCTTAAGTGGGCTCTCAATATTATCCAACAGTTCTCCTAGTTTTTTTTATGTTCACATCATTTTCCTATGTGCAGAGATTACTGAAAACTTTTATTTGCTTCACCAGCTTTTTACTTTCTTCATTCACCCTTAGTCTCAGCAGGTAACTGGCTGCTTGCTATGTTTGGAGAGAGTAGAAGCTAACCATTAGGAACTTTCATCTTCTAGCCCCTCAACATACAAATCGGCCGTCTTCTACAATGTAACAGCCTGTCTTCTGCCTTAGTTCACTTTCTACCTGTGCTTTGGATCCCATCCCTTTCTGCCTTTTCAGAAATTCTAAAATATGTAAAATGATCTTTTCTCTTCCTAGTACTTTCAAACATCCCCTTTTATTTTTGTCTTTTCCATCAGCTGCTCCCACACCCCCCTTTGGCTGCCATTCGATCACATTCTTCCCTTTCCAGCCACACTGTAAGAGTAATTTATGCACATCTATAATCTCTTATGTAAAGCTTTTGAAACCTGAGTTGATTCAGAATTCAGCATTTCTGGATTTAGAAAAGCATTAATATATACATCCCATCTATGGTATGAGCCCTGTGGTCATCACATTGTTATCCTGCACTAAAGTTTATAGCTTTTCACTCTAAGTGGGATAAATAAGGGCTATGAATAGCTTCATGTGAGTCCAGGTCAGGTTTTGCTTCCCAAAGAGTTATTAAATAAAACAAACAAAAACCCTTAATTTTTCAGAGATTTTGGCTTTTGTAATAATGGATAAGAGATCATGGGCATATATTGCTACCTCTGTTTTCTTATCTTCCTCATATTTTTTTAACTCATTCTGGCTTTTGCTTTCCTCGCTTCTCTCAAATGATTCTTGCTAAAACTGTACAAATGACCTTTATCTAAAAGGATCATGTCACTAGAGGTTTGCTAGTTTTCAGCCCTGATTTCACGTGAGTAGTGATACCAGCTCCATGAAGCACTCTCTTAGCCTCCTTGGCACTGTCCTCTCCTGGCTCTCCGCTGGCACCCTTTTCCAGGCTCACTGTCCTCCATTCTCTTTCATTTACAGGCTGGGTCATTCCAGAGCGTTGTTCTAAGACCACTCCTCCTCTTGCTCTACATTCTGTCCCTTGGTGATCTCATTCATGTCTGTGCCTTCAAGTACTAACTGTGCATATACGTCATAAACACATGCTTTAGCCCATACCTCTCCCTTGAGCCTGACCCTTTATCCTGTCTTTCCTCCCATACCCACTTGTGAACATCATTCTGGTGACTTCCAATTTTTTTTGAACAAACCTTGGGGTCTTTGGTGTGGCCTTAAGGTCCTGCATTGCCTGGTTACCGCCTTTTCCTGCCATTTAACTGTGCTCCCTCCGCCCTTCTACTTTTCCTCCCTCTGAAATGATATCAAGCTGCTTCCTACACCGGGGCCAGGATGCAAGCTACTCCCTTTAGTCGGAATGCTCTTTCTTTCTCTGCAGCTAATTCTTACTCATGTTTTGCATCTTCGTTCAACTCTCACTTTTCTACAGAAGTGCTTTAATTCAGGTGCTCTATCCCAAAATCTTACAGCACCCTTTGCAGATTGTAACACTAATAATAGTTTTGATTTTACTTTTATTTTTTGAGGTCACTTAATACCTTTTCCCACTAGACTGTAAGCTTTCTCAGCACAAGGATTATGTCTGCTTTTGTTCACTATTGTATTTCCAGCATAGTGCTTGGCATATAGTAGGTGAATGACATACATTTTGAATGAATGCTGTACGTTAATCTCTTCTAATTTTAAAGTTTTCTCTGTGTGTGTGTACACATCCACACGCATATATATTTGCCAGTGTAGCATATGCAGTTTCTGTAGTCTTATGTGGACCCAAACCTGATGGCATTCTTGAAAATTATAATGACACATACTAAAAATTTCATGTTACACGACGATTATATGTATTTAAAGGATCCAGTGCATTAAGTCTTACTTTGATCTAGCTCATAATTTATTCTGTGTTCTTAATTCCCTTTTTCTGCTTTTCCTCTTTCCCCATATTCTTTATGGATGGCATATATCTTACACTAAGCCTGGTGTTATATGCAAGTAAAATAAATGCAGTGTTCAGCACGATTCAGCAGACTCAACTCTCTCATCAGTTAATAGGTATCACAGGATTAAAAATAGTTTAGCCATCTGTTAACTGACCGAACAGTTTTAGTATTGTGAAAGGGTGTGGTGGGAGAGGGAGACGGAGGGTCTGTGTGTGTTGTCGGAACAAGGCTTAGTGCAGAAACCGTCTTGTGACCTCTTAATAATGAAACTTAAGAGTCAGTTCAAAATTAGGAAGAGATTTGGTGGAGGTTAAGCATAACAAAGATCTGATATAGGGGGTTTTCCAGAATAGAGTGACAGAAGAATTTTTTCAGCTTTTTAATATTTCACTACAAATTTTTAGAGAACAGATATGTGTTTATAAAGATATGAATTCTGTGAAATCTAATTATCATAACATTTATGTGACATATAATATGTAATATATGTTTCTAGAAATGAACTTTAATTAGACTTTTATATTTTACTCTTTCATTAGGAAAATCAGTACATATCCAGTCATCTCGAAGTGAATCTGAAATTGTGCCAAAAGTTGCTAAGATGACTGTATCTGGAAGGAAGCAAACCATGGGATTTGAAGTGCCTGGGTAAGGTTTATAATCCCCACCTTATTTTGAAATAGTTTGTCTCTCATTAGACTCTAAGAAAGTTATATTATTAACATTGAACTATCACAGTCTTCAGTAGATCATGATACAAAGAGAAGGGGATGAGAAATTAGACTTAATTCTACACTTATCTGTGTATGTTACTTATTCTGTCTCACTATCCATTTTCTTATATGAATCCAATTACAACTATGATTTTGTGAAATCTAATGCTGTGAGAGCGAGACTATGTATGCTGCTAGATGGCGTATGTGAGCAGCATTTGGGAATTACATGTACTGTGTAGTTGGTCAATCAAGGAATCAATTTTTTTTGCTAATTATTTAAACACTTTTAAATTTTCACAATAAAATGTATCAGTGTAACAAAGTCATAGATTATAATGAAACATACCTCAAATTTCAAATATGTAGTGAAAAATGATAATAAGTCATACATTGGTAACACTCATCATTTGTTCCGTCTCCTCAGTCTCTAGAATTCTCCCAGGAGCTTTTATAGACAAGGGAAGTGGATTGCTTGAGGCTTAACAGCACAGCTTGAAAACACTAACTTTTAGCCTCTTTAAAATGTTTTAGATTTTTAAACCATTCCCTAAATTTTTACTTGCATGTATTTTCTTTGCCACTTAACTTCCAAGAAATGTAAACTCAGTGACCTTTTTTTTCTCCCTTACAACATTCTCGTAAGTCAGTGGATGTATCATGCCTCTTGGTTAGGAAGAATCAGTGATTACCCAGTTCAATTATTTGACTTTTAAAAGCAAGGCTTTATTTGTAGGATTTCAGATTTAGTGAGGGAAAGAACTCATTATATCTAGGACATAGTAGGTGTTCAGTATATGTTAGTTGAATTATTAGATGAATGAAAAAAGTTAACTTTTAATTTGAATAACTTTAGACCATGAAAAGAATTTTAAATCCTGATTCAGTCACAAAAAGCTTTTACTGTATGTTGTTTCTCTCTGAATTGGGATTGGGCTGTCAGAATCATAAATGCCTTTTTTACCCTTATGTCTGGAGGACCATTTAAGCCTATTATGGGATTATTTCCATTGAGAGATCAATCAGTCACACAATTTCTTGTGCTAAGGATTTTATAATCATCATGCAAAAGGTTTCAGAAGTCTTAGAAAGCAGCATGCAAATAAGCTTTCCAGCATCATTTAAACAAGAAGAAAGGTTTAGCTTCTAGGCTCATATCCCCACTTTTGAAAATATGGCATATAAACAAAACAAATATCATTTTATAATAATTAAAATTATAAAATTATATCAGAAAGCACCCAAATAAACCATCATTCAGCCAAGTTCCCCTTTTTTCAGATCAGTCAGTAATTAGGGCCTAAAACCCAGAATGGTCATTTTTAGATTTATATTAGAGATTTTTCAAGGTTTAAAAAGATTAATTTTTATTTCATAATATGCAGAACTTTTTATTGAGTACACACTTACCCAGAATGCCTTTGTAATTACTTTAGTCACTTCCCTCTAACTGTATATAATTTAGTGAATTAATTTTTAGTTTACCTTAGGTCTACTTAAAAAAGAGTGTCATCATGAAAGTGAGAAAAAAGCAAACTTTTCATGTTACTGAATCGTAAGTGAAAATAATCAAGTCAGACCCATGTTTTGTGAAGTCCTTCCTATCCTGAGCAGCCCTGCCCAGGTTGGCGGGGGAGCTGAGCTTCAGGCCTGTACCTACTCTGTCAGCCATAGCTGCTCCTCCTTCATCTGTTCTCCATGTTGGAGTCAGCGTGTTTGGGAAGGTTCTGTAGCTGACACCAGAAGGATGTGAAGCCGAAGATTGTTACTCCCCCCAGCTCTAATCGGAACCAAAGCCTTTGTGTTACTGAGCAGATCTCTCTGTATCATATATGTAGTCATTCTAGTTGCGCTCTTTTTTCTTTTTAACTCCTAAATAGAGAGTTGTCATGTTTTGGTGTTAAAACTAGCTCTGGACATTCAGATAAATGTTTGCAAAGTGTAATCTGAGTTTGATTGCACTTAATTTGCCTTGTTGGAATCCTTTAAAAGAATGGGAATATTTTTTACATTAGTAAAATTTTTTCTCAGTAGTTCAGGATGAAGCTAGTCTGTCCAAGCATTGTTTAAAAATGAACACCAAAATTGGCTAGTGGAGATTTGCAAAGCAAAATTGAATGGAAATGGATATAAGGTTTTTAACAAAGTTAAAAATGTAACTCATCTGTCCCATTCTGAGGCATAGGATTAAGGGTCAGTGACCTGAGAGGGAAAACTGAATCTCTTTTTTGGTACAGTGGATAAGAAGAAAGTATAAATTTACTATTCTTACCCATTTCCACTATGCTATAATCTTAAGTGATTTTTACAAACTACTTTTTATATGTAGTTCTTTGCCACATTAAATTGGATGTGATTGGCTTCATTCTTAATAACTTGCAATTTAACCTGTTCTTTGTCCTAATTCTGTTTATCTGTGGTTAGTGGGGGAAAGGGGAATCCTGTCGCAGTCCGGTGGGTTAGAGGGCAGTTCGTAGCTGTCCGCAGGACAGCGCTGCCGCAGCTTCTGTGGAGAGGAGCCAGGGCGCTGCTGGGGAACTGAGATCAGTGTTTGCTTTTGAAGGCACCTCCATCGTCAAGGAGAGAATAAACTCGGCCGAGTGGTCTTGTTTTGACTTCATGTATCTGAGCCCCTTCCTAGATTGTAAGCTTTTGGGAGCAGTAGATAACTTTCTCATTTTTATATCAGTGTTTCTTCTCAACATCAGTGTTTAGTATGTGTTGTATGTTTTAGTAAGTCAAGTATTTTTTCAATTAATGAACCGAAGCCCCTTTGCCAAAAGTGTTAAGGATACGTGGACAGTTAGAGGTACTCCCTTAAAGATAGTTTTGGAGCAAAGGAGATTGTAAAGTCTCTCTTCTGGTAAAAGAATGTGTTAGGTATAAAATTATTTTTTTAATACTAAATTTATCTCCAGGAACACATTTAGTGTCAATTTAAAAAAAATGTCTCCTTTCTGCTGTTTTGATAGGATTATATGGCTAAGTCTGTGGGTTTATTAGACTTTGAATTTCAGTTATTTTACAGGATATTTTCTTCTTATCGTTGTTTTGGTGGAATGTTTTTCTCCTGGGATCTTGCAAGTCTGCATTTGTGTGGTTTGGGTCAAGCTACTTATCATTTCTACCTTAACAGACTCCTGCCACTTAGCAGAGGTCGTTTTAGGTTTGCAAGTGTAAGGAATATGGAGAGAGAACTTCTCTGCCCCTTTGACATTGTAGGACATCAATGGAGTTGGTTTAAACACTCTCTTCCTGTCTCTGCTTTCGTTAGAGTAACTGCTGAAGAAAATGGTCATAGTTTCCACACACCTCAAAAAGGACATCCTAGTGAAGATACCAGCATTGCTGCTTCTGAAGTTCTTGAGACCGTTTCTAAAGCAGCCCTTCCATCCCACACCATTCAAGCATCAGAGGAGCAGAGTTCGACACAAACGCCAGTGAAAAAGTCTGGCAAGCTGAGGCAACAAATAGACATCAAAGCAGAGCTGGAGAAGCGGCAAGGAGGGAAGCAGCTCCTCAACTTAGTGGTCATTGGTAATGTCCTTCGTTCCTCCGGGCTCTCAGCTCTGCTGCAGCCTGACAACGTTCCGGCTGCAGCATGGAGACTCTCGTTCCGCTCTGAGTTTCTCCGTGGCTGTAATGGACAGAAAGCAAGGGAGCATGGCATCATGCTGCTTTCTAGTCGCCCTGGGGGAGATAATGCCGAGTGACCGAGGTCATTAGGCTCTGTTGTGATATTTTCATTTCATGAACATTTTGAAAATGGCATGTCTTGTTGACAATTTCAGTTTCCAAAAATCAGGGAAATTCCGCTCCTCTCTAATAAGACATGCTCTTTTCCCTCCACTTAGATGTTTTAAATATCATTTAATTAAAAATTGGTATTTATTACTCTAAACACTGATGTGAGCTACTGAATGATGTATTCATGCAATGCGTCAATGTGAGCAACTTCTGGAAAATGTACCTAGTATTAATCCTGAATCAATTTTCCTTAGGTCATGTTGATGCTGGGAAAAGTACTCTGATGGGCCATATGCTTTATCTCCTGGGTAATGTAAACAAAAGAACTATGCATAAGTATGAACAAGAGGCTAAAAAGGCTGGCAAAGCTTCGTTTGCATATGCATGGGTCTTGGATGAGACTGGAGAAGAAAGGGAAAGGTAGTCACTATATTTCAAAATTTTCAGTTTTAAATGATATATAGTCTTTTAATTAAGTATGTAATATGTGTTGAATATATGTGAAACATACCATGAACTATTTTAGACTATTTTTAGGAAAAGCTTTCAGTTATTTGGGAAATACTTTTATTGTAGTTTTCATTACTACATACATAATGAATCTACATGTTTTTTTACTATTCCAAGTTCAATGAGAATAGTTGAAGGGAACATTTACTAAAATCTATTTTTAAAAAGCAGTGAAAACACTTAGCTAATTATACAGTGGGGGAAGTTTCTGTTGTTACTTCCCTAACTGTATGTCAAATTGACTTGATTTTGAATTAAAATTATGAGTAAGACTCTTTATTTTTCCATTGGGTTATAAAGGAAAGGTTATTTTTTGTAGTAAACTGTCTTCTGTCTGAAATCAAAATGACCAGTAAATGCAAATGACCAAACTTAATTCATTTTATGATTTTTGTACTATGCTTTTGTGAGACAAAAGTCAACAAGTAATTACACCTATCTCTTACCATATAGATTTAATCCACTCAGTCACTTCTGTATCCAATACCGTGTTCAGTGCTAACGTCGGGGAGATTCTAGTAGGAGAGTGCAGCTCTGGCCAAAAAAATAGTACTTCTTTTGAGGTCTTTTTAGGGTAGTGATATACCAGGCCTGTCTGGAAAAAGTCCAGCCATTGTTAATATAATGGGAACTGTTTCTGCAACATCAGTGTAACCTGGCAGCCAGGGATTGTGGACTGGAATGCCCGTGTGTGAAAACGGCAGCCTCACTATAATATAATAGTCAGTGGGGGCAGTAGATGCCATTGAGTGAGGATGTGTACTGTGTGGCCATCGCATTCAAAATAACTGAGTGAGTAAAGCAATGAATCTGCATCAAATTTTGCCTTAAGCTTGAACATTCCTCCACAGAAACTATTCTGATGATTCAGAAGGCTGCAACTACGGGCAGCTGGTGATGGGCAGCTTCATCACATTGCATGCATAGTTTTTTGTGAAACGTCAAATTGCACACATGACTCAGCCACCCCTACAGCCCAGATTTGGCTCCCTGAGACTTCTGGCTTTCCCCCAAAATAAAATCACCTTTGAAAGGGAAGAGATTTCAGACTGTTGATGAGATTCAGGAAAAGACGACAGGGCAGCCAATGGTGTTTAGAACTGTATGCGGTTTCCAGGTACCTGCTTTGAAGGGAATGGAGGCACCTGTGTTTCTTGTATCTTGCATCTTCTTCAATAAATGTCTCTTTTTTCATATTACATGGCTGGATACCTTCTGGACAGACCTCGTATATCACCTCAGAACTGTGAAAGTTTATAGGGAAAAATAGTAGAAGACTAAATAATTTTCATCTGTCAGTTTACCACGCAGATTTTTAGAATATATAACTTTTCTTTGTGTCAACTGTTAAGTAGGTAAACAGATTGAGAACACTTTAAGTTAGAATGACTTGCTTCAGTTTACTTAATATGTGAGTTGAGCTGGAAGGTAAGATGATAATCTTATTCCTAGAATAATCAATAATTTTAGTGTTTTTTAATAATATACCTGCTGGTTATCTGTCATATTTTTGCTGCTGCTAGTTCTCTGTTGTTCAGCCTGATGCAGTTTTTAGAATATTCCTTCATTCTGTAGAGGGGAGAAGCTTCCAGATACATAATGGGAGTTTTAACTCACTACTATATAGTCCTTAATAACATTTCAAAAATATAATGTGTTTCTTATCTCAGCATGTTAAATAAATATGTATAAATCCCCTGTTCTGCTTAAATGTTGAACAGAAATTAGTAGAATGAGGGACACTTTCACATCCTTAGGCTTACAAATCCAGGCCAGAGCTGGGTCAGAGGAGTATGTTGTAGTCAAAGAAATCTAGGGAGGAGCTTGGAATATGTCTTGGATCATCACTAATCTAAAAGCAATTATTTGGGGGTATTAAAGAGAACAAAGCATCATTTTTCAGAAGCTCAAATGGCCTGTGGTTTCAGACTTAGCTGGAATGACTGGAGTAAGGAGACCCGCAGTGACCTTACTGCTAGGGTGAACATGAAATGTATCCTTGTAATTGTTGGGATATTAGGTGGTTAAAGGAAGTGCTCATTCATTACTCTGGATTATCCTGGGCAAACCAGATGAATGATCACCTAGTCCATTGCCCACATGATTTCTCATCTAAATTTCTGAAGTCTAGAATGACTTAGGACCTTTATAGACCCTCCTTGGGCTTTCTTATAATCTGAATCTATTGTACATTTTTGTGACTGTGGTCTCCAAGAAGGATGAAATGGGATATGAAACAAATTACTGTTCATCTTTATTAATTTTTTTTAAAGTAGGCATCTCCTTTGATATTTTCTGTTTTCTAAATGTTTAGCATACTGAGCAGTCTTACAAATGAAAGCTTTATACGTTTATTTCTGTAATTAGTGAAGCATAAACATAAGAAGAGGAGGAAAAACTACCTCCTGATAGTGGTCATTCCTCATTTTACTGTTTCTCATGTGCAGTGTTCACTGTTCCGTTTTTCGGAGATTCCCCCATTTATCTTTTTTTGTTTGCAATCTACATTGCTTGCTCCCCCACAAAAAAAGGAAATGAGAAGTATCTATGATTTTGTTTAAGTTCTTGCTGCAGCCACAACTTTGTTTTAAAGCTATATGGCTTTAATGCTGCTGCAGCAGAAATTCCACCCAAGGATGATAGCTTAATTTCTCAAAGTAATAAACTATTTAATGAACTAAAAATTTCCATTATTACTTAAGAATTTAGATGGTCATTTAACTTATGGGATAATTTAATCCATAACACTGACTATTTATATGGTGCATTCTAACCACTTAATTTTTTTCTTTAAGGGGAGTAACAATGGATGTTGGTATGACCAAGTTTGAGACCACAACCAAAGTTATTACATTAATGGATGCTCCAGGCCATAAGGACTTCATTCCTAATATGATTACAGGAGCAGCCCAGGTACCAGATATTCTCTTATTGTACAGAAAATTTCCTGATGCTGAGGGTAAAACCTAGGGTTCTAACTTCTAAAATATTTTAAAATTTTAACTTATAAAAGTTTTTGAAAAATAGAGAAATATTTTTCATAATCTCTTTATCAGTACTTTATAACACCTTTTCTAATTTATTACAAAGAAAAAATATGTAAAACTATGAATTTCTTTACAGTAAAAATAATGGTAAAATGCTTAATGAGGTATTTGTGGCCTTATATTTTATTTATTAAGTTGGAGTGACTCATTTTGACATCTACCTTTTTACTGTATCTATATTGAAGTCCCATATATTTATTGAGTTAATTTATGTAATGTAACTTTATGTTAATTTATGTTATATAACTTTATTAGAAGTAATGAAGCTTGGGAGTTTCCCCTTGCGGTTTATTTACTTTATAGTGTTGAAAAACAATCACAGTTTATAAACTTGCATGATGCTTAATAAAAATACTGAAAAAAATCAATAAAAATAACACCGCACATATAGGACATAGGTTTCTTCTGGACGGATGATTGATTCCTGGAGAACAGAGAGGGTTCGGAAATTGGCCCATGTCACTTGGCAAAAGTGTGACTTCAGCAATTGACCATTTCCTTCCACTCATTAACAGGGAATGTTAATATGAGCATTTGTCAAGCTAAAAAGGATGTTATATGAATAAGTTAAAATATATTTGGAGATAGATGAAAAAGTATTTTAGAAAGTTGATATATAATTCCAGGGTATTAAATTTAAAGTTCATGGACTGATGAGACAATGACGATTGAAAAATAAAAATCACTCCTGATTTTAGTACTTAATATGGGCAAGCACTATACTACATTTTTGGTGTGCATTTAGTTTAATCCAATCCTTATAACAACTCTATGAAGTACAAATTATCCCCATTTTAAATCAGTATTTTTCCCATTGCATTTACCAAAGGATATTCTCTTTTTCTATATGTATGGATCTCTGTATGTGTATATATATACGTATGTATGTATGTGTGTATTTTTTCTTTGTTTAATAAATACTTATTGAATACCCACTGTGTTCCAAACACTATGGTAGGAAGTGTGGGGTAAAATGGACTACAAAGCACATTTTAATGGATTAATGGGAGTGGCAAACACCAGAACAAGTATTTACAGTAAAATATTTTTGAATTCTAGAACCAGAGCAATCTTAAAGGTCATTTATTCCACATTCCTATGGAATTAGGATAGGAAGGGTTTTAGAGATTATTGTATTGAATGCCACTATGTGACAAATGAAGAAGTAGACTTGAGATATTGAGTCATTTACCCAGTATGCAGAATATTGTGGTAGGCTTTGGGGACACAGAGAAGCATACAGGACATGCCACCTCTCCTCCAGGAAATCACAGTGTAGGAAGGTAAGCTATGTAAAGACAAAGAGTAACACAGATGCACTGCAAGCAGAATAGATGTGGTATACCTGATGAGGAGAGAGAGCTTTATACTGTGTAAAAAGGCTGTCGTGAAAATGTGTAGGGAGTTGAGCTTTCAAAGATAAGCTGTTGCACAGAAAGAATGGAGAGACTGACCAGTGATTTTTTAAGACGGTAGTAGGAAAGACAGTTACGAAGAATACTGTGGCCTTAGGTATCTTAATATTAAGTTAGTGAATTTCAGTTTTAACCTCAGATAGTAAATACAATTTGACAGTTGTCAGCAAAACCCGATAAGAGAGATTTACAATTTGGATATGGATTTGGAGGTCAGGGCTGGGTGTGTTATATAAACTGTACTAACACTCTCCTCCATGTTTCTGTGAAGTGACTAAATGATACCCAGAGAGATTACACAATTTGCTAGACGTGTGGTACCTGCTAGTGACATCAGTGAAAGGGCCAGCTTCCAAATTGGTTGCTCCAGTTTGTGCTCTTGACTAACAGTCCCTGACCAAAGAACTGGGTCTCAGCCAAGAAATAAGAGTTCACCATTGTAAGTTATGAAGGAGTGGAAATGAACGCTGCACTTAAGAGTATAAGTGAAACAAGGAATATTTAGGTAAGAATAAAAGGAAACAGAATTTGAAATAATAGTGTAAATTGCCCCAGCAAAGGATGTGGATGATACTCTAAATTACCAAGTTGTGTTCACAACAGGGTATCTGATAAAGTCTTTGCTTACTTTATGACCATCTTATTTCCCGTTATGGTGAGGATTATATGATAATGTGTGTGAAATGCTTTAAAAACTCGATAGCACATCCATAAGTGTCATTGAGGAAACAACAAAGACCAAAACTGTTGTGGACTCCCTTCTGACCAAAGGGCCAGGCAACTTACATGGATGGAATGTCAGACTGAGATAGGGTGATTGATGATTGTGTACCATTCTGAGACAGTCAAAGAGGGAATGCCAGATTTAGTCACTGTATCCTGGATGACAGAAAAGCAGATTTCTGTGAGAACAGGTATGCATGCAAGGCAAAAACTGTGAAAAGGAAAAATGTAAGAGTGTTCTTTTAAAAGTGTCCTGACAATGCATTGACAAATAGTTGACGGGAATGAAAATGGAGAGTGTCTGTGGTTGCGCAGACTATACTGCAAATTTTCAGAGGCTACATCCACGTGATGCAGGTGGAATCAGGTAAGGAAGCATCACACAGGAGAGCGGTGGTAACCCATAAAACCAGTATCTATGAGGCTAATGAGGAAAATGAACTACAGCTAAGGTTTGCTTTTTTTCTTCTTTTGTGTAATTGTGTATGAGAAGAGAAATGTCTTTCATCTGATTCTTAAAATGGTCCACAAAGGTTATTTGTTATTCAGGGTTCTTTTTCAGTGGCTCTTTTTTGATAACTCATTTATTCAGTTTTTCATTAGTATAAACAATGCTGTGACATTATCTTTGTAGATCCATAATTACTTATTAGGGTAAGTCCCCAGTGGTTAAGTTGATGGGAGACAAAACATATATATATTTTAAGGCTCTTGGTACGTCCTGTGAAAACACCCTCCAGAAGGCTGTGCCCTTAGAGTCCCACAGGCAAGCTTCTCCCTCTGCCCTGACTTACGGTGGAAATTTATGCTTTCTGGTCTTCACCAGTGTGACCTGTAAAAGTGGGAAAAGGGAGGAATGTGTTGTATTTTTAATGCCTTTTTTTGTTTCTTAATGAATTTGAATTTTTTTCATGTTTTTGGCCATTTTGTTTCTTTAGCAAATTGTGTTCTTTAACTAGTTTTTTACAGCTGTGTCTTTTCCTTTCTTTTGGTAAAGACTTACTTGATTGTAACTTTCACCTTATATGTTACAAGTATTTGTCCCTGTTTACTTATGTTTTAATTTTGTTTATATTTTTCCTCCTTCACCTAGATATTTTTATTGCTATTTAATCAAGTATGGTATTTTTTTATTCTTTGTCTTTTTTTCTTCTGAATGCTAGTACTCTTTTTTAATGTAAAAATTTTAATCCATCAGTGTAATTCTTTGATTTGCTTTGGTGTTTGGTGTCAGGTTAGAGTTTGTATTTCACATCTGACCAACATAATTAATTAATTGAATAATCTGTCCTTTGAACTAAAATGCTGTGACATTACTTCTAGTTTTGATTGTTTTGTCTTCCTTAGGCAGATGTAGCTGTTTTAGTGGTAGACGCCAGCAGAGGAGAGTTCGAAGCTGGCTTTGAGACTGGGGGGCAGACCCGAGAGCACGGCCTCTTGGTCCGTTCCCTGGGAGTGACACAGCTGGCGGTTGCGGTCAACAAAATGGACCAGGTATTTAAAGGCTTGATGGGCATTCATTTCAGGTGCTAATTAAGATGTTATTCTGCCATATTGATGACTTAGATATGACTAGTGTATTTATTAGTTCAGCTGCCATATTTTAAAAGTTAAATTCATGATTCTGACATTAAATAAAGGAGATATGAGTAAGTTTTAAGCAAAAAAGATGTCTTATATTTAAAATTAATTAAAATATATTAAAATTATTTTTAGTTTTAAAATAGTACACATTTATTTTAGTGTAAAAAGAACCTAAAATAACATATTTCTTTTTAAAAAATTATATTTTATTGATTATACTATTATAGTTGTCCTGATTTTTACCCCTTTGGCCCCCCTCAACCCATCATCCCCCCTCCCCTCAGGCAGCCCCTCCAACATTGTTCACGTCCATGGGTCATGTGTATAATTCTTCAGCTACTCCATGTCCCATACTGTACTGTATTTCCCTATGGCTATTCTGTAACTACCTGTTTGTACTTCTTAATTGCCTCACCCCTTCACCCATTCTCCCTACCCCCTCCCATCTGGCAACCTTCTGGTAACTATCTTCTTTTTTCTTGCTTTTAAGAGTCTCTCATTATCTCTAGCCTTTGGCCTTAAAATAATGCTGTGTCTTGGAGTGGGCCTCTTTGTATCCATCATAATTGGGACTCTCTGCGCTTCCTGGACTTGCATGTCTATTTTCTTCACCAAATTAGGGAAGTTTTCTTTCATTATTTTTTCAGATTTCCGATTTCTTACTCTTTCTCTTCTTCTGGTACCCTTGTGAGGCGAATGTTGGATCTCTTAAAGTTGTCCCAGAGGCTGTTTATAATATCCCCATTTTTTTGGATTCTTTTCTCTTGTTGTTCTGCATGGTGGTTTTTTGCTTCTTTTTTTTTAAGATTTTAAAAAATTTGTTTATTTTTAGAGAGGAAAGGGAGGGAGAGAGAGAGAGAGAGAGAGAGAGAGAGAGAGAGGGAGAGAAACATCAATGTGCGGTTGCTGGGGGTCATGGCCTGCAACCCAGGCATGTACCCTGACTGGGAATCGAACCTGCAACTCTTTGGTTCGCAGCCCACGCTCAATCCACTGAGCTACGCCAGCCACGGCTATGTTTTTTGCTTCTTTATGTTTCAAATCATTGATTTGATTCTCGGCTTCATCCATTCTAATATTGTTTCCATGTAAATTGTTCTTTATTTCAATTAGTGTATCCTTCATTTCTGACTGGGTCTTTTTTATGCTGCTGAGGTCCTCACTAAGTTTTTTGAGCATCCTTATAAACAGTGTTTTGAACTCTGCTTCTGATAGATTGCTTACCTCCATTTTGTTTAGCTCTTTTTCTGGAATTTTCATCTGTTCTTTCATTTGGGCCATGTTTCTTTGTCTGCTCATTCTGGCAGCCTCCCTGTGTTTGTTTCTCTGTATTAGGTAGAACTGCTATGTCTCCCTGTCTTCATAGTGTGGCCTAATGTAGTAGGTGTCCTTTAGGGTCCAGTGACACAGCCGCCCCTATCACCCAAGCTGGATACTTGAGGTGTATTCTTCATGTGGGCTGTGTACACCCTTCTCTTGTGGTTGAGCCTTGATTGTAGTTGACAGATCAATGGGAGGGATTTACCTAGGCCAGTCAGCTGCAAGGACTGGCTGTGACCAGTGTCCACCACCTTCCACCATCTGTGGATGATCAGCTGTGTAGAGGCAGGGTGGTGGTGCTCCGATGTAGTCTGTAGCTGTCCACTGGGTTCACTGGCCCTGGAGTTTCCTGTGTGTTGCAGGCCAAGGTCATGCCCCATCTGTGTTTCACCTGGGACACTCTGTCTGAGCTACAAAGCAATCTGAGATAGCTGCTACTTGTGCTGGGTTTGGAGATTCCCAGGGGAAGCCAAGCTGACACTCCAATCTGGCTGCTGCTAGGGCTCACTGAAGCTAGCTGTTGCTTGTTTGATAGGATTTAGGAGCCAAGATGAGCAGTTCTTCTGGAAAAGCAGCTTGGGTGGTCCCTAAGTTGGTGGGGTAGAGCCTCTGTGGATCTCCAAGACAGAGAAACAGTGTTAGCCAGGTTGATGGAATCCCAGGTATGGCACCAGCCTACTGGCTCTGTTGGGGGTGGGTTCAGCAGAGGGACAGTGGCCTTCTCACCCCGATGCCAGACACTTCAGTCTCTCCCTGTGAACCACTGGTACCCTTCAAGCAGGGAGTGAGTCTAAATAGGCAAGTCTGTGTGTGGGTTCCCCAAGAGGAACTGCTTAGGGCTCCAGCGGCCTCCTCCTCCACCGCCTCAATACCCAATGGTTTTTGCAGCCAGAAGTTGTGGGGACTTATCTTCCTGGCACTGGGACCCTGGGCTGGGGGACCTAGTGTGGGTCTGGGAGTCTTCAATTCAAAGATATCCCTCCTGAATATTTATCTGTGTAGGTGTGGGGTCAGCCTGTTTGCATCTATACTCCTTCTACCAGTATGGATGTAGCTTCTTCAATTCCAGAATTGTCAGACTTCCATTCAACTCAATTTCATAGTTGTCAGACTTCCATTCAATTTGCTTTCTGATGATCCTGAGTAATGTTTGTTCTATATTTTAGTTGTAATTTTGATGTGGTCGTGCGAAGAGGCAAGCCATATCTGCCTGCCTATGTTGCCATCTTGACTGGAGCCAAATAACCTATATTTCTAACAATCCTTTCCCCCAAAAAAACTTTATACTTTTTCATTTTATATATCCATACAATTTATTTTTATAGATTAGAATCTTTTTCATTTAACATTGGGTTAAAAACTTTTATTATCTGCTTTTTCAAAAAATTGATTATATCCTTGTGCATGTTTCCAAATAATAATTTTTGTATTGATACAAAGATGTTGTTTTTACAGCTTTATTCTAGTCTATTTTAAAGGTGTAGTTTATTCAGATAATACCCTACTTATGAATATTTCCAGTTTAGTGAGTATTTAGAAATAGTTTATTCTGTGGAAACTTCTGGGCCCAGTGGCACATACATTTATTAAGGCTTGCTCCAAACGCCTCCAGAAAAGTTGTGGTTATTTCCTCTTGGCATGTGTGGTGGAGTTGCTTCCCCAGGCTGCTGTCAGCCCTGCTGCTGCTAATGGGTTGTTTTCCAGTTTGATACATAAAACATGATACGTCTTTTTCAATTTACTTTTCAATATTTACAATAATATGTAAATATGCTTTGTATATTTATTGACCATTTGTATTTTTCTTTTGGAGTTATTTATAAATTTGCTAATTTTTGAAACTTTTTCTTGCCAGTTTATAAGCATTATTTATTGAAGATATTAATCTTTTACCTTGTCTTAGATATTTTTTACTAATTTATTATTTTATTTTTCATTTTGTTTGTGGTATATTTTTGACATATATTCAAATTTATAAAAATATACAGGATCTGGCAGAAATAATGCCTTCTTGAGTGTGGTTGGTAGGATAATAATATAGGTGTAATAATAGTTTTAATTTCAACATTTCACCTATGAAATATGGTACATTTCATACCATATGGTATGCTTGAGTGTGATGCTGTTATGTTACAGAATTATATACTTACGATTTTGTAATAAAAGATTTTGTAGTAAAAGAAGGGCATTATTTGTGCTGAACCCTATATATATTTTTTAAATTTTTTATGCTTAGGTATTTTCTTACCCTGGAGTCAGATTCATATTCTCCTACATTTTTTTTTTACATAGCTCTTCTGTAATATTATTTTATTTGCACACATACCTCTTTTTTCCCAGTGTTTTAGCATGAAAATTTTCAAATATAAAAAACTGAAAGAATTTTAAGCACCCATATTATACCCACTACTTAAGGTTCTACTACTTGCTTGATCACCGTTTTGTCTGTCTCCCCCTGTACCCATCCATAATCCGTTTAATTTTGGTTTGAATTTCCAAGTGAGTCACAGACATTGCTGTACTTACCCCTCAGTACAACAGCATGCATAATGTTATCTAGAGTTCATATTACAGAAACATTTTTAGTCTATTTGGCCTTATTTTTATTTCAGCAGTTGGCCCAACCACAATTAATAAATTATTTGTTTTTCTCCCCCAATTTTGAAATCAGTTTTGGCATGTACAAAAATTTCTGTATGTATTGGAGTTTGTTTCTAGGCTTTCTGTTGTAGAAGTTACTTTTAGGTCATATTGATAGTTAGGTCTTATATTCTGCATTTTAAGTGTACAGGATTTTATATTTAATAGATTTTATTTCATATTTTATGGTCTTGATTATTTCTACTTTATTGCATAAATTTTAATTTTGTGTATAGCATAGTCTGGGGCATAGTTTTAACAATAAATTGGATTTTTATCAGGTTAATTGGCAACAAGAAAGGTTTCAAGAGATTACTGGAAAACTTGGACACTTTCTTAAGCAAGCAGGTTTTAAGGTAAGATAATTTTAAATTTATGTGGTTACTTTCCTTAAGTCTCATTTTGTTGTTATGAGAGAAAAAACTAGTACTTTAGTGTTCTTGTTGAGTATCTTTAATTCTTTTTGTTTTTATTTCCCTAGTCTTGTGTGTCTGTTGTCTTAATTATTTGGATTACTTCCCTGTAAGTTGCATATATTTTGTTAACTGGCCTGGATTTAATATAAGTAAAAAACTTTTTTTTCTGTCTATTAAATTTGGTGTTTAGGTTTAGGGAGATCACAGAGAAAAGTGGAAACTAGTAGAGAGGAATTTCTCTAGTAAAAATGTGAAATATGCCTATGATACTAGGTAAAAATGCTTTTATGTTTTGGAACATACTTGTAAATTTCCCACAAAATCAAAAAAAGTGATAACTTCAGGATTGTAATTCTGTGATTTCTATTACTTCCTTAAAAGTACATTGTTGTTGCTTTTTCTAACTTGGTGCAATTATGCTAATGATGAAACTTTTAACTTAAAAAAAGTTGTATTAAGTTTCTTATATTTAATCTCTTTTAATAGGAAAGTGATGTTGCTTTTATCCCTACAAGTGGTCTCAGTGGTGAAAATCTAACTACAAGATCTCAATTGAGTGAACTTACAAAATGGTATAAAGGACTATGTTTATTAGAACAAATTGGTAAGAATAATGCCTCACTAATTTTTTTTGAATATTGTATTTATTTTTTTCTTAGAGAGAAGGGGAGGGAGAAAGAGAGAGAGAGGCATCCATGTGCAAGAAAAGCATCGACTGGTTGCCTCTTACATGCAGCCGGGGACCTAGTCCGCAACCCAGGCATGTGCTCTGACTGGGAATCTGATCATCCTGCGACCTTTTGGTTGGCAGGATGACGCTCAACCCACTGAACCACACCAGTTAGGGCTGCCCCTAACTTGATTGCTTTATAAACTTGATATTTCATGAATTATTTGTGGTAGACAGTGATATGTATGCAAAAGCATAGAATTTATAGTCAGACGAGCTAAGTTTCCAGTTTTGAAAACACACGTAACATTTAAATAGTTAATTTCCCTTATTTAATTAATGAGGCTCATACTTACCCTACCCACCTCACAGACTGTTACTGAAATTAAATGATTGAATAGGTGTGAAATACTTTATAAAGTATTATATGAATGACAGTATATTTGTTATTAATTTTTATATTTATAAAAATATTTTCTAAGAGATATGGAGATTCAATGGGCTCTTTAGACATGAGTTAAAAGGTAACTTTTAAGTTAAACCTTGCTTTTTTTTGACATTTTTTCCAGATTCCTTCAAGCCTCCTCAAAGATCTGTTGATAAGCCTTTTAGGTTATGTGTATCTGATGTTTTCAAAGGTAAGTACTACCTCTACAGAACTTTTTCAGTGTGATGTCTGCCTTTTTATTCTCTCTTGACCTCTTTTCATGGACAAACTTATTATATAGTCCTTCACATTCTCCCTTCTTTGTGTCAGTGTGAGGACCATTGCCGAACTAATCTTAAAGGGCGGGCACAGTTTTAGTTAGTTAACCCCCCTTCCAGAAAAGTCTTCAATTTATTCACCATTTCCCCATCTCCTACTTATCTTCCAGGTATGAAAATACCTTATCCTTTATCTTTGTTCCTCATAGGTTGTTTTCTCCCCCTAGGCCACCTTGGTTTCCCTGTGCTTCAACCAAACTGGATCATTCACTCTTTCATAACCACATAGGACAGTCTTTGTTGCCTCTGTGTCTGTCCAGGATTTGCTCTTCTCTCTCTCTATTCATTTCCTTCCATCTGTAGGAGTCTGGGTTCAATCAGGATACAGATACCACACATAGGTAAAATGGGAAGTTTAATGTAAGGAATTATTAATATGATAAAAGAGCGACTGACTATAAGATGCAGGAAACTGTATGGTGCTCTAGGGCTGAGGAACGGGTGCAGACCTTACTAGGAGGTGCTGTATTAAACACCTAAGACTAAACCTCACTTACTGAGTACAAGACACTAGACAGAAAACTATAAAGTGGAAATGGAATAAGAGATCTCAGGAAGTAGAAGGAAGTAATACAGATGTATGTTAGAATCATTAGTGCAGTCAACATGTCAGTCATCCCCCAAATGCCGTTTATTCACAGAGCAGGCAGTCAGGAGTGGATTTGCAATAAATTGCAGTAAAGAATGAGAAGCAGTAAACTGCTTACAGGTGAGTTCACCACACTCATACTCGAAGGTGTTCCTCTGTGTTCTCTGTACCCTCTGTCACTGCATTTTCATGCCCAATTGCGACTGTTCTAGCACCCTCTGCTTCACTAAGATTGTAAATGCCCTTGACAGCAAGTACCGTCTTTTCTGGATCTGCAGGACCTGGCTCAGTGCCCGGCACCCAATGCGTGCCTAATAAATGTTTAATAAATGAAAGATTGAAGGTGCCTCACAAAAATCATTTAAAAAAACTGAAATTTATCATTACTATTACTAGCTTCTAGCATTCTGGTAGTAGAGGAAATATGATAATGTTTTCCAAATTACTGTTATCTATTTAAAATACAAAAGGTGCTTAGTTTTCTCTTTTGATTAGCTGTGTTTGCGGGCTCTACTGTGTCATCTCCCGTTCCGTCTTCAGGCGGTTTCCTGGCTTCCACCTGTGCTGCTCCCCGCAGTGTTCCCACGGAGGTTACCAGATGTCCTGTGGGTTGCCCATTTTTCAGTTCTGTCGTGCTTCCGTCCTACTTGAATTTCATGTTACTTCTGAGGCTGGTAGTCACATCTGCCTTAAAACTTTTCTCCCTTGGCTTCTGGACCCACTTTTCTCCTGCTCGCCGGTCTGTGTCTCTGGCCACTGTATCTTCCCTGTGGGTTCCTCTTTCTCTGTCTCTCAACTACTGTTCTGCTGCTCAGTCCTCTTACCTGCTTGCCCCTTTTGTTCTCCCTCCTGTGTGGTGATGCTTCCCAGAGCTGCGTCTCCAGCCCCAGCCTGTTCATGCTCTCCAGATACCTGTGCTAACTGCCACGGGACATTCCCACAGGCAGTGTGCTCCCACAGTCCCGTTCTCGTGTGGTTGGTCCCATCTGGCGTGATCAGTGTCCCTGGACTACACCTTCTCCACCTGTGTGCCATGTCAACACTTCACATTCACCAAAGCTAAAATGAACCTTGTTTTTTAATTTTTTCTCTCACAGTTAATGCATTATATCCGCTCAGATTTCTCCCTTTTTGCCATGATCCCCCACTTACTTTATCACCCTTACGCTATTGTACCTTCTTCCCAACTTCTTGAGTTTACTCCCTTTCTGCAGTCAGCATGTGCATTGTAATTAAACTTCTTCCTTCTCTGACGTGAAAATGCCGTCATGTCCCTCCTCTGTTCACAGTTTTTAAGTGGCTCCCATTACTCAGCTGAGGAGGAAATTCAAGCCCTAAGTTTACGAAGCCTCTTTATCATTTGCCCCTTGTCGAGCTCTGTTTCCTCATGTCTTGGCTTCCCTCATTATTTCATGGGGTCCTATGTATATCCCATGTAAATGACATCAGTCTAGCACATCCCATGTGCGGTTATAACCCTGTGACTTTGAACGTGCAGTGTCCTGGGTCAGCAGTGTTCTCCTTCTTGTCCCCTGCCCCGTACACAAGGTACCTGGTAGTCACCTGACCCTTTCCCTTCTAAGGGCCCAGCTAAAGTGTAATCATTCCCCTCAACACAGAGTCTTCTGTGCACCTTTTCTGGTTTTGGTGTACATTACAAATAAGGTTTGTCTCTGGACAATGAATTGTCTTTGTCTTTCTCTTCACTAGTATGAACTCCTTACAGGTAGGTGCTTGTATTTTCATCTCTTTATCCCCAGAGTGCCTGGTACTTAGTAAACAGTCAATAAATATTTGAAAAAGAAATGAATTCCCACTTTTTGTAATATGAATATTCTTATTTGTAAGAAAGTCAAGTAGAGTGTGATATGCCATATTTAGTAGGTATGTTAAAAATTCTAAGATGATCGTTAATGTTCATTGAACTACAGTTGTATATAACTACTAGAGCACCAAATAGAGCTAATGTTATTAATCATCAGATAACATTGCTATATGAGTCATTATAAGATTTGGGCGTGTTTTGCAGATCAAGGATCTGGATTTTGTGTAACTGGTAAAATTGAAGCTGGTTATATCCAGACTGGTGACCGACTACTAGCAATGCCTCCCAATGAAACTTGTACTGCAAAAGGTATTCCTCTGCAATACTCTTGTGCTAAGCAACCCTTACACTGAGACAGCAGATTTTCAAAAGCAGTGTAGTTATTAAACTCCAGAGTAAATAACCTCTTACTGAAATTGTAACTGACTGTCAAACTGATACTAACTGTTGAAGATAAAAATGTGAAAACATTAAACGATTTTCTCCTGTTGTGACTATGTGTGTATATGTGTACTTATAGCAGTCTAACTGGTAGCACTTTTTTTTTTTGACACGGATTGAGAAGTCTGGTTAGTATTTCACCAGATGTATAGACACCTGACAGGTACATTTAAAATAGTATTCAGTGGCAGAAATTAAATCCAGCCCCAGTGGGCACTGAATAGGCAGTGGCAAAGCAGACTGCTACAGTCTGTTGTTTTGAAATGTGTATTTCAGAATTACTATTCGTTAACAATTTTGACCGTGTTTCTGCTAAAAAAAAATGTATATATGTTACAGGAAGACCTAAGAAAATAAGATGTAAATGAAGAGAATCCTAATGTTGAAAAGAGAAATTGTGAGCTAGTTTAAAGTGCCACAATTATTGGTTTTACACATAATTTAATACATGACTTTTTATGATAGCTGATGACTATTTTCATCTTCTGATCGTTTGATCTTACATATGTACATGTTATTCTTTTCTGAATTCTGCTTGAAAGTTTATAATTTTATACCTTAAAGTTAAGTCTTCCAACTAAGCCTCTGACTTCAAAATAAAACTAAAGATCTGTTTTATACTATAAAGTAATATTTGTAACCATTTTAAGCTTAAGTATAGGATGTTAAAATTTTTAAAAATTTCAGTACTTCTCCTTCTGTTACTCTTATTTATAATATATATCCAGAGTTGTACTGACTAATTTATAAATTCGAATGTACATTTAAAAAATTAATTTGTTTATTTTCTGAAAGCTGATTTCTTAAAGATTATAAGAAATTAAGGAATATCTGTTGAGGTAACAGTTTAACCTAAATTTTGAGGTGAATAAGGGGATGAAAGCCGAAATTAATTTCCATTTTACCTTTTTCTTTCTGCATGCTTAGGAATCATGAAAATTCTGTATAGATAAAAAGTTACATACCCTTTTCAAAGAAAGAATCATTTTGTACAGATGTATTATTTTCAAGTGCAGATCTGTTTTTGTTTTATAAAGTGATCAAGAACTACAGTACTTTTGAAATACTAATTTATGTTTACAAGCATTTTTGAGAATAGCTTTTGTAATAATCAGGAGACATTAATTAAAACCATGGTTTTAAAACTCTCCATGGACCTTACAGATTGACTCTTTTGTGACAGTTTGGTCACATCCGAAAGTCCCACATCCTTTCCCTCCCTCCTTTCTGTCACTTCTCTTCCAGAAAAACCCTGTCCATTTATCTTGAGTCCAGTGACTCTTACAGGAGGCTGGCTGCATCAGAAGCACCTGGAGAGCAGCACCCCGCTCCTTGACAGCTGTGCTTCGAATCCAGCTTGGAGGCTCTCAGTTCTCGATTTCTAACCCTGCTGCTTTGCTTCATTTACTTGGTTGTTTAGTGCACACTGCTATCTAGTCACTGAAGGAGCTACTGCAGCTCACTCACCAGTAGTGTCCTAAAAGAGCAGTGACTAAATCTGCGACCAGCAAGTGGAAACTCTTAATTACGTTTTTACTTTAACATATCATACTCACAGAATGTTGAAAAAGTAGTTTTTATGCATAATGTCTGTCCAGTGAGAAAGGCCCTTAAGAAGGTAGATATATCATCTGTAGGACAGTATAACATGTGGGGGGAGAAAATCAGGCTACATATTATTTTTAGGTTTTTTTATATTGTTATTTGAACTTCTAGTATGAATGCTCTTCAACCCTAAATTAAGGCATTCTCAGGTAAATGTTAAGTAGCTAGCTCCTCTCTTCAATTCCACATTCCATATCAAAATCAGATATGGTCATTTAAAATCTACATTTAAAAACTAAATTTAAGTAGGTGAGAATTTAACAGACTTTATTTTTAAATTCACCAATTTGATTTTTTTAAGATTTTATTTATTTATTTTTTAGAGGGGGAAGGGAGGGAGAAAGAGAGAGAGAGAAACATCAATGTGCGGTTGCTGGGGGTCATGGCCTGCAACCCAGGCATGTACCCTGACTGGGAATCGAACCTGTGACACTTTGGTTTGCAGCCTGCGCTCAATCCACTGAGCTACGCCAGCCAGGGCCTGACAGACATTCTTTAGTATCATGCTTGTTAACAATTTTGGAGTCAAGAGTCTCTTTCATACTTTGAGAAAAGTTATGGCCCCTCTGCTTAGAGTAATTCAGATATGCACATAAATGAAATTTTGATTACAACTGTAAGTTGTTTTAGAGCCCTTAAATCTCTCCTTCAGCTTTCAGAAAGTCTTAAAGAAACTCACTTAAGTCTGTGCTACATGGGAAAAAAAAGTATTTTCAGAAATATGAAGGTAAATTATAATTTACTAGAAACATGTCATTCAAGACCTATTCCACAGTTGTTGGCCTACATACTGTCTTCATAACAAAGCTAAAGTTCTAGTGGAAAGAAACTACCCCATAAACTTATCATACAGAATCATAAAATATGAGATTCCTTTGAAGTCTTTGACTAAAGTAGCTGAATATTGCTTTGGCAATTGTTCTCCAAGATTATCCCTATGTAATAAAAGTATATGTGTATAGCAGCACCTGGGATCATTTTTAAATTGAAAATATTTTACACTGTAAATCTCTTTTTTCTCACATGACCAGTCACTGGTGCATTTCTCTCCCTCTCCCTCTCTCTGGGAAGCAGTCCTTTTGCGTCAGGAATTCGTGGAAGGTCTGCCAAGGACACATCTGACTGAACAGTGATGCCCTGTGGGTTGCCCAGGGAACGTAGCGATCGTTTAGGTGGTTGTCTGTTTAAAAGTAAAACTGAAGACTAGACACCTTGCCCCACCCTAGTTTTTGTGTTATTAAAAATAGTTTGAACGGTATTGTTGTGCCTGCATCCATTAATACAAGAGATATTTGAATGGGGCCTGTTTAATGAATATACTCAGTTGTGTGAATTGAGTTTAAAATTCTTGATTTAAAAAGCAGAAATCAACCTTTTATGGACAAATACAAGTCACCTTGTGTTTAGAGTGGTTTTCCAAAGGAGTCAAGTCTAGAGGAAGTGCGTTTTCCTCTGTGTTCAGTTACCCTTCTCACTCTCAATCCATTCATATTGAAAACGATGAGTAGTGACTGATGAGGCACAAATCAGCCCAACTCTTGGTTGTTATGGTTCGATATTGAGGTGTTTTACTGCATTCTTTTTGGTTCTTACTCATTTCCAGGAATCACTCTGCATGATGAACCTGTTGATTGGGCAGCAGCAGGCGATCACGTTAGTCTTACGTTGGTTGGGATGGATATCATCAAAATCAAGTGAGTGAGAAAATGATTTGAAGCAACCATTGTTTTGGACATAGGACCTCAAAACATACAAACTTTGCGATTGACCAGTTCAGATGAAAGAATGAGCATTTATTCCAATCTCATTTGGCCAAAAATTGTCACTGATAGCAAAACCTACTTAAAATTGGAATTCATACATGTCAGTGCACATACTTGCTCTCTGAGTGAAAGCTGTTACGTGTGAAAATGATGTAAGGTTAATGGTGGTGTAAAGCCAGGCTTTACCCCAGAAGGGAATATTTAGAAAAAGTCCCTAATTTGCTTGATTGTTTTACTTTGTAAATGGTCTTAGAGGTATTCCTATTGAATGTATATTTATTTGACCTGAAACTACCTTCTCTCCTCCTCTTTTTTGTTACAGCGTTGGCTGCATATTTTGTGGCCCCAAAGAACCCATTAAAGCTTGCACTCGTTTCAGAGCCCGAATCCTCATCTTTAATATTGAAATTCCGATCACTAAAGGATTTCCTGTAAGTTTTAAAATGTTTGCTACTGTTTTTATAAAGTTTTCGAAGTTCTTTAAGCTAAAAAGTAATAATTTTTTTTTATCAGTGAGGGTGCTATGGTTCTTTTCAGCTAACACTTGACTACTCTAATTGAGGAAAACATGAAATTAGGATTTGAAAGTTATTTTTATTTTGACCCTTGAGTCTGAATATTTTTTAATGAGGCATTGAGCAGAGATTTCATAATCACAAACTAATGATAATAATACAATTCATCACGGGAAATTGGTAGATAACTTTTTTCTGTGGTCTGAAGGTTACCTAATTATATATATTGGGTCTTTTTAGTTTTTGTTTTAATATGCTTATTTGTAGTTTTTCTGATTAAAAAAGTGATACATAGTTATAGAAAATTTTGGAAAACACAAGAAAATACAGTTGGTAAGAATGTTCTGTAATAGCGTAATCCACAAATGTATACTCTTTACATTTGTGTACTTTTCTGTGTACATGTTGTTCACTCATTGGTATTTATGGGTATATTCTGGGGGTGCTGCCATAGGGTAAACTTCATTGTGCTAAAGCAGCTCCTTCAGACCCTGCGTGCTGTGAGGCTGGCTTGCAGGTTATCATTGGCCAGCATCATTTGAACATACACATTTATGGGAAGAGGGTGATTTTATGTTGTAACATTACTTATCCAGAAAAGATACTGCTACTTGTGCATAGCATGAATTTCTTGTTTTAGGTATAATTTTTACAGCTATTTGGGGCCATACTCTTCATAGGTTGGTACCTTGCTTTTGCCACTTTTCAAGTGAGTATTTTCCCACTAGACCGCTTTTTCCCCTCAGTCAGCTTATAAAATGTTACAGATTCTGCACAACAGAAAAAAATGTTTCTCAGTGGAATACAGTGGCTTGCCTTTGAAAACATAAACAGGTCATTTCACCATTTGATGCAGCTTTGCAATAAAAGTAAGACAATAAGAGTAATTGACCTTTAAACTTTATTTAAGTTAGTGATAGTGGAAATACATTGATTTTAGCTCATTGGGATTCATTTTATACTTACATGCTTTTATTTGGGATAACCATGTGCTTTCCTTATTATTCTTTGTAATTCTTTGTAAATTTGATCATATCAAATTATGTTTATAAGATACTATTTATGTATTTTAGTGCTATAATTATATTCTTTCCAAACAATTGTTGCAGTTGAACATACTTCATTTTTAAATATTCAGAATCCGTGTGTTGCTAGGCACGAGACCACGGCAGAGCTGCTGTGCAGCAGTGGCACCCGTTCTTAGAAAGCAGCATGTCCAATGGGGAGAAGCTGGAGGGTGGGTGCGGCGTGTTTTCACTCATGCAGCGATAATTTTTGCCAGTGGAGAGGCAGAGAGGTCAAGAGGTCAATAGTACTTTGAACAGTAATACTGTTTTCCTGTCTACTGTAATTTCTTAAAAATAAGTACGAATTGAAAGTATTTCGGGGCTGCTCTGTGGGACCCCACTCGCGCACACTGACTCACGGGTATGGGGCGGGTTTGTCTCAGAACAGGTGGCTGTGCTTTGTCAGTGTCCAGTTCCTATGGGAAGAAGCTTTCAAAAATATTTTTTTAACCATGAAAAAGGCTTCCTAGGTAATTAAAGTTTTACTATTTAGGAACTAATTCCTTAATGCTCATAAGTACAGGATGGGGCAAAAGTAGGTTTACAGTTGCAAGTATGCAAAAACAGTTTGTTCTTGTATTATCATTTATTAATTATTGTCTTATTTTCCATGTGAACAACTTAAGCCTGCTTTTGCTTCACCCAGTATATTTGTTTTCTTTGATTTGTATGGTAAACTCTGTATATTTAAGAAGAATAGAAGAATTAGAAAAAATAGAAGAACTTAATTAAATTCATGTTTGATTTTTTATTGTGGTAAAATACAACATAAAACTTACCATTTTAACCATTTTTAAATGTACAGTTTAGTAGCATAAAGTACTGTATTTTGCCATGTATAATGCACTCCCATGTATAATGTACACCCACATTTTTGGCATGAAATTTCAGGAAAAAAATCTTCCATTTTAATTTTTTAATTAATTGTTTATTTAGTTGTATTTAGATACTTGGTTTTTGTATTATAAAGGAATTTTAACATTTATTTTTGAACATATTATGGTACAAGAAATTTTATGTAACAAATAATTACAAAACACAAAACAGATACAAGGTATTTCAGGCACTACCCATGTATAATGTGCATCCTTATCTTTCTCTCAAAAATTTGGGCAAAAGGTGTGCATTATACACGGCAGAATACACACATTCAGCAGCACCATCCATTTCCAGAACCTTTTCCTGTCCCAGCCTGAAACTCTGCACCCATTAAACAGGAACTCTCCACCCCCGCCTCCATCCCCTGGTAATCACTGTCTCACTTCCTGTCTCTGAACTTGACTGCTCTGGTACCTCATATAGGCAGAATCAAATACTCTTTGCCCTTCCATGCCTCGCTTATTTTACTTAGCATAATGTTTTCAAGATTCATTCATGTAGTAGCATGTAACAGAATTTCAGTCCTTTTTAAGGCTGAGTAGTATCCCACTGTGCACAGCCCCACAGGAAGTACAGAGTCCCAGCCCTTATCTGAAACTCCTCAGGCTAGTGTGCTTCAGAACTCAGAAATGTTCAGATTTTAGAAAGGTGATATGATTACATGCAAGTTATATAAAACTCCTAACAAAGAATGGTTCAGCACCCTGTAATCAAACATTTGTGTACCCCAACTTATTAATATTAATACTATGTGAAATAAATAAGGACTGTAAATTATATCACTTAAGTACAAGTCCTATTTTACTACTTAAATGTATTTATAACAGGACAATCAGGCTTTCAGTGTTTTGGGATTTTGAAATTGCAGGATCGTGGACTTGTATTGGTATTGTACCTGTTTACAGATGCGGAGTGGGAGACTGGGGAGAGGTTGTGACTATCTGAATAATAAGTGATTGAGCCATGACTCATGAGCTGCACTGTTCACTTTGAAATTCACTGCTTTTTCAATTTCCTTTTACATTATGCTGTGGATCACTTTGAATTACAGGTGACTTTGATTATGTATAGTATGAATTAAAATATTAAGATAGTACAGTCATACTTTGGCACTCGTCGGCTTCAGAACTTGTCAAACCCTGTACTCGTCACATTTTGATGAGAAAAAATGTTTCAGCGCTTGGGGCTTGCTCACCACTCGGAGCCCCTCTCTGGCGATGAAACAGAGGTCCTTGCATCAGCCTCATGGTCACTAGCAAACAGTTTGGTGCTCGTTGGTTTTGGCGCTCGTGGTGAGTTCTGGGGAGAATGAACGACGAGTGCTAAGGTACCACTGTGTACAGTTACTTCCCGATTGTTTACATGTAGATTTTTTCACTCGTGTTCAACAAGTATTTTGTTTGTGCTATTATCTGTAAGTCACTGTGGGGACAGACCGATGTTACCCCTCCTGCTACAACCCGTCCTTCATCCACCCTCGTTTTATCCTGTAACTCAGCAGTCCCCCACCTTTTTGGCACCAGGGACCGATTTCGTGGAAGACAGTTTTTCCATGGACTGGGGAGGAGGGGGGTGGGATAGCTTTGTAGCCTGTCCCCAGATGCAGCTTAATTGTCACTTGTCCCACTCACTGAGAGGGTTTTGATATGAGTCTGCAAGGAGTTGATTTCTGATGGTCTCTGTGCAGTTGAATCTCCCTGCTAATGATGATCTGTGTTTGCAGCCACTCCCCAGCGCTAGCGTCACTGCCTCAGCGCCACCTCAGGTCATCAGGCGTTGGATTCTCACAAGGAACATGCAGCCTAGACCCCTTGCATGTGCTGCTCACAGTAGGATTTGTCTCCTATGAGAATCTAAACCCCTGCTGATCTGACAGGAGGCGGAGCTCAGGCAGTAACAGGAGCCATGGGGAGCCCCTGGAAATAAATAACAGGTGAAGCTTCACCTCCTGCTGTGGGTCCTGGCTCCCAGCAGGCCACCATGGCCTGTACCAGTCTGTGGCCTGGGGGTTGGGAGCCCCTGCTGTAACTCTCACGTAGTTCAAGGTTAGAAGGAATTGAAGTTTACATGCCTCTGTTTTTTTCAAATTTGGCAAACTATGGATACCGATTCTTAATTACATCTGAGCGCAGGGAAGGAGAGTCCTGCTTGTTTACCTGATTGTTAAAGAAGGAATGCTTGTCAGTTATGCTGACCAGCGTGTGGGTTGCGCGGGTGCTCTTTGATACCTGACTCCACTGAAGGCACAGACACGGCTGTCACCACGTTCCTTAGCGTGCATTGTGGGAGTGTTTTTCCCCTCAAGAGCCGGTTGTTAATTTTTTCTGGGATTTTTCCAATTTATAGTGGTCAAATGCCATTGGGGAAAAAAAACCTAATTTGTCTTTGTAGAATCATGGAGGTTCAGTTGTGCCTTTAAAAAAAAAACAAAACAAACCCACACGATGGACTTTCTCCATGTGTTTCAGGTGTTCTTTGTTCCTTTATTCTTACATTCATTTCATAGATATTTACTGAGGCCAGTAAAATGTCTAGCTCTGGTGTACCTACTTCCTTTTCTCACAGAGTTCATGTTTGCACGGGATGACAGACACTAAAACCAGCAGTTACAGTCAAGGTGAGGTGTTACATAGTGTTACACTATATACCAGATTGTAGGACGTAGAGGAAGGATAGCTAGCTCAGACGGGGGTTCAGGCTTCTTGCGGGAAGCGATACACCGTTGGTACCAGGATGAGTAGGAGTTAGCTGAGTGAGGCTGCAGGGCAGGGAGACTGTGGCTTAACTGTTAGAAAGGGCTTGGTGCATGAAGGCAATGAAAGGTCTGTATCTTTGGAGCACAGAATGGAAGAGAGGATGGAGAAAGATGAGGCTGGTGAGGTTAGCAAGGGTCAGATTGAGAAGGGCCCTGATGCCTTGTAGTAGAATTAAAGTTTCCATGGTTTTAAATAGCAAGGACATACCATTACATTTGTGTTTAAAAGATCAGGCTCCTAAACACGAAGAATGGGGTAAACAAGGACGCGAGTGGTGGCAGAGAGACCAGCAAGGAGCCTGCTGTAATTCAGATGAGAGTGATTGTCCTGGACTGCATTTGTCACTGATGCAGGAGAGAGGCAGACAGAACTAGTCAACAAAGTGCTGACTGAGTGACTCAGCTTTTAGAAAGGTCCTAAATCCAAGAAAGTGCATGCACAAGTTCCTTTTGTACTTATTTCTGCTTTCTGAATGTGAAAACGATTCTAGCCAGGAAATTTCAGAGAAGTGTCAGTGTTTCTCAGGAAAACAGCATAAAAGGGTACTCACAAACCAATCACATGTTGATACCTTTGCCACTTCCTGGGTATTTGGTTTTCCCAGTAACCCAAACTGTAGACTGGGTGCACACTCGATCCTTACTGTGTGAACGGAGGGCAGTCGGTCTTACTCTGATTCCAGCTGGCCCCAGCAAAAATTTGTCTGTGACACATTTTGCCACAACCACATCGTTACTTAGCTCTCTTGATATTAGATTTTTTTCTTAAATACAAAACATGAACAATAACAGCTAATATATAAGGCCATCAATTAACTGAATGTTACCATGTTAAAGTGGCTAGGCACCACTTTAAAATGGCATCTGATTTTCCTCATTTTAATAATGAGGATCCTGAGGCTGGGGGTACTGGGGGTAAAAGGCTTGCCCCCAAATTATAGAGCTGGAAAGTGTAGAGTCAGGATTTGAACTCAGGTCTGTCTGACTTCAAAGCCTGTCTAAACTCCTATGTGATTCTCATTATGCAACAATGAATACACTAATTCCTGCCAAATATCACAATTTCCCTTCCCTCCTTTTTATGATGAAACAGTTCGCATTTGTTGAACATCTTCTGTACCAGGCATTGTCTCTGACTCTACTTAGTTCTCATCACCACCCCACAAGGAAGGGTATGCTGTGCACTAAAGTGTACACAGTAAATGGGGGAGGAGGTACTTGGACTGCCCCTCCAGGTGAAGGAACAACAGCCCGGTTCAAGTGGTGAGGCGAGGGGTGGGACGCAGCAGAGGCAGGGGGCCTGGGCGAGTCCGGCAGTAGTGCTGGCTCACTGCAGTGACATGTGAGCGGGCGGGCGCCAGGCCCGCAAACCCATGGTCTGCAGTCTGCTCAGCCCAGCAATTGTTGTTTCAGGTGCTGTTACACTACCAAACTGTCAGTGAGCCTGCGGTCATCAAACGACTGGTGAGCGTTTTAAACAAAAGCACCGGCGAAGTCACCAAGAAGAAACCCAAGTAAGTGTTTTAATGCATACATAACAAACACAAGTGATTTATGCAAATTTCTTGCAGTTTAATTTATTTGTGTAATATTTTGGGGGGCAGGAGTAAGTGAAGTCTATTTCTACTTGCTCCAGAAATCATTTTTCAAGGGCTAGATTAAAACAGACACAAAACTGAAGATTCAAGGTCCTACATAGGTATGCATGCTGGATTCAATTTCTGTTCTGTATGGTGGTGGTGGGGGGGTGTGACTTGTAAATAAAATGGAAGTATAAATTTGTGTGTATATATCAAGTGGTGTAAAAATAAAGGCACTTAAAAATCAGCTCTCCGTTCATTTTAAAAGATGAATTTCATTGTGCCCGCCACTGGTTCCAAATCCCAGCAGAGTGCTCCGCCTGACAGTCTCGTTGTCTCCTTAACGCAAGCCATTCCCCGTGCCCGAGCAGCCCAGGGAGAGAGCGAGCGCCCCACTCTGCAGCTCCTGGTGTTTTTCCTGCAGAGCATCTCCCTTCTGCTCAGTGGCCACCTGGGACCTCACGCTGAGCTAATCCCCACCATGTCGGTCCCCTCTGCTCACCGTGAATATCTAGGCCTAGGTTCGCCCATTCCCCTTTGGCTGGGACAAGGTGAGAATTTTTCAAAGGAAGTGCTTCCTGAGATACTTGAGTTTCTTACCCTAGTTCAAGTACAGGCTAACCACAGTTGGGCCTGGCTGCTTCAGCTTTGGGGTTTTCCTCACTTCAGCTCTGTGGGGAATCCCACCCAAAATCCCCTTTTTTCAGTCCTTGAGTGTCCCTCCTCAGACGCACCTGTGTCAGAGGCAAAGGTGGTTAGTGGGTTCATGGGTTGCCCACAATTGGGAGAGAGAACCTTCACCATGGTCTAAATGCGTGGCTGTTTCTCTGTTAGTTATGAAGAAAGAACTACTTAATCTCTTGAAGATAGTTCTTTATTTTTAACCTCAGCCTTCGGCTTCTAGCACGAGTGTCTGCCATAGTGCTCTCAGACGTGGCGTCACTAATGGCTGACGTTGCTTGAGAGCCACTGTATTCTAGGCTCTGTCATGAATGCTTCACCTGGTTTATGTTCTCAGGCACCGTGTGAAGCAGGGACTGTATTTTCCCCATTTTTCAGATGAGGAAACTGAGGCTCAGAGGTTATATCACATGTTCATGGTCTCAGAGCTAGCAAGTAGCAGAGCCAGGGTTCTAGCACAGTCAGTTGGTTCACATAAACTGTGTGGTTTTTGACAGGAGCCAGTTTGTTTGACCCAGGCAAGTGGTTTGGAGAATTCTCAATCTGAAATTGACTTATCAGATTGAATCCTGACTTTCCCCTTCCTGCTGTAAAGTCCTAGCTCAGTGATGTTAGGCCTTAGTATATTCTCATGCTGTTTTTCCTGACATCTTATTTATAACACAGTCCTTTCCTCTTCTTTGGTACCAATGCCATTTGGCCTTTTCTTTTCGTGTCCACTAAAGGCACTTTGTAGACTCAGTTGCTTTATATGGAGTGGTGTCGACCTTTCTAGAAACTAAGTGCAACTCATAAGTAGATTAGATCCTTTCTTTCCTACGGAATGAGACTTCAGGCTGAAACCGTCTAAAACCAGTATTGGGAAATTTTGCAATACGTTTTTAGAAACTTGCTTGGCTCATTCTGTCAGTCTGTCCTTGAACTAGTTTTTCGGAAGGTGAGTTTACGATTGCTGTGCTCTGACCTTCTAGAGCACGTCAAGACTGAATTGGAAAACAATTTCAAAATGTCCCCTGTAGCGTTCTGCTCCTTTCAGTAAGTGCTGGTGCAGTGTCCATGCACCAGGGTAGCCGTTTGTCTGCTTATCTCTCTCACCCGTTCACCGTCAGGCCCAGGCCCCACCCCACTTCGTTTCCCACACACATCACAGTGTGAGGAAATCTTACGTGATTTTGTCCCGAAGCTCTGTTAGAGAACCACTGTTTCCGTGGGAGAAAAGAGGGGAGGGAGGGAGGGAGGGAGATACAGAGTAGTCTGCTGGCACTGGGAAACTATCCTCTTTATAGATAACTTCCTGACGCATAACCCACCGGTCAGAGTTTAACTAGGGAAGACAGAGGGCGCTGCATTCCCCTCTGAACGTGCAGGCGCCTCTCGCTCTTTATTAGGTAATTGCACCTCTCAGTCTGGTTGAGGGAACGGCAGGGAAGGCTTTGGTGGAAGGGCCTTGAGCGTAGTTCAGGTTTATAGCTTCCTTCAGAGGAGACAGTTACATTTGAAAGATTTCATCTTGCCGTAATGATTTTACTGCCATTATGTGTGTGTGTGATATATATCACACATGTGTACATATGTGTATATGTATGTATATGTAATATATGTGTATATAGAGAGAGATGAACTAGCTGATATTCCTTAAAATATGTATATAAGTGAACTAGCTAGTATTTCTTAAATCTAGAATTTGTTTTTTTTTACTAACCCAGAAAAATTCAAAGGACACATTTTCATTTTAAGATGTATTTTTTTCTTTTTACATTTTTGAAAGACTAAGTTGCTTTGATCATTGTGTAATGTTTGTTTTTCAGGTTGTTACTCATTTCTTCACGTCTGTTGGATATTCATTGGGTCCTTTCTTTTCTCTCGCTAGATTGCTGACGAAAGGCCAGAACGCGCTGGTGGAGCTGCAGACGCAGCGGCCAGTGGCGCTGGAGCTGTACAAAGACTTCAAGGAGCTGGGGAGGTTCATGCTGCGCTACAGCGGCTCCACGGTGGCCGCCGGCGTGGTCACGGAGGTACCTCACAGCGGCCGCGCGGCCGTCCTCGGTCGTGGCGTCTGTCCTTTCCCACTCTGTGCGGTGGTTACTGAGTTTTTGTGGCCTAAGGGGAACACCGTTACAGTATTAGAACAATCAACTTTAAAGTTTGTATTAAAGAATTGAAAGAGAGAGGGGAAGAAAATGTCTGGTCTTGGAGCGTCTCCCAGTGAGACTTGCAGACTGTTCCCTCCCCCAGCGGCGTGCTCCGCGTGAAAGGGGGTCCGCCGAGAAACCTGGGCGCGTGCAGCCCAAACCGTGAGGGGTCACCTCTCAGAGTCAAGTGATTTGGGGGTAGCAGTTTTGTTTAATAGAGGAGCACTTGTTAAAATTTTTTCCTTGAATTACTGGTTTTCAGGGCATTTGAAATGATTTCAAAAAGTTCAGTTAACATATTAGTCCTGTTTCTGAAACAAACCTGTTAAGTGAGGTGCCATTAGCTTTTGGAGAAAATAACCAGAAATGGACCAGAAAATTTCAGTAATGTAAATTTTTTCTACATTATCATGATTGACATAAATCTTACGAATATTGTATTTTAAGGGGAGATTTTTTCATTTATGTAATTATTTTTGCATAAAACTTATTGAAGCCACTTAACTGGATGTACACTTGGAACATAGGGCTCTCGTTTGCATTGAAGCCCAGCCATAGGTGGGCACGGAACAGGCCCCGGAGGCAGCCTGCCTGGCGTGCGCCGCGCTGCGCTCCGGCGGCTCCCAGCGGCTCCCAGCGGCACAGGAGCATCTCCCCCGCCCTACTCCCCTACTCGTTCTTCTCTGGGCGGGAGCGGAGGGATCTGCCCTGAACCACCGCGGTCACACAAAGACTCGGCGGACCCATTGGCGCACAAAAAGCGTTCAGCAAATGCTGTGTAATATCGCTGCCATCACTATCGCATTTAATCTGCCAAAGCATTTTTTATAAAAGAGCATTCTAAAAATAAGATACAGTTTCTTATGGAAGATAATGGAGAGATTATCGTTAATCTCAGAAATAGTATGACTAAGGAAGGGAAAAGTGACGAGGAAAAAAAAGTTTCATTTTGATATAATGATTTTACTGTCATTTGCCTTTTGTAGTTCGTTCTTTTAATGTGAAGCATTAAATTTTAGCAAATGTGTTTTTCTCCTTTACAGATAAAAGAATGAAGGGTCAAAGTTTCTACCACGTTTCCAAGTGCAAGGAAATAACTCACCTCTGTTTTTAAAGAATCCAGTTATACAATTAAGGAAAAATGTGCAGTTGATATTTTTTTAAATGAGAGAAAATTAAAGCTGTAACCAGCTGCAAAGAAGTATTAATTGTCACTACTGCAAGAATTTCAAGTGCCAAGGTGGTTTTAAAAACCAACTTTCCCTTTGAAATGTTAGTGAATGGATTACTCTGCTGAGATTTATGGAAACCATCGGGAATGTACATTGGAAGACAGTGGCTCATCATGAAATGAACTTCCAGCCAAACCACAGAATGTTTACAGTTTTCTCCTGGTTTTCAACTCTACTGGATACATCTTAAGGAAAAATACTAAATTGGGTGGTTGAGGTAGTTAATATTTGACCACCGCAATTGTTTTTTTTTTTTGGTTAACTCTAAGATTTGCTGAAGATTATAATAAAGGTATTTTGTGTTGAGCATAAAAATGTTCTTCCTCCAACAAGTAAACTTTTGAAAGATTAGGCTGGAATTAGCGGACACTCTTTCTTTGTTATTCCAGGTATTATTTAAGGTGTAAAACCAACTAATAAAATGTCTTTGAGCATAACAGCAAAATGTGTTTTGTTTCATACATGTGTGCAAGATTCTCTACACTATCGCTAAATGTGACTTTGGGGTTTTATGGGATCTTGTTCACCCAAGAGTTTCCCGGCCGCTTTCATGTGATTTCTTGCTTTTTATCTCGATAGCGGATCAAATTCCGTCTCATTTATTTCCCATCATAACTTCACTTTTCCTATTCTCGCTTTGAGAACTGCATGTACGATACCTGACACAGCTGTGAGGAAGAGTTGTGTTTTTCTTAAAGCTTTAACAGCAAATTCCAAGGTATATTTAGATGGCAGGTACTGTTGGGCTGCCCCGGGTGCAGGCTGCTTTAGGGTAGGTTTGTCCTCAGCTGAGCCCAGACTTCTGATCTGATGGACCATATGCCAAACTTTCACAGCTGGGAAGCGGTGCGATTTGTGTATTGATGGCTGCCATAGACAGCAGCATTTTTTCTTCTTAATTGAAGAATGTCTTCCATGGTAAAGCGCACAGAGCATAAACGTGCTGCTTGGTGAGCGATCGCAAAGGGAACATACCCATATAAGACATTTCTTTGCTAAGGAGTATTTATGCAGTTGTCACTGTAGAGCGACCTTGCTAAGGTACAGTGTTTTGTTTCTATTTTGTATTCATTGGGAATTTAATAGGAACCTAATTTGAAGTGACTTAAGCAACAAAGAAAGAGGAGTTGTAGCCTTGGCTTTGGGTCAGTCTGGATGGAGCCGTTCGCCGTGTCAGCGGGGCCTCCTGGGCACGCTGCCGTAGCTGGTGTGGGGGTTGCCTCCGGGCTCCGTACAGAGCCCCCTGAGGTTCTGCATTTAGATCCTCAGACCCTCATCCAGGGCGAGGACAGGCGAAAAGAGCATGTCTTTTCCCAGATACCTTACAAACATGGTATCACTGACTACAATTGCGTTTAATTTACTTCCTTGGGGCATTCCTGGGGTGTGATGTGAAGTGAGTGTTGCTCAGAGCACCTGGCTCAGGATTGTGGGAGGGCTGGCAGGTCAGGGCACTATGAGGAAGGGAAGTGGGTTGTGAGGGTGGCGGCAGAAACAAGGAAAATCTAGTCTACAAGGCCATGATATAATTAAGGATTATAAGTAAGAATTTAGCATAAAATACATAATAATCATAGAGGTGAATTAGTTTATTCCTCAAATTGTGATAAAGTACAGTCCTTTTAAAAAGAGATTTAATTTATTTATTTAGAGAGAGAGGAGGGGAGGGAGGAGAGGGAGTGAAACATCAACATGAGGGAGAAACATCAACTGGTTGCCTCTTGTATGTGCCCCAAATGGGAACCAAATCCGCAAGCCAGGCATGTGCCCTGATTGGGAATCAAACCCAGGACCCAGCACTTTGTAGGATGATGCCCTACCAACTACGCCACACTGTTTGGGGCTAAAGTGCAGTCTTTTTGTGCATATTATGTTTGCAGTTGGTTGTTGTTGAAGGCAGGGATGACTTCAGAAAATTTGGAAAATACAGAAAAGTAGAGGGAAGTGTAAAAAACTCACCCATAGTTCCATTGGCTAAATATTACTGCTGCTAACATTTTGGTGTATTTCCTTTCTGCCTCTCCAGTGCATATTTAATTTATTTTTTTACATAGTTGTGATCATTAGTTAATATTGTTTCATTTTAAGGTAGTCTCGATTTTTCAATGGAAATATTAGTAGCTTTTTAAAATCATGTAAATAAAACATAAAATTACCCTAAGGAATAGGAGTTAGACAAGATCAAGAATAAATAAAAAATACTTTTAGAAAAGAAGGCCCAGTAAAAACTGTTGGGTCATCATCCTCCAATTTCCCTCTACAATAGCCATGGAAATATATGAATAGAAAAACATTCCTTTCTCCTTAAACATGAACCACCATATTCCAGGCACAGGAGAGAGCCCTGGAGGTTGGGTCTTCAAAGGGCTGACAGTCCAGCCAGGGGGTGGTTTCAGCTCCATAAACTACAAGTGAGAATTAATAGCACAAAACATGCAGGAAGAATGCATTCTAAGGACAATGCAGAAGGGACTAGGTGGTGGTGGTGGTGGGGCGGGGGTGGGCCTTAATCCTGAGGTAAAATTTTACTTACAGAAAAGATAACTTTTGAGTCCAAGTAGCTCAACCTATAATCACAACCTCTCTCCTCCCATATCAGAAATGAGTCCCTAGTGCATCTGACTGTTAGTGCATGAAAATTAGTGCGGGACGGTGTAAGTTCTGTCTGTATTTCTGAAGGTTACAAGTTATTCCATTACAATGCTGCGTGCGAAGGGGCTGTTTCTATAGTGAAGGAAAAAAACCAAACCAAACAAACTTGCTATAAGCAAACCTGAGAACTGCTTCTGGCTGTCCTCTTGTCGGTGAGCCAGAGGCCCCGTGTGGAGTCTCTCCTGACCTGGGGTGAGCCCCTTGCGCCCGAAGGTCCAAGTGTGCTTGTCGTGTAGAAAGGGAAACTGCAGTCAACTGGCTGGCCGCCAGGGTTCCTGCTGGTCCTCAAGGGGACCAGGAGGTGGCTGAAGGTAATTGCCACATTCCTACTTTCCAACACTGGACTTGGATATATTTTAATTTAAAGATGATTTTAAAATACAGCAACAGGCCTGTGGAAACACCTGCAGTGCATGAGTAGTTTTTTCAACATGTGGCAGCAAAAACCTTTCATGGGCATGGCAGGAAACAAAGTTTTCTTTAACTGCTGCCGTGGTGTCTGGTAAGTGTTAAATAGGGTTTCAGAGTGGAGAAAAGAATCAGTTTATGTTAGAAATGAGTACGTAAGAACCTGACTCATAAGAGGAAAATTCAAATATTCATTGAACACTGTAAAAATAATTAATAATCTCGGGAATCGTGATTGATGACATGGAAGTTGTCCCTGGGAGCCACCCCTAGAATTCAGATAGCTGAAAACGAACTGGAAGACCCTGGGATTGCACAGGAAGAGAGGGCACTGTATTTGATGCAAAACACCACAAAGGGATTGTAGCCATGCTTTCTGTTAAAAAGTTTAAAAATTGAAGATTAAAACAAAGCTTGGGAACAAAACAAACCCCGAAACGTTATCTTCATGGAAACAGGACATTAGCCTCGGTCTGTTTTGCAGCACGGAGTTCCAAAAGACAAAAGGGTATAGGAGCTAAAGGTGTAGGACTTCAAGGTAGAAGGGTTGTAACCTACAAATTTGTTACTCAGCCGTGGCATTGTGCGTAGGCGAAGGTAAGAAGGTCTCAGAAGATGTCCTGGGAGAGAGAAGGGAGTAGGGAGGCAGAATTTAAAATGTTCATCACAGATAGTTCAAAGCTTTAAGATTGGGTGGGGGGGGGGGTCATGGTAGAAATTCTGCAGCAAGCACGTCATTTGTTGATGCCATTAGTCGAAGACCACTAAGGCACAACTGTAGTCAAGATTATTTTTCCTGAGGCTTGTTGCAGCAGCAGAGACCACACACCTCGGTGCTTCTCAGTGAGAAGGTGTAAGGAGGGATTTGTTGAAGAAGTTGAGCACGTGTAGGTAATTTTCAGGAGGGCACAAGTGAGCGAGGGTGTCTTCTGGATTGGATGCTGTCAGAAGGTGGGAGTAATTCCGCAATTGGATTTGAGGTTTTTATCTAGGAGGTAGAATAAAAATGGGACAAGGTAAAGTAAGCCGCAGCAGTTGCTGGTGCTGGCCACAAGAGGGGGCTACTTAGTCATTTTTTGGTTTGCAGGTTGACTTTCGGTCCAGGTTCATCAGGATCACAGAGCAGAGATCTGGGCATTGTTAATGTTTAGTAGGAGAGCACTGTGGCCCAGCTGCAAGTGCCAGGCGAGCTTCTAGTCCCCAGAAGGCCCCTTTGCGCTCTCACATTGAAACCACTTAAATGTGCAGAAGTAAATGAATAGTATAAAACAAAACAATGAAAACGGGTCAATTAAATTACGCCTCAAACATGGGAACATGAAAAGACAAACTCAAACTGGACAGGTAATATGTGCTATTTGCAAAAGATATGCCTAAAATAAAACCAGAGATTGTAGGAAAAAAGGCATAAGTGTGTCAGGGAAGTAAAAATACCACCGGTTGGGTGTCTGCCGTGGGCCAGGCAGTTTTCACACAATAGTTTGTTCAATACCACATTTTTATAATTGTAGGAGGTAGGCATTATTAACTTCAGCCTACAGATAAGAAATCAAGTTCAGTGAGATTAATAAAAACCAGTAAATGAATTACAGACCCATGACTTCAGTTTGCATTTAGGTCTGACTGGAAGGCATGTTCATGGTGCTACACTGCTTCTCCGGAAACTGGAATGACCGTTCATGCTGGACTAGGAATTTAAAGCCAGCAAACAAAACAACCTTGACTGTGATCATGAGAACCGTATCGATAAGAGGTACAATCATGAGTGCAAAAATAAAACTTAGTGCCAAATAGCATTAAAATGCATAATGAAAATTTACTAGGAATTTCAAAAAGAATATATATGCAATTACTAAGGGAGTCTCAACAGCGCTGCCTTATGGATCACGGAAACGAAGAAGGCATAGAGGACTTGAGTAAGGTAACAGAGTAGAAAGGAGGAACATATATGCGAAGAGAATACAGTTGTAAGTCATGTTTCCCTCGAGAACCTGACACTGAGGTAAACAATACTGCTCTTGGAGAGCTGCGTGCGTTGTGAAGGCAACTCAGTGGATCAGACCATACATAGAGTGGAGTTACCTTTCAGCTTTGGAATGTCTGAACCCGATGAAGCTTCCCTTCCTGTGCTGCAGGTGATGGAGGTGTTGGTCATGGAATACAAAGTGACTGGGGGAAACATTTACATCTTTAATATTTAATAAGCAAAAGGTGGAAATATGAATACGCAAGAACAGACTATAAAAAATGACCACAGGAGTTTGAAATGAACCAAATATAAGTCTTAAAAATATAAAAATGAAACTAAAAACTGGTATTTCAATTAAACAGATTTGTTACAACTAAAAAAAGAATTAGGGACAAATACATAGTATATATGAACAAATATGTAATGTAATATATAACACACATATAATATAACTAGGATAAGTAGAACTAGTATAGTCTTAATTTTTTTTTTTATCAACACATATTAAAATAAGTTATCTAAACATTTAACTAAAAAACCTAGAGAAGATATAACTGTCCACCTGGGGGGTCCAGAGCTTACTGTTTTCTGTTGGGTTGTTCATTTCTCTTACCAAGTTGTAGAAATTCTTACATGCCTGATGGATGTGAATCTTGTGTGTGCTGAATCTCACACATATTTGCAGTTTGTATCTTTGTCTCCACGGTACATCCAGGAAGGTGGGGCTGCTTCAGCAGCCCTGTGTCCAGGATGGAGAGGTCCTTTTGAGAGAAGGCAGCCAAGGCAGAGAAGCCGGTGGGCTGTGGGAAAGAGGGCCTGTCCCCATTCACCTCTGCAGGGTGTGGGCAGAAATGCGTTGAAGAAAAAGTATGTGGTTTAGAGACGAAAGGACTGAAGTTCATCCCTGATTGACTATGATGCAATCATGGACAAATTAACCTCTCTGAGGCTCAGGTTCTTCTGCAAAATTGGGGGGGGGGGTAATAGCACTTGCTTTATGGAAGAGTATCATGTGGAATAGATGAGTAAAGACATGGAAAGGACTTGCTTCAGGGCCTGGCGCTCAATCAGCCTTTGAGCCATGTACATTTAACAGTGTGAGCCCAATAAGACGACACACACACAAGCCTTCTAAGAATTTTATTTTTATTTATTTTTTAAAAGATTTTATTTACTTTTAGAGAGAGGGGAAGGGAAGGAAAAAGAGAGAGAGAAACAGGAGAGATACATAGATCGATTGCCCCTTGCATGCCCCCAGCTGGGGACCTGGCCCACAACCCAGGCTTTTGCTCTGACTGGGAATTGAAAAGGTGACCCTTTTGCTCACAGGCCAGCACTCGGTCCACAGAACCACACCACCCAGGATGCCTCTAAGCATTCTAAAGGACCGTGAATGTGTAAGTGGATACGAGTTTAACATATTGTCCATGTCTCATAATGTATTTGAAGTCTGTGACATGCTTGAGAACTCCACTCCGAGCCTGGAGCCTGGAATGCTCTCTCTGAGTGTCAGGCCACCTCCCCCTTTCCCTGACTGGCAAATGAAGGTGTTGGGGCTGGACATGAGGAGGAGACTCGCTCAGGAGTAGGGGAACAGTGGGGATCACCTAAGTGAACAACTGTGGAGGAGCACGTCAGGAGTTGGTCAGGAGTTTTCTTGCTATGGCTGGAACAACGGCACTTTTGATGTTGGAGAACTTCATAGGGGGAAAATTTTTGCCCTGTAGCTCATATATAGACTCTTATGACCCGTCTACAGGGGAGGTGTACTGCCAAGTGCCAAACAGCGGGAAAGAGGAGGTGAGTATTCTTCACGGACAGAAGACCGGAATGGTCTTCAGACGTTGGTGGATTATTGTTTGTCACTTAATTTTCTAGAAGCAAGGTGGGGCTGGGAAAAAGTGTAGGCTCATTACATATTAGCAAAAGGCAGATTTTAGTTTCAGGAAAGTTTACTTTGTAATTGGACAGATAGATACAATGAACAAATCTCAGGTTATTATTTGTAGAAGCAAGTCATTAATCTAGGCAACCTAAGACACAGACACAATTCTCAGACATTTCTGAATTGGCATCTAGGAAAATGTATTATTCATAAGAATTATTAGTGCTCCCTCTTCTCTACCAGTGTTGCCTAAACTTGCCATTATATCCATGGATTTCTAAAACAACATGTTACTTTATTACAACATAAAATGAAAACCCCCAGGCATTTATTCTATATTATCCTCTAATAATCCTCTAATTCTTCACTTTTTCAAAATACCTACTACAATAAAAATGATCATCCAGTGGTGAAATTCAAATCAAATTTTCATATAGTTTTAGAGTTAAATTTAGCAGCATCCTTTTTCTTACTCAATGAGTGCTTAATGTCACATACATTAAAAATTTTTAGTGACATGGACTTAATTTTATTTGAAGAATTTTGTAAAATATTTGAAATACACTTTATTAGTTATCAGTTACTACACTGAGAATGAAGATCTATCTGGGCTGACAAATGTGGCTGATGTGTGTAAAGTCACCTAATGCCTAATGGATTTTAAGTAATTTTTTTAAAGTACAAGGAGCTGAATTATGTAAGGTAATTGTAGCCTTAATAGATAATGAAGTACAATGTGCAAGTTTTGAGGGGGAGAAGTGGCTTGTTTTTCTGTGTCAATATTTGAAATCTGTTTTGCATGAAAAAGAACTTTGCCTTGTAAATTAAAGGTTGTAAATATTGGCTCATGTTGGTTAAACTGTACCCACACTTTTGTTTGTTTCAGACAACACTGGATACATGTGGGAAATCCATCTCCCTGTTTTCCAGCCCTCCTTATCTGAGAATGTTTCCCAAAGCGAAGTTAAAAATGAAAAATATGGCAACTTCAGTTGAAATATTTTCTGTAGTGAATGGCATGTGCATTTTTGAGTTCTGGATGTACCTGCTAGTAGAGGATTAAATGTTTTGGATTTCCTCACTATGTAACTTGCAAATATTCTATTTGATCCCATAAGTCCCATTTTTTTTCCTGGCGTGAGAAATATGGTCACTGTGCAAACTACTTGCCCAATTTCCCTAAAATGCTCTCACAGAAAGTGCCACCGGTGCTGCTCACAGTGGATTCCATTCATTTAGTTTTTGTTATTTGCTTCACACACACTAAGCTCCTTAGTATACATTGTCCCAGATATGAGTGGTAACCTACAAATTAGACTCTGCCATCATCCTTATTGTACAGAGGACGGTGTGCCAACACTCTGATTTCCCACGCTCAGGCTTTGACCAGTGGTGTCTCTCTCTCTCTCTCTCTCTCTCACACACACACACACACACACACACGTGGTCTGGTAGCACTTGCATTAGAGCTTTGCAATCAAAAGCACAGACGAGGGTCCAACAGCCTGGCGTAATAGACCACCTGTAACCACTTAGTTGTCTGTGGTCTTGACCTAGAGCCGAACTTCCTTGTGCCTCGGTCTCCTTGTGCAGGAAACAGGGGTAATCACACCTACTTCCTAGTGTTGTTCTGAGGATCACACAGACTGGGTAACACAAAACCCTTAGCGTCTGGCATGTAGGAGGTGTTCTAAGTATTATTATTTTTTTTTGCTGACATTGTATATGTTTGTATGTAATATTATAATACTGTTTAGTAGGCCAATCTGTATTCTATATTAAATAATGGACATAAGACATATGACATAAAACAATTTAGAAAATATGTCTGGGAGTGAGTTTGCTGCTTATCAAAAGGATTAGACTTTACGTGACTAGGCAGATTGTATTTTTACACTGCAACTGGAAGAGTAGGCTTTTGCTCCGGCTGCTGTAGCAAGAACGCGTCTCCTATTGGCTGGCCACAGGGTGTCCGCGAGTCCACTGTGCTTGGTGGTGGAGACCACTAAGGCCCACTCGCCTTCTCTGGTCCTCTCTGCAGGTCCATATTAGAGAGTCAGTTTCTGAGATGAAACCGTCACCTTTCCAGAAATTTCTAATTAAGACGAGAATCATTGAATGCCTTATTTCAGCTCTCTGAAAGTGACTTTGTTCACATGAAAAGAACAGGAGAGAAGTGCAGATGGGATCTTGGATAAGAGGGCCAGCATAAGCTCTGGGGGCTGCATTGTCAGGTCACATGACGCAGGAAATGGGCTGTGGCTGCCTGAAGAGCCTGTGGGAAAGGGCTCTGGGGCTGAGCCTGTGGCCCAGCTGTGGAAAAAGGCTGGGATCGTAAATGTTCGTTGTGCCAGTGGGAGAGGAGAGGGCGGACCACAGGCTGTGGATTTGCCAGTTCTAGAAAAGGCATGGCTTGGCGTGGCCTAAGAGAGGAGAAGGGCAGCAGATGACCTGAAAGTTTATTCTGCCTGCATGAACTGACCTCGTGCACACCTTCCCGTGTATTATTTCCTGTTGGAGATAGCTCTCAAACCGGGTGCCCAGGCTAACTGTTCAGCCACGGAGCCCCTTCTCTCCAACACAGACTTCTTTCACTGGGCACAGGTGGGCAGGGGGCAAGGAGCAGGGACTGTGATTATTCCAGAGCAGGCCAGGTGGTGGTCCTGGCAGTCACAAAGATCTGAGTTTGAGTCTTGCTTCTGCCCGTTATTGGCTGTGTGGCCTCTGGCAAGTTGCTTGAGCATCTTTGTGCTTCAGTTTTTTCATCTGTAAAGGTGCAAAGCAATACACATGTTACAGAATTTTAAAAGGAGTCAAATGAAATAATTTGTGTAAAGCATTTAGCATATTTCCTCATATATAAAAATTAGCTGGTAGATTACCAATATGACTGGTCATTCCAAGTTGGACGACAGTGGTTCCAAACAAAATGTTAGGTTTTACCTGACATGACGGAGCTGAAATAAAAGTTTAAAGATTCTACTCATCTCATTTTTTCTCTCATATATTTTTAAAAATTTGTATTTTGAAATGACTGAAAATGTACATCTGTTACCGTTCAAAGTGCTGCTTTCTAATTATCTGACTGCACATTCTGGATGCATCTGTCCAAATGGAGCATTTTTTTTTTCTGTTTTTGTGGTGCCCCCTGCTTTGCTGGTCACATGAACACCACCTTGTGGGTAAGTCAGCACTGGGAAGTGCTGGATATTTGAAATTAGGCAGACAAACATAGTTGGCGTGTATGGATTCATGCAACCCCTCCGGGAGCAACAGTTTTAAAGTGACCGTCCTGCATTTGCTGCTCCTCAAAGGTAGAGGCTGCGGTGGAGGCCGCCAGAGCCGCATTCCCCGGCTGGGCAAACCGCAGCCCACAGGAGCGCTCGCAGGTGCTGCACCGGCTGGCGGACTTGCTGGAGCAGTCCCTGGAGGAGCTGGCTCAGGCCGAATCCAAGGACCAAGGTGAGAGCCTGCGTGTCTGCAGAGCTGTCTCTGCTCCGCCTCTTCTGTCTTCCGGGACCTCTTTCTAGCAGAGCCAGGTGGCCACATGCAGCTGTCTCTTAACTGAATGCTTTATGGGAAGCACAACCCATCGCACAGATGCTGGGATTCATCCCCTTCTTCCGGTTTGTCAGATGATCTCTCTCCTCTTAACCGTGATGCAAGGGACTGGGCACCTGCTTCACATTACCCCCTCCTGTGACCGCCAGGAAGCGGGCGCGCTTCTCCGGCAGAGGGAGACATGGACGCCAAGCTACCCAAGGCCTCTGCAGGATGAGTGGCCAAAGCGAGTCACCGCCCAAACCAAGTTCAAGGGTCAGGGAAATAAATACACTCTGTTCAGTGGAAGGAACTGCAAAGATGTATGTCTAAGGGCATGGATCTGTGGAGGGAGGAGGAACTAGGGTTGATCGTGCATCTTCCACCAACTCTTAAGTAGAGAATTTCAAAGCAGAGATCACTTGAAGAGCAGTTGCACAGCCCCATTACTCAGAAAGATGCCTGAGATACCACCATTCTACTTCCGACACCATTTCCCAGTTTTTTAAAACTGCTTCCCAGAAGTGAGGGTAATGGAGCAAATGTCTGTAAATCCTTGCAATAATATCTGTTAAGAAAAGCCCAGATTGTTTAAAATTGTACACCTGCTGTAAACCAGCATAGGGTTAGGCAAACAGCCCAGACTGCAGGCCCCCACCGCAGCACCGCCCCAGCCCGCAAGAAGGAATGTTTACTGCGGAGCTGCTGACACTGCAGTGTCCCTACCTCGCTCAGGGTTACTAAGTAACAGGCCAGGTCAGCTGAGGGTTTTCTTTTGTTCAGTCCAGGGGCTAGATGTGTGGGAGCCACACGATGGGTGACCAAGTGCCACACAGCGTCCCATGCCAGGGTCCCTGTTGTTGTTCTGCCACGTGTCTGTCTTAATGACTCCACCGTGTGTTGGAGGGACATTTAATACACATCACGTGTTTATCAAAGTGGTTTTCTGTGATGTGCAAAGGCAGCTGTCTTTACACCCACGGTTCCAACCCCTCTGTAGCACGTGCAAAACTCTCGACTCTGAAACGACAGAGCTGGTGTGGGTGAAGTGGCAGCATCTGGCAAGTTCATGAGGATGGCTCTGAATTGCTCAGTTAATAAAGCAAACATCATTTGGCTCAACTTTAACCGCCCGTCCCCACCTTGTCTTATAACCTCATATTTAATTGTTGCATGGTTTTATCAACACATGATCTATGCTTTGTCTATTCAATGAATGTCTGTCCCTGGCTGGAAGGACCAGGGGGCGACTTCTGCATGATAGTGTCTCCACTGTCCATGGGGAAACCTGCTGACTGTGCTTTCTGTTGTTGACTTCTTACAGGGAAAACCGTAGCACTGGCAAGAGCCATGGACATTCCCCGGTCTGTTCAGAACTTCCGGTTCTTTGCCTCCTCCATCCTGCACCACACGTCAGAGTGCACCCAGATGGACCACGTGGGCTGTCTGCACTACACCGTGCGGACCCCCGTGGGGATCGGTAGGTGCCGCTCCGCAGAAGACTGGACCACGGGTGCACACAGACATGCTCAGTCAGCTCCATAGAATGGATCTCCAGGAACAGGCTAAGGAAAAGGAAGGGGCTGATTTCTTCCACTTTGATTGACACATTGTAGGCCTTAAAAATCGATTTCTAATTTATTTTCGAAATTCCCTGCTTATTCCCGAAAGATTGTCCTTAGGAGATCACAGGGAAAAGAATGGTGCTGAGACTAAATTCACAAGCCAGTATTTTCCCTTCGCAACTAAAATTGCAAAGTCTGCTTCTAGAGAGTGTTGTGGTGAAGAGCATGGCTTCTGGGTATGTGGGGGCAAGGGACGCAGCCTTTGTGTGCTTCAGTATTCTCATCTGAAAAATGGGGAGGATGGTCTCATTCTGTCTTTTTATATTTTTATACAAATCAAACAAGTTAATAAGTGTAGAATACTTATAACAGCGCCAGGAATGTGGTAAATAAGCCTTGACTGAATTGTCTACTTTCCTCATTCAGTTCTTTGCTTCCGGCCCTTAGAGGACCCATACATATCTGCAATGACTCCAAATAGCCACTAGATGCCACTGTTTCCACTAAAAAACCCTCCAACTACACATACTTTACTAATTACATTTTATGATGGGGTGAACAAATATAAATTAAAAGGAAAGAAAATGGGACATTTCTTCACTTTGATTATTGGAGCCCTTCAGAAATGGTATTTTAAAGGCATTATAAAAAAACTCAGATATCCTCCCCAGAAGTATGCTGATATATTATAATGGTGCAAAAATATTGTTACCCTCTAAAGAAAAGATTTTTCAATGGGAAATTTAATAGTATAAAATATATTTACCTTTATAGGACAGTATTGAAGGCAGATTATAAAATAAGGTGCATCCATTTACTTATTTATAAGGCAGCATTCATTTTTACCAGTGTTTCATGGTTGGGAGGCTGGACACTTTCATGCTATTACAGGGAGGCGCGTGCTAGTGGCTGTCTCTGCTTCTTATCCAGAAAGCCTGGCTGATCAGAATGCAGGTGAGAACCTGGAGAGATTTTTTTTAATGCAAAAATACTCTGGCTATGGATTTCACTGTCTCAGAATGTATTTGCTCTTATTTTACAACAGATTTTTAAAAGCTTGAGATTTTATGTCTCAATCCATAACAGATTAGAAACAGAGATGAAGAAGCTTTGGAGAAATGGCAGCTGCACAGTTTACAGATGAGGAGGGAGAGGCCACTCACATGTGAAGATCAGTCCAGAAGTGTCAAAACTCGCCACTTTGTGGAAATGTTCAGTGACAAGTGACAGCCATTGAGCCCTGAAACTTACTGTTGTTCATAAGTATAATTGTCATTCGTCATAGTTCTAAAGGACACAGTTGGCTGTGATACATTTTAGTGATTTCCCAGAGGTTGGCTACACATAAGCAAAGTTTGGGGTTTTAGGAGCTGAAGTTTCATTCAGCAGGAAGGTCCCGGTTAGTAACCCCCATCGGGCTGGTCCTCTTTGCGGGCCGAGTGACCGTGGGCACTGCCTCTGCTCTCTGCCAGCTGGGCTGATCAGTCCCTGGAACTTGCCGCTCTACTTGCTGACCTGGAAGATCGCTCCGGCGATCGCTGCCGGCAACACGGTGATAGCCAAGCCCAGCGAGCTGACTTCCGTGACCGCGTGGATGATGTGCAAGCTCCTGGAGAAAGCAGGTAATAGGGTGTTCGAGTCTCACTGAGGACCAGCGGTGGGGCTCTGCATTTTGTACTCTTCAACCCCCCCGAGGGTCACTGACCTGTGAAAAGTTATTTTGGAAAGAAATCTGCTCAGCAGCCAAACAGATTCCACTGACATCTTTCGTTTTTGTCTCGCGGTTCCTTTTCTGAGAAATCCTTTTCATCCATGAGGTTTGCTCAGGGGGCTTCCTCCATCCAGCTGCGGGATGTGGCGCTGCAGGACCGTTCCTCCCTGCAGGGGTCGCTGGCGCAACGAGCACAGCATAGGACCACCGCCCAGGCTTAAGGAGCCCATTAAACCAGACCGCAGCCTGCTCCAGAGGGCGTCTGTGATGGTCAATTTAAATCTTATGTTGGAACCACAAGTTCATCTTGCTGAAAATAAAGATGTTACTAGGTACTCTTTGTATGGCTGTACAATACCTGATAGAAAGAGCCCGTTTTCAGGGGTTTGAAATACATTCCTCAGTTTTCCCTGCATTTGGAATCACTACTCAGCCGCTGATATAATCTGGCTTCTTGTCCTCTTTCTGATACTGTTGTAATGGCCGAGTTCAGCGTGTGTTCCTGGTTTCGTTACGGGGTGTTCAGCCTGACGCTGCCCCAGGGTTGGAAGTGGGGAGCAGGAAGCCTGTCCTGTACCCCACGAGAAAGGCCCTCGCTGTTGGGGCCCTCAGCTCTTGTTCCCACAGCTTGGGTAGAAAGGATGGGGGTGGGGTGGGGAAGGGGCTGTCTTGCCCGCTCTGTTGGTCTCTGCTGTGCCCCCGTCCTTCAAGCCCACGGGAAGACACTGCTGCCCCCTGCCCGTGTCCACTGAGTGGGCATTTGGGAAGAGCCCATCTCTCTTTCTGTGTCTACTGGATACCTTTTCTCTCAAAGCAAAAACATACACAGAGACTTCCAGAAAATTTGAGCCAGTTCTTTAAGATTTCGATGGCAGGTTACACCATCCTGTTTCAGGGAGAGCACCGGGCCTCGTGGCCCTGGTGTGGCTGCCCATCTCCCTTGTGCCCTCCAGGGGAAGGAAGCCTCCTGCTCCTCTGGGGCTTACATCTGTGGATGCCCCGGCCTCTTCCAGGTGTCCGACAGGAATGTGCCTCCCTCTCTCTGTTCCAGGCTGCATCATTCCTCCCTTGCACAAGGGATCATGCTTTAATCCCAGGCTTTGCAAAACTGAGTCTGTAGTGTCTGCAAAGATCCGAGGCATTTCCTCCCTGTCTTGTGACTGTAGGTGGATTCCCTTGCATGAGACAGGAGGGGGGCCCAAACTCTGCTTTGATCCGCACCGGGGAGGGCGCCCTGCAGGTGGGAAGGGGCTGCCCGGCTGCGTTCTAGACACCACTGTCTTCTGAACTCAACCACCTCTCCCTGAGGATGACGTCTCTTCCCCAACCTCTCTCCCTGGTCACAGAGTCCAGAGCCTGGCCTAGGTGAGAACTTTATGTTTCCATCTGTTTGCACGGCATTGCTCTTATTTCTTACAAGCCACTAAGCTTATGATACCAAGACAGTCCCTCCTGCCCTCCGACCCCAGGCTGGCTTTGCTACGCTTCCCTCCTCTAACAAAAACATTGAGAAGGGGATGCCCGGCTTGCACCTGTGTGAGCCCTCTGTTTCTCCCCCCGGGGTTGGAGGAGGTGTGAATCACAGCTACACAATCCTGCTTCAGAGCACTGGGAGAGAAACCTCGAATAGTGCAGGGAGGAGAAAGCTGAGGTACCTCCCAGTACATTCAGGGTGTTTCCAGAGCTGGCTCTCCCGAGTGCCATGTGTCCAAACAGACTCGAGGGATGACCCTTTGAAATAAAACAATTTTAAAAAGTGTGCAGTGAATACCTCTTTGGGAGTCCTAGAATATTCATTTTTTTTCTTGGGGGCACCAATGTTTGCCCTCATTTCTGGAATGTCGACAGATTAGGTTTTCTGGGTCCTCCCTATTGGTTTTTGTTCTGATCTATTTAAGCTTCAGCGTCTCCTTGTCACCTGGCCGCATCCTAGCTTTGGAGGGGCTCTGCTCCCTTCCTGTCTATCAGCACCCACCTTGGGTTTTCCCAGTTGTTATGTGCCCACTAAATTGCCTTCCTCCTCTTATAAATGGAATCTCTTAAGAGTAGAGCTCAGATATCCCTTTAAAAAATGTCATTAATGTCTTGGTCAACTGGCAACACAGTATTGAGAAACACTGGCCAATAGGTAGCTTTAACACTGGAGCTCAAGAACGCATAATCAAAATGTTAGTGCCGGCCGAAACCAGCTCGTTATCCTGGGGGGATAATATGAGGTGTTTCCATGTTTCCCCTCTCCCTTGGTTACAATGCTACTGTAAATGTTACCAGTGATTCAATCCATCTTTTGCCTTCAGGGTTTATAACACCGAAGAGTCCATCTCCTGGTGCCCACTGTGCACCCCACCCCCGCATCCCAATATCTGAGAAACATCCACATGCCTGATATTTGATGGACATGCAGGGCCCCAACTTGCCAATGGTGGGAAACTTGTTCTTGTTTTCCTCCCATCAGCCAGGGGGAGGACCTCTCGCCTAGCGCCTTCTTTGCCCCACCCCTGGGCCCAGCTGCTTGCCCCTGGTGCCTGGCTCTGGGCGGGCCCTCAGCTGGCAGTGCCGTCTGGTCCAGAAGTCCCACCTGAGCTAGATATCAACAAGGGCGCACACTGGGTGTAGAGGTGGCGTCGCTGGAAGTGAGGCTCTGCGGACATCATCATGATTCCCTGACGCTTCCCCCCATCTCCTTGGGGGCTCGCCTGAACGGGCCTCGGCTGAACCCTCAAGGCGATCGGGCCAAGGCTGTGGCGCTGTGAGCAGGTGTTCTGGATGATAATGGGTCACCGATGTAAAAGTATTATTTATACTTGAAAAGCATATTGTTGAAGAGAATGTTTTTCTCCAAGAGGGAGAGTGCCTGACCTGGAGCAAGGGACAAATACTAGGAGTGGGAAGTAGTTGAAAACCCTCACGTGTAGGGCAGTGTCGGGGGCGGGGCGGGGGTGGGGCGGGGGCGGAGCGGGAATGGTTTCTGCCCCTGCTCTACCTCAAGCCGGAGGACACCGAGGGCATAAACTCAGCCACCTCCAGGCCAACCCTAAGAATGTTCAGGACACAACACAAATTGCTCATAGTTGGTTTTTTTTTCTGGACACTTGAAGTTTTCCAAAGTGAAAAACCATTTCTAACTTGCATAAAGTACACTAAGTAAATTCATCCATTTACTTAACAGTTCTTTCTTGGCCTTCTACACCCAGTGTTTCCTCTTACTGGCTGTTATTCAACTTCACTGTACCCCAGTTTTCCCATGGAAAAAGCGAGGATATTTGTAGTACCTACCTGATGAAGCTGTCGGCAGGTCTGGCGGGGTAAACCACGCACAGCAGGGACTGAGCCGCAGTTAGCACCCCGTGAGTGTGAGTCAGCACTCACTGGAGTTCATTCTGTGTGGCAGACCAGGCTGCATGCAGGATCACATGCAATGGAGAGCAGAACCCCCCGCCCCTGCCCCGCCAGATGCTGTTTCCGCCCTTACCTCCTAGTGGTGGATGGGTAATACACAGGTAACACCAAAAACTGCGTAAAGTACATAGATTCCTGAGACGCGGGGAGTAGGGCCTGATGATAGAAGAGACTAAGGCATCTATTTATGGGGGTTCTTGGTGCTTTAAGTCAGTCCTAGGGTGTAATGGTGCATCTCTCCCATGGGGTACAGGCCCTTCAGCTCAAAACTTGCCTCCCCAGGTGGGACCCCTCCTTCACTCCCTGGGCCAAGATAGTCAATCTCTTCCCTGGATCTTGCAGCACTTTCATTCCCCTCTGCTGACACTTTCACGCTGAATGGTGACTCCTGATGCCTACTTGAAGCAGGGCTCTCTTCCCTCACAGGGCTTGACCCACCTGGGGATGTTTCTGCATCCTCAGCCCCTGAGAGGCCTAGTCAGTTTTATGGGATGAACAGTGCAGAGTGTTGTACTGTACCCTGCACTTTGTAGGGCAAAGCACCCGGAGAAATTCCACCTAGGTGTGTGCTGGGCGGAGGTGATGCTGTTGTTCTTCCTTTACTAGTAAACCAGGGGTAGCCGTAAGAGTTCATTCCCACCTATTGGACTTTCAAAGAGAATCTCCATGTAACCTGAAGTCCTCGACGTACTGAGACGACTTTCTGTGACGGATACTGTTTCCCATCCAGGTGTGCCACCAGGTGTGGTCAACATTGTGTTTGGAACAGGGCCCAGGGTGGGCGAGGCCCTGGTGTCCCACCCGGAGGTGCCCCTCATCTCCTTCACCGGGAGCCAGCCCACCGCTGAGCGGATCACACAGCTGAGTGCTCCCCACTTCAAGAAGCTCTGCCTGGAGCTGGGGGGCAAGAACCCTGCCATCATCTTTGAGGACGCCAACCTGGAGGAGTGTGTTCCCACCACCGTCAGGTCCAGCTTTGCCAACCAGGTATGTCCTCTGGGTTGTATTTGTTTGTTTGTTTGTTGTTTGTTTCAACTCTGCTGCCCCACCGAGCAGGGTCTGTGTAGCACAGTGCAAAGCCAGGAGTGAGTGAGTGAATCCAGTTCTGTTTCAGTGGAAGGAGAGTCGCTAACTTTGTGTTATTCCATCTGTTCAACCTCAGTGTCTCTCTGTGGCCTCGTAGGGTCACAGCTTCTGTTCAGTGAGCTCCTTTTCTTGAGTTACACAAGTTTTCTCAGGGAGCTGCCGTGGGCAACATGATTGATTTTTGCTACTCCAGCCTTGTATTCGTAGAATTGCCCCTAGGCTCTTCCTGCTGTCTAGATGTCCTACTTCCAGGAAACCTTACTCTCTTCCCCAAAGCAGCCCAAATGCATTCCCAAACACACAAGTAAGTATGGGAACTGGTCTAGAGCTGGTTTCTCACCTTAGAGTCATGGGTGAACTTCAGGGCAACTTCGCATCCCCTGAAACCGTAGCAGATGTTTTCCTGGGGTCCATAGTCCTCATCAGAGTCTTCAAGGCCATAGCATCCCAAAGGGTGAAGGATGTGAGATCGGATGGCCTAGCCTGCAGGTGTCCTGCATGTGTCCTGCAGGTGGCCACTACACCTGCACCTGTGCAGCTCATTAGCCTCAGCCCCCAGGACAGAGCCGAGGATGGAGCAGGTGTGCGTAGGTCCAAATGCCTTTCTCCAAAAGGTGTGTTATCTAAAATTTGTATCAAAAAACAAAGACGTAAGCCAAAGAGTTAGAACTTCCACAGAAGGAAAGACGGGTGGAATGAGATGTGTCTTCATTTAACCCAACTCGCATAATTGCATAGCCTTTTGAAACTTCATTTCTTTGCCAGTAAATTATGGAGATGGCACTAATAATGTCCTCCAATAGGGTTTTTGTGAGTCTAGAATGAAAAACATTCCTTACAATAATTATGCTGGCTGAAGCCATTGATGGCTTTTTTCACAATCATTATGATTGTAATTATTTTTCTCCCTGAAGTTCCTACAGCAAGTGGCTTAGGAATTCATACACATGCGCACAGGCGCTCAGGGTGCAGCGTGACCTGCCCATGGGGGAGCATGTCCTCCAGCCCCCTCCTTGTCCTCCTGTGTCGTTCTCGGCAGGGTGAAATCTGCCTCTGCACCAGCAGGATCTTTGTCCAGAAGAGGATCTATAGTGAGTTTTTAAAGAGGTTTGTAGCAGCTACCAGAATGTGGAAAGTCGGCATTCCCTCCGACCCGTCGGCCAGCATGGGCGCCCTGATAAGTAAAACTCATTTGGAGAAGGTAAGCGCGTCTCTGCCATGTCCGCTGCAGAAGGGTTCTTGCTTGGGGAGAAGCTCCGCGCAAGCACGGCACATGTCTGTGCTTTGAAGTACTGTCGGCTACTACCTTGTTTTTGAACAATTATGACCCGCGGGGAATTGTCTCTGGATACAGAGTCTAAAACTGTTGGTTGAGAATCGTCCAGATTTAAAGCAGCTCTGAGGGAAACTAATGCTCTTGAAAAGTCAGCACGAGCACACCACCAGAAGAGTGAGAACGGAAACTTTCAAAGCATAAAGGTCAAAATGATGGGGATTAAGGGTGGCAAGAATTTCCATCAGTAAATGTTCCCAGAGGAAAAGGGTCTGCCTCTGGCTTACAGCAGATGGCATTCCATAAGTGCCAGGGCACACACTCCAAATTGTGTGGTCTTTCCTTAGTGGAGTGACGTGGGAGAAGCCACTGATGGCCTTTGGGTGACTTATGAAACTTAGATCTCTCAGGTCATCTCATTACCTGCTGTGGCTCCTCCCAAAGTGAGTCACAGATTTGGGTACTAGAAGGGTCTTGTCTCCAACTGCAGCAATAAAGGCTCACCAAGGAGAATATGCATCCACCAGTCAGCCAGGAAGGGGCAGAGCTTTTACGTAAGTTTGTAGACAGCCCCAACACCGCGCCGATTTGGCAGACTCACCACATTGTAACTTTGACCTTCACAATATTGTGAAGCATGGATGCTCATAGGTGGGAAGGTAATGTGGCTTGATGGTGTCTTCTTCTTTCTCCTGTTTTCTCAGTGAAGCAGGTGAGGAGGGGAGAAGATGCTGGAGGTTTCAGGAGGGAGGAGAACCTGTGGAATAGTCTGGCAGGAGGTCACGAGAGAGAATGGACTTGGAAATGACTGTGTTGTCAGCAGGGCAGCTCCAAGGGCTCACTGAGGCCTGTAGTTACTTATTTAAAGTGAGGCTGGCCAGTATGGCTGTGTCTCCCTCCAGTCAAATTCACCTGCAAGATTGCAGGTGTATAGACAGCAGTCCCCAGAGTGCCCCTGGGACCTGCAGTTGTCATGGAACGAGGAATCACCAGAAGCCAGAGGCCCCTTTGCCCACTCTTGTCTGACTGCTCTGGACCCGAGGCCTCCGCGCCTGCCCACCCTCACCTGCAAATAACTGGTAAAAACAGCATAAGCACGTGCTGAATGCTTCCTGTGCAACAAAGCTCCTTCCAGGAGCTTCTCGCAGTAGGCTTGGGGTATGCTGCAGTCTGAAGTCTCCTTTGCAATTCACTATTGACCTGAGGTTCCAAGTTCTCTTTACATCCAATCAACGAAGAAACTGATTTTTTTCTGTCGTAGGCCACAATCACTATTTAATTGACCCAGTGACGGAGATAGATCAGTGAAGCAAATAAAAATATTTGATTTTTCTGTGGGCTTTCATGTCATAGTCTTGATGCTCAGCATGACCCTACTTGCCCATGGGGGCCCTCCCTTTTAGCCTGCCTCCCTGTCCTCCTGAGTTCCACCCAAGGCCCTCTGCAGGCCTCTCTGCTCACTGACAATAAGCAGCCTCAGCCACCTGACTTGCTCTTCCCCACACAGGCAATGGGACCACACCCTACTGAGCCCTGGCTCCTTTTAATGGGGAAGGATAATCAAGGCCAGCATCCGGCCCTGTGGGTACCCATTAGATGTCCCATGATGACGATGGCTTTTGGAGGAGGACACTTAAAACCTGGCTGTGCTGAGCTCACTCACTGTCCTTTTGAGACAGTCCTGTGTCTATGCTGATATTTCCAGATTAGCCAACTTACTTTTTAACCCTTGCTTTAGTATCATAGTTATTCGATACATCTGTATGACCCTCATCTTGCTCACAGTCAAGCCTGAGTCTTTAGAATGACCCAGGAGACTGTCTCCTGGTAACCTCTGTCTCCTGTTGCCTCTGTCACCCTTGCCCTCCCTCAGCCCGCTGCTGCATGCTGGTCTCCCTAGTCTTCCTCAAAAATATTGGCCCACTACTTCCTTTTGGCCTTTGCTCTTATTGCCCACACCCTCTGGAATATTCTTCCTTCAGAGGTTTGCTTGGTTCTTTCCTTAGATCAAATGTTATCATCCAAATGAGTGCTTGCCTGCTCACCTATATAAAATCACACCCCCCAGAACTTCCTCTGCCTCTTTGCTGCTTTATTTTTCTCCATGACTCTGGCTAGCACTTGATATATACTATATATTATTTATTCCCTTATTGGCTATATTTCCTTGGCTAGAATGCTAGCTTCAGTGTCAGTTTTATTCACTACAAAATCCTTAGATTCTAAAAAAGTAGCCCAAACAAAAGGTGCATAGTGTTTGTTTGACAAATGATTAAACTAACTCTCCATCCTGTGTTCTAGTTACAGTATAATCCCCAAACTTCTGTTTTGGAAAAAGGATTCCATTTTCTTTGACCTCTTGAAAACAAGCAGGGAGCAACTGGTTTCACTGATCATTAATTTATAATAACAAAGAAAAGTCCATGTAAACACATACAAGTCTCTGAGGTTTTGCTTGAGACTCTCCTTTAACTCTTTCCATTGGTTATTTCAGTTTATTTCACAGACAGCTTTAGAATTGAATTCTAGTTTCATAAAAATCTTTGGGAAAATATTTGGTGTTCAATACCTCAATATTATAAAAATCCAACTTCTTAAATGCCAACTAAGAATTTCAAAAAATAGAGACTTCCATTCAAGATGGCGGCATAAGTACACATGGCTTGCCTCCTCACACAACCACATCAAAATTACAACTAAACTACAGAATGACCATTGTTCAGAACTGCCGGAAATAGAGCTGCATGGAAGTCCTACAACTACAGAATTAGAAGAAATCACATCGAGACTAGAAGAAACATTTTTTAATTCTCTGGAAAAAAAGGAATTTCAAAAATATGATCAACTTATTTTTAAGTTCATTAGAGATTTTTACAGCATTACTAAAAAAATATCAAGTGGAACATTATCTGTAGGTCCACATTCTTCCCTGCCAATGTTCTTATTTTCTCAAAAACCAACTTATAAAAAGGTACCAAAATATTTCAGTTACAACACATTTTAGTTGAAAAGAACATATTCCTCCAAATTATCAAACTTTTGTTTTGTTTTGGCGATTCCCAGTAGTTTTAATTACCTCTGACATGGACACGGAGGACTTACTAAGTTGCAGTATCAAAATAGTATAGTATAAAATTTCCAAATTTTGTTTCCAGAGTAAAATATATATCTTAAACTTAGCATCTTTGAGTGACTCTACCATGAAGACCCAAATTACCTCCTTTTTAGTAAGTTGGTGGCTAGAGTCTAATGACAGTGATCCCCGGGCATACATGGGGTGTCCTGGTGGATCCTGAAGACCACCTGCTGCAGACTGAGAATGTATCAAGGGCAGGAGGAAGCTGAGGCCTCCCTTAGCACGTGTGTGTCCCCTTAGTGCCTGTGCACAGACAGGAAGATGCACCACTGAAGGCTCTGTGTAGCCCCAACCCCAGGTCCGTCTCCTTCTGCCTGAACCCAGCTCCCCATGTGGGTTTCGCCAAGCTGGCTAGTTTTCATCTTAGTCCAGGCTAAAGTGTGAGGGAGAGCCTGGTTTCCCCCTCATTCCCTCCTCTTGGCCTTTTCAGACTGTGGCTCTTTTCAGTTCAGTCTGCTAAACCATCTGGGATCAAGGAGGCAGGGGATAGCTTTCCTTGTCTATCTCAGGGAAGCTTTGGGGGCTGTGTGCTATCTGCCATTGTTGCATTCCTTGTCTCCTCTTCCGCAGTGCATCTGTGTTTTCTCCAAATCACACTAGCCCTGCGGAGTCTGGGGTCTTTGTGTCCATCCTACTTCTGTGTGATTGTCATGATAGCTGATGACGCAGTGACAGAGCAATCCCAGTAGAATATGTAAATGTTGGTCTGTAATGGCAAAGGGCTCAGGAATTCGGAGATATAGCAGGCTCCTAAGTGGGCACGTCATTTCCCAGCTTCCGTGTGACCATAGGAGATGCACATAAAATTGCAGGTGACTCTGTCCTCAAGGAATGAAGGAAAGCCACCCCAGCCTATTTCAGAGAGTTGCTTTTTGTTTTTCTTTTTACTCTCCTGAATCCTTCCCCACTTGCCTATCTAGAGAACCTGGCTGTATGCCTGCCTTCCCATAGATGCAAGTCAGATAGTGAGATAGAGTTCTTGAGTGTTTGCAGTGAGCCTGGAGGAAGCCTGGAGGAAGTTCACAGGTGCTTCCCCCAGTAGGACCAGGCTTTACTGTCCACTCCTGCAGTTTCCTGTCTCCTTTGTCAGCTAAACAAGTTGACACGCAGAGTGGAGGACACCTCTGGAGTCTCAGCTCGTAAGTGTCAGATCATGCATTATATTATCATCTTCATCTACAGCAACAGCAGCTGCTGACATTCAAACGGCTTATTATATGCCAGGTATTATGCTAAACGTTTTATATGGTTTATTTAGTCCTATGAATGGGTGGCAGTGCTAACCCTATTTTTCAGATGATGAAACCGAGGCATACGGCACTGAAAATCTCTTAGCTAATGAGTAATTTGAACACAGCTGGGCTCCTAAGTACTAATTATTCTCTGCTCCAAAAAAGTTTTATAATAGTAATTCATTACCTGGTACAGCACGTTACCAGTCATGAGGGTTGGTTTTTTTTTTTCAGGTTTTACTGAAAATCTCAGTTCCTAAGCTGCTGCTAGTGTAGGGAGCATGCTATGCTTCAGCGATACCTTCTCTGGAAAATGAATTCAGTTCAGTAAGAGTCGCCTTATACATCAGATATTTTGATGAATTCACCATTTGAAACGGACACTTCTGTTCATAGATGATGATCCCAAGAGTGTCTAGAGATAGTCATGTGATGATGTAACACTGGAACATTCCTGGCACTGCTGGACCTGTGACCAGTATCCTGGAGGGAGCCGCGCCCAGACTTCCTTTGTCCAGGATGCTGCTTCGGGCGTTTTTTAATTTAATGAGGGTGGGTTGCTTCAAGAGGAGGAAGAGAGTAGGGCAAAAGAGAAGTCCAAATCTATTTGAATCTCTACCCACACGCCAGCCTGGGGCTCTTCTGGGAGGCTTTGAGATCGCTGTGTGTGTTGGGGCGGGGGTGGGGCAGACGGGCACACAGAGCTGGACCAAATGTTCTGTTTTTAAAGAGTCTGACTTCATGGCTTATTAAGTGGTCTGCAAATTGAAGCAAATTTAATAATAAATAACATGACCTTTTTTACATTTACATGCCAAACATGTAGCTCTGTGTTGAATATAGTTCTACGATGGAGTACTAATTTAATACTGGGACAGAATCCTCAGACAATAAATGATAAGTAGGAATCCAAAGTACACTTCAAAATTTACCTTGTCTTTGGTATACTACTTGACTCTTGTTCTATATTTTTAATTTTGGGAATTTTTTAAATTTCTCCCATGCTTATAACATCGCTTAGAGGTCGCATCATCTGTCACTGTGACTTAGGCAACATTTTCATGTATAAATGTATATATATCATTATTATAATGAGTCATTCCCATAACCATTTTTAATAAATATCTGTCATTGTCTCTGAGTCACTGGGTTAACTTATTGCCTAATTTATTTCCCATTATAGTTAGCTATGCTATATTACCTATCAGTGATGAGACTAGAAATTAGAAATTACTTGTTCTGGAAGCTCAGATATTTGAAGGGCATCCTGACCTTTAGTTAAATCTTATACACCATTCAACTTCACACTTTCTGCAAAAGACATAGCCTCTCAAAGAGTGGGAAAATATTCTTTTGCATATTTACCTACTGAATATGCCTGAATGTGAATTCTAGTTTTCCTGTGTATAAGTTTTGTGAAATGTTTACCCTCTCTGAGGGCCAACGATATCATTAGCACGTGGGGGGATAATAGTACCTAGCTAACAGGCTTTTGAGAGAATTCAGTGAAACTATATAAAAAGCATTTACCTGAGTGACTGGCACCTAGACATTAAGTAAACTGCTCGCTCCTTTTCCATACGAGGGCCAAATGCCCAAGGGATGCTTAGTGCTCTTCTGCCCCTCAGTCTGAGCAGCCGAGTGATAAGGTAACCTTAGATTTCTCGGCAATGACTTCACACGTCTTTCCTGGTTGATTTGCAAATATTGAATTTTTTGTTGCTTTGTGTGAAGATAAATGGTAAGATGTTGCTAATGGCATTCGTTTTTTACCCACCCAGGTCAGAAGTTACATCGAGAGAGCTCGTGCAGAAGGGGCCCGCATTCTGTGCGGTGAGGGAGTGGATACATTGAGTCTCCCCCCGGGGAATCGGGGAGGCTATTTTATGCTTCCCACCGTGATAACAGACATTAAGGATGAATCACGCTGCATGAAGGAAGAGATATTTGGTCCAGTGACGTGTGTTGTCCCCTTTGAGAGTGAAGAGGAAGTGATTGAAAGAGCCAACAGTGTTAAATATGGGCTGGCAGCGACGGTGTGGTCAAGCAACGTGGGGCGTGTCCATCGGGTGGCTAAGAAGTTGCAGTCAGGCTTGGTCTGGACCAACTGCTGGCTCATCAGAGAGCTGAACCTTCCTTTCGGGGGGATGAAGAGTTCTGGAATAGGTAGAGAGGGAGCCAAGGACTCTTACAACTTCTTCACTGAAATCAAAACGGTCACTGTTAAACACTGACCTTGGCCAGTGGAGAATTATTATGCCTGGCTACAGACAGTCAGTGGTCCAATGTGGCCAATGGATCTACTGGCATCAATTCCAGCCAGGTCTCGCCCCGGCAGGAGCTTCTCTCTAGCTTATCCTCAGTAGCTAGCATTTTTACCTGCTGGTGAAGAGATGTCTACTTTCAAGGTGAAAGCAAAGAAGAAAACACTTCTGCAGAGGAAGACACAAAAAGGAAGCCAAAGAATTGTCAGGCTCCTCCTGTGTTGTGTCTTCACAGGGTTTTAAAAAATCATTTTGATCGGATTCTTGGAAATTCACAGATAATCAGGCTTTTTTTCCATTTGTACATGGATGGTTAAAAAAATATACAAAGCCAAAGAGAAACAAATCACCATAATTTCCTACCTTTGGGGAGATTGCCAAGAGGGTTTCAGTCTATCAGCCAGCAACATGGCCAACTGTGAATTGACCACACCTCATTATGCGATTGGACCGTGAATGTCAATGATAAATGCAGCATGGAATTTGTTAGAGACGGCATGTATGGTAGCTCCCAATTAATATACCTCTAGAAGTACAAAGAAAAATAACATAACTATTACTTTTTGGAAGAAGCTTAGAACAAGAAGAATCTGACCCATTCTTCCTGTGGAGTCTCATCAGTTCCAATTCTTAGTGTGTACCCAATGAGACCTACAATTTACTAATCCTAAAGAGAGTGATAAACGTGAAGCAATTTTAGTAACCAGGATGGCATACCTTCTTTTTGAATTGCCTTTTCTTCTTCCTTCTCCTCATCCTGTTAGAAGTATGGACTTATACTAAATAGTAAAGGTATTTCTAGTGCTTTTTCCCTAGATGTCCTGGTGATCAGAGGGGACTGAGGTTTATAGAGATTAAATAGCATCCCTGAGATCACACAAGAGGTGTGAGGCAGAGGGAGGTGTGAATCAGGGCTCCGACTCCAAAGCCATGGTCTCTGGCCACTTCACACCTGCCTTGGACTGGGCTCCAGGGCAGCCAGGTGGGCGTGTGGAACTCATGATGTTGGGGCCCCTCCCGCTGTGCCTCTCCCCTCCTCTCTCTGCTCTGCTCCACTTGTCCAGGCGACCCAGGGACACCTCCAGCACAGCCCTTTCCACCCTGCCTCAAGTGGGCTGTTTGCACGTCTGACCCCCCGACAGGACCGGAATCACGAATGGCCCAGGCAGGTGTTCATCCACCCTGAAGTCTCGGTTCCTAACACAATGCCTGACGCATAACAGGTGCTCAAAACAAGTTTCAGAATGGAACCAGGTCTTCCTGGAACTCTGGGGTATTTGTTCATAGTTTATGGGGGAGGTCAGCAGGGGCGACAGGTTGATCTTTATAATTTTGAATGGAGTTTTGGATACCCCGACCTGTTCACAAATGCTGAAAAATACAAGTCTCCTTGATATCAAGAGATTGTGTTGGATCATATCTGTTCCCTAGCTTCTATTTTCCTTTTCCCCTCCTGTTGTCGCTGCCCCTCTCCCCCAGCTGAAGCCCCTTGGCCTTGATTAATTAAGCCTAAGACCAATTCTGAGTACCAGCGGGAGGAATTTCAGCAGCGCCAGTCTCTAAGAATCTTCATCTTCATTCTTTCAATTGGTCTGTCTCAAGTGCATCCTTGCGTCTCAGACCTAAAAGCTGTATCTTGATTCCAAACTCTGTCAGCTGAACCTCTTTGCTCCCTGAGCCCGGATACCCATCTCCCGGAACACTTGTTTCCTGCCCAGGAGATTCCCCCCCAGGACTTGGCGCCAGCCCTGCTCTTGTCACTTCCCGCCCCGGACTCGGGATCCCGCCTCGGGAAGGGCTTGCTTCCTGATGGCAGACGTTCTGGGTGCCCTTTCCCCACTCCTTGTCTCTTGGACCTGCAGAAGCTCCTCCTGGGCTCACAGGGCAGTCTGAGTAATGCACACGTGACCAAATGCCACTCTTCCTTCCCTTGCCAATGCTCTCCCAGTCCTCAGGCTGTAAGAGCAGTGGCTATTATGTTCTAGCAGCCCAGGTGGACTTTTCCTCATTTTTCTAGCCTGCACAAGTGAAGGAATGTAGTTCCAAGACCTCACCTGTCCCAGACATCCCAGACGTCTCAGGTTGCACATCAGCTAAAGGTGCTGGTGAGGTCTGCGCTGCACCAGGACACAGCCCCTCTGGGGGGCACCCCCACAGCTGCAGGGCTGCTGGGCCTCTGCCTTGCTGTGCTCAGAGCTAAAAGGAAGACAATCTGGGGAGGACCACAGGAGTTTCAACTATACTTACAAAGTTTTATTTCTAAGCAGGATGATGGGCCTATGGGTGTTTACCAGACTGTTTCATAAATAGGAAACACGCAATTTTTTTTTGTCAATAAAAAAACCATGAGGGATCAGTCAAGGATCAGCAAATATTTGGTAAAGAGAAATGCCAAAATGTGTGAAAGACCCGCTGACCATGGGAGATCAGACACAAGAAGGAAAGAAGGCATTAAAAATTGAATTAGTCTCCTAGGAGAGACTTGAAAGGATGGTGTTCACACAGAAGAATAGACTACTATGGAAAAGGAGCAGGAAAGGGATGTGAAGGAGCCCTTGAAATATTGAACATTGGTTCCCCAAAGGCATTTTAAAAATTAATAGAATCGAGTCATTGGTATGGCTGAACACTAAATTGGTAATATGGAAGATAAAGTTGAGAAAATAGCTCAGAATGTAGAGGATGACAGGAAGGAAAACTACCAGAAAGAAGTTGAAATGCAGGATAGATCTGGAAAGCTATTAATATGTAACTAATTCAAGATGATAGAACAAAGCTGAATAATGAAATAAGTAATAAAAGATAATTTTCCTGAATTACAAAAAAGATTTTCAGATGGAAAATTTTTACCATGTGCCAAGAACTACTCAGTTGAAAGTAAAAAATTCCTATTGTAGCCCTGACTGGTGTGGCTCAGTGGGTAGGGCATTGTCTTGCAAACTAAAAAGTTGTTGGTTCAATTCCCAGTCAGGGCACGTGCCTGGGTTGCAGGCCAGATCCTCAGTAGGGGGCATAGAGAGGCAATCAGTCAATGTTTCTCTCACGAATCAATATTTCTGTCCTCTTTCTCTTTTCCTTTCTCTCTCTCTAAAAATAAATAAAATCTTTAAAAAGACTTTGAAAATGCTGAGTGTAAAACTGAGTGCAGAGAGAATTAACAGGATACTTGCAAAAAATAAAAATAAAAAGCATAAAATTGTCATCACACTTTGCATTAATAATATTGAGGCTAGAAAACAGTGGAGCAAGTCTTTAAAATTCTCAGGAAAAATAATTTTGAACCTAATTTTATAGCCAGCAACCTGTTGCTCAAGAATTAATGCAAAATAATTCATCTAGTGACTCAGAAAGTTTCTCCTGTTTCCTCTTCCTGGTGTGACTTGGGATGTGATGCAGGAAAAGTAATCCAGCAAATAGAAAAATTGCCTCAGGAAAAAAATGAAAAGAAATTTCAAGTGGTTAGCTGCAACACAGGCCAACAAAGCAACTGGCCCAAATTAAAACAGGGAAGACAGGAGGTAGTGATTAAAGGACAATGATTTTTAAAAATATGTTCAGTTATCTGAAAGATCTTAGGTACATAAAAAGGAACATATACATCTATTCTATCCATTAGAATGAAGGTGAGTTAAAAGTGTTCAGAAGTCGTGAAAAGATGAAGCAAAGTGAAATGTGACATGACTTAGAAAAATAGAATGAGCGTAAGTAAAGGGAATCCATTTTTCAGTCATTCTTTGGATACCTATTTTTGGTAACATAAAATCCCATTTCCAACTCTATGGGCCTCACTTGATTCTGCAATTACTATCTATATAATCTCAATATTACAAATGTGTCTTATTGGTTTTTAATTTTTTAAAATGTTATGAGGTAACATAGTTGTTTTTTTTAAAGATTTTATTTATTTATTTTTAGAGAGGGAAGGGAGGGAGAGAGAGAGAAAGAAACATCAATGTGCGGTTGCTGGGGGTCATGGCCTGCAACCCAGGTATGTACCCTGACTGGGAATCGAACCTGCGACACTTTGGTTCACAGCCCGCGCTCAATCCACTTAGCTACGCCAGCCAGGGCTGGTTTTTAATTTTTTAAGTCACACCATGGACACAGTTCAGAACACCAACTTAAAATTACGGAACAGAGTTCGAAGGTTACAAGCCCGATGACGGTATTCGTCAGCTGACAAGTTGGGGAGAGGAAAGGAAGAGGCCTGGGTTATAGGCAGTGATCTACTTTCCTCATCTCCAGGCTAGGGAGCAGGTCAATAATGTTAGAAACTGAAAAATCAAGAAACAGGGCTTTATACATATGAAAGTTATGCATGTAGCCATTAAATACCTTAAAATTAGAGATCTTAAAATGTTCATGGGACCCCTAAGAACAGGAAGGTGCAACGCAGAGAGCTGAGATGTAGGGAAGCGTGCTGAATTCACACTTCTGAGGGTGACGAGGCCAGAAGCACAGGCGCACAATGTGGGCTAGCTCCTTTGTGCAGAACACCTGCAACCAGGGCCATTTCAACATTGGTTAATTCTGGGAAGTAGAACTAAGGCTGAGAGAGGGGGTGTTTAACATAACAGAAAGACACATTTGAATCACTCGGTATGCTATGAGTTTATCTTTTGAACCTGTTGTGAATAGCCTTTCATAAATAATGAGGTTTGTATTTAAAACTCCTCTGGTGAAGTTTCTCACACCTGTGGGAACTGGGAAAGACGTGCTCCCTGCTATCCGAGGGCACTCCGGGACTTTAGTGCTCGGACCCTGGCTGCCTTAAGAGATCCGAGATCACCTGAGATCTTGGGAGACCTAGCCTGATTGGAGAGAACCTGGGGAACCTGCCCCAGGTTGGTCAAAGGAGGAAGGTGTCCTCCTGTGCCCCAAGGGCTGCCAGTCTGCTCAGCAGGAGGTCACCACAGGCAACCCAAGGGATCCCTACGCCTTCTCTCTGGTGAGAGGCTGGTCCAGGAAAAATCTCATCAGGTTGGATGTTTCCCTAAACCTGAGCTCTGACTTTTCAAAGAAAACTCCAAAGATGTGGTCCTTCTTTGCTTCGGACTGGCTCATCTCCTGGGATTTTCCGGTGTCCTGTTCTCAGAGGTGCCCACAGCTGCCTTGTGACCCCAGCACCTGCCTCAGAGCCCAGCCCTTCCCTTCCGGCTTTGCAGGGGAGCGTTCCAGCCTTAGTTTTGTGGAGACATTATGTTCCCAGGTGTCTGGAGCAAGCCTTCTGGAATGTGTCCCAGCGTCCATCAGCCTAACAGTGCCGAGCATTCACCTTGTCAGTCTCTGTTACCACGCTTGTCAGCACCCCCGAACGGTCAGCGCTGACTCACCCAGGGCCTGTGCAAACCCTCCACGTCACTCCTCGGAGGCTTCCGCCAAACAGGTGGTAGGCGGCTCTTCAGGGACGAGTCACGTTTCCCATGCCCGCTGACCGCTCATCCAGCGTCAGGAATTTGCCTAATCTTGTCTGCTGGCCGAGGGTATACCATCTCTGTCTGCACTGATTACGCTTTCCCACTCCACCCGCGCGGCATTCCTCATCCACACTCCTCAGCCCAGTCTTGTTTCAGGAAATATGATTCTGCTCCACCCTCATCTTAGAGTTGCCATCCCGGTGTGACTCAACTGTTCCCAACAAAGCACTGAAAACTAGTCCTCGGAGCCATGGAATCCTAGCAGGGTAGGGTTGCCTAGGGTCCTGAGGTCACCCTCTGCAGCTCTGTCCTCACTCCTCCTCACTCCCTGGTGCACAGCTGAGGCACAGAGAAGACAACCGACTTGTCTAAGATCGGGCAGGAAACATCGCCTCTAGGTGGGACTGGAGGTGCCAAGGCATGTAGACTGGCATCAAAGAGGCAGAGGTATTATAAGGACAATGAACACTAACTGCAAATTCTGGAGTTTCCTCCTACAGAAAGCAAGCAGCTGTCCTATATCTCCATCGAGGACAAGATATTGGCAGGGAGAACAGGTTCTTTATTTTAATATTTATTTTTTAAAGGGGGAGGGGAATGGAGGGAGAGAGAGGGAGAGAAACAATGATGTATGAGAGAAGCATCGATTGGCTGTTTTCTGAGTGCACCCAGACCAGGGACCAAACCTGCAACCCAGGCCCGACTGGGTATCAAACCCACAACCTTCTGGTTTGTGGGACGAAGATCAACCAACTGAGCCACACTGCCCAGGGTGAAACAGGTTCTTAATTGCAATTTGAGTTTATATGAACACCTAGATGTACAATACATGTTTATTTTTTAATGCCATACCAGTATTTCTTGTGTAAGTGACTCTCCTACCAGAAACCTTTAACATTTTAAGCTTAGAGAGAGTGAACAGTGGAAGAAGGTAATAGCCTTTTTTCTGGTGAACTCTAAGCAGGATGGTGCCCCTGTTACGTGCGGTTGGGCTGCTGGATGGTGGGGGGCAGGCTCCAGTTGTGAGTAATTTTTGTGCCAGCATGAGCGGTGGGGCCCTTCTGCACTGGGTGCCCATTGCCTGTGTGGGGACAGATTTCTGTGCCCGAATCAAATGCTCTGGCCACAGCATCTCATCGAGCTGTCCACCAGGCCTGCCCCTGAGAGAGAAATCAGCAGCAGGGGCTCCCAGAGTCCTGAATCAGAGAGATCTGATTTTCATGCCACCGCCTTGAGAAATCAAAGCATGTGAGATGGGTTAAAACTTGAAGATCAGCACATTTATCTCTTCTGAGATATTTCAACCGTTTTTCCGATGTTTCAAGCTCAGCAAAAGACATGCTTCTGGAGCCCTTTTTTCACTCACTTTAAGTATCTCTCGGGAAATGCCCCACTCCCACTTGGTAGTAACAAGTCACTAGAAGGCAGTTCTGCGGGACTATTTATAGCTCTCTGGGCCCCACGACCACTGGCTGGGACTTGGGCTGCCGCAGCAGCCTGCGGTCAGACTGACTTCTGCCATCCGGATGGCCACTGCCCGGTCGGGTCGCGGGTGAAGCATCTGCTCTGAGCTGAGATGACTGAACTCTCCTCCCCATTCTGGCCCCTCCTCTGATATCCTAGAGAAAGGGAGAGAGTTCACATCTCCTGGAAGGCGTTCGCAGAAAGTGTGCTGCACCCTTTCCTCAGGATGTATTTAGTGCATCCTAATCTGAAGAAAGACTAACTCCCTGAACTTTAAGGTTAGAAATGATAAGACAAGAAAATCTCTTTTCTTGATTTCTTGTAACTGTCAGAAATGATAAGTAGCGGAAACCTTGCTTCAGACCAGACTCCTCACTCTCCAGGAAGCTTTGCACGGCAGCATTGTCTGTAGAAAGACCATGCCATCCCGGGCGCGGTGAGGTGAGCCTTGCCTTTCCGCCTCTCGACTGCTGGGCTCTCATGAGCAGAGGGCCAGGCATCTGCAGAGACCTAACTAACTGCGATTACTTGGGACTCTTCAACACGCTCCCCCTCTCATTCACCTCCTCTTCACTGCAGAAAACACCTCCTTTGGTCTTGGCAAACCCATTTTGGAAAAATGATTCAAATCTTGGCAGCAATAGATAGCTTTTTATGTCCTATTTTTCTTGCCTTAGAGGTCAACCATACAGAAAGTGACATTTAATTTTCAAGCTCCGATGGATCTTAAGGTGGCGCAGTCCTGTTTTTCCTTTTTGGTGATTTATATGCTTTGAAACATATATGAGTCATCCCTGTGCTTCAGAGGCAGTGCTTGGAAAACTTTCCAGAGTGCAAGCTCCTTGAAGTCAGGGAATGGCTTCCATATTAGATGCCTGTCAGCATTTCTTTTATCCCTACAGAGTGTGGATCAGTGCCTCTGACTACGTCGAGACTGAGCAAAAGTTTGCGGTGGTGAATTTAGGAAAAATACAAATTGCTGTGTGACTTCATATGAACTGTCCTGTGTCCTGGAGAAATAACATGCTTGTTTGCAATGAGGCTGAAACCAAGCTGTGATAATGATGTTAGTCTTCACTGAGTTCTGGGCAGGCCCTTTTGTCCCTGAAACAAGAATACAGAAGCCCGGTGTCCTGGCTTGTCAGACAATGCAAAAGCTGGCGCCAGGTGCTTGATTCTTGGTCAAGAGTTGTGGCCCAAGTGATGGGGACTGAAGCCAGGGCCTCAGACCACCACTCAAGCAGGGGCCACCTGGCCCAGCGTGTTATTCAAGAACACCGTGTTCAGAATTCAGGAAATGTGCCTCCAGGTCCCGAGGCTTCACTGAGCCACTGGAAGGCCATGGCTTATAGCCCTTGAATGAACATTCGAGTTTCTGTAATGCTTTCTAACGTGTGTGCCTGGGCTCTAGAGCAGAGAAAACAAACAAACGAACAAAAAACCTCCCACAAACCTTGAAATTGAAAACTTAGAGAGAATAAGTACCAATAAATCAATCTAGTAAGAAAAAAGTCAGATTAGGAGCATAAACTAACATTTTTGCAGGACTTTTAAAATCAGGAAAGTACCGACTCCAGTATTTCATATCAAGCTCACTAAAGCAATAACTGTGTATGTTATAAAATGAAGCCTTCTAGAGGGAAGGTCTGGCCACTGAACGAGGAGGCGACTTCATGGGCCAGAAAGGTCCCTGGAGCCAGAACATGGACATGTCATTCACAGTTTCTGCTTCTGGCTCTTAAACCCAGAAGACATTGTTTCCTATTTTCTTTACTTTGTTCCTGTGTTCCGTCATCATGGCAAATGTAAAGTTCTGAATTGGATCCACGCCTGAGGAGCAAAAATTAGATGAACATATTTTTTATCTTATTTCTGTAGGGGAGGGAGAACTTCTCCTCTACCTTCCTAGGCTCTGGGCCTGGGACATGTACATTAAGCTGACAAGAAGCAGATTAGGCACAAGAGAAAAGGCACACCATTTTTATTTTTAATTGTATTTGCACATGAGTGCCACAGAGAAGAAATGAAAGCTCAAAGAAGCAGTCGGACTTGGGGTACTCACATGGTATTTTAACAAAAGGCAATATATTCTGGAGAAGGGACTAGACTAAAGGATGGTAACTCGTGTTAAGTTCAATATATGGAAAACTAATGGTAGATGAGGATTGCTTCACAAGGTTTGTTTCTGCAGGCTGACTTAAGTGCTGCCTTCTTCTTTGGTGATCAGGGTTCTCCTCTCCCCGGGTGGGAGAGGGTAGGGGACCTCTTCACAAGGGGAGTTTAGGTCCTATGGTTAGTAGAAAAGAAGAGAGCAGAGAGCTCTTTTTGTATCTGCTTTTTCTCCATTGTTTCCAGCTTGAAATAATCTTCACGTCAAAATGGTATATTTTGAGGTGCCATATTCTGATCCCCTTCATTTCCTATTTCCCACTTCATAGAGAAAAATAATCCAGCAGAGCGTCAGTGAAGAAATATTTGGGTGTCATGCCTGGGTGAGTGCATTCTGGAAGACAACACACCTGGGTGGAGGGCAACTGATGTGGGTGACCGGAGTTTCTACACCCAGGAGGGTCCTCGAGACCCCTGTGCTCGGAGAGCAGTGCAGAGGCAGGATAAAACGCAAGTGCTGGAACAAATTCTGCACTTCCGGGTTCCAGACTTGTGCTAAGAATGGAAATGAAGAAGGTGAGTTCCAGCGAGTTCCATCATGTTAAGATCTATGGAAAAGGAGTCAAACTAACCCACAAGGACCCTACCAACACTAACTTTAAATAGTTGACCATGAGGAAGTGGACAGGAAGTCCGGTTCCTGAGTACAGAATGGAGGTGGACAGTTTCCATATTTTTCCCAATATTTCTGTATATGAAAGAAACCTTTGTAGTAATAATTTTTAATGTGTTATGCTTTCAACATTCAACCAGAATACGTACTTTGAATGCCCATTGTCTTGATGGGCTTGTATGATGGAGCACGAAGAAACAGCAGATTATGAGCCTATCAATTCACAGAGTTCTCAGTGAGGGCTAATGGAGAAGAGATGGCTGATGAATAGAAGCAAAATTAAATAATGCTGACTCCTAAAAATAATAAAATATAAAGCAAGGTGGAAATGATCATAAAGTGGTGTTTTCCTCATGGGAACATGTCAGGAAGTTTTGAAAAAGCCCAGGGTTGATTTGACTGCTGGGAAAGAGGCAGGCTGACATTCTAGAAAAGGAAACGTATTCATGAGCACGGAGACAATGCGGCATTATTGTGATTGTGTTATCCCTGTCCGGAGGATAATGCTCTTCTTCAGGAATTGCTGAGTTTACTGGCACTTGCAAAAGAGGATTGTTTCTCTACAGAAGTATCTTTTATCTCCTTGCCCGGCCTGAGGTGACTGTGTGTATTGTGTGGGGCATTTCCTTAAAGAAAGCCGAGTGCACCGAGGTGGGAGAACTGAAGGAATGCATTCTGGTCCTGGGAGTCCTGTTGAGTCTGGGGACACTCACTGTCTTCTGTGGAGCTGTTTGGCTCCTGGTGGAGTTGACAGCCTCCTTTCTTTCCCTTTCCTCCAGGAATATTTTGCTCTTTGTTAACCTTTACTTGGCCTGCTAGATATTTATTTTATAACGTGGAGCTTCCCAATTCAGGTCTTTATTGTTGTCCTGATTTTTCACTGAATGTAGCTCGATTACAGAATCACATTCCTGAAAGCATATGTTTAGTAAGGAAAATTTCCTTTCTTTTAACAACTTCTCAAGTCCTTTATAGCCTATGTTTGCAAATGGTCACATTTCTCTAGCAGGGTTTCCCTTCTGAATGTCAGCAAGGGATTTGAAATTGTGAACATTTCCATACCCCCCACCCACCCTTTGAGCTGTGAAATGCTGTATCTGTCTGGACTGGCCAGATGTAGGGGTACCCCATGTCTGCCAAATCCCATTTGACCTTGTCTCATCACTGCAGACCCTCCTGGCTCTCAGCACTCTGTCTGCCTTGCAGTGGATGGAAACCACCATCACTACCGGCTGTCTGGGGGTGCCCTGGGCAAGCTCAGAGGGTGTTCAGTTACCAGCTGCTGGCAGCACTCAAGCGACTGGCAAGCGGCTTTAAGCTAATGGGAAAAAAGGACCTGGAGTTGGACCTGGTATCCCCAACCCCAACCCCAAATCCTCCTCGTTGGGAATGGTGTTGATGAACTGCTTCTGGCCACTGCACGGACACGGGGACTGCAGCTACCAAAGCGGAGGAGGCGAGTGGAGGTAGAACACTCAGAAAACACCGGTAGACCTTCTCTCCAGAACCAGGCAGAGCACCTGCAGTACGAACTGCGGTGATGCGTGTGCTTTCTGTAGGGGCTGTGGAGGCCTCCTGTTTCCTTCTACTTTGCGTTCCTTTCCCTCCTCCTCTTCCTCCGTTTTCTTCTCCTCCTCTCTCTTTTTAATTTTTCTATTTGGGAAGGTTTTATATAGTGATTTTATTAGTGTGCTCTTCTCTAGATTTAAAAATTTCTGTATCTGCGTCATCAAACATTCTCCACCTACTCCATCTCCCCCACCCTCCGGTATTTCTCAGATACTGTCAGAACAGCCTGTACTCAAAGCTCCTATCAGTGGCTCCAGCCATCTGCACATGCATCCCTGCCACTGGGTATTATTGCTAAGTAAGATGAAGTGTTAAGATTATGGGGATTTGTATTAGGTTACAGACTCTGAGACATCCGGTGGAGTGGCGTGACAACTCCCGTTCCCTGGCCCATTTTCGGAGCTTGGCCTTTCTGCCCACTGTGCAGTTTTCAAGGAAATGGCTGAGTGGTTTTTGTTCTGGGCCGGTGGCAGGGAATGAGGACACAGGAGGAGACACTCATCTTATCGTGTCTTCGAATTGTGTCAAAGAGCATGAACAGAGAAAAGGAAAAGTCCAGCCTGGCTTGTCATCCTCAGCACTGACTCAGCAGATGTGGTAACACACACTGCAACAGCCTCCTGGGACGAGGATTGTAAGGTGGCTGGGAAATAGGGGCTCCTTTTGACCTGTGTAAGCGCCTGTTTGCTTACACAGGATGGCTCAGTATTGTAAAGAGTGGATCGATGGCTTGCGTGCCCTGGGGAGGGAGAGCCCTGGGGTGCAGCAGCAGCGGGGGCCCTGAGAGCTGAGCAGAGAAACTGCAGCTGAAAAGAACCCTTCCCCACAAGAATCCAGGCCGATCTCAAAGGGGAGGTGCATGGGATCCAGTCAGATCTGCGTACCCAGATCTAATCATTATGGATCCTAGACGCTTGGCTTTGGCGCATGCTCTGTCTGTTGACAGTATGAGTTTCATTGATAGAAAATAACTTCATTACAGATGTTTCTTGAGCAGCTGAGGGAATAACATAGTGAGGATGACAGTGTTCCTTAAGTCGTGAAAATAAAGTCCCTGTCTAATCACCGGTTATTTTTTCACAGCTGAATCAGAGTGCACAGATCCTTGTTAACAGCTGGTTTTCTTTACTAGGTATAGGGCTTGGATGGAGTGTGACGAGCCCTGGACTAGGAAGTCAGAAGAGGTTGCTTGGCTGCAGTCTGACTGGGGTGTGGTCTGGCTGGTTGCAGAGGACTAGAAAGAGCCAGGATCCTGCACTGGATATCCCCCAAACAGTGGGGCAGGTGCCGAAGGGCCCAAAGGCCTGCAGAGCTGAGCTAGGAAGTGAGAGCACCACTGGCAATGACCGCTGTGGGGGCGGGGGTCACTGCACACAGCGGGAAGCAGAAGGCACCTGTCCTACCAGGACAGACACTGCAAAGGGAAATACTGAGGAAGAGCAGGTCCCAAACTCTGGCAAGCACAGTGTGGCCTCAGGGAATGCGGTTGTAGATAGAAGGGCTTTGCTGGAATTCAGGGTGGGGTTCTGGTTTCCTGAAGGAAGATAGGAAAAAGCAAGGCAGGATCCTAGGGCTAAACCGAGAGATAGGAGCTCCAGGAAGGTCACCCAGAGAGGGAGCAGTCGCTACGTTTGTGGATAAAATAGTCTTATTTTAGCAATGAGGTTATGAGAACTGAGACACAAGGTCAGGGTTAAACCAGCCATCACATTGACTTGAGCCCAGAACTCCTTTAATCCCTTCTTTCTCAGCCCACGAGATGCTCAGCCTAGCCAGGCTGGCCTTGTCTGTGAGGGTCACGTGGATGCTGTGCGCACGGAAGGAGGAAAGAGGGGAGATGGGCGGCAGAAGCTGGGGCCCAGCTCAAACCTGATATATTTGGTCTAACAGGGCTGTTGTGTGTTCAGTGTTGGATAAGGTATATGAGAGCATTATTCTAAAGAAAACTCATTTTATTAGGTAAAATAAGAATGAAATTCTAAAACCTCATGAGACAGAGATGCCAGGCCATCTCCAAACCCAGCAGTCTGGTCTATGCTGTCTGTTCTTCTGCTGGCACCCTCCCTCCTCAGCACTCACTCTTCCACTTACTCCTACTTATTCCCATTACCTTTTAAAACTCAGTTCATTCACCTTTTCTAGGGCAAGCCTTTCCTGCATCCCTGACTGGGGGACATCCCATTTCAAAGCTGCTCAGAGCACTTAGATGAGTTAGAATTTCAGAGTTCTGCCTGATTGATTACCTTTGGTCCCTCCCATGGAAAGGTAAGCTTCGCAAGGGCAGAAAGCGTATTTCTCCTGTTCGAGGACAATTCCCCAGAACCTAGCCCAGTGGCTGGTGTATTTTAGGTGTTCAATAATTATTTGTTGAATAACTGGATATTTTGAGAGGAATGGGCTTTGATTTTTTGGTGCAAACAAAAGCATGACTGTTGGGATTTGGTGATGTAGAGCACTTGGGAATAGGTCACCCTATAAAGTACATTTCAATGACCCCCAAGGAATTTGGAGCGACCAGATTGGAGAGAATGACATAGCCTCTGAATACTGACAATTAAATCCTTATACATTAGGCTTAGATTTGACATAAAATAATCTGTAGTGAAGGTAACTAGGTTTTTAAAGGAAATTCAAGTTCATCCATAGGACAAATAGTTGGCAACAACTTCTATTTTTTTCCTTCTCCCTACCCCCTACACACTGTACCCTGTCCCCACAAATCCATGTAGATAAATAATGTAAAAATCTACATTGAATGAATTCTTTAAGGGGGAAAAATCACGCCCATAGCAGAATGGAGGCTGTGGAAGTGGGGTACTCTTCATTTGGTTTTAATGACCGTTAGAGTTTCCTGGTTTCCAGCCACAGAATCCAATACTGGCTGTAGTGCAAGACACATAATCAAAGGAAAATCTTGAGAATTAATCAGAACTGGAACATCTCTATGTAGCCAGAACTACTGCTCCATCTTGCCTAGTTATAGCTGTATTTTTCTAAAAGCCTATTCCATTTTTATTCTCTTTACCATGTTGCTTGGGTTTCAGATTCTAGGAGAGAACAGCTGCTTGGATTGTTCTCAGCCCCGAACATCTTAATTAATACTTACAACAGGCTTTCTCCATGGGAAGAGGTGCTTTCTTTAAAGAAAATTGAAGTGCTATTTCTCAAAGAAGGAGATAAAGGTTCAGGCCACCAGTCAACAGATGAATGAATAAACAAAATGTAGACTATACATACAATGCAATATTATTCAGCCTTAAAAATGATTCACATTCTGGCACATGCTGTAATATGGATGAAACTTGAAAATATTATTCTCAGTAAAATAAGCCAGACACAAAAGGGCAAATAGTGTATGATCCCACCTACATCAGGCAGCGAGAGTCATCACCTTCACAGAGACAGACGGTGATTGGCGGCTGTGAGGGGCGTGGGGTGTGGGGGCGGAGTCATCGTTTGATGGGCATGGAGTTTAGGTTTGGAGGGAGCTGGTGGTGGAGGCTGCGCAACAAGGTGCGGGTATGCAATATGGCTGAACTCTACCCTTGAAATGGTTACAGTGGTCAAATTTATGTTATGTATATTTTACTGCATTTGGGGGGAAAAAAAAGTGCAGGAGAGGCAAAGTCAATCAGTGTCAAGACAGGGAAAGTGGCGATGGGCGAGAGAGGCCACTTGTCACGCGGTGCAGTGGCCCGGAAGCCTGGATCCCAGCCCCAGCTCTTCCGTGGAGCTCTGAGCAAGTCACCAAACCTCCCTGACCTTCTTCACATTAGTGGATGGTCACATTGCCCCTTTTACCTATCTTACAGGAACTGGGTTATCCTGGGAAACTATTTTGTAAACTCCTAAACTTCTAGACAAATGAAGGCCTTACGATCAGAGGAAATGAACAAACCCATTGTGAATCCACATTTCAGTGACCCGGATAGCATGTGGAAACCTCCACTTCCTCAGGTCAGTGTCCCGGGGGTGGGTCCCCAGGGGGTGGAAAGGGTCAGAATAGAAGTAAGAGGCAGCTGTTCACATACGTGCTGCAAAAGCTAAGTGGGCCCGAATTGCCCGCTGCGCTGCTGCTCCTCCGTTAAGACTTCGCAACCCTCAGCGAAAGCTCAGATGCCTCCACAGAGGAGGGAAGCAGCCAGTTTTTCTAGCCGAGTGTCTCTTAATAGGCTGCCAACAATGGAGCTGTTGACTTACATCCATAAAAACCAGTCAGAGGTGGCTGTTGGATGTATATGGATCCGTCTGCAGGTTTTGGCAAACAGAAGAAGGATTGATTCCAAGCAAAATTCTGGAGATTCGGCTTTAGAAACCAATAGCCTTATTTCTCTGCTAAGTGCTTATCTGTTAACATGAAATCCAACCTTCAGAATAAAGCAGGCTCCCCTGCAAGATTCCCTCTGCCATCTGCCGAGATGAAAGCCTCTGAACAGGGCCCATTAGTAGAGTTATGGTTGCATCAGCATCAAAGGTGGTCGGAAGGAAAGCTAGCAGCTTTACAGCTTCTGCGTGGAATTTTCTGATCACTCATCTGGGGTGGCACTTGGTGTTCTCAACCCTGGCTTCAGGCAGGGCATCTGGTTCCAACTGCCAGCTGAGTGGGGGTTGGAGCTCCCTCTCTGGGGCTTTCGTTCTGGGGGAAATGTCTTCTCCCAACGCACCAGAGGGCCTCAGTGCCTGCTCCTAGCTGGGTTCTTAAAGGTCTTATTCTCAAGACTTAATTTCTTTCTCTTGAATTTGGCTGTTATATGGCAGACATACAGACATATGTTTATTAGCATATATTTATATATTTTTATATTTTATCTAGTATTTCTACTCATTCTATATGTTGGGAGTAGAAGGGTATGTTCAGTTTCCCCTCTCTGCTGAGGATGGAGCTAAGACTCACTATTAGAAGATTCTGATGATCCTGATGGGTAGACACGAAAGAGCCAAGGCTTCCTTTACAGAGCTTGGCATGTCCTCCTTGGCTGGTGATTTCCCGGTGGCCAGCCCATGGCCGCTGGAACCCACTGCAGCCTTTTTGAAGGAAAGGACAGACCTGTTCATTACGATGAGACTAGTCTTTTTGAGGCGGTGAAACGATTGACTTGTACTGGTTTAAAGTGACATTATTTCCATGCATCCAGTAATAGACCAGGGTTGGGTTGAGCATTAATGGTAAAGGTATGATAGAGGGGAAAATATGAAAGAGATAGCAAGAGAAGAGGGGAAGAAATAGTAAGAATGAAGACAAAGAAAAAGGAAAGGCAGGGAAAATGGGATGATCCAAGAGAGGAGAGGAAAGAAGGTGGGAGCAGGCACGGGAGCCCACTGCCTCCCTGGCCCCAGCACTCTCTGGGGGAGGAAGCTGGCAGCTTCCGGCAGTGGTGCAGCCTCGGTCTGTGATCACACCTGGAGCTGGCAGCCGGCAGCTGGCAGGTGGCTGCACCTGCAGTCCTACCCACTCTAGTCCCCTCTCTTCACTTGTCAGACACACTCCAAGTCCAGCTTGGACCCTGGAACCTGCTTGTGTTCAGTTTAAAGGAAGCTCATTTCCAGCTCCTCATCAGCTGAGAAAGCAACAAGCTGCTATTTTTGACAATTTCAAGGTATGGACGGTAGGGCCAGGCTGCCGCCACCATGTTCGTTTTCCCTGTGGAGCCAGGAAAGGAGGGGACACGTGGGGGGAGATTTTCAGCCAACCTGATTGCCGTGGAGCAGGGAACACTAGTGAAAATCCAGCTGTAGATGTCTGTAATAAAGGGATTTTTGTCAGTGTTCTTGAATGCTCTTGAGGTTCTGAAGACGCAATCTGTCTGACCGACCTCCTGCAAATGCTGTGCCCCGATGCACAAAATTAATGCCAGGCCTCTGAATTGTGAGATTGATGAATTCCAGTTAGTTCTTTAAATAGCAATGTTTGGTATTTGGCGCTATTTAGGAACTTCTAGCACCCATTCTATTTATAAATTGCTTTTATAAGCATAGGATTTAAAGGCTGAAAAAGACATCAGAAATGCTGTAATGAAAACAGTACTTTCCAGTGCTAGCTCTGAAACTAATCATTTGTGACCTTGAATAAACCACTTCTCTGGGTCTGATTTCCCTTTCCTATAACACAAAATGCTTGAACTCACTGGGCGTACTTCAGTTCTCACGTGCCCTTATGTGTTGTCCACAGCGCCCCTGGCTAGGGGCAAGCCCACTCCAGTCCCCGCCACCCATTCATCCTGCGCTGTGGTCCACAGACTCTGGGGTGCTCTGCTGCCTGGGTCACACAGGGCCCAGAGAGCCAGAGCAGACCCCCGTCAGCTCCGGATTCAGCTCAGGGTTGGGTGGGAAATGCACCTAGTTTCCATGTTGGTTGTGGGGCTCTAGCCGCAGAGAGGCTACGGTCTCTGCCACAGAGTCGAGTCCCTCTCACTGTAGAGAGAATGAAGGTTTTCCAGTCTGAATACAGACATTTTGTAAGTGACTGAACATCTCTCAAGACAGACACACTCATACTTCCAGGCTATTGTTGATCTCAGATTCTCCTTCTAAATGTAAAATGGACATGCCCAAAGGGACGGACCAGACTGTGGGCAGTGATTTACGATGTCAGACACTGAGCTGGTGACCCCTGCCATGCCGAAACGTCTTTGATTCCTCGCTCTTCTTGATGACTCACACCACCCAGTCTCTGTACTAGCTTCGTACTGCTGCCTTGAAGTCCCAGGAACTGCGGGGCTCGGGACAGAAGAAGTGCATTCCCTTACACATCTGGAGGTAGATGCCGGAAACCTGATGCCGGCCGTGCCGTGCCCACTCGGAAGGCTCTAGGGGAGAGTCCGCCCCATGCTTTCTCTTCGTTTCAGGTCATCTTGGCATTTGTTGGCTTGTAGCTGCAACATTCCAATCTCTGTCTCTGTCACCTCAGGACATTCCCCATACATCTCTGTGTCTCTTCTTTCCTTATAAGGGCACAAGTCATATTGGATCTAGGAGTTACTCTGAGTGTGACCTCATCTTAACTTCATTACATCTGCAAAGACCTTATAGCCACATAAAGTCACACAGTCATGGGTCCTGGGGGTGGATGCTTCAGTAGATCTTTCTGAGGGATGAAATTCAATCCAAGGCAGCCTCTAGCTCCTGGTAATTCTACCTAATCACTGTCTCTCAAGTCCACCTCCTCCTCTTCCTCACTGCCATTCTCTTAGTGTGAGTCTTTACCCGAGTGTATTCCAAGCCTCCCAACAGCTTTGTCTGTGTTTCCCAACAACCTGGGAAGATGATTGTTGTTTTTAAAGATACAGTCCTGAAAGTAGAATTATTGGGTACAAAGGAATATGTTTCTAAAATTTTGATAGATACTGCCAATTCTCATCTTAAAAAGATATTCACATTTGTACCCTTATATGTGATATCCGAGAATGTTCTTTTCCACATAATCTTGCCAACACAAGATTTTATGTGTCCTTTGAATTGCTGCCCTCCCATCAAACACCGGTGCTTCAATATTTGCATTTACATTTTCCTAATCACCTGGGTCTCGGGTCGCACTGACCCTCACCCCTGCTCTGCTGGCACAGGCAGCCTCGGTGTCTTCTGAAGATCCAGGTGAAAAGCAGGTTCCAGTCTCCATGTGCTCAGGGACACAGAGCAAGGTCCCTTAGGAAGTCCCACGGCAGGTTGATACCTCGCTTCTCTGGGTTTGATGCTCTTGGCGCCCGCCCTGTATGGATTGGGCGGTGGGTTTGGGCAGGGGGTTTGCAAGGGAGCATCCCTGCTCCTTCGTGCAAAAGTGCCGTTTCTCCAGGCTTGGACCTCATGGCCTGGATGACTCCTTCTGTCCTTCCATGAGCCTGACCTGCTTCTGGAGGATGGATGGAGCAGTGGGGTAAGGGTAGAAGGACCAGTTTGGCCAACTCTATGAGGCAGAAGAGGGTTGGGGCAGCTCTTCGGCATTGTATTTACAATGTGTGGCTTTATTGGCCTCTGCTTTGCAGCTTTAGCAAAGATTTCATGTCTAAGGGAGAAGACTCTTGAAGCATTTTGCTCCATACATGTTACAAATGTGCATGTATATGGAAAAGTGTCTGCAAGGGCACACTCATGCTTTTACTCTGTGATTTCTTTTCTCTTTGCTATTGTGCATGCATGGGGCCACTTTATTCTACTTTATACAGTTCATATTGATTTATTTCTAAAACATTTGCTATTTTTGTGTATATATAAAAATTTAAGTATTAATAATCCATCTTTTGGAATCTCTCTTTTACTAATTGTACAAAGTAAAGGTATCACAACATTGAAAGATTTTTCTTTCAAAACGTAAGGGCTAATTTAAAAATTACTTTCAAAATAGATGTCAGATGCATACCTTTGGAGCAGAGTCTATTATCTTACTTTCTTTTTTGAAATCCCACAATACCTTGTACCGGTATTCCCAAATAGAGGGCGTTAGAAGCAGAAAGAAAGTAAAAGAAAGAAAAAAAAAGAGGGAGGGAAGGAAGGAAGGGAGGGAGGAAGGGAAGAAGAAAATTGACTAGCGAATGACAATGAAATCCTGAGGACTACACAGAGGACAGCTGGTTGTCACCTTCTCAAGACTCCTCTTTAACTTTACACAAAAGAGCTCATTGTTATTTAAATTTATCTTGTAAAGATTCTATTGCAAGACTGGTTCTCAGTTCAAGGGGAAGGTACTTACTTGATTACTGTGTCCCAGGCCTCTGAGCTCTTCTGTCTCCTCAGAGGTGTCACAGAGAACCCTTTGAGGCTTTTCCATTCAGTCCTGTGGCCAAGGGCTCTCTGTACTCAAGAAATTTGATTGTGCTTCAAGAGTTGGTCAAGTGCTCGAGTTTTAAAAATAAATTCATTAGCTGATGCCACCTGCTGTGCTAGGTTTTGGTGAAATGGGCTCTAAACAAAGGCATTAGACCCTCTGTTCCCCCTGCCCCCCCACCTGAAGCCCAGGTTCTCAAAGCAGTTATGGCTCACTCAACCCGGGGACATGCTTTGTTGATTGACATAATTATTTGCTTTTTATAATTGCTATTTATGTTTGTATATTTTCATGCCAATTCTCCAGAATGAAAGATCAGGAATGTGTCTTACACTTTTTACACTCTTTTCTACATATCTCTCAATATGTAAAATATTCCATGTTTAATAAATCTCAAAAGTGCATGATTTTCTCCACGTGGCTGAATTCTAGAGTCAGGGGAGACTGGGAAATCTGAAGGGCTGGCGCTTTGATTAATGGAGTCTGGACTAAAGGACACTTTAGGCCTTTGAACCTAGTTATGTACTCAAAATAACAGATTTTGACCAAGTGGCTTTTATTGGTACATGTTATTGAGGCTGATTTATGGAGAAAGATGGAAAGCATGGATGAGCAGTTTGGTGCAAAAATATATCTAAAACATGGCTAAAAATAACCTTTGGAAAAATCTTTCCACAGTCTGGTGGTCATGTCAAAGTTTAAAGGCTCAGCTTCTGATTAAGACTAATGCTCCGGATTCCGTATTCAGAGTAGCCCCAGACCGACGCTTTGTCGTGATTTATATTTAACACATGCAGCACGACTATCTTCCAGCAGGTGGCGCTGCCTCACTACAGAAAATGTGCGTTGTGTACTCAGCCTCCCTAATCTCATTAGTATTGATCCGGCAAAGACTGACCCAGAAAGATATTTTGAACATTTCATCTTAGTAGAAATAAGAATTGATTGCATTTATAATCTATCCCTGTATAGATAAGAGTTTCAGAAAGCCAGGTTTTAAAATTTTTTAAAATTTTTTATTTTTAATGGTTTTATTTTCACATTTGTGATCTTGGGAGACCACGTTCCACATTATTATCCCTGGGCCCTTGTCCACACAGCGAGAGGATCTTTCAGATCTTATAGTCAGGTGAGACAGGCAGAACTGAGTAGGCATCTAGGCCCACCCTTCCTTTCTTCAGGTGAGGATTTTGTGCTGGGATCCCTGGACAAGGTCATTCATAAAATCAAAGGCAGAGCCAGGAACGCAACCCAGATCTCCTGTCAGTCGCCTTTACTGTCTCATCCTGTTTTGGCCTTTAGTATGCCACTTAACAACAGAACGCCATGCCAGTAACTAATGTGACAAAAGCCAACATCAAGGATGGGAGAAAAGCAGGGGAGGAAGGAAAGGAAAGGAAACACAAGAAGTGAAGGAGAGGGAGGAAGGAGCAGAGGGAGGGGGAGGAAGCCCAGCGAACTTGCAGCAGCTCTAATTATCAGTGACACCTGGTAGATCCTGCGACGGTTCGGCCTGGTTTCGCGCACTCTTAGAAATAGGATACAGAACACGGTCGAGCCAACTGAATTCTCCTATTAGCTCTCACGGCATCCTATTTTGACTCAGGCAACAAATGAAAAGGTGAATTTGGTGGCTCGTGTGTCTCGGTGAGGATGAAGTTGGCAGCAGTGGGCAGGCATCGAGCAGCTTCCTGAAGCTTACCCTCGGCTGACGTCATGGAAATGGCCCATTCACGAGGGCAGGTGGAACGTGGAAGTTTTTGGGAACAAGTCCACATTCACGGTCAGAAAAATTCCAGGAAATTCAGACACGTGGTTTTATTAGATTCACGTCTAGAATGAGAATTATTCCTCTAAACTGAAGCACAGCACAGAGGCCATGGCCTGAGACGGCAGGTACAGCCGCTCTCATTTCTGACTCAGACGTGAATTGCTGGTTTTCCTTTTTCATGACGTATCTGATTTGAGAGGGAAAGCCCAAATGTCCTGAGTTTTATTTCTGTCCCTCCATGGAGCAACACCTTATGCCATGGATCTCACTGGACCATATCAGCTATCCAAACTCACCTGTCCTATGTTCTACTTAAAACCTGGCTAGCTGAGCACAGAAATTGATCTGATGCACAGATTTTTATCTTGGAGGGCATATTTAATTTTTTTTGGTACAGGCCTCCTAGAAACGTAATGCTTTAGCTCAGGAATTACTTCGACTTCACCAGTGGGGGTTTCTGGCGTTATATCATGTTTGAAGGAGGTGGGTTTAAATCACTCTGTACTCCATTTGGTTGCCTGACAGTCATACCACCTGGGCAGCCATATGCTCTTGCAAATGCACAACGAGGTTGTATAAGAAAATCATCCATTTAGCAAACATGATTGAGGACCTGCTAAGGTGCCAGGCACTATGCTGTCAGGGCCTAATGTGGGAAGACAACGTGAATGGAGATCTGTGCCTCTAGGGAAGAGCTAGGCAAAGATTTTGACGGTCCTAACGCACAAGTGCTGAGTGCTGGAGGCAGGGAGAGAAGGGGATGACCTTTAGGGTTGGGAAGGAGGTAGACTGCAGCAAATGGTAGTATAACCATACAGGAGCTTCATTTCTTTAGTATGCCTTTTCCCTGAATTCACGCTAGCTTTGTCCCGCCTAGCTTTGCCCCATGACTCACTGGCCTCCTTTCACCCAGACCCCTCCACCTTTGGACTCGCTGCGTGTCTACTTCCTTCCCTTAGGACATCAGGTCCTGGCCAGCATCAAACTGTCTTAAGAATAAAGCCTCAGGTCTGTTGATCAAGGGAACAGAGTTTTGGTCAAACCAAAGATAACATCTTGACCTCAGCTGCATTGCAGCCCTAGGCCTGACAGCTGATCTTACCGACCATACCCTCACAAAAACCAGACAGAATGCCGCCAAGGCTGACATCAGGACCTGATCCAACAATCAACTCCTCCCTCTCCTGGCCCCAACCAGCCAGTAGAGCTCCCAACTCCCTTAGTCTCTGTGAGTAATGCTTTTCCCTATCTAATCTATCCCCCAGAGGCCATCTCAGAGACAGGTAATAGGGCGCTACCCACCTGTGTCTCTGGGCCTGGCACCATTTCCTTAAATAGACCTCTCTGTGCTACATACTCCTGTTTGCGTTTTTTCAGTTTTGATGTGCACCAGCAAGCAGACCCCTTCGGTGCAGTAATAGTAGCTGTTCGTGTGGATGCAGAGGGAGAGGAAAGAACCCAGGACAACCTCCAGTTTTATTTTGCAAACCAGGCAGGTAGAATGAAGAGTGCTAAGCAGGAGAGTCTTGGGGGAACCATAGTCACACAAAAATGTGTGTGTGGTGTTTATGTGAGTGTATGAGAAAATGGGAGTGTGTTGGGAGACGGGGGTGGTATATTTTCAATGTAGGTGGTTGAATGACTTTCAGCCTAAAGAAAGGCAATCCTCAGGAGGCCTCAGGGTCACCCATCAGGAATATAGCACACACCTCAATCTTTATCACAGGCATAACACTTCAGTTATTAAAAGACCATGCTTGGTTTTCTCCTTACCCTATAGGAGTTCAGACAGGCACAGTTCTTGCATTTTAAGCTCAAGCAACTACAGAAAACCATACAGGTAAGGACCATAGGACAACTGAGCACACGCAGAGCTCAAGAAGGAATGAGAAACATGAGAGGGGTGCTGTGGGAGCCCCCCTCTGCCAACCGCATCACCCAGCACCGGGCCAGTGCTCACAAACAGGCCACCACGCTGCTCACAGGACACTCACACACCTCAGTGGTTAGAGAGTAACATCGCTTGCTTTGTCATCTACAAACACAACTTTTCAGCAGGCCCTAGGGCATTGATGGCCAAACAGTTTCTCAGGGCTGATGGTTGTTTGGGAGGTGAGAGAACTTTGCTTGGAGAGACACTAGGACTGGCTTCTGACCCCACTGGACCTTCTCTGTGCCATGTACCTTGGAACCACAAACTCTAAAAATTGTCTACTAGTATTACGCCTCAGTCTAAAAAAGCAAAACCGTGAGCTGGAAAACTGAGTCCTTGGAGAGCCCACATGGCTGTGTAGTTGGCTTTGGGCAGTGGGAATGTGTGGGCAGAGCTTCTTCTGTAATGTTCTCGGTGTGAAGCACATTGAACAGGAGACAGAGGGATAACAGTCTTATCACTTCATAGCCCTCTCCGGAAACTTGCTCTGGGACTTACGAATGATGATTAAGAAGCCAAAGTAAAATGCCAGGGTCCTGCCCTTATTTTCCGAGAGTCTATACCTTTGGTGGAAAGTATTTAATATATTACTTAGAAGAAATTTATAATAATGATAAGTATTTGTAGTTGGATCAGATTTAGGACAATCCCACGGGTTCAGTGATTTTCTAACTTTGGGAAACCCTCTGTATTTTCTCCTCCGTAGGGAGCATCTCTGACATCTGAAGGCTTCTGAGGATTTCTGCAGGAGAGAGCTCCCCGGACGACATCAGGCTGCACAACAACGAAAACACGCCCACTGGTGAGGATTTCACTTACACGTTCTGAGAGTGCATATCATACATAGTCTTTCCCTTCTATGTTCTCTACAAAACCTTTGGTAAAAGCACCAAAATACTTTGAGGTGAAGAGGGGTGAGTTAATGCTTTGGGGTGAATGTGAAGAGTTACTAGGCTATGTCAAAAGGAAAGACTGGCTTTGGGGACCAGCTAACCCATGGGTTCCAGCACGAGGCAGAGTGAAGGGTGGTGTATCAGTGAGATGTTTGGTCTCTCTGACTCCAGCTTAATTCTTTAATAGCTTCTGCTATAGACATGCTAATTATCGGAGGAATTCTGCTTGAGGCTTGAGTTTTTCGAAGAACAGCCCCTTGCTGAGGTGTCTCTCCTGAAAGGGTGGGGAAATACTTGTGTGTACAGACAGAAGGACTGTTTATCACAGATTTGCAGGCGCCTCCAGAATGATCAGCAGAGTCAATAGAGCTGGAACAAAGAGATTTAGAGATCTGTGCTGTGCCTCAGACCCCTGTGGGCGCCCAGACTTGGCGTCAGTCACCTCTGGCCTCACCCATTTTCCCCTTCCTTTGATTTAAAAGAAGCCTGGTCTTTGGGCTGGGGAAGATGGATGTGCGGGACGTCTGTTGCCCTCATCTTCTCCATTGTGTGTCTTCTGAATCGGTAAACACTTCCTTACCCCCAACTTTGACCTCTTGAATATCGGCCTTGTGAAGCATCGGGCACACAAACTTTTGGGTCGGTGACAATGGGAGTTCAGAGGAGGGCCATGTAATGGAAGTGTGTGTAGGTCAAAGAAGGCTTCCCACATTGAAGGGTGAATGGGAGCTCTCCGAGTATTCTAGTCACTGCTGTTAATGTAACAAATGACCTCAAAGCTTAGAGTCTGAAAACCATTTCATTTTGCTCACAACTGGAAGGGCCAGGGAATTGGGAAGGCCTTGGTGGGCAGTTCACATTTTGGAGTCTCTCAGGTGTTTGCAGCCAGATGGTGACCGGGTCTCAGTCATCCGAGGGCCAGTGTATTCGTGTTCCAGCGCTGCTGTGACTGAGGACCACAAACCAGGCTGTATCAAACCACGGAAGTGCATTTCCCAAAGATCTGGAGACTAGAAGTCCAACATCAAGATGTTGACAGGATTTTCACACACAGAGACTCAAGGGAACGCCCTGAGACTGAAAACCTGCCAGTGTAAGTGGAAGGCAGGGACAGACAGAAGAAGGAGGCAGTCTGCCCCAGCCTGGCGATTAACAGAATGTATGGAAACTTACGTTGGAGGCGTGTCTTGGGCGGCTACAAGACAGAGTGGATATCATCTGTGCCACTGGGACAGGCGCCTAAAAGAATTCACCAGAATAGGGCAGGATCGATAGGGGAACTGGTATGTGACCTACTTCAGGTAAGGGAAAATGCCTTACATGCTGGTCCATGTCAGGACAATGACCTGTTCCAGGAACCAGCATGCAGTGGGTCACAGGGAGAGATAGTGGTTTATGTCAGAAGAAAAACATTGATTACGATCAGACTGTGTCTGAAGGTGTTTATGGGAAGCGTTCTCTGTTTGGGCCAGGTTCAGCTGCACCTTCAGCAGTGGTCACATCACAGAACAGCAGCATGGTCTTTGTGAAGAAATAGTGAGGGTCATTCCTTGCCTCTTCCTAGCTTCTGGTGGTTACCGATAATCCTTGGCTTATAGATGGATCCCATCAATCTTTGCCTTTTTGTTACATGGCATTCTCCCTGTCTCCTTCTTCACAGGGTCATCTTCTCTTTGTATGTGTCACTGTGTCCAAATTTCCCACTTTTAAGGACAATGATCTATAGGGACCACGCTGATCTAGTATGACTTCATCTTAACTTAGTTATCCCTGCAAAGACCCTACTTCCAAATAAGGTCACAGTCACAAATTCCACAGGTTAGGACATGAATATGTTTTTTTGGGGGGGGTGTCACAATTCAATCCATAACAGCCATTTAGGGCTGAATGTCTCAGATGGTTCACTCCCATGGTTGGCAGTTGAGGCTGGTTAGGAGCTCAGCTGGGCTACTGACAGAATGCCTAAGGGTGGTGGTCTGAGAGTTGTCAAACTTGTTATATGATGGTTGACTAACTCCCGCTGCCCAGGCAAACATCCCGAGGACCAGCAGTAAGCCTTGTGGCCTTTCCTGGCCTTGTTCTAGAAATCATACAGCATCATTTCTGACATACTGTACTGGTGGCAGCTGTCACTAGCTTGTCCAGAATCAAGAAGAGGGCTGTGGGCCACACCTTCCAAGGGAAGGAGTGTCAGCAACTTGGCAGACGTGTTCGACAGTGGCCACACCGAGCAGAAGAGAGTGAATGGTGCTGCTGCTGGTGCAGGTGAGATGTAGAAATGAAGACCTGTGAAATGCCCAGGTCAAGGGCACTTTTAATTTTTGTGTAGTTGTTTCCAAAATGTTTGCTCAGGGGATAATTGGTATGAACCTTATAGAGAATACACAGAAATGAGATGGGCATGTGATTTAGTGTAGAGGTATATTTAAACTCAGGAAAAAGGACGACTCTCTCCTCCTTTCTCTCCACTGTCCTTTCCTTTCTTTTCTTTTTCCTTTTTTTCCTTCCTTCTTTCCTTTTTCTTATACTTTGGAATCACCTTACATGTAGTAGAAGCATTAATACTTGTATTTCATAATACAGAATCAAGTTTGGCTTTACATATATGTCTGCCCATGATTCTTACTTATAAATGGTATCTTAATTCATGAATTAATAAATTTATATTCTCTAATATGTATTATAGCACCGAATGATTACATGCATATTTTAGAATTAGACCAATCTAATCATAGGTGAATTAATTATATTGCTTCAGCTGAATAACAAAGCTATATAGAAAAATCAAAGTATACACATCAAATATTGAAGGTAATAATCTGAGGCAGATAACATTCTGGAATGATTTTTAAAAATTTCCTTCTTTACACGTTTCTATAGTTTTTAAAGTCACCTCAGTAGACACACATAACTTTTAGAAGATAATAAACTATTAAGATGTATGACTCTAATTTTGCTCAGATTTTTGCTTAAAAATTAGAAACATTATTTTATCTTATTTTTCAACAACTAAAAAGTTAGAACTTTTTAAAATGCCTTGGTATAACAGAGGTAAGTTATTTGATTTCATACAGCACCTGGAAGGTGGTCTGGGGAGCTGCTTTACAGCGTCTTTAGGGGGAGCCTCTCAGAAGAAATAACATTTTTGCTGATTCCCAAAGAAAAAGAAGCCAGTTAATAAAGAGCTGAGCCAGAGCATTCCAGGCAGGGGAAAAAGCATAAAGTCCTGGGGGTGCAAGTATGCTCGGCTTGTGTGAGGAACAGTCAGATGGTTCCTGCAGCTGAAGCACAGTGACGAGTTGGGGAGCATATGAGGTGAGGATGGAAAAGGTGTCAAGTGACCCAGATTTCCTAAAGCAGCGGTTGACAAACTTTTTCTGTGAAGGGTGAGATCGTTACTACTTTAGGCTCTGTAGGCCATACAATACAAACTATTCAACTCCTCCATTGTGTGAGAAGTAGCCACGACCAATATGTGAAAAAATCAGTGTGTCTGTGTGTCAATTTACTTTATTTCTCCATCCTGTAATTTGAACTTTATGTCAAAGTCATGCATCATGGCTAGCGTAGGCAGCTACTTAGTTGTTGACAAAAGAAAAGGGAACAAAACCCACAAAGTCTAAGTCTAGAAGTCAAATTCCTCTGTGGATGCGTGTGCAATAGAAACTAGATGACGCTAGGGGAGGCATACGTACGCGCAGTAGGGGCCAGATGCTGCTGCTGCTGCTGCTGCTGCTGCTGCTGCTGCTGCTGCTGCTGCTGCTGCTGCTGCAGAACTTTGGGGCATGCGCAGTAGGAGCCAAAATAGCGAAAAGAAAGGGTGGAGTCTAGCCTGGGAAACCTGAGGTAGAGACTGGGTTGGACCGGGTGGGCCCAGCACAAGCCCCGAAAGGATTAGGAAGAAGATTGGCTAGTTTGAAAGAAAGAATGCTCTCTCCCAAGCTTGAGGTAATACAATGGGAGTTTAACAAACACGAGTCAGGTGTTTGTTAGTAGATTCACCCCTTTGTTTGCTCGTGTTCTCCCTTCAGAGCAGCCTCATTGCTGCAAGAGTGGCCCGAGAGCAGAGTGCGGAGCGGAGCTTCTGGGGGACTACCAGAGTGCACGACGATGGCATTGCAGTTCTGAGTCCTGACCCTCCTGGGTGGGCACTGTGCTCGCCAGGCCCGGGACTGACTTCACAGCAAGACGGGGCTCAGCCCTGTGGTCACCGCCGAGCCGCCGGGCACCTGGGGACCCTCCTTTGCTTCGACTCCAACAGATCTTCCCACTCACCTCATCCTCCTATGCAGGGCCCCCCGAATGCTTTTCTCATGAATCCATGGAAGAGTCCTATTTCCACTAGCAACATTATGAGACTTTGCATTTTTCCGGCTATTTAGAAATGGAAAATTCATTTTTGTGTTATAAGTTGTATAAAAACAGGCAGTGGGCCAGCTCAAAGATCGTGATGAGAAACAAAAATGTTTTCAAAGAGCGATAGGAATTTGTTGAAGCATTTTAAGGGGGTGAGGAGAGGTGTCTGCAAAATTACTTCTTTCCTACTTTTAAAAATTTTCTCTGGGGACAATGGAGAGTGAGTGTAGGGGCCTTGAATGAAAATAGAGAGGCATTTTAGAAGGCTGGAGCCCTGGACCAGAGGACGATGGTGGGCTGGAGGAGGGTGGCTGTGAAGTCTATGGGCGTCCGCCTCTGTGCCTAAGAGAACCGACGAGCATCCAGACCCCACTGTGCACCAGGGCTCACCCTGGCACCTTCTGTGCATTTCCTCTTTATCCGAGGCCAGGTGCAAATATCCACCCTTCCTCAAACATTCCTATTTCCAGCTTTTAAGATTCCTGAAATTCTTGCCATTCTAGTACTGGTTTACAATAATAGCATTGTCTCTAGAAGGTTCCCGTTACCTGGGAGATTGATATGCTTACAAATGGAAAGAATCAACTTGCTCATAATTTCTAATTTGTCAGACAGTTTGCCTGTAATACTTGAAACGCATCGACTGAGAGAAATAGGAACCAAGAAATGATGTGTTTTGAGAGGGTGACGTAAAGTAGACCAGGGCAAAAACGTCCTTCCTGGAAGCTACGACACTGGTGGTCAGTGGTGGGGCGTGGGGGCAAACTGTTATTTGCTGAATCGTGTCCCCCTCCAAATTCATATATTGAAATCCTAGCCCTCGCTACCTCAAAATGTAACCATATTTGGCAATAGAGTTTTTTTTAAAGAGGTAATTAGTTTCACATTAAGTCATTGAGGTGTGCCCTAATCAATGTGACTGTTGTCCTTATAAGAAGAGACGAGAACGCTGTGAGGACGGAGGAAAGGCCATGTGAAGGCACAGGGAAAGGGCAGCCGTCTACAAGCCCAGGAGAGAGGCCTCGGAAGAAACCAACCCTGCTGACCCCTTAATCTTGGACTTTTAGCCTCCAGACTGTGAGGAAAACATTTCTGTGTTTCACCTGCCCACTTCATGGTGTGCTAACTGCTATGGCAGTTGTCGGAAACACACACACTAACCAAAAGCAGGTGTGGAAGTGTTGCTTATTATGGAGAGATTCCTTGGGCCAGCGTTGGTGGCTGTTATAATTTTACTGAGTATGGTTAGGGCTAGGGCATTGGAACAATGGTTATGATCTTAAAATGCATTTTCTTTATCTCTGTGCTTATAGGGAGCAAAGTGGAAGCTGAGGTCCCCATTCACAACGTGCTGCGGAGTGCTGGGCTACAGCAGGTATCCTTAACACGTTGAAGCTCAGTGATTCAGACTCGTCTGGCTTCATTGCTCGTTTGTTCATCTCTGCAAAATTGTTGGAATGACATTGCTGTTCTGTGTCAAAAGAAGGTAGTGTCTTAGCTTCAGTGCACCTGTTAAAGATGATTCCAGAATATATTCACACCATCCTCCTATTTTGCACTTTTATGTGGATTTTACGTAGGAAATCTGTGTGGCTTTCCTAAGCAAAATATGAAGAATGGTTTGCAATTTGAATTCTGTTTGAAATTGCAGCCACAGGATGCTAACCTCCTCCAAATTCCTTCTTTCCCTCTCACAGCCTCTCTTTCCATCAGAATTTAAAAAATGTTTATGAATTTTTTTTCAAAATATGTGACTGCATAGCTAAATATTCAATTCTCTGCTTGTTCTTGGGACAACATGGAGGTAGAAGAAGGAACACAATGGAGGGAAAGGAGAACCTAGGAGCCTGGACGGGTTATTCTTCTTTGCCTACTTTGTTCCTCAGCTCTGTCCTCTGCCCCTGTATGCCCTGCTCTGCAACATACAGAGGAGCCACCCCCAATGGACTGTCACCTGAGCTCTTACCCTGCCCTCTACTTTTTGGTTGGCCTGTCCAATGGGAGGCAGTAGTAAGGAGGGAGCAAGGCTTGGAGAGAGGTCTGGGTATTTATGTCCTCCTGCCCCTGCATGCCTTGCCACACTGCCAGTAGTTTCTCTGCCTATGGCTACAGCTCCTGTTAGTTGCCCTTCCCTTTGCCCTTCTAGGCTTTGGAGTAGTAATGACTTTCCTCTCTTCCATTGCTACTCCCTAAGTACTTTAGTATTCCTTCTTACTCCCTTCAACTTTGTGGATTTTCTTTTTAGTAAACTAAAAAGAAATGTTCTTGGTTGAATCTTTATGTATGCAGATGCTGGGACCCTGACTGATAAACGGACTTATGGCTCAGAGGATGTTTGCTTTCTTATATTAGATCCCTGAAGCAGTACCAGGTACTCCAACAAACTGTGGTGTTCTTTCTCCTTCTGCCTACTTTGTAGAGAGAGAATATAGGATAGGGCCCCATTATTACCTCTGAGTAAATTCTTATACCTTTTTAATCATTCATGCATATACATGCTTGTGGTTTTCACCAGGCACACATCAGCCAGGCTAGGAAGAAGTAGGGATGACCTCCCCTGTGTGAAGTAATAACAGGTGTGTATGTGGCTCTGGGAAATGTTTAAAAACCAGCTTTCTCAGGGAGGGAGGAGCCCTGGTATGAGGCATTTGCCATTTTCTGTGGTGTGAATTCTCCACCGTGGCCAGTTTCAAACCACTAGTGTGATATCGTTGAGTGTAAATCAGGGAGAGATGCTACCTCACCATCAGTTCTCGCTAGCTGGTACAAGCTGTTTCTGGCACCCTACTGTTCATATCCAGCTACGGAGAGGTTGGGAGGAACACTTTTATATTACAGTCGGAATTTAACAGGTTAAAACATTACAGTAAAGTAGTTTTTCGGGAAAGTCATTGTGCAACAAAATGGGATATTACTTAGTAGGTGACCGTAAATAGGAAGCACAGGTGTGTTTGTGTTCTCAGGGCAGGGTACAACTGCTGTTCAATCACTCCAGGTTTCAAATGCAAGTTGACAACAGCCTCTTGACTTTAGGATCCTGGTACATTGTTGCTGCCTCTAAATTATTGAATGTGCTGGAGTATTATTGTAAATAAAGCTTTAGTTATAGCTTGAGGGTTTACTCTTATCCCTTCAATTCAGTTTTATATGTAATTAGCAACAAGGGGTGGGGTGGTAAAAACTATCTAAACATGATAGAACAGCCAATGCCATTTTATTTGATGTCCTCTGAATGTATTTCTGAAATGCGACCAAGGTTATATAACCAAATCTTAGAATCCAGAATCTTAGACTCTTAGGAGAAAGATGCTGTTCTGAGTGTTAAATGTACTAAGTATGTATAGTAGGTAAATATGGTGAGTATGTATGACAGACTTGTATAAGTTATGTAAGAACCACTTATTACGTCTGCCTTGTTACTTTTATGTTTTATACAGTCTTTAAAAGAAAATCACTCATAATAAGCATTAAGATCCTACTCTAAAGGAGGCCAGGTATAACAGACTTCAGTGACACAGACCAGAAGTAATACCCACTCCCAGGAGCCTGTGGAGGAAGAGCCCCATGCACACCTGAATTCCCTCTCCCTCTCACAGTGGCCACCGCAAGCTTAGAGGCTGAATGTACCTGGAAGGTTGTAAACTCAGTGTTATAAAGTCAGAGGCCCAGAGAAAAAGAAGCACATGAAAACACCCTTCTAGGCCGACTGCTTAGCAGCACATATGTGTCTGTGTACACACACACGGGCACGTATACAACCATATTCTGGTAAGACAGCGCCTTTTCCTCCTTCATCGGTGTGGTTACCCAGTGTGAACTCCGCGCATCTGTAATTCACAAATAAGTAATGTGAGGAGTCAGACCATCTCATCGCTGAAATTTCTCACTTAACCTCAATATTGTTTCTGCAAAACATTATACTTGGAGATAGAATTTTCCTTAGAATCTTTTACCAGAGACCAATAAAACAAGAATGTTGCCACTATTGTATTTCAAATTTGCCTACTCAATCTGCTGTTATTTTTTCAGCTTTTCTTAACTTTAAATAACTTTTTAATTTTTCAACAATTGACATACAATATTAGAGTAGTATTAGTATGTTAGTGTATGACCCAGTGATTAGACATTATATAACTTACTAAGTGATCACCCCAATAAATCTAATACCCATCTGACACCATAGTTATTACGATAGTATTGATTATATTCTCTATGTTGTGCTTTATATACACCCACGAGTATTCTCTAACTACCAATTTGTGCTTAATCCTTTCACATTTTTCACACAGTCCCCCAACTCTTCTCCCCTCTGACATCCATCAGTCTGATCTCTGTAGCTAGGAGTCTGTTTCTATTTTGCCTGCTAGTTTATTTTGCTTATCAGATTCCACAAAGAAGTGGAAATCATATGCCATTTGGCTTCTTCTGTCTGACTTATTTCATTCAGCACAATACCTTCTAGATCTATCCCATGTTGCAGATGACAAGATTTTGTTCTTTTTTATGGCTCAGTCATATTCCATTGTATATATGCACCGCTTCTTGATCCACTCATCTGCTGAAGGACACAGAGGTTGCTTCTACATCTCGGCTATTGTAAATAAGGCTGCAGTGAACATATGGGTGTATATATCTCTTCAAGTAGTGATTTGGGTTTCTTCGGATAAATACCCAGAAGTGGAATTGCTAGGTCCTTCCATGTCCTTCTCTTGTTATATAGCCTTTCTTTCAAAGTATACTCTGTTTGGTATAAGTATTGCTGCCATAGAGTTTTTGTTTGTTAGTTTCCATTTTCATGGAATATCTTTTTCCATCCCTTTCCTTTCAGTCTGTATGTGTCTTTTGATCTAAAGTGAGTCTCTTGTCAACAGCATGTATAACGGTCATTTAAGAGTCTTGTTTTGTTATCCATTTAGCCTCCATGTCTTTTGATTGGAGCATTGAATCTATTTGCATTTAAAGTAATTGTTAGCTATGCATTTATTGCTATTTTATTATTCATATTTTTTAATCTTTTTTTCTTTTTCTTCTTAAAGAAGACCCTGTACCATTTCTTGTAATACTGGTTTGGTGGTGATGAACTCCTTTAGCTTTTTCTTGTCTGGGAAGCTTTTTACCCGTCCTTTGATTCTGAATGGTAGCTTTGCTGGGTAGAATAATCTGAGTTGTAGTTCTTTGGTTTTCATCACTTTGAATATTTCTTGCCAATCCCGTCTGGCCTGCAAGGTTTCTGTTGAGAAATCAGCTAACAGTCTTATGGGAGCTCCCTTGTAGATAAGTAACTGCTTTTCTCTTGCTGCTTTTAAGATTCCCTCTTTGTCTTTAACCTTTGGCATTTTAATTATGATGTATCTTAGTGTGGGTCCCTTTGGGCTCATCTTGTTTGGGACTCTGCACTTCCTGGACTTGTATGTCTATTTCCTTCACCCAGTTAGGGAAGTTCACCATTATTTTTTTAATTAATTAATTAATTTTTTAATTTTATCATTTTTTACACAGATTTTCAATTCCTTGCTCTTTCTCTCTTCTCCTTCCAGCACCCCCATGATGCAAATGTTCATATATTTGAAGTTGTCCCAGAGGCTCCTTATACTATCTTCATTTTTTGGATTCTTTTTTATTTTTGCTGTTTTGATTATTTTTCCTTCATTATCTTCCAAATCTCTGATTTGATCCTCTGCTTTATCTGCTCCACTGTTGATTTCCTATAATGCATTCTTCATTTCAGTTAATGTATTCCTCATTTCTGACTTTTTAAAAAATGTTTTCTATCTCTGTTTTTATGTTTCCTATCTTTTTGGTGAAGTTCTCACTACATTTATCTACTCTTCTGCTAAGTTTACTGAGCACCCTTACAACCAGTGTTTTGAAATCTTCATCTGGTAGATTGCTTGTCTCCATTTTGGCTAGTTCTTTTTCTGGGATTTTTTTCTATTCTTTCATTTGGGTTATCTTTCCTTGTTTCCTCATTTTGGCTGCCTCCCTGTGTAAGTAGAACTGTTATGTATCCTGGGCTTGGTAGAGTGGCCTTATGTGATAGGTGTCCTGTGAGGTCCAGTAGCACAGCCTTTCTAGATCACCTGAGCTGAGCACTCACTGTGTACCTCCAGTGTAGGCTGTGTACACCTTCCTGTTATATTGAATCCTGATTGCTGTTTTTACCTCAGTGGTAGGGGTTTACCCCTAGGCTGATTGGCTACAATGACTGGCTTTGACCACTGTGGAGGATAAGCTGTGCAAGGGCTGTTCCTGTGGAACAGATATTGCTTCAGTGGGGCTCTAGTGCCATCTGAGTCTGCCCCTTGAATGTGTCACTTATGGCAGTAGGTGGGCGGTGCTTTGACTTGGTCTGAAGCTGTCCACTGGGTGTGTTAGCTCTGGGGCATCCTAGAAAGTGCAAACCAAGGTCCGCTGCCACCTGTGTCCTTCCAGGGGCCACCTGGCATGAGCTGCAAAGTGATCTGTAGATGGCTGCTACTTGTGCTGGGCTTGGGGGTGCCCAGGAGAGGCCAAGCTATGAACCAGAGCCAGCTGCCACTAGTGCTGGGTCTGGGGTCACTGAGTGAGAGGTGTGGAGCATGCTGAGGTCAGATGCTGCTTGTTTGAGAGATTTTAGTGAAGTCTGAGGCACGAACCAAGAGACTCCATTTGTATACCAGAGCCACTGGAAGCAGCTTGGGTGGGGCCTGTAAGTTGGGTGGGGTGAGGCCTCAGGGAATCACTAGGGTGGGGCAAACAGTGTTAACCAGGTTGAAGGAGACTCAGATATGGCACCTGCTTGCCTGATCTGTGAGGAGGAGGCTCAGCAGAGAAACAATGTCCTCTGCCAGCACTCCTGTCTGATGCCAGGCAATTCAGTTCCTCCCCCATGTCCCTGGTGCCTTTCAATCTGCTGTCCCATTGTTGGAGCTCAGAGTGAGTTAGTCTGAGTGAGTCCATGTGTGAGCCCCTTAAGAAGAATGCCTGGAATTTCAGGAGCCCCTGTCTCACTTAACCACAATCCCCGCTGGTTTTTACAGTCAGAAGTTATGGGAACTTGTCTTCCTGGCACTGCAACTATTTTGGTAGGTGACCGTAATGACACTGAAGTGAGGGCAGATTCTAATGGAAGCTATGTGACCATTTCTGTTGGCCTAGTGATTGCTGCCATAAATTTCATTTGTATCCTCCTTCATTGCTTCTTTCCTGTTCCTGGGGCTTTAGCTCTGCACACCTGTTCTTTTCCCTTAGGCTCTGCGGTGGTGAACAAGTTGAAAGAACATCTGTAGCATGTACTGAATGCAGAAGCACGGCCGGCCTTCCATAGTTTGGGTTTGTCCTAGTGAGATTTATAACAAAGCTAAACACATCACTCCTCAGTGGTATCACTTTTCCCAATATGGTGCTGGCCATATTTATGTTCCCCTGGACATAGGACTTGCCTGCTCTCCTTTCTGTAATCGCTTGATTGCATCAGGTTGATAGCTGATGACCTGAGGGGCCCAGCAGCCTTCAGTTCTGTGCTGCCAGCAAGGACAGGGAAACCAGATCCCTTGGACTCGGCCATATTGTGATGTCTCTCTGGCCCAGAACACCTCATCTGTGAAAGACATAAAGGCGAGAGCCGTGGCTGGCTGTGCTATTTGTCAATCTTTCACTCATAAATTAAGGTCTGAAGATTGAAGAAATGGAATCTATAAGTCACTATATGGGCAGAGAACCAAATAGCTCTTTCCCCATCACAGTGTTAAGTAACTTGTGTTCACTTCAAAAGAAATTTAGATGCAAGGTTGCTGCTTCTTACAGAGGTGTGGTCTTTTTCCATCCAAATTAACTCCCCGTCTCAGGACAACCAAACTGGGAAACTGTCTTTCTTTTGTCTAAACATAAAATTCACAACATTAGCCCTGAAGAATTTCTAGAAAACCAACCCATTCTTTTAATTGCAAGCATTAAAAACAAGAGACTAGCTTTCTTTTCTCCACAGCTTGCATTGTCGACACATGCTGAGCACGAGGGGTGACATCTGCTTGGGCAGCTTGGCAGTGAGCCAATTTTGGTGTCCTCCTCTCAGGTTTAAGGTGCAGTCACTGACCATGTGTACCCTCAGCATTTGCGTGACTGGACACTGACAGTCTGCCAGGGTTATAAGCAGCTGCCATTTCACTTTTATTTACTAACTATATTTTATTTATTGAGGGATTTTTTCTTTGTAAAATGCGTGTATCTTTTTTTTATTTGGGACTTGTTTTTATTTTAGGAGGGCATCTGCCGCTTTAAATCTGGAAATAATTTCCAAAGTTAGTTGTCAAAATTCGTCAGCAGCCCTCATTCTCCTTCTGTTTTTCTGTCTTCCTTGACACTTTCGGAGCTGCTGAAGCACTGAGCCAGAATCTTCAGGTGGAGGATTCTGGGTCATTCAGCTAAATTTTCCTGTGTAGAAGTAAATAGACTAAAAAGTCAATGAAGCTTAAATTTCAGGGCCTGTCACTCTTTCCAAGGCAGTGAAAGGTCCCCAAATAACATGTTTATCTGAATTTACATATATCTGAAAATTTTTCTGATTTTATTTTTTTTTTCTCTTAAAAAGTACCCCCACCCTGGACACATGCAGTGGTCTACACTTCAAGTCCTACAAAACTTGAGTGCATCTCTGCCCTTGTGGCCATGTGAGAGACCCCCAGACCTGTGTGTGTCTTCCTCTCCTGGCCTGGGAAGGGAAGTAGCCATGTGTTCTGTTTCTGCTGCTCCTTCCTCAGGAGCTGGGTTGGATTGACAGACCTACCATGCTCAGATCGGGCCTGTAATAGTTATTAACATTCTCCCCACTCAGTGTATTACATTACTCAGGGTCTTCCAGAGAAACAGAGCCAGTAAGGTGTATATATTATATACATGTGAATTCATATAATTCATATATATGATAATATAATATGTATATTATAGTATTATAATATACATTATAATATTATGATATATATATATGAATTATATGAATTTGCTCATGCTGTTATGGAGGCTGGCAAGTCCAAAACCTGCAGAGTTAATGTCCCACTTTAAAAGCCACCAGGCAACAGAATTCTCCCTTACTTTGGGGGAGGGTCAGACTTTGGTTCTATCCCAGCCTTCAACTGATTGGATGAGATTCATCCATATTCTGGAGGGCAACTTGCTTTATTTATTATATTGATTTAAATATTAATCTCATCCCAATATCCTCAGAGAAACATTCAGAATAATGTCTGGCCAAACATCTGAGCACCCTGTGGCCTAGTTAAGTTGAAACCTAAAGTTAACTATCACACCCTGTCAACTGAGTGAGCTGTTATTTACAGTGAGCTGGCCTGTTAATATCTGGGTTTACAGTAATCCACTTTTTAAAAACTATGCATGCAATTCTATGTTAGCAAGCATTATTTGAGAAGTGATTGCATGTCCTATAAACATAAAGCAGGGAATCAATGGAAAAAATAGGTTCTTGACTTTGAGGAACTTGTTGTTTAGGTGTAGTGCTATAACCAACCCGCTCATTGAAACAAGTCAAAGAGATTCAAAGGTGAGGCAGTGATTTACTTCAGCCCAGTGCAGAGATTCGAAGAGGCCTTCAAGGGAGGCAGAGGTCTTTCCAGAGAGAAATATTCAAGAAAGACTTTGAGTGATATTTGAAGCTAAATTAAAAACAAACATAGCGGTTGACTTGCTGCAGACCTGGAAGTGGGAACTCCTGGTAGATCTAAATATCTCTAGAGATGTCCAAAGAACACTATGATGTCCTGGTTGGTTGAAGAGGTGGGGCCATGTTGGGGCTGGAGAAGCTACTAAAAAACAGGTCGGTGGGCTGTGGGTTTGCAGAATAGGAATTCAGTGTAGTTCCTGTGAGGTTTTGAATTGACAGCTGGCTTCCTACAGCAGAGAACTGATAGTGACTTCTGCATGGAATAGCAGCTTTGTACAACAACCAGAATTTTCACGTAGTTTGCTTTGCTCTTGTAACAACCCAAGAGCATGGTTCTTCCTTATAGTTAGCCTATACCTGTCTTCGAAAACTGTGACTTTTTTCCTGAGGTTGAGGACTTGCCCCATATGAAGATAGTCATTTAGACCTTAAAATGCTTATGAACCTCATTTATATTATTTTGTCTTGTGTTGTCTATAATAACTATGGAATTAAAAGTTTAATTCCCTTCCCTGTGTCAGGGGTTTCAAATTCTGCCTCAAGAATAGTTCCAGGGGGAGAGGAAAAGTCTTGTGTCACAAGTTGGTTTCTGTTTAAAAAGCTGTTGGAAGAAGGAAGGGAATTTTTCCTCCCTGCTACTTTATTTTTAAAGAAAACCACTGCCATAGGTCAAAATTAATGGTTACAGAGAAAATCACACTAAATGAATAAAGCTCAGAAAAATGTGTGTGTGCATGTGTTTCGAGGGGAGAGAGAAAGGTGACATAAAGAGATCATGTGATTTGCTGGAACACTTTGACAGTGAATCTTACCTGTTGTACCTCTAACGCACAAAATGAAACCCAGTAGTACATAGTGGCAGGGACCCTCAGGAAGTCACAAACCAGCCATCAACTTTATGGGGCTAGAAACGGAAGAAATTCATGTTTTAATTTTTCTCATTTCTTTCAGCAATGTGTTCTAAAACACTTAAAGCAAAAATTGCATCATCTTCATTATTTAGTCTGGAATTTAGTTTTACTTATTATTAAGTTGATTATTTAGTCTAGAAAACACTGTATCTTTAAAAGTCAGTATAATTTGTTTCATTCTTTCAGATAAGTCAACTGCTCCCCCAGGAGCTTGCAAAACAAGACTGTGATGTATTAACAGAGGCTCTAGGATGGAAACTCTAGCTTTCTATACAAATCTGTTTTTTCTTATAATTCGGGATGTTATTTGGATTACTAGAAATCCATTTCAGATTCTCTCGCAGACTTAATCTTTATACTACCTCGCCTCCCCACCCTTCAATAAAACCCAAACCTTTTTCATCCAAATCAGGTGTTGTTAGCCTGGGTGATTTTGCCCCCTGGGGCCACTGGCAGTGTCTGGAGACACTTCTGTGTGTTACAGCTGGGCAAGTGCTACTGGCCTCTAGGGAATGGAGGCAGAAAAGCTGCTGAATGGTCTACAATACTCAGGAGAGTTCTCTTTAATAAGGAATTGTTTCGTTCCAAATGATAGTAGTGCCAAGGTTGAGAAACCGTGGTCTAAATAGATTTATCAGGCTTATTTTGTATTAGAAACTTGGTTAGTTGTCCACTTTTAAATGCCTTCTTTGCTTTAAAAAATGAAAGGCAGCATTCGTGATTTCAGCCAAAAAATATATATGCAAGTATTTAGCTTAGTTTAAAATTATAAATACCGCCTCTCTGGCAAGCACTCTTAAAATAACAAAATCAACTCACTCCAGTACTTGGAAATAACATGAACAGAGGCCTTTTTTCCCCAAGAGGGAAAGTACTGATTAAGGAATTTCTAAGTGGCGAGAATAGCAGAGTCACAAAGGCCACATTAAAAGGCAGTTTGGGGCCTCACACTTATCCTCCACTGACCTTTACTTTGAAATTGTTGACAATTTTCATCTAATACATGGTTAAAAAAAAGATCACCCTGATTCTTTGAAAAACAGGGACCAGCTTACATAAAATCCCACCACCTGCTTCAGTGTAAATGATAACACCTACCCATAAGCCATGTCCTTACAGGATTCAAGGAGAGCTCATGGTTTGTCCTCTCAGCGGCCTCCCCACACATAAAAAATAAAAAATCGGGTGTCAGTGAGTACTCAGTAAATACTCTTGAGGGATCAGCCTCAGATCTGGGGTGAATTTGTTCCCTGACTCAAATTCCTCTTGCTTTGGAAGTAATCAGCATTTCCTCCTAGTCCACCTGGGCTGCTCCAACAGAGATGTTTACACACATAAGCAAAGAGAGTGAGATGATCATTTTTGAGCATTTGCAGGAAGGGAATGCTTGGAAAAGTAAAACTTATGTTTCTTACAATTAACAAGGAGGGAAGTTCAGAACAGCCCACTGAGAAATATTTATCTTCAAGTTTGCCTGACCTTGTTTTGACATCATATGTACCCTCTTATCTGCCTCATGATGAGAGTTTTTCGTCAGCTCCTACAAAATATTTTGACTACAGTGAAAGCCGATCTCTTTTGTTTTGCTGAAATGGATTGGGAAACAAAACCATGTGAAAATTTTCAGGATAGAAAAGAAGCCTAAATGGATTAATGTTTGCTTTAAATTCACAAGTTCTATTGAAACAGGGCACTGTGTATAAACTGCAAATGCAAGCTGCATTTAGTTCCAAAAGGTAGTCTCAGCACGTGCGTGACTCAGTGCTGTGCCTGGGTTTTCACCGTGTGCTTCCCCTGAGTCTCAGGGAAGCTCCAAAGTGGCAAACCTCAGCCTGAGGGGCGGGTTCAGTGCCTACAGAGGACCTCTTATCCCTTCCAGACTGGGCCAGAGGGTAATGTGGCCTCACTGCTATTGATAGCCTTGGTACCGTAAGGGAGTGAATGTGCAGAGACCATCATTGGGTCCTTTGATAAAAAGGGCCAATCTAGAAGAAAGAAATCCTAGTCAGCCCAAGGAATCATGTAATCAGAACCACACAAGCAATGGGACACTTAACTGTTGGCTCTCAAGGCAGAGTCCACTCAGGTGACAAAGCAGCCTTTTCCAGGTCATCCAGTGGGGAAGGGCAGTGAGTGACCCATGGCAACGGGGCCCCGCAGTAGGTCCAGTATATAATTAGCTCTCTGTTACTCGGGAACGGGTTCCACAGCTCATGTACCACGTTCCTTCCTGCTGCCTGACTGTTAGCCAGCTTGGAGCTTAGTGCCTTTGGGAGGATGTTGGTTTTCCTTAAGAGGGGTTAAAACTCTCTACCCTGGTGACAATTAAAAAGCAAGGTGAGAGGTGCACCTGTGTCCTTTATTTCCATTGTGATATTAAAACATTACTTTCTAATTGAAGGATATCCTCATTTGACTGAGGACCTGTGATGTTCAGGAGTTTTTATTGAATTCTCGAACCCCTTAATAGTCAGCAGGAGCTCAGCAGGCCAGAAATGACCACTTACTTTTCCTTTCTTGGACCAGTCTGACTATGCAAAGTGCTTAGCCCTGAGAGACTTGAGGTTGGTGCTACTGTTAGGTAGGATAGATAGCAAGCCAAGACAGGGAGGAGGAGGGAGACATGTCTCACCCGCTGACTCAGCAGTTCTGAGCCTGGTCTGATAATATTGCCAGGTGTTACGACATCACAGGAAATACGGTGCTGACGTGGGAGCAGGGCCGTCCTTGAAATTCTGTGTGTTGTTTCTGCTGTCTGGGAAAGAAAGCCTCTGAGCCTGTGCTTCCATCTCGAGGCCTGAAAGGCGGGAGAGGGTCCGCAGTGCCTAAAGGAAGAGGCCTATAAAACTGCTTTGGCTAATTGCCTACCTCTGGTCACTGTCTGTTTTACAGGGAGTCCCTAATGCTTACAGAAAGAGCCCATAAATAACTTCGGGTGACTGCCCCAACTTTAGTGCTCTGCCTCCTGTCACATACCTGTTTTACAACAAGATGTACAAATGGAGTCCGGTGCAAGATAGGGATTCAGGCTAACAGGCCCCTACACATGCCTAAGTTTGGGTAGTCACGTCCCCCCCGAGAAAGCTGGCACCGCCTTTACGCATCAATCAATATGTAACTTCTTCACCCCATCCTACTACCCGCATGAGTCCTCAGAACAAAGGACCTGGCGCACTTGCCACCCTGGCCTCCGGCTGCCCTTCCTTTCGCCACCCTCACCCTGCTTTGCCTATGCCTTTCAACCCCCGACCTTAGCTAGGCCCCATTCTCTTCCATGAGAACGGGTCACCAATAAATCCTGCTTACACGCTAATAGATTCACTGATCTGTAATTCTTTACTGCATCCGCGAGAAGAACTGAGTTTCTGGAAGTTTCTCCTGCAAGACTACCTTCTCACATGAGTGAATTAGTGAGAGAAACTTTGGTGGATTCTTAGAGCTGGAGAGGTCTTGGGTTCACCATTGTTTTAACATTTGAAGAATTCCAGGACAAAGAAATAGAAGTTTTTTAAAGGTCACAGGATACTGAATATGTTAGGATAAATCTCAGGTTCAGTATTCCTGCCACACACAAAAACAAAATAAAAGCACATGCAGAGGACTCGAGGAAAGTTTCAGAGGTGCTGGGTATATTTAGTACCTTGCCTGTCATGATGGTGTTACAAGTGTACGCATCTCTCCAAGCTCATCAAGATGTGGACATGAAGTGTGTGCAATTTTTGGCATATCAATTATATTCCAATAAAGCTTTTTTTCTATTTCTGTAAACAGTGGTTTTCAAACATCTTTTTTCCAGCTTTATTGAGATGTAATTAGCATTATAACACTGTGTAAGATTAAGGTGTACAACAATAAACATTTTAAAGGAAGAATAAAAAGACAAGCATACACTGAGACACTATGTTTGTAATAAATCTCTCTCTCTAAAGACTTGTATCCAGAATATGTAAATAACTCCTGCAATTCAACAATCAAAAATAAATACCAAATCAAAATATACAAAAAGCACAGACACTTCATTTTCTCACAGAGCTCTGTTTCTTTGCCTCATCGCACTTATTTAGATTTGCAATAATATATTCATATGTGAGATTTTTTATTAAATTCTGTCTCAACCAAAATGGTAAACTCTACAAGGGCAAGCTCCAGAGTTCACAAAAACATTGCTCACTGTAGCATCCCCACCTCCAAGCACAGTCCTAGCTGCATATGAATAGTTTGGACAAAGAGGAAAGATGCACCCTAGGTATCTGGGTCTAAGTTTACAGCTCTTTTTACAACACTGTTTTGGAAAAAATCTAGTCCCATAATTAGACAATACAAATAGTTATCATGATAAAACAATAGGTAACAATAAGTTATACTGAGGTGTTCAAAAGATTCAGCTATGAAATACAAGTTTGTTTAGCATGGTTCTATGAACATACACATATCTAGAATGGGCTTTTCTAAAACAAGACCCCTAACTGCTGTGATGAACAGACTGATAGGTCGCTCCCTGTGGCCCTCAGTTCACTGGCTCCTTGGAGAGTCCAGAGGTTGATGCTACCTTCTGTGAACTCACAGCTGAACGTGTAATCCACTTCAAGCTATGTGGGAGTCCGTTCTTCCCCTCCATCCTGTGTTGCTCTGTCCACAGTGTTACAAGATTTCAGGAATTGGAGAAACTAATAAAATATTTCTTCACTTCCTTCTCACACTGAGAATGAAACATTGCTTATTCTGCATTTTTTTTTGTCTCTAAGAGCAATGTTGGAATTTCTTCTTTGGAATTAAATAGCACCCCCAGGCCAATACACCGTGTGGCATCAGTGTATGTTAAAGCAGGAGCCACTGCAGTGGGCTTTCAGCCCATGGGAGTCCTTAGCCTGGGGCTTCTGAGAGCTCCAGAGTTTGTCTCCTGCCACTTCTGCCTTGTCTCCTCCTATAGGTCAGGTCTGGAGGAGTGAGTCCCCTGTCAGGGGAGATAATTAGTTGGTAAGGAGACTTAGTCATCAGGAGTACTCTGCTGATCTTTGAAGATGAGAGGAAAGGAGGAGGATGGAACAATAGGCCTGCTGCTCTGGTCTCTGCTGTGCTATGTGGGATGGAAAAGGAGCTTCAAAGCTCAGAATGTCTCAAAACTGCGGATCAAGCTGAGCTTCCCCCTGGCAGCCCCCTGAGAGACTGTTAGTGCTAGCAAATGCAGCCGACACTTTATTATTGGGGGGTGGGGAGGGTGCTAGGATCCTGTTATTTTGCCTGTGAAGTGTAAAAGCTTCCTTCATAGTGTGTCATCTTCACAAAAGGCCACCTATTTCAAGATTCCATTTACGTACATAAAATATCCCAAATAGGCAAATTCACAGAGACAGAAAGTAGATTCAGTGGGTGCGAAAAAATGGGGGAGGGGGAGTGACAGCCATTGGGTTAGGTTTCTTTTTGGGTGATGAAAAACATCCTGGGTCAGACAGTGGTGATGGTTGTACAGCATAGCGAATATACTATAGATGCTGAATTGTATACTTTAAAATGATGAATTAGGGATTACATCAACAACAAAAAAAAGTATGTCATCTTAAGATGAGGACTGGTGAGCAGCAGCTTTAGAGGTGACCATAATATGCTCTCCATAATAATAATGGCAGCTCATGCTTGTTGTGTACCAGCCATTGTACGAAAGACCTGACGTGTCCATGCGTTTAATCCTCGCAACAGCTCCCGGAGGTGGGTGCTGTCATTAACTCCACTTAATAGATGGGGGAACTGAGGCACAGGGAGATCAGGTGACTTGCCTAAGGCCGCACAGCTGGCGAGTGTCAGAGTGAGGCTCCCCTCCAGGCAGTCTGGCTCCAGAGTGTGCATCTGGACCCTGGGCTGTCCTACTGTTTGGATTCCAGCAAGATCACTGCAAACAGGCTATGGAAAAGGCAATCCTGAGAGGTTATGTGAGTGCAAGAACTCAGGGTGGCCCCATTGAATGTTGGCACAAGCTGAGCCTGCAGCAAAGGTTATCTGCATAAACAGAGTGGCCTCCCTGGCTGTTGTGCCAACGCTGACGCTCATCAGCCCATTCGGTCCCTATTTGTTCAGAGCTGGGGCACACAGACGTCCCTTGCTGCAGATTGGTTTGTGCAGACACACCTCTAACTGTTCCAGATACCCCCAAGGGCGGGACCGAGGCAGCTTGGCACTAGCATCTGAGGCAGTCCTGGCAGTGTTCTTGGTGTCGTGACCTCGAGGGTTAGTGTGTGCACGCAACACCACTGAGTGTACGTCCTTGGTAAGAAATACGCATTAGAGCCATTTTGCATGCTATTTCTTGCTTTTAAAATCAGGCATACTGATGTCTGAATGAAGGAAAAATGAGTTATCTTGGATATTTTAAAATGGTTCTCATTTTAAGTCAGTAATACATAGAAACAATGATCTAGCTACTTTCCAGTTTGTTGAATATTTTTAAAAGTATAATTTCTAGTGTTCTAGTTTATTTTTAGGATCTTTTATTTCCTAGCAAGTGAAACATGGGTATGTACTTGGCACCCGAAGCTCTCAGTCGCGTGGATTAAGAGGCAAGATAGAGCAGAGTGAGAGCCCTCATCTGGGTGGGAAGCCCTGCCTGGCCACTTAGCAGCAGTGTCACCTTGGACAGGTTTCCTCAGCTTCTCTGTGCTTCTGTTTCTGAGAGTAAAAAGGGTCAGTTGTAACACCTGCTCCATAGAGGTGGGCTGAGGTTTAAATGTCCTAACAGGGGCAAAGCTCTTAGAGAAGAGCTCGCTCAAGGCACACAGGATGCTTCTGTTCATACTAAATCTGGATACTTCCAGTGTGATGCCCTTTGGACAGACAGAGCTCTCCATCAGAAGGCATGTGCCAACAGCTTTCTCCTGAAGGGATGTGCGTGTGTTTGCAGAGTTCTCCACATTCTCTTGCCCAGCCGCTCTATTATAGGCAGCACAGTTATTTAGCATTTGTGTTACTAGGGGTCAGCACAGTCACGGGGCTTCTCACTTTACTCAATGGCCTGCTTCCTTATCTGTGTCTCCCACAGACCGAAAAGCTCTTATCAGTAGAGATGATCTTGTTCACCTTTGCAGCTATAGTTTCAGCACAGTGCCCAGCACACAGTAGGTATCCAATAAATGCTTTTAAAATTTATCACTGAGTAGACAGACTCCCGCCAAAGAAGCAAGGGAAGCATCTGTGGACATGATGCAAAGGATGAACCTTATTAAACTTTCCTGGCTTAGAAAGCACACATTGGTGGTGTGACCCAGCCTCTGTCTTATCTCACATCACTCTCCTCTTTGCTCTCATTCATTTCCCCACACTCATCAGGTCTCTGTGCCATGTGGGACACCCGGCATGGCTTGCCTGGCTGTGTAGTGCACAAGGCCACTCTGCCAAAGGGGCCGTCAATGGGAATGGCATGGGAGCCACAAACATGAACCGCGCATGTAATTTTAAATGTTCTTTTAGCCACATTAAAAACAAAAGTAAAAAGAAGCAAGTGAATTTAATAAAACATTTCATTTAGCTCATATGTCCAAATAGTACCATTTCAACATGTAATCAATATAAACATAATTGAAGTATTCTGTATACGTTTTCACATCAAATCTTTGAAATTCAGCATGTATTTTATATGTGTGGCACATCTCAACTTCAACTAGCCACATTTTAAGTGCTCAGCACCAGATGCAGCTAGTTGCTGTAGCATTGGATGACATAGGGTTGAGCCATTGACATTCCAGATAACCTAGAATTATATGGACGAGTATTCTGGAAACTGACAGTAAAAACTCTTGTTCTGTCAAAATAAATAAAAATAACAATTTTGCAATAGAAGCAAAGGGTCTTGAGGAGGCGGTGCCCTTTTTCTAATTTGCACAGAGATGTTTCTGGCCAGTGGTGGCCTTGCTGTCGCTGGGCTTTTGCACATGCTGTTCCCTTTGCCTGGAAGTCCATCCCCTTTGACAGGTCGATATCTGCTCATGTTTCCATTAAAGTGTCATTTCTTCCATGAGGTCTTTGTTCCATTTTCTCACAGAGCCCTGTTTCTTTGCCTCATAGCAGTTATTTGGATTTGCAATGGTATATTCATGAGTGAGATTTTTTTGATTAAATTCTGCCTCCAACACAAAATGGCAAACTCTACAAGGGCAAGTTCTTGTCTCTTTTTGCTCATCAGGGAACCCCCAACCCTGAGCACAGTCCTGGCTTGCCTGGATGGGCCCTGAAAGTAGTGCTGGGAACTGGCCTGCTGACTGCACGCGTCAGTGTCAGCCGGCCCCAGAGTTTGCGACACTCACGTGCCTGTGATCCCGGGGACAACGTACTCTGTGCCCAGGACCAGGCAGAGACTGGACTGTTGTCTCTCCAGGGAAGAAAGCTGACTGTTCCCTCTCCGATGGCTCAAATGTGTTTCCTGTTCAAAAAGTATGGGAATTCATCTGACCAGTTTCCCCTGAGCCTGTCCCAGGGTGCAGCTGCCTTAGGTCTTTACGGAGCTGGGTGGCTTCGAGTTTTACCTGGGATTCAGTCAGGAGATTTAATCTTTAGTGGCCACTTTAAAACAAACACATTTTAAAAGTAGGTTAGTTGGTAATGTGGATAGCCAGCAACTCAGGCAATAAAACACTCTGCATTTTGAAACCTACGGGATTGTGCAAGTTCTTATCTGAAATCCAGGGGTTGGCAGTAAACTGGGGAATTGACTCAATTTGGTTCATATGCTGACTTCTCCCTTCCTGTGGCAATAAATAAAATTCATGCACAGGGCAGTTATGAATAAAAGCTATAAAATGAATTATGAGCACAAGGCAAAATGATTGCTAATCAATTAGCATTGACGTATATAATTTTTAAAATTACTTTATTGTAATAATGTATATAATGTTAAGTATAGTGGTTAAGATTTGGAACTCTTATATCATCAAACTACTACCTGGGTTCAAATCCTGAACTTACCATTTATTAGCTGTGTGACCTTGGGTAAGTTATTAAACTTCTCTGAAGCTCAGTTTCCTGATCTGTAAAATGAAGGATGAAACAAGAGAATCTGCCTCACAAGTGTGTTGCGACAGTCAGGAGAGCTACTGACCATACAGTGTTTGAGTAACATTATCCCAGAAATTGGTGTTTCTGAAGGAGTTTGCATCTGTGTGACAGTAAAGAGCTGGTCGTGGATGCACACTTCAGGGAACTAGCGTGCAGACACAGCCTTCATTGAAGAGGAAGCAAACAGGTGGTCCAAAACCCACTATGTTTTGATTGCTCCTTAAGTCTTCTTTGAGTAGGATGAAAAAAAAGTGTCAGTGAAGCAAGACGTCCCATAAATAAAGTAAAATAGGACTGGTGGCTTTAGAGTATTGGGCTAGTACTCACAGAGGCCTCTTCCTGTCTCTGAAATTTTGGAATCTGTATCGTATGGCAAATAGAACAAATAGTTAAGAGATGTAAAAGGCAAAAGAAGTATTGCATAATTGGGAAATGCTAGTGCTTGGATAAGCCAGTTTATTATAGCCAGACTCCTCGAACCTGGAGCATAATTTGGCTCAGTCTGGGGGGTAGAGAAACATATCATTCATTAAGTACTTTCTGCTCTTTTTTCACCAGGCCTGGAAAAATGCATGCAAAGTAGTTTCTTACACAGTTAGATTCAAAGGCAACTGCTTAGAGAGTGTGTCTTGCCCAAATATGATCTTCCGGAGTGCCCACAAACCCCACCATTGGAGATGCACTCCTTTGTGTCAGGCTGTTGGGTCTCCAGCAATGCCGTGTTAAAACAAGCACCCCCCCTTTCCCTACAGAGACAGAGTGTGTTAAGCCATTCCCAGCTACAGCCACCTTAGTTTGTCTTTGACACTTGGCAATGGGAGTGGTGGAAAGAAAACAAACTTTTAGGTTAGAGATACCTGACCTGGGCCTTTAAAATAATGTACTATTGTCTTTACAAATTATTTAAGTTATTGGGTTATATTTCCTTACTTATAATGAGGTCCAGTACCAATGGGCTACTTCATAGGGTTATTATGAGGATTACATGAGGTGAACCATAGTTGACTGTTACAGTTGTCATTCCCTGAGAAGTGGAGAGGTAAATTATGATAGAAGGAGGCAAATGTCCAGAGTAGGGGCTCCTGCCTGGACCCTGAGCTCTAGAAGACAAGAGATGAGCTGAGGACATGGGTGCCTGAATGGGGGTGTGTGTGTGGTGGGAGGGAAGGGAGAGCATACAACAAGGGGAAGGACACTGAACACCGATGTCACCGACTTAAAGCTTCAGACTTACAATGCCTGGATGATGTATGTGACATAGAATTAACAAGGTGGGAATGATAATGTCATTAACTTCAATCACAGTTAAGGTAGGATAAAAATAATGTACTGCATACATGGGAAAAACTTGATATGTGGCATGGCTGCAGTGTGTAATCCAGGTATTACTTTAAATTCACTTATTTATATATTTCTTTTGAGAGCTTGCTCCAATGCCAGGACCTGTTCTGAGCATAGAGACGTTACCCAGTGGCGATCATAGCCTGCTGCCGTGAGCTCTCACGCTAATGGGGGGAGTGGGAGGAAAAGCAATAAAGACACACAAAATGTATCAGGTGATGAGTGTTAACAGAAACATAAATTAGGTAAGGAATGTTGAAGGGTGGTATTTTAGATAGGGTGGTCAGGGAAATCCTATCTGATAACAGCTGAGTATTTTTTAAAAATCTCTCCTTTTTTTTTAAAGATTTTATTTATTTATTTTTAGAGAGGGAAGGGAGGGAGGGAGGGAGGGAAGGAGAGAGAGAGAGAGAGAGAGAGAGTGAGAGAGGCATCAATGTGCGGTTGCTGGGGGTTATGGCCTGCAACCCAGGAATGTACCCTGGCTGGGAATCGAACCTGGGACACTAAAATCTCTCCTTTTATTCATTTCGTTTAGCATGCCTTTATTGAGTACCTACTGTGTGTTAGGTGGTTTGCTAAGAGATGGGAACATAATAGTGGACAAGATTGACAAATTCCCTCCCTTTCACAGGACTTTCATTCTTAGGGGAGGGAGAGAAATAAGCATATAAGCAAACACATAGGCAAGAGAATTTTATATAGTATGAGTGTATAAAGGCAACAGATGATAAAATGGGGGACTATGGTAGCAGAATGATGGTTTGGCAGGAGTGGGTGGGGTAAGGGAAGTGGGTGTCCAGTGGCAAGGCTGAGCAAACATCTCCGGAGAACTGTAACATACCAATGTGTGATAGGACTATAACTCATTTTTATTATGTTGTGTTTGTAGTCCTAGAACAACTTTAATACACCAGAATATGTTAAAAAAACTTAGCCACATTAAGTTTCTATGTGAAAGAGTATGAAAAAGATTTGCTGGATTATTTTGTCTGTTTATTTTCCCTTTACTTATCATCTTCCTGTTGATGAACTCAATCTGCTCCTCTTCCCTGTCCCCCCATGACTTGAGTTGTTATGATCATCACCCCTTTATTGTGCTTAGAGGCCAGCATTCTTCATACACTTTAATTCTTTGAATCATTTCAGCAGTCTACCACGCAGGTGGAAAACGGAAATTTCCATATAGGGCTGCTTTCTAGAGTCCGGGTTTGTAACAATTTTGCCTTAAATTATGTCCATTTCACTTAACTGTAGCACACTTCTTCGTCTCTACAATAATGCACAAACCATTGCCCTTGGCCAGTCATGCCCTCCTCCACCTTGTCCTCATGTTCTCCTTTCAGAACACTCTCAGACTGTGCTGCCAGGGGAAGCCTGCTCCAGTGAGATCCGCTGTTTCTCGTTCCTGTCTTTACCTTCCATCCTGCCCACTCATCTTCCCCCGTAGATCCCACGGCGCTTACAGCAATTATGTTCACACCTCTGATGCCCTCTCTGGGTGATACAGTTCTTGAGATCAGGAGTACATTTCATTATTTGTGGAACGCCCATGACTGGTGCACTCCTTTAAACATGGCAGGCACTCAACAAATGTTGGTTAAATAAACGAGTGAGTAAACAAATGAACAGATCAAGGAGTGTGGGAACAGGTCAGGGCTGACTCACCCATCGGCTTCCCGAAAGTGAGTTGATATGAGAATTCACCTTCTATGTGGTAAACTCCCTTCCCAGATGTCCCCAAAACATGTGTTTGTTCATTCCCGCATTCACTCATCCTGTAAACATGGCTTGAGTGCTACTAAATCCCAGCTAAATTCTGTGGATGCAAAAATGAATTACATTAATTCCTGTCATTGAAGAGCTTACAATGTAGGGAAGTGAAAAAATCAATCCATAGATGATTATTACACAATGAAATTTATACTATAAAAAGGTTTTTAATAATGTATAATGTAGCATAAAGGAAGGAGTTTCTACTCCATGCAAGGACACACCCAGGGAATTACAAGGGGACACAGGAGATGAGTCTTGAAAGAAGTGCAGAGGCCAATCAAAAAAGGCAGGAGGGAGAAGGACTTCAGGGTTGTGGCACTGTTTGGAATGAGTGGCATATGAGTGACCTTGATAAGGGCCTGAGTTAGGACAGCTGCCAGATGAATGGAGAAGAAGGGATGGAATGAAAGATGCTACGGAATAGTCCAAACAGAACTTGATAATCTGAAGAGAGATGTGGGAGAAGAGAAGTGAGCTCAGTGCCACTCACTGAGCTTGGGGCGTGTGGCCCTACCTCTTTAGAAGAAATCGTAATTTGATACTATACAGTACTCATTCTCTTAAACACTATTTCATTTTTGCATATGTTGCTTTTAAGATATTTAAATACTTTGTTATCAAGGATATATTCTGATAGAGTTTTTGACCTCATCACTCTCTCTAAGTTAACAGTTCTTCAATCTACAGGGTCTTGGGGCCGCTGAGACCTCCACTGGGAACAAGAAAGGCCTGTGCAGGCAGAGCTCCCGGCCACCTCTCCGCTGCATCACCCATCATGCCTCCACCATTATTTGTTCTGATGCAGGGCTGATGTCAAGAATTTCAGAAAGAGGACTGGAGCTTTCTTATCTCTGAAATTGCTCATCTAAATCTCAGTAACTCATGCAACATGTTTTCTTAAATGTAAGTGCTTGGCTACAGTTCTGTATTATACTATGTCTCTTTGTTTTATTTTTGTTTATTGTTTGGTTTTATCTAGGAAAGATGTAGGTTATATCATGGGACTCATATTCATAAACCTAGTATATTGTGCCCGATTGTTTTTGATTGTGGATAAGTCTGTTTTAATTGTCACATATTTCTGTCCCCAAGAATGCACATCTCACTCACAATGGTCCGTGTTTCTTTAACGAAGGAATTAGAATAAAGCATCTGGGACCAGAGCAGGCCACAGGGCCTGTGTCTCTTTTGCTATCAGGCTCGATGAGGTGAAAAGTGAAGGCCAGCCACAAATCAGCTGAGAATTAACACAAGCTGTTGTTTTGGAGTTTTTCAAATATTTTCCAACTCCCATTGTGTGTTTTTGTGTTTTGTACTCAAAATCCACTGCCAAAACCTCCCCCAATGTCAACCCTTCCTGGATCCCTGCGTCGTTTGGACAGCAAACCAGACTTCTCATAGGTCATTAATCCCAGAGAGATGTGTTTGTTAAATATGAGGAGATGAGCACATATTTTTACCACATTGAGGTTCACAAATTCATTTTTTAAAAATAAGATCTTGTCTAACTAAATTTCTAATCTACTCCTGATTTGCATTTTTAGGGTAGTGTTCAGATACTCAAAAATGTATCTGAAATGAGAATCACACCCTGTGGAATTAGTAGGTTCAGATGTTGAAGAGAGAGTGGATAGAACAAGAGGGGAGAGCAGGTTAGTGACCGCAAAGAGAAAGTGGACACATAAGGCACATTGCTGTTTTCCGGGGAGAGGAGGGGGAGTATATGTGTATTCTTTTTGTTTTTTACTGCCTGTGGACAAACTATGCCTGGGAAAAGCCCTCTACTTACATCTCTTTTGTTGAACACTGTGATTTTTCAGTATGCCTTTCCCTTATGTAACGATTATTAAGTTTCCCAAATAACAGTAAGACAATTTTCTCTTTTCTTCCTGTGTTTATGGGCACTGTACTGAAGCTGATTGCAATGAATCATGTGTGTTAAGTACTCAGCACTAATCTCATTTTTCTTTCTTTCATTCCTGTAGGCAATGGAATGACATAGATATGGATGCCTTTGGGCCCCAGGAAAATAGAAAACAGAGGTTGTCTATCTTTGCCAAGGAGACTGATGTCTTAGTTGACATCGCTGGGGCACATGGGAAAAGCTGCTTCTCTGTGGCCCCACAGCTCCTTTCTGGTTATCCGCTCACGTGGTCCTGATCTGGTTTCTTTCATTATTACAACAAGGGAATGCTAGGCTTTACTAACTCCTTATTCTAAATGCCCTTGAAGAAAGACAGTGAGGTGCCAGAAAATAGTAGATTCACATTATAGTTCCTCTGTGAATCTCTTAAGTGCCCTTGGAAAATGTTATTGTAATTGACTCAGTTTCTCTCTTTCTTGGGGATAGTGAGTGTTACAGGCATCTAAGGTCTACCTGAATATCGAGATGCTTTTGGTACCTTGACGAGTCAACACAATAGTAAGATGTTTTCCATAATGTCTCTTTCATATTGCCTCATTGAATTTCAAAACATCTAATAAAAACCATTAACATCATAATTTAATGTTAGCTCTGTTTTGCATAAAGCTAGTTCCATCCTACAGCAGAAAAAAAGGAAGGGGAAAAGTTGTTCTAAGTGTTAGGCTATTTATTTCTTATTGTTTAAAGTCTATGTTCCATTGTTTCTTTGTTGACTTTTAAACCTGAAACCTGTTTTATGATGTAAAGAATATGAAAGGATTTGGGAGGAAAAAGAAAAAGATCTCTGAATACAGGACTCTGAATATTTTAAATCCCTTTGGAATGCACAGATAAAATCTTCTGCAGTCTGCGTGTGGGATCTTGATTATATAGCTATGAATTATTTAAACAAAGTTTATGCAACATGAAGAACAATTGTCTAAAATTATGAATAATCATTTTTTCCTTAGGTGCAGTAAAATCATTGGTGCTGTTGATGTAATGAAGGAAGATTTTACTCTCTACAAGCCCAGTGTTCTGCCTTACCTTTTCATTAGCATGAGCTCAGATTGGCAGAGTCAACTACCGCAGTTACCCACGTTCAATGCCACGTTCCATTCATTGTTCATGGGAACAGTGTCACATGTGACAAAACAGTGACCCACATTCCACAGACTTCAGGTTGGCCTCTGTGACGTTTGGGCTGACTCTTATTTCACCAAATGTCTAAAACTAAAGCATCTAATTGGTCACTTTTCCACAAGGGAAACAGTGTAGGAAAATAGCCCCAGGTTCTGAAAGCTGTTTGGTTGGCTTTTTTTTTTATATTGTCAGGTGCAGCTTAGCTCTGTACTAATACTACCTTGTTTTGCTTTCCCTTGTCAAATAACTCGTTATGCCTGTGAGCTGATTAACAGGCCATTTGGATTTTTTACTGTCCATAGAAAAGATTTGTGGGGTGAAAAGAACACAGAGTAAAATACCTCTGTTTCTCTCCATCTCACGGTCTCTCTGCAGGCTGGAGGGGATATCCATTCATTATGTATAAATATTAAATCCTCCATCTGTGTTTAAAAGGATAAATTTAAAAATGTACCAAGTGGGGAGGTGTGAGCTGATGAGAATGCAGTGTGAAAAAGAGTTTCTTATGGGTTGTGAGTTGGATGTGAGGTCAAGTGTGGGGGGGCCGTCTGTCCTGCATGGTGGTCTCAGGGTGCACCCAGGGAAGTGGCTTACAGGCGTGGAAGCCATGCCTTTGCGTCATCGGGCCTTCTGACAACGGTCTTAGTTTCCAGCCCCTGCATTTCAAGTGGAATTTGCCTAAGCTTAGAAAGCCCAGTGAAGAATGACTAGGGTAATTGGATCTTAAAATAGTGGTACTTGAGTGATGAGTGAGGAGCCAGGAAGGATATGATTCAGGATGGTGCATAGATTACTCTTCCAAATGTTTAAAAGGTGCTAGGAGAAAGATGGGTTATCTGTCTTCACCGTGGCTTCGGAGGGTGAAGTTCCGGCCAGCAGGCAGAAGAAGAGAAAAGTGCAGTACATTTCATTTTAAGGAAAGGAAACCATGTGGAAGCACTTGGCTCAGTTCTGGCGTTCTGGAACTAGGCTGGCTGAGTTTACTTTTCCTGAGATGATGTACTTAACTTCTCAAGTTCCACATACAGAATGTAGTAGAACACATCTCGTAGGGTTGTTGTAAGGATTAAACAAGGTGATGTGTGCAAAGACATGAGACCAGGGCCTGACTACAAGTGAGCCCTCTGTGGGGGTTGCTGTTACTAGCATTTCATCTAGGCAGAGTTCAGGTAGCCGTGTGTATGTGTTGTGGGGTCCCAGTGAACAAGATTCTGTTGGGAAGGCTGGGCCAGCTCCATCAGCTGCCCGTGACTGAATGCAGAATGCCTCACCAGAGAAGTGTTTGCACCAGTAGTGGACAGCGACTTCTCTAACAAAAAATACTGGATGCATGATACTTTTATTCAATTAATTGTTTTCACATGAGCCAAAAAACAGTGTTTAGTTAACATTTCTAGGTCTCATCTAAAATGATCAAGTTTTCCAATCTATCCATGTTAGCTAAACTCCCAAAACTAGTAACAAGATTGGGACCCATTCAGGAAGTCAGTGTGAAGTGACACTCCATGAATTTTAACATAAATAAATAAATAAATAAAGATTAATGACTAATTTTAAAGGTAAATGAGTTAAGATATGTTTAGTGCAAACAAGCATGATCTAGCAGAGGGAGAAAGAGATATTTTGCATCAAGGGAAAAACAATAGCATGGGTACTAGGTTATTAACTCTGCACATTTGCCCACTGCCTTAGTAATGTTTAACAAGGCTTATTGATCACAATAGCCTTGATTTGGAAACAGAAGATTGCATTGTGGGCACCAGACCAATCCTCGTACACAGCATCTGCAAGCCAAAGACTTCATTAATAATTGATTTGTGGGGGATTGTACGACGCCATATGGGCCTGTCTTTTGCCAGCACGCATCACAATATACAATTTGATTTATGAATAACTGTAGGGTATTAGTTCTGGATGGGACCACAGATTAGAAACTGGAGGACCTAATCAGGTGCACAGCCAGAGTTAGGTTTTTTGACTCTTTTTGCAAAGCCTTTTACACTAAACACATGTGGAATCTTTCATCAACAGAATCTGAATCTTGAAGGCAGAGGCAAAAACCTGACAGCTCAATAATACAAACCATTTCTGTGAGCAGCTCAGTAAAGGTGACCTTCAGACATTCTTGGCTGCATCCTCTAGGAAGCTTCCTCATGAGGCTGAATCTCTTTGTTGGAGACCATGAAGACTGGGTTCAGAATTTGTTCAGTGAGACACACACAGTCCATGGTAAGTAGGGAAATAGCTCAGTTTGCAGTCCAGAACTCTATCCAACAACGCATAACAGACTCACCTGGAAACTATCATTTCACTACTCACTAACACCAGGATGTCAGGTAGGATTAGCAGATCATGCTTCTCCCAGGTATCCGGCCTCCTGTGACCATAGCAGCCCACTTGCTCACCCATGGAGAAGGCCCCAGGAATGCACCAGCTGCCCTGGGGCTCTCTCCAAGCTCTGTCCTCTAGCCACTAGGAAGTCTCACTTCCCACCACTTGCCTTGGATATTTAAGGATCATGTTTCTGCCTTGCCCGTCTCAGTTGCTGTTTCATGTGGATTGCCTGCTTCGTGTTCGGGTTGGCCTCCGTCATCCTCTGCTCCATGATTTGTGGCCCTTTGTAGCCTTTCCAAAGCCCACATCGTAAAAATAAAAGTGTTTCTTGACCATTTCCCTCACCCTCTGTAACAATGATTGTCAACCTTTTTCATCCCATAGCACACATAAACTAATTACTAAAATTCTTCAACGCACCAAAAAATACATTTTTTTTTGCCAATCTGACCAAAAAAAGTATAGTTTTGATTCATTCACACTGGGCAGCTATTGTTGTGTTGGCTGTTGTCATTTTTTTGTATGACAGTCTAAGGGAAAAGAGGTCAGTACTCCGGACTCAGTGGACAGGTACTGCATGTTTTGAAAATTCTTGCGGCACACTGGTGGAAAATCACTGCTCTGCGGGTGTGCTGACTCCCCGACTCTGTCCTCTCACAGGAGGATTTTTGCTGGCTATGTGTCCACAACCTTCTGACACTCACAGTGGGGGCCCGTCACCATGTTGGGTGACACACCTCTGCTAGGTAAGGCTCCCTTTTTCACTGCCTAGCCCTTGGAGGTTCTTCCACTTCACTGGCTCTTGCCTGGATCACAGTGCAGCTCTCAGCCTCAGGAAGAACTGTGTCTCATCACACTGAAGTGCTAGATTCATGGAGCATCATCAGTCAAGGTCTGGCTGACCAGCCTGTTTCTTACTTCCTCGTAGGCATGGGTCTGCTCCTCTATTGCTTGAGGAAGCCAGTGGTCTGTGGGAAAACATGTCACAGTGTTCTTGTGGACTGCATATGTGCGATCCCTCCAATTACCCAGCCTTCTTGCAAAGAACCATACCCTTACCTTCTGTCATCAGTGATGGCTCTGTCTACAGTCAGCTTCCATCCTCACTGAAGCCATCGCGGTCAGGGATTCCAGGCAAGCATATCAAGCATATGCCTCAAAGGAAAGCACTTCCCATTGTCGAGGGAGAAAAGCTGACCTGTAGTCCAGAGTGGTATTGTGAAATCACACTGGGGCCACAGCCTCTTTTTCTGCTAAGTGGATATACTTTTCTGAGCCTGACACCAATGTTCTCTACAAATATGTGGGTGCTAGTTTGTAGAGGGTTTTCACCAGGCTGTCCATGTCTTACAGTCAACGTGGGACTCTGTAGAGTTGCTGCCCTGGATGACTGATCCCCGTGTTCGGCATATGAACTACTATTAGTTTGAAGGGCTGTGGTCTGCTGAGAACCTCTTCCTAGCATTTCATGAACTTGCTTCACACCATTGCAAGGGTTGGCAAACTTTTTCTATAAAGAGCCAGACAGTAAATATTCAAGGCTTTATGGGCTCTACTTTCTCTCTTGAAGCCATTCAGTTCTGACATTGTAAAGCCACAGTGGCCATAGAGAATATGTAAGTGGATACACGTGGCTGTGTTCCCATAACACTTACAAAATCAGGGGGTGAGCCATAGTTTGCAAATACCTGAGATTTTACAATACCCCTTCCAGGCTGCTCCTGAGAAATGAGCTTGTCAGACTTGGGTAGAGTTTTGGGCCAGATTTTATGCAGGTAAGCAGGCTGCACGATGGCAGACAGACTGTCAGTCCTGCCTCATTCAGTCAAAGACACCCAAGGATTTCTGGAAGTTATCCCTTTATTTCTGTGCCTGAAGGACCCTGGTTTTCTCTCCCCCTCTCTCTTATGTGTTGATTTTTTTTTACAATTATTCAAACTCATTTCCCATGCCTGTTTCTCACAAAAGGTGGCCTATGTGAGAAGCCATATTCACAAGGAGTGTGAACTACTATACTTACCGATGGCACCCCCTTGTCTCGCAGCTACCCTGGGGGTCCGGAGACTCTGCCCTGTGCTGTGCTGGCATCTAGGCCAGGGCTCTCAACAGACACAGAATCTGACTGTACTCAGTCCATCCTCCTTTTTGAATGCTTAGCGTTTTCCCTTTTAATTCGATAGGCAGTGAAAGCCACAGAGCAGGCACTTTCTCTCTGAAGGCCAAGTATGGAGCCATGATAGAGCCAGGTACATAAGCCAGGCTTTGGGGGGCTCTGGGTCTCCACGAGCTCCAGGGCTCTGAGGCTGCTCTGAGTGCCAAGGGGGCCGGCTCTATGAGAGTGGGGAGTGGGGGAGGCAGCCTGGCCATGGGCCACTTCATGGCCTTGTGGTCTGCCAAGCTACCACTTTTCTGGGAGGAGAATTTCGAAATGACACACCGGAAGCTCTGAGTTGATTCTTGAGCTGGGTCAAGGGGAAGCTTTGTGAGTCTGGTTATTCTTTGCGGTCTGGCAGCTCAGGAGCGTGACAATCCATTTTGTTCCCGATCCCACCGGGTATTCACGATGAATGGAATGTCAGCCTCGACATAAAATACACGGGATACTATGGTAACGGCATAGGCCAATGCACTATGTTATATATCTGACATTCATCTGGGGAATAATGGCAGCTCAGATACATACTTCATTTTATCTACTGCGAAGGCACGGGAAATAGAACGGCACTCTGTAAGACCTGACACTTGAATGAACATAATTAATAAGATAATAGCAGGAGTAGCAGGGTTGTCTTTTGAGTCAAGATATTTGAAGGTAGGTTATCTGTGTGTATAAGCAATGCAGATGTCGAAAACACTGGATCAAATCAGACACAGAACGTTCTTGAAAAGAATCATTGGCCCCTTGATTACGGAGTTAGAATTGGTTGCCAAGGTTGTCTTGCACTGACACCTACAAGTATATTGTCTCTTCCCCTGACCACAGTGGGAGTGGTACCTTCACAAAGCCAAAGGAAAAAGGCTTTTCTAAAACCTTTACACAGCTGTGCTTTTCTGATGCTGAAGGTGAGCTTTTCCTCCCTTTATTCTTCAGCGTGGGGATTTATATTGGCCTTATTCTCTTTTATCACGCCTTTTAGTCTGGGAAGTTTATGACTATTTCTCTTATGGGTGCTTTTAAATAGAACGCCTACCCAATTATTTTCTCATTCATAAAGCAGGGCCATGAATGAGGATGATGTGGGATAAAAAACAATTGTGAATATTTAACTGCACTTTCACAGAATTTATATAGGAACAAAATTGAAGGAGAAGCCAGAAAGTTTCTAATTTAAAATTATTTTATTCTTCTAATAAATGTTCCATTTCATGGCTAGTTCTTTATTACAGAGAAATGGATTGGGAGCCATCAGGTCTGTGGTCTCATCCCAACACTGACAAGTAATTCACGTGCAAGGCTCAGCGTTACCAGTGGGTTAATGAGGATGCCACTTAGAGAAGCCGTGTGAATCTGGTTAATTTTTTAAATGAAGAAAATAGCATCAAAGTGGCTGTAATGAATAAAGTACTTTCTTTCCAGAAGACCTTGAAACATGGTCTTTTGGCTGTGGTTCATAATATGATGGTTTATTATTGTATATAAAGGTCAAGTTCTTTAGGATGGCATCTAAGCATTTTTGTGTTCTAATTCCAAATGGCCTTTCCATATCACTTCCCATTTATTTTCTTGGTCTACCCCTTTTTGAAAATACAGTAGATTTTTGTTTATCATATTCTGTGCTCTCCTGACTCCAGGCCTTTGCTCTTGCTGTTCCCCCCGCTAGCACGCCATTCCTGCTCCTCCTTCAGAAAATAAAGGCTTATCTACCTTCAAAGCTCAATTCTGAATCTCTTCTCTTTTGTGCAGGTCTATCTAAGCTCAACAGAATGATTTTTCCCCCCTTTGCATTTACTTATAATAGAACATGTGTCACACAGGACAATTATTTGTTGATATATTTTGTTTTCTACCTTTAAAGTTCGGTTTCCCAGGCAGGGAACATGCCTGGCTTCTGGACCATAGGAAGACATTGGTAAGTGTTTGAAAACGTGAAAGGTGAATCATAGATGCACTTGTCTGAAACTAGTCCATACATTTGTTCACAGAACTGCGTTGGGCAATACTCAGAATTATTGGAAAGGCAACAAAAGTGTCCTGATTTGTTGGTAGGAGGAGGAAAGCGAATGTCATATCAGCGTGACTAAATGAAAAGCACAACCTGAATCCTTATAAGAAAGGAGGAAATTTCTTTGATTTAGCACATCAGTTGGCAAAAGGCCTGAAATCATGGGTAAGAGTGTTATTTTGCTGAAAACTTGAATGAAGAAGCATTCAAAAAAAACAACAGCATGTGGGTGTAGGCCTTGCGGCGGAGGGCTCCTGCAGCTGTGTGGGCAGTGTGGCAGGAGAAGAGACTGGAAACTGTCAGTGGGGAAGGGGGTTGTTGGAGGGGGCCCCACTGGGAAATGCCTGGGGCTTGGAAAACCCAGTGAAAGACATGCTGTCTTGGGCAATCAGGGACAGCGGAGAGGAAAACGAGATGTTTCCCATCTCCCTGTGTACGGAATTGAAGCACAGGTCATCTAGAGGACTCTGATACATTGCCACTAGGTGACACTGTTTCCTCACTTGGCAAGTGTGACTTGCCAACCAGGAGGCCCCCTGTCACAAAGACGAGAGAGCTGGCCTGGGCCTGGGATCCGGCTCTGCCGGTCACTAAACCAAGGCCTGGGAGTCTGGGAGATCCCTCCTCTGTGAAACAAATCCTGAACTGGGTGATTCCTGCAGCCTCGCCAATTACCTGTAAATGGTTTTTCTATTTTTAAAATTCAAACCTTAGAGATGCCTTTTATGTAAACATAATCTTTTACAAACATATCAGTTTTTATTTAACTAAATCTCATTTAGATATTTAAGCTCTGCAAATGATCTGGCAAGAATGAAATGAGCAACAGCGCACCTACTGGTCCTTTCTGGACCTGAGCAACATTTCTCATGTAAAGCTAGAAGGAATCTTAGAGATTGCACAGTTCTATCCTTCACTTAATTTTTTAAAATTCTATATTGATTTTAGGGAGAGAGAGTAAAGAGGGAAGAGAGGGAGGCGGGGGGGGGGGAGAGAGAGAGAGAGAGAGAGAGATTAGTTTGTTCCACTTATTTATACATTCATTGGTTGAATCTTGTATGTGCCCTGACTGAGGATCAAGCCCTCCACCTTGGAGTATTGGGACATTGCTCTAACCAACTGAGCTACCAGGCCAGGGCATATCCTTTACTCTTCATGTAATATCTAAGCATAATCTTCTCAAGGGTGATGGGAATCTTACTTTGTTTTCACATTACCCCTCCTTTTCAGAGGCTGTAGTTCCAGACCAATGTGCTTGTGCTCCAGCTTAGCGCTGCACTGCATGCTGTTATGCAGGCTTTTAGGTATGGCACGTGAGTTCTGAAGCCTGCTTAACACCTACAGGATCACGGAGTAAATGAATGACACAGAACACCTGCCTATTGATTCAAGCTGCTCTTCTTGCTACTCTTGTAACAGAGGTCTAAAATGCAGTGTTTGCTCTCTGTTTGCTTCAGGTGTTTTCATTTAGATGGGAATTGGGTTCCAAGGTAAGAATGTGGCGGTGGACAAATGCTACAACTGTGTCCACCCCTTCCCTTCCCCCAGCCCAGGGGAAATACCTAGCTCCCTGTCTTAGTGAACGGAACCTGGACCATTTTAATGCACAGAAGGGCTCCCTGCTTTTCCTGGCAAGTCCTGAAGGTCGTTTGTCTGCTGTTCCTTACAGTAATTGTAACAATAATTTATCCCTTGTAAACAAAGTAGCACACCCTTAACCTACATACCACCCTTAAAACATTATCCAAGTAGGATAAGCAAGTTGCTGACTGTAGAAGAGAATTGGCAAGATAGGGGAAAAAGGAACAAGGTGTGAAAACCTAAATGTTTGAGTCTTTATCTTACAAATGCTGTCATATATATTCCTATCTGAAAGAAGGTGATAGGCTTCAATTTTATTCTACCTTTTGATATATCGTAATGAGGACAGTTTTTAGTAAATATCTAAGGTCTTTTTCTTTAAGAGGAAAGACAAGAATGGCAACAATCCCTGATGCACTAATGACTCCTAATGACCTCCTAATGACCCAGCAGTCCTCTCACTAGATCAGTGCAGCCTCGTGTTCATAGCTCACAAGTTTTCATTAGGGCTGAAAAAAAAATTTGCCTTTTGCTTCCAAACACGAGTTGAGCTCTCTGATCAGGCCTCAGCAGGGAACAGATTTCCCTTTTTAAAAATCTTGTTGCTTCCCTGGTGTGTAATCTTGCCTTTTGAAATAGTTGCAATCAGAACAAATTATCTAAAGAGTGGGGAATGAAAAGATTTCACAGTCATTGTGGGTGTTTTTTAGTTTTCTTTAACAATTGGTACCTTCCCTTAGTAATTGAAAATGATCCAAGAAATCTGCATGTACTTGGCAATGATTTTCTAAGTGTGTGAGCTAGAGCAAGCTCTTCAGGTGCAGAGATTGTTTCTGCCCGAGCTCAGGAGCTCCTGAAACCTAGCAGCCTGCCTGGCTGCTCAGCCCTCCCCCTCCACAGGGACTGTGCGGAGGGTTCCGGGCAATTGCTGCTTGGATTGGAAGAGAGTCAGAGCCCAGAGAGGAGAGAGGGTTTTGTGGCTGGTGTTTGGCTCACGTTCCAGAAGCAGAGTGTAGCTTGGTTAGTGTGTCTCTCACGGTTTTGGGGAGAAGATAAAGAAGGGTGCTACTGGATTCTTTTTGCTGGTGCTCTAGTGCCACAAGGACGTGGGTCATGGCCAAAAGGGCAGCCTCACCGTGCCTCTGAAGCCCTGAGCCATCCGCACTGGCTGTTTCATTCATCACATCTTCCATGAGTGTTGGAAAACATGCTTGTTTCCTGCGCTTCAGGGAGATGCAGAATGCATCTGAGTCCACTAGGACAAAGCAGGTGTTTGAACCTCTGAGAGGAGAGGTCGTAGAATGGGGTGGGGGGTTATGGCATTCTCCTGGGGCTTGCTTAGAGGAAACACTTGCCGTTTAGGTGTTAGTTCTAGAGTTTCATACTTGACGAGTTAGGAAAGTGCAGACAGAGGAACAGCCAGCTATTTGAGAGGTTACCTTCTAAAAAAAGCAGTGCTACCCAGGCTTTACTCAGAAGGCCATAAGAAGAAAGCTGGGAGCTAGGTGTCAAGAAGAGGTCCACGGGAAAGAGGCCTCCATGTCACTAATGGAAAGTCAAGTGGAGAACAGCTGACATCTAGTGCCTTGAACTTATTACCATTAATGGAATGAATAAAGGAGCAGGGGTGAGAAGACCCTCACTAGGACCTAGGACTTTCTGAGCCTCCTGTTATCCAAGACAAAGGTGCATGTGGGGTGGGCTAGAGGTGCAAAATTCAGGGAAATGCAAGAGGCGATGAATGCTCAGCTGTGTGTAGTAGTAGGGATTTAAACAAGAAGAAACTGTTGACAGTGACTCAGGGACGTGGATACCAAATCAGCACTTTCTAAAGGGTAAATACCTGAGTACCTTAAGCAAAGTGAATATAACAGCCTGAGATCTGGCTAAGTCTAAGTGGGAATAAGAGCAGGTCATCTCTGCAGATGTACTTAACCGAAAGGAGACGTTAGAGTTTGGGAGAGTGTAGGGTTTGAGGCACAACCCTTCGTCTTCACTGGCTGAGAGTCTGGGTGCTGGCCAGCAAGCGCAGTCATTAGGGCACAGAGTGCAGGGTGCAAGTCCAGCTATTGGTGACTGTGGACTCCAAGGTCAGGGCAGGACCAATTTCATCAAGACCAAGTCCAGGATAAGGCCCGATGACCTTTCTTCTCCCTTAGAAAATGCACAACATCTTTATACTCTCTGGGTTACTTTAATTTTGAATGATTTAAATATTCATTTCTGTCATCTTTAGTCAAGCCAGATTTTTTATGTGCTCTGCCAAAAGCTATTGAAAAGTCAGGAAAATAGCCAGGTTCAGAGTCATTTCCAAAAAACAAGACAAAGTATAAAAATTATGAGACTGTTTCTTGAACATAAAAACAAGTAACATTTCCAACTTAAGTTCAAACCCAGCATGATAAAAAAAAGAAGTATAATTGTAAATTTTAACAGCTGCAACTGAATTACATTTTGTATGGATTCATGAAGCAGCCTGTGCACAGAGAGAGATTATGAATCACCAGCACATGTGTGTCAGACTCTGTCAGCACGTCAGTTTCTACAATGACCTTGACTGTATTCATGTCAGTCATCTCAGGATGCTTCTGATATGAGTCTTGTGCTGTAGAGTAAGACTATTTTGGAGATTCTAACTAGGGGACCCTTTTGATCAGGTTACTGAGAAATCCTCTTCTATTTTCCATAGTGAAAAAGCAGTTAACGCCTTTGGTCGGGTCAGAGAAGTTCTGGTGGCGGAAATGAAGAACAGTGACGAGATTGTTTCAGGCAGTGATGCTGCACAACAACGTGAACTGGACCTGTGTTTCGCCCCCCTGATGTTTTTTCAGAGGAAAGAAGAGTGGCAGAACATTGACAACTGTTAAAGGTTGGCGGTAGGGACAAGGGGGGCATTACACTGTCTTTAGTTTTGTTTAAAATTCTCTATAATAAAAATTAAAATATTTCTCCAAAGTAGTACCTAGGAAATCTTTTTTTAATAAAAAAAATAATTTCAGGAATTCTTATTTATTTTCTTAATGGAAAAGCAACTGAAAAGATAAAAAGCCACACACAGTTTTATATGCCTATTATTTTACTTATTTACACATTTATGTATGTTTATTATTTATATTTCTGTGTGAAAGAAAGTGAATAAATAGGTGTTTCCCTAAAGAAACTGTATGTTTTTTTCTTACCTCCTTAATAGTCTGAAAAATTCTATTAAGATATGGACAGTAGACAACCAGAGTCCACTTCTCACCACATGCGACAGGCTTAGGGAATGGCTTTCGATTGAATTCTCACACACACAAATGCACACATTTGCCTCCATTACGTTGGCTATCTCCATGCGGGAAAACTCCAGTTAGCAGTGATTCCAGACTCAAGGTACTCAGAAATACCCAGTACAGCAAGATTCCCAGATAACTCACAGTCAAGAGAGAACACCCTTTGGTATATACCCTTACGTATATATCATCTTCATTTTAATAAGTAAGAATAGCTTATAAGTTACAAGCCATAATGTGATGTGTCTGATTATGTATTTTAAAGCCCTGTGTGAAAATTCATTAAGGCTGGTGTTGTGTGTGTGTGTGTGTGTGTGTGTGTGTTTGATTATGTTCTTTTTGTGCAGGAAATATAGGGAGAACCAAACTGGTTATATTTTATAGAGTTAAGTAAAACTCTAAAACCATTGATTAATCAATTAATTATTAATATTTTAAAAGTATTTGGAAGATTTTATTTTGATTTTAAAGATTTTATTTGTTTATTTTTAGAGAGGGGAAAGGAGGGAGAAAGAGAAGGAGAGAAACATCAATATGTGGTTGCCTCTCATGCGACCCCCCTCCCCCACCCTGGGGGCCTGGCCTGCAACACAGGCGTGTACCCTGACTGCGAATCGAACCAGGGACCCTTTGGTTTGCAGTCCAGTGCTCAATCCACTGAGCCACACCAGCCATGGCTGATTTATTAACTTAATAAATTCATTCAGTGGAGAAATATTTATGAAGGGCTTTTATGAGTCAGGCACTGAGTAGGTGCTGCAAATACACTAAAAAGCAAAGCCATGTGGCCACCGTCTTCACGGGTCTTCCCGACTAGAATGGAAGCAAACATTAGCCTAACCGCACTTGGGACTATGTAGTGACGAATGCTGCTAAGTGCTGTGAGAAAAGCATGGGGAGCTTTGAAAGCATGTGATGTCATCCCCACGTAGCTGGGGGTCAGGGAACACATCCTCCAGGAGATGATATATGAACTCATCTTTGGAGGGTAAGAATGCCAGATTGAAGGAAAGAAACAAGCGAAGACCTTGATTTCAGACAGAAGCATGGCACTTTAGAAGCACCGAGGGGCCAGGGTAGCTGGAGTGTAAAGGGCAAAGGGAGACTGGTGAGCAATGAAAGCTAGAGAGGTAAGCTTCAGCTCAATCCTGCAGGGCCCTATATGTCATGGAAAGAATTTGCTCTTTAAGAGCCATTGGAAAGTCTATTAAGGGTTCTGAGCCGAGGGATAACATGATCTGATTTACACTTTTAAGGAAATCACTCTGACTGGAGTCTGGGAAAGGGATTAGAGCAGGGCAAGAGTGCTTACAGTTTGGGGAGAGGCGGTGGTGATGAGGGGCCCACCTCTTCGCCACAAATTGGGGGTGTGGTGGTGAGTAGAATACTGTCCTGTCTTATTCAAAGTCACAAGCCGTGGGACGGCAGACTTGAAAACAGATAATGATGATGATACAATGTCATGAGCTTCGTATGAATGGTGAGTAAAAGGCATGTGAGCCCAGCAGATGAGGCAATTATATTTGACTTGGAGGATCAGGGGAAGCTGTACCAGAAGGTAGCAACTGATCTGGGCTCTGAAGAATGAGTAAGAGCCAAAGAAGAGATTCGGAATTATTTCAACAAGAAGGAATAGCAAGGGCAAATTTGAAGGTAGTTAGAAATGCCCTGAGCTTCTGGGAATGGCAGGCAGTCTGATATGCCTTCTCTCTGCCAGTCACCACACCGTCTCCAGCCCAGAGCAGATGCTTCCCTATTGCTGCCTCCAATACCTTCAGTATCTTTGATCACAGCAGTGCCAGGAATCCATCAACTCCCACAGCTTTCCACTGTGCCTTGCTCCCTAGGGTCCTCAATTTCCTAAACTAAATCCCATGTAGCATCGTTAGCTTTATTTCTTGGTTACAAACTCTTAATTCTCTTGTCCTTCTCTAACCTGTGTCTTAAAGACTCAGTAACCCCCAACCTTGTTTTGCTGCAATACTGCCTGCCTCACCCTCCACTTGAACAGCTGCCCTTGGCTGGAAAACAAATACAAAACCCTCATGTCCAGAGGCTCTGGCATCATCTGGGTCCACTAAACTCAAGGAAGTTCTCAGTGTAGCCAGGCTGTCCTACTGTATCTTCCTAATCCAATTCACTCATGCACGCTTGTAAAAGATCATTTTATACCTTCTACTCGCTCCTCAAAATAGCATGCCCTCATTCTCACTCTCAGCTGGTGACTAGCCTCTTGTTTCAATGGGAAAATAGCGATCAGAGGAGACTCCCACACCCTTCCACATCATCTCTACCTACGAGCCAGTCCTGAGCCCATAGGCTCTTCCTTTCTTACTGCTGTGGGTGAACTGTCAACCCTGCTCCTATCAAAAGCCAGCTCCCTGTTCTCTGCATGCTTCCTCCCCCATCAAGACTGGCGCCAGCAATTCTTCTCTTTCTTTACTTCATCACTAATTTTCTCTGCTCTACTGAATCATCTCCATCAATGCGAAATACATTATAATGTATCCCATCTTGAAAAAAATCAACCCTCTCTGGAGCCCGCATCCCTAGAAACTGCCCATTCCTCCGCTCCCCTTCACAACAAAATTTCACTAAAGTTTTATCTTTATTTGTCAATTCTAGTTTCTCTTATTTCCATTCTTTCTTAAACCCAGCCACTACCCTGAAATTGCTCTTATCATTACCAACCAAAATCTGCATGTTGCTGAGTCCTATATGAAGATTCAGTCTTTATTTTATTTAACTCTCAGCAACATTTGATATAATTAAAGATCCCTCTTCCATGAAACACTATGTTTCCTCTGGAGACCCAAGTTCTCCCTGTGTTTTTCTTTTTTTTTTGTAAGATACTCTCCCCACAACCCTCTTTGTTCCGTCTTCTTCCCACCAACCTCCAAACGATGGAGGTTTCCAGGCCTTTTCTTTCCTTTGTTCACATTCATTTCTTAGATGGCCTATCTAGTCTCATGGATTTAAATACCATAATACACTGATGACTTCCTTTTTTTTTTTTTATTTCCCCCATCCTGGACCTCTTCGCTGAACTCTGAACTCAAAAATCTGTCTATTTGACTTTTTTCATTTGGGTCACCAACAAGTACCTGAAACTTAGAACTGTTGTTGCCAGCCTGTCTCTCACTTTTCCCTCACACCTCCTAACTAACCTGTTACCAATTCCTCCTAGCTATATTCTTGATAGATAACAAAGACTTGATTATTTTTGTCACCTGCACTGTCATGATCCTACTCTAAGCCACCAGTGTCTCTCATGTGGAGATTTTCAACAACCTCCTAACTGCTTCCACGTTTGCTCTCTCCAGCCCTGTGCAGCACCATTTCAACTAAAAATCCAGAGCGATCTTCTCACAACGTAAATAATATCTTCTCACTCCTCTGCTCAAAGTCCCTGAATAACATTCCAGCTCTTTCAGAATATCACCCAAGATCTTATGATGGCCTTTGAAACCCCCTGTGACTGGGTTCCCTGTTTCCTCTCTGACCTCAAGCCCTATTAGCTGTCCTACTGTGTGCTCCACTGCAGACATCCTGGCCCCTTGGGGTTCCTTGGACAGTGCAGGTAGGCTCCCTTCTCAGCGCCTTGCACTCACTGTTCCTTCTTTCTCCACAGCCTTTTCCAAGAGCTTCATTCTTTTCTAGTCTCTGCTCTGCCACTTCATTGGTGAGCTCTATCTTGACCACTCTGTTTAGACTGACAGCTCTTCACCTGCTTCACTCCTCATTCCCCACCTGAGCATTACTTTTCTCCATAGTGCTACGGCCATCTGACATACTGTTTAGTTAGGTTAACAATAGAACCTGTGAATGTTAGTCTCGACAGTTTTGTATTAACATGGTTTAGGCCTATCACACATTTCCTTACAGTTCAGCGCACACGTTCCTGGTTGGCGGGTGGTTTTCCTTCATCTGGGGTTCAGGTACTGAGATCCTTCCATTTGAAGCTCTCTCTGCCTTCAGGGTCTCAGAGTCTTCCCTATCCAGCAGACACTGAGGATGGGAGAGAAAAATAAATGGAGAAGGCACAGCAGGTTCTTTCTGGAAGTGACGAACATCGCTTCTGCTCACATTCCTTTGGCAAGAGTTAGTCATGTGGACACAGCTGAACTCGAGGAAGACCAGGAAATGTAGTCGCTGTTTGGGCCACTGCCTGCCAGTGACAACTCAACTTTGGGAGTGTTGGTGGACAGAAGTCCATCTGTCCCACTCGCAATATACATTTACTTGTCTTCATTACAAGGTAAGCTCCATGGAAAAGCGATCATTTTGTTTCTATTCCATTTGTAACTCCAGGACATAGAATGGTTCCTGATTCCTGGTTAATTCCCAGTGAATATTTGTTTTCATTTATTTTTCAAAGACCATGATAGGAGGAAGGAAGGGGTTAATGTCAGTGTGGGAGTGGAGGCTAAAAAGATAGAGTCAGACCATGAGAAACCATGGCTGTGTACACCTGTAGCCAGGATGAGGTATGAGCTTCCCTAATGCATGATCTTGCCCAGATCACAGGAAATTGGACTAGAACCAGAGCATTTGGCCTCTTTTTTTCCATAAAACCATTTGGACAGTAGTTGCACACCAGGAATTTCTCTGTTGCCATCCTGTGGCTTTGTAGATAAGCAGTAGTGAATCAGCCAGAGCCCAAAAATGTAATTCTGTTTGATTTAACTGCTGTTATATACACACGGCCTATGTTCCTCCATGAGAACATTTTACTTTGTTCAGTGGACTGTGTGTTAAATCTGTGGCATAATTCCAAGTTATTTCTTTGGCTTTTTCCCTTTACATGTTCTCCTAATTTAGGTTTAATCTGTTATCACACAGGCACATGTAAAACATGGAAACCCATCAATGCACTTGGGTTGATATTATGGGGGTGACTTCAGACTTTAAGCCAAGCCCTTAGGCTCTTAGGCAGTCCCTCCCCAGTGCCACCATTGAGACCTAACACTGAGTTGGGTGGACTATGTTTTTAAATTTTTAATGTGCTGATTTTGTAGAGAGAGAAGAAAGGAGAGAGAGAAAGAGAGAGATCGATTTGTTGTTCCACTTATTTATGCACTCATTGGTTGATTCTTGTATGTGTCCTGACTTGGGGTCAAACATGCAACCTTGGTGTGTCAGGACGATACTCTAACCGACTGGTCTACCTGGCCAGGGCTGGACTGTGTTTTTGACTTAGAAATTCACAGTGGGTTTCTTTGACATACAACATGACCATGATATGCCAAAGTAAGAGAAAATACACATGTATATTTGGCCAACATGTTGTCAAACATTCAGATGTTTGGAAATATTACATAATTGGTTGCAAACTAGTTATGTTGACGTACTGTCCATATACTTATAGGTATTTTTAATTTGTCTCATACCTTAACTTTGCATCATAAAAATCACGCATAAGATGCACCCTCCAAAATAGGCTATGTAATGAGAATGATCAAAATATGCATAAAATACTGGTTTTACATCTTTTCTTAATTATTGGTAAGTATGCTTATTATTTGCAGAGAAATCAATCAAAAAAACTTGTCAGCCCAAACAATGGGTGTGTGGTTGTGAGGATGCCACACAGACCTCTCCGAGAGAGGGAGGAAGGGGATTTAGCAAATACCTGACAAACCCCTCAATCTTTTGCTGTGGAGTATAATTCAACTTTCCCTTCCTCATTGAATATGGTTTCTGCTGGCATCTAAGGAGGATAAAAATATCTACCCCACATTGTTTCCAACAGGTATATATGAGTATGAGAAGAAATAAAGGATGTTTTAATATTTTGAAAAAATATAATGCACTGTATCTCTAAGTAGTAGTATGGTTTTTGTTACTGCTGTTATGAGTCAATGGTTTCCTAACTGGTTGATTATGAAAATTGCTTTTGTCTTCAGGAAGATTCCTGGGTGCATCCCCAGAGATTCTGTTTGACTCAGTAGTTCTGCAGTAAGGGCCTAGGAATTATCTGAAGTGTTCTTCAGGCAATGCTGGTGATTAGCCAGGTTTGGAACTAGTAGTCTTGGAAAAATTCTACTTTAGGAACTCGCACTGTTAATAATGTATGTTTAACTTTACTATTAACATGAAAGGGAAAATATTGATTGATGGTTCCAATAATGGTACTATCAATTGATTTTAGGAAGGCAGTGTGTGTTTAGTGGAAAAGTTCTAGACTGGGTGCTCCTAGACTTGAATCTTGATTCTATATATAGCTTTTAATGCTTATATATACATTTAGTAAATGTAAATTAGGCAACTAACTTCTGTGAGCTTCAATTTCATTATCTGTAAAATGAGTGTAGTAATGCCTACCTTGCAGGTTTGTTGGGAGAATTAAATTGGATAGCTTTTGGAAAGCCACTGAAATGAAACATCCTCATTAAAAGATCATTTCTTTTCTATCATTTAATGCTTTTATTTATTTTGAGTCACTATCTAAATTTTTGGAAGCAGAGACAGCCAAAATAGATTAATTAGAACTATATATAATGCTCCCCTTTGTTCCAGCTTTTATCCTTTTTGATTAATATGTCTTGGATTTGAATGCCTAAATGTGGAATTATAATTGCTGGATGTTCTCAGGGTATACCAGGTCCTAGTAGGGAGATACTAATTTTGTGGAAGAGTGAAAATATTGGCAGTAAATCCTGCAATTTAGGAGAGTGGGTGAGCTAAGAAAAGTCCAGTGCAATGAATGACCTAGTAACTTATGAGAAGCTTGGGTACATGCTGCAGGGCAGGACAGAGCTGAAGGCACTGGACCGTAGTGTGGTTAGGTATTAAACTTTGAGTAGCATGTAGAAAAGGGCTCTACAGCATTCCCATGGAATGTTTTAAGGAAGCAGCTGGCTTTTAACAAGTTACCATTATTAATGAATGGCAAATCTTTCCTCCATGGTTCATGTTATTGGCCTTCCAACAATGCCACTGGTGTGCTAAGCATGCTCAAAGTTGGAAAGAACGTAGTGGAAAACAGAAGGAGAATGCCAAGTTTATTTGCAATTGTTTGGATCTTAAAGATAGAGTATCAGCTTTTTAATTGCTGAATCTAGTCTCTTTCTAAATTAGTCCAGGCACACTTTGAGGGACCCAGTCTGAAATTTTAAGAAAATTTATTTCATTCCAGTTTCCTTCGGTGCACATTAATGGCAGATATTAGCACCTGTTTCTGTTCCAAAGCCTGTTTTAGAAGATTTCTCTGCCTCCAGAGGTAGTCTACATTGTTGTATGAGACCACACGAAACAAAGCAAGCAGGACACCTGCTCAGAATGTGGACTAGAAACTGCACTTGATGGTTGAACAATGTGAGTTTGAGCAGTGTGGGTCCACTTACACATGGCTTGTTTAAAAATAAATACTGTAACTGTATTTTTCCTCATAATTTTCCTTATAACATTTTCTTTTCTCTAGCTTACTTCATTATAAAAATACAGTACATAATACATATAACATACAAAATATATATTTATCACCTATTTAGGTTATTGGTAAGGCTTCAGGTCAAGAGTAGATTATTAGCTATTCAGTTTCTGGGAGTCAAGTTACATGCAGATTTTTGACCACATGGGGCTCAGTCCCCCTAAACCCCATGCTATTCAGGGGTCAACTATATGTAATTATTGGTCATGAATTAATTATAGTTTGGCTATGCAACTTCAAATACTGTAGACTGTTCCATTTCTATTGGATATTTCTAGCTCACGTTTCAGAAGTGACTGCCCCACCTTTCTGTGTGTCGTCTGTAATAATGGCGGAGCAGCACCATGTGGACGGACATCAAAGGCGTCATCAGGCTTCTCTCCAGCTGTACACAGCCTGTAATGGTCTCTCATTCCCCCTGGCAGATAAGAACAGAGAGAGAATTTTTGTAAAGGAAATGAAAAAGAAAACAGAGAAACGAGTAGACAATCTTTGTAAGAAGACTCTGAACTGAAGCAATTTATTTTTCTCTCTAAATCTGCAAGGTGAGGTAAGTAGCACCTCTAGCTATGCTGAGAAGGGTCCAGCAGGCCACGGGGCCCAGAGTCTAGAGAAGAACCATGCTAGTTACTGACAAGGCCAAAAGCTGGAACTTTCAGACCAGAAGAAGGCAACAATCAATGTGAAGCAAGCTCTGAGATGAAACGGGTCAATACATGGTATGTATGCATTTCAGTCAAATAGTTGAGGTGTCTAACAAGGGAGAAAAGGTTAGTCCTTGAATATTTTGACTCTGTAAAGTAAAGGGCGGGGCTCTTTGTGGCCCAGGTGTCTGACATTTGTCTTTAGGTGGGGAGAGGTCAAAGTCAATTCTCCTCAGAGAGGTTCCGAAGAAAAGCTCCTGAGAGAGCCGCCCGTCATAGGGCAGTAAAATAAATGTTTGCTGAGCTGAGCTGTTGGCTTGGCCAGTGGCCAGAACAGCAACAGCAGAGAGCTTCTGAGGTCAGGCTCAGACCTGAAGAGTGGAGAAGCGGTGACCCTTACAGCTCACCCACATCCCAAGTGCTGACATTGTAGGTTGGAGGCAGGAGAAAATCATGTCCAAGAACAGGTCCTAGAGTTTTGCTTTTAGATATTCATTGGCATAGAAAAGTCAGGGTTTAATTTTCTTAATTTCAGAAAAACAGAATTACTGATTAAACAAGGCGATGGTTGCCCTACTTCTTGGAGGGAGCAAATACTGGGAATGCTGCAAATGCAACTCTTTGTAATGCAGATTAGTGCCAGGGCGCCTTTTGCTCCGAGGTCTGCTCTAGGATGCCTGTGATTGTCTGTAAAATTGTACTGTGACTGTGGGGGTGGGGAGAGCTTCTCCATGACTTCCTGGCTTCATGTGTGGGAATCATAACTCTTAGGTTAAGCTTTGTCTGGAAAGTCATTTCTTAATATTCCCAAGTGAAATATGTTTTTTACTACAACAGTTCATTGCTTTGCTGTTGAACTGTTTCATCCATTCATTTGTTTGTTCAACAGTTCATTCAACCGTTCATCTGGGCACTCACTGTCTGGCAGGCATGGTGGTTGCACGTACTTGCATATTCCATTTGACCAAGTGGTTTTCTGTGACTGGATGTTTAACACCATTTAGATGGGGATAGAATGTAAATATGGGGGCAAGTTATGGATGAAGCCTTTTCTTGTTAGGATGAAGGATTCTAGAGATGTAACAGCATCAATCATTCCTAAGAAAAGGCACAACATAACAGTCTCTCTTCCAACAACATGATTGGAAGAGAGATTTATTCATAGGTTATTAGCTTTCATGACCTAGCTGGACAGTTCATCTTTTCACAAAGAAATCTCAGGAGAACCTGCCTGAATTCTAGTCTCTTCACATCCACAGAAGGAGGATCCATCCAACTTCATATTTACTTTGCAAAGTCTCTCATCCATGCGTAGCTTTTTTGGAGCATAAACCTCAAAATATTCCCCATGTCTCCAATGCAACATTAAACTAAAAAAAAACCTTGAAAGCAGTGTCAAGGGAAAATAAACAACCGTTTAAATTCTGCTTTATTTCTTCTTCATAATTTAGAAAGCAGCAACCTGTACTGGTTGAGACCGGAGATTATCTCTCCTGCTGTAACAATAGCTGGTGTGCTGAATGCTTCACACACGTTAAGGCCTCATAACAAGCCTGAGAATGGCACTATTTCTTTCCTTGTTTTACAGATTAGGACCTAGAGGTACAGTAGCCGAGTAAAGTGGCCAAGGGCTCAGTGCTAGCAAGTGTAATTCTGGGGTATTGAACTTGGACAGCCTGGCTCCAGAATCAGTGCTCTTGACCACTACACTCGGGTAGGAGGAGCAACAGGGGCAAAGCGGGCTGGTTCCCTTCCTGCTTTCACGTCTTGATTTATCAGCCTTGTTGAAAATGAGAGGCAATTAAAGTTAAAATCGAAGAACTAAAATGATGCACAGTGTTCTTGTTCCTTCTGAGTTAAGGGCTCTAGTGTGTAAGTGTGTTGGGGGTCGGAGTGGGAAGATGGTGGAGGCACAAAGCAGGCAGCTATTTTGGCTAGTTGCCAGCCCAGAATATGATAATATAAATGTGAGCCCTCTAAACTTAATAAATAACAGGCCTGGTTTATAGCTCATTGATTAACATCCAAGTTTACCCCCGTGGTGGTGGTGGTGATGGTGAGGGGTGGGGCCGTGTAGTGAGTGGGGGAAGTACAGAGGTGAGAGAGAGCTGATGTTGGATGAATTCAGACGAGATAACTTTCAAGAACAGACAGATGCAGGAAATCTAGGAGGAGTGGCAGAATTATAGCCTGTCTTTTTTTCAGACTTAAGGGAGTCGGAACTAATCCTTGGTGTGGCTTGAGATAGCACTCATTTCCTCAGGGACAGAAATGTGTGTGAGGAGCATGGGGTGAGGGTACATGTCTTTGGTGTGGAAAAGGGGAGACAGCAGGCCTTTGGGGGGTATCTGGAGTGAGGCTCGCACTGGCCACCTGCTAACAGCCAAAAGGGCCATCGTCAGAAATGTTTCCCCGACAGAGGGCTTTTTGATCTTCCTTGTACAAAGAAGGCAAGAGAGCTGAGGAAAAAGTGCCTCACACAATGAGGCTTTCACAGGGCTTCCAGAAATATCTGTGCCAGTCAGCAGGCATGTGAACCTTGCACACTTTATACACATTACACTAATCCCTTTGCAAGCACAGCCTGCACCTTCTGAAGCGTTCACTGCCTCGTCTGACTTTCTGGGCTCCGCATGAAAAGTGAAGCATTAGGTGTATTACTTTCTGTTACCTGCATAGCGAACAGTCTTCAGATAAAGAGACTTCTCTACCTCTGTGTGTCCTGGGCATGCTCTCTGCATCTCACCTTTATTTACACAGAATGAAAATTGTCATTGCCTGGAAAGGCCTTTATGGGGACCTGTGAGAAGCTGGCCTCAAATCTGGCAAGCAGCCTTCCAAACAAGCTCAGCGTCCTTGAGCAAAGAAAGAAGTCACATGTTTGTTTTAGTTCTTCACTAATATATCTACAATGTTTGCCTTTTGCCATTGAGGTTTTAAATAAATATACTTAATAATGGACATTTACGTCAGTCACTTAATTTGTTCCACAGAGTATTTCCAGCCTATGAACGGGGCCAAAATAAAAGCAAACTGTTTTATCAAGGTTCCTTCCCAGTCTGTCTCTGACAGTTAAGTCTTATCTCCTGGGATTTGCTGTGATATGAAAAGCTAGCTCCCAGTAATCCAGGTGTGCCTCATTGTAAGAGCAAGGAGATGATATGGTGTTTATAAAAGCCTTTGCCTTCGAGGTGTTCATGACAGATCTGTTCTAAATAAAGCTTCTCTTTTACTTTTAAAAATCATTTACATGTACTTTTCCAGGAACAAGTTTACTTACCGTGTGCTGCTTGGACACTAGGATTTGTCCTGAGCAGACAGAATAGAATGTTCAGGAACTCTGAAGTGATTTGAAAGATGCCCTTGTCGGGGCCTTGATGCTTAGTGATAAAATTCCCACAGGTCAGCATTGTCCTGACCTCCTTTCTGGCCAGACAGTTCCATCCTGTCAGGTGCTTCTCTAAAGGCTTAGAACAGGTAAAGACCTGAGATGCAGCCAGGCGCCTGGTGCAGCACGAGAAGCCAGCCCAGCCTTGGGCTTAGACTGAACTGAGGACCTAGCCCACCCCCACTGCTGCCTGGATCTGAGGCCTCGGGTAACTCGTTTGACCCCTGCAGGGCTCGGATCTCTTGCTGGGAAAGTAGGGCAGTCACACAGGCTTCACAGGGTTGTGGTTAAAGTTAAACTCTTCTCCCCTCTCCCAGTTCTCACTTCGGTTTGGATAACTCCTGCCCAGCTTTCAGTCCCCAGATGACATGTCCCTGCCCCCACCCCGAAGTCTTCCCTGCTCTGTCCCTGTAGGGTCCTCCTACGGGCCTTGACTTCACTTTGTGTTCCTGTCGTAGCCCTGCTCATGCCACATTGCACTGTGTCTCTTGCCCACTCAACTGCAAGCTCTGTGAGGACAGGGCTCAGATATGTCCTTGTATCTGGCAGGTGCCCTAGCGCCTGGACTCACTGTGGGTGCTCAGTATTTGTGGAATGGAATTAAACTAATGCATGCAAAAACCTAGCACGTGTGTGGCCAGTGGTGGCAGTCCCCTTCCTATCCTTGCTGTGTGTTAAACGCATCACAACTGTAGGCAGACTATTAATACTCTGAGAGCCGTTTCACACACAGCTGGATTTCTCTTCTGCCTAAAGCTAGAACTTCTTCATTTCTCTGTCTCCATAGGCACAGTTTTGTTTAAAATTACTTCCTGTTTGCATCAAATAGCCTTGCTTTGAAAACTTCCTGACAATGTATTAAAACTATTTAATGAGACCCTCTGAGAGTGGTCCTCTTAGCAACCAAGCAGGCTCTGGTGGTTACGTAATAAGACCCTGCAAGAGTAAATCTCCAGTGTGGGGAGAAAAGAGGACAGCGAGCTTGAGAGTGAGAGAGGCTGGGTTAGATTTGGGAGGCCGGGAGGCCAAACCAAAGATGGGAAAAGACAGAACTCGCAGGACACTGACCTCAGCATACATGCTTAGCAAGCTAAGATATTGAAAATAAGATGATATGTTATGGTTCATCAGTGATGCTTTCTTCTGAATGAAAGGGACAAGGAAGCAGAAGAGGTTGGGTAGGGCTGTGGCACAGAGCAAATAAAAGTCTGCTGCCAGACCGCCATTTAGCCCTCTGACCAAATGGGGCCAGTCTTAGAGCAGTGCTGGTGCTGCCTGTTCCCATGCTGCTGGGCCCATAACTAGGTCACCCTGGCCTCGCCTGAGCCCGCCCGTGCCTGTCACCTGCCTTCCTCTCCTGACTAAGGGAAAGCTTTCTTGATTGCTGCAAAACTTTGCTGGGTCTGAAATGTTTAGGATCTTTTAAGAAACAGTTTAGTTCTATTGTCAATTCTAAGTTGACCTTCTTAACAGGAATGACTAACTTCATGGCTAAAATCACTGAGAGATGATAATTCAACCAATTCTCAGGCTATTTAAAGTGAAGTGATCCCTTCCTGTCCCCATAATTTTACTGGGAAAATTCACTGAGGAAAGGGAAAGCCAAAAAGGGTGAAAAATCAACATGCACTCAGAGAATGGAAAATGAAGGAGTTTCTCTGTAGCTTAAGTTAATAAGTTCCTATGCTGAGAGCTAGGTCATTTTTAAAAAGTTTATTTTACTCAGAGAGAGAGGAAGAAACATTGATTAGTTGTTTCACTTATATATGCATTTATTGGTTGCTTCTTATATGCTCCCTGACCAGGGAATGAACCCACAATCTTCAGGTGTCTGGATGATGCTCTTACCACCTGCGCTATCTAGCCAGGGCCAAGAGCTAGGTCTTAAGAAAAGGCATAAGTTGAGGAAAAATTTAAGGAGACAGTGACCTGGATTGAAGGGTGCTCCAGCTGAGGGGTTGAGTGGTGAGTACTCAGGTATCTGAATGAATAGAATGCATTCATTCAGGGGTAGCATGAAGTGCAGGGAATGGATCAACCAAACTGGACCAGCTCTCCTTCTCTTGCTTTAGTCACATTTTCCAAATGCTTGTTTCTATCTTTTTTCCCCTGTTTTTTGTCTTACCAGTTGTATGTATACTGCCAAGTAAACTGACCTTCTTCTATGCGTTTGTGTATCCTAAGTACTGCAGGACCCTAGTCCAATACTCACCATTGTTAATTCCTAATATTCTCCCATTTCCACTGACTCCGTGCACCTTCCTACCCTCTATTCCTTGAAATGTCCCCTGTGGAGATTTGCTTCTCTGGGCCTAAGGCAGTGCATCTGGTTTCCAACACAAACACTTTCGTTGACCAACTCTTTTAGTTCTTACCAGCTCATCACCTCTGTGAATTAGCTTGCTGGACATCCCAGGTGTGGGTACTGAGTGGGGGTGGCAGTGAATGGGAAGGGTAAGGTAATTTAAGAATCTGGAATTCTTCATGTGAAAAGTGCAGGGCAAAGTAGGCACAATGTGCTGTGATCAGCATAAGAACTGGGTGCCAGATGTACCCAGGAGCTTGGCCAAAAAGCACAGAGAGGAGACACTAGGTCTGCCAGAAGGGAGTGGCCCTGCCTGTCTGTAGCCCCCTTTCCCTGTGGACTGCCCCCCTCTTTACGTTAGGAATGGCTAAGTGAGCTCTGCCTGTCTGAGGACCTAGCTGGATGGTTTATTCTCCTGCAGTGAGAAGAATATTCTAATGCCTCTGACAACCTGCTCATGGAAAATATATATTATTTAAAAGATTGAAGATGGAGGGGGATTCTCATGTATCAATACTGGAAATAGAACCAGAAGGGAGAAAAATGTAAAGGTTCTCTGTCTGGAGATGAAGGCAGGAAACAGGAAAACACGATCTCTTCATCTGAAGGAGTGGCCTCGGTCCTCCCTTAGCTCTCCAGCTTGAAGGTTAAGGATGTGGATGTGCGAGAGAAGATAAGGAGATGAGGGAAAGAGATCAGACAGGGTGTCCCTGTCTGAGGCATTCTCCAGGTCATGCAGAACCCCAGAGTGAAAGTGCAGTTCTGGGGACACTGGACGTGTTCGGGTGGGGGGGTGGCATCGGGCAGTGAGGCCTGCGGGCCTGTAAAGGTCCGGCCTCTGTGTCCTGCTTCCTTGGTACCGTTCTGCAGCTAACGCACTCCTTAGTGTTCTGCAGCGACTTGCTCATCTTCATCGTCTACCAAATAATGGTAAACACACTAACTGCTTATTAAATCAAAGCATAGTTTTCTAACTAAAATATTATATAAAAGGTAAATAAAAAGTTTAGCCCAAGTATAAATGAGAACCAGGACCAAATTTCTTTCAGTTTCTACCATTTGGATTGAGGGTGAGGCAGGCATAAGCAAGCTTGCAATTCTGTTCCCAGCTCAAATTTTCATGTGTTCTGTCAACAAACGGTCAGTGGGTGCCAGGTGAGTGCCTGGCGCGGGGCGGGGCACAGCGGTGCGAACTGAACTCTGCATTCCCCCCATTGGCATCTATGTTCTGTTGGAAAAGCAGAAATTAATCAAATAATCACACCTGTTTATGATGGCCAACTGTGCTATGTTCTAAGAAGGGAAGATGCTACTCCCTGTCATACTTCCTGCCAAGTGCAGAAACAGGTGCTGATGTCATGGCAACGCCAGGCCCGGGATCGGACAGGCAGGGCTCCATGGGGACCTGCATCTAAAGGTCGTTCTTTCTGCTGTAAAATCGGAAAGAGCAGGATGAGCATGATTTCAACTGCTGAAGACTTGATGGGACAGGAGGAATTTGATGAGACTCAGAACTATTCTCTTGCCTCAGATGACTCTAGTAATCCTCTTTCTGGGTCACTGAGTGTCCAGGTTCAACTGAAATGACCATGGCTCCAAATCTGTGAGGCAGAGGCAGTTTTAAGATCCATCCTTGGAGAAAAATTAACTTTACGAAGGCAAATTTTAGATGGTGTTAAATTGCCTTGCTTTCATCAGGAATACTATTTAATGCACTAATATGAGCACTAAAATAAAAAAAAATAATTACAATAATTACTAGTGTAATAGCCAAAATTAAAAAAAATCCAATTAAAAGAGTAATGGCTATAAAACATATTTTTATCTTTCAATGGGATTTAAACTATGTCTTTAATAAATTCTCAGAAGATTAGACTTCCAAACTTTATGGCAAAATGATACATTCTCAATACATATTAGGTGATGATATTTTATTTGCATTCCAGAGTTTATACAATGGTATAAATTGAGGTGGCCATCCAGAATTTTTCATTCCTAAAGCAGATAAGAGAAGGTTGATTTGAAGACCAAAAAATATTACTTCCTTTATGGTTATGTTGTTGTAGAAGTTTAGAACTTGAAATTCATCATCTTTCCCCAGGTCAATTTTTTCTCTTCGGACTGTAGAAATGTCACTTTTTCTTCCTCAGAACCCCACATCCACCGTCTCTTTGCTGCTTACTTGTCCTAACACTTGGCACACTAATCTGTGTCATTTGATTTCAAAGGTCTGCAAACTATCACTGCAGTAAATGAACTTGTAATTTCTTTTAGTGAGAGGCCCTTTGCGTATATTTTCTTCTTACTCATCGTGATGAGCTGTGTCTGAAAGAGGCATTAATTTTGTGCTCAAATGAGGGTGTAAGCCGTATCTACACATAGTAAAGTGAGCTCATCCAGTAATGTCTCCTGGATCTGTTTTAATAACTTCTTTAGCATTTGTAGCTTTTTGCCAGCCAGGGTGACATTTCCTGTTTAGGCTGAATCATTTAGGCTAATCCAGAAGGTCTGGGCATCCTCAGGAGGCCACCAGTCACTGCAGTCACTAGTGCGAGTTTGGCAATGCCTTCCTTCTTTTGCATTACCCGACCCCCACTCCGTATGAAGAAAGCAATGACTTGCTTTCCAAAAGACGGAAGACGAAAGTGGTTTTCAACCATATAAGCAGTAATGGGTTATAAGGACTTGGTCTTCACGTGGGATCCTGTTTCTTTAATCACACGTCATATACATCAAGACTTGTTATTGCTGCAGCTTGGCAAAGTGTCAGATAACCAATGAACAGCAGACCTGGTCTCCTCTAAAAGGTTGTACCATGCTTGTCAGCAAGCCCCCTGTGTCTTAGATTTCTGTGTCCACCCACCCTCCATCCCTACCGGTTATCAGCCCAGCTTGATAGTTTAAAGGATTAAAATGCTGAAATGGTAAACTACTTCCATCTAAAGTGCCAGTGTCACTTGTCAACAAGTCAACTTGTTACCATTTCTAAATAAACACCGAGTTGTAACTGGACCTTATTCCATTGCAATGCTTGTAAATTTAGCTTACTGCAGCATCCCCTGGAGGGCTTGTTAAAATGCGGAGCAGACCTCTGACTCCTGCCCCCAGAGTGTCCGACTCAGTCTCTCTGAGGTGGGCCCTGAGAATTTCATTTCTAACAAGTTCCAAGGTAATGTAAAAGCTGCTGGTATGGAATCACACTATGAGAATATTTGTTCTCCCAGCTCTCAACCCTGGCTACTAAAATGTTTACCATGTAACTTCTAAAAAAATTGCTGGAGAGTGACTAAACCCCACTCCCTGAGACAGTAATTTAGCCGGCTTGGGATGGGGCTTAGGTAATGATATTATTAAAGCTCCCCAGGTGATGCTATCATGCAGTGGGGTTGAGAATGAATGCCTTAATTCAAAAGCAGTAGTAAGTGGGAATTACAGGCATGGGGACTGGGCCAGAATGGAGATGCTTTCCTTTCCTCCCGCCTCACCCCTAGGGGTATAGAGAACAAAGGGTATGGTCAGTCTTCACCCGGTGTCACCTAATGCGACGTGTGGGCTGATTTGCATCATTTTAATTTGATTAGCAATATGAGGCTTAGGGAAATACAGTGATTTGCTCAGACAGGAATACAGCAGAAGCTTAGTGCTCTCCTTTCCTTCCTTCAAACACCCCCGATTAGCCCCTGACGTGCCAGGAGGCCAAGACCTGCCATTTCACCTCTCAGTGGCTTTTGAAACATGAGACTCAGTCTGTGCTGTGCAGAGATACATGATTTACTTCGGAGAAGCTTGGCATCAAACGAAGTTACCATTTTCACTTGCAAGTCTGGTGTGTTTCTCAAGAAGATGCATTTAAAAATAATTTAATCTCTTGTGTTTGCTTTCAAGTGAGGGGAAAACATGAGCACGAATCCTGTTCAACGATGAATCAGCAGCTGCACCGAGCCCCCGACGGACTGACTCACTCGGTGCCTGGCTCGTGTGCGGTTGGGCTCGCGCTGTTTGAGGATGGATGGCTATGACTGCCGGAGGTGTTCAGCTTTCTCCTGAATTTTTGAAAACCATTGCTGACAGTTCATAAAAAATAAAAAGAAAATACGAACGCACACATAGACGTATATCAAGACTTTAGCAGGGAGAATGGCTGTAGTTCCTAAGGTTATGGCTATAAGGTGAAGTAGGTTATTTGTCCTGACTAGATAAATAATACATGTGTTTTGTTTCTTGACAAATATGATTGATGTTCATGAACAACCTCCCCAGGATATGTATTTTGAGTTGTTTCTCAAGAATTTGGATGAGTTCAAGTGATAATTCACTTGTCCCTGATTTTTTGGTCCCAACGAGCAGTGGTAAAAATTTACAAAGTGACTGTGAACATTTAGCGTATAAGCAGTCACAGGGATATATGCACAACACAGGGAATATGGTCACTAATATATAGTACTCACTGTGTACATGGCAGATGGTTACTAGACTTGCTGTGGTGATCACTTTAAAGGTATATAAATGTGGAGTCACTATGTTGTGTACACCTGAAACTAATACAATATTGTGTGTCAACTCTACTTTAATAAAAATAAATAAACAAATATATGCGCATTTTTAAGTTTAAATTCCTTAGGTTTATTTCTTGAGTTTTGGCTTGGATAACAGGGTTAATTAACAATCAATACTTAAGGATATTTTTACTATTTTATTTTCTCTCTTAGAAGAACAAAAATTAATTTCATGTTTTCTGGGTTCTAAATTCAGCATCAGACACCTGCATTGCCTCCCATTCCTTCTAGCGGAGGTCAGACATCCAGTTCGAACAAGGCTGCCCATGACTTTGCTCTTTGAAACAGTTACTGTCTTTTCCTTGATGATCACTCACAACACATCAAGAAGATACTCTTTATAAACTAAATGGTAGGTTATTAGATGGCAGACATCAATCTTTTAAATCAAAACATCAAAAGTTATATGGTGATAATTTTAACATGATCCCTTAAAATGACCAGAAACAGGTAATCTTTTTGTGGGGAAGCTCATGACATAGATGTTTTAAAATTCCCGGCCTATCCAAATCTTAGCGATGCAGAGGAAATGACATTGATTTGGGAATCTAAGATATGCACCCGAAGTGAAGTGATGCAAAAAATCTTAACCTTCTCTAGTATAATAGCTAAACAA